>NC_081249.1:108448145-109065837 GCF_030490865.1 Poecile atricapillus
ATCCATCACCTGAACAATTCAAAATTTAGAACAGGTGTCCTATTCACAGGAAGATAACGTACAAATTCACAGGACATCTCCAAACCTCATGAAGAAGAAGAAGATGTTGTGGGAATGATCTTTTCATATTGAGGAAAGGAAAGATTTTAATTATTTCGCTTGATTTTTTCACTACAGCAACAATTTCTGTTCCAGGTTTTCTGCTACTGTTGAGCTTCTTATGCTGACATCCATTACTGCCACAGATTGACCTTGGCTGGGTATCAGTAGCCCATCAAGCTGTTCTATCATTCCCTTCCTCAGCAGGAGGCAGCAGGGGGTGGGATAAGATGGAAAAAAAACCCTTGTGGGTCAAAATAGCAACAGCTGAATAAAGCAAAAGGAAGGCCACACAGAGAAGGAAAGGAAAACAAAACATTTTTCCACTACTTCCTATCAGCAGGTGACGTCCAGCCACTTCCCAGGCTTCAATACACATAATGGCTGCTCCAGAAGACAAACATTTTAAGATCAAATATCCCTCTCCGCCCCATTTCTCTTAGCTTTTATTGCCAAGATGATGCCATATGGTATGGAATATCCTTTGGTCAGCTTGGATTAGCTGTCCTGGCTAGATCCTCTCCCAGGGTGCTGCCTACTCCCAGCCTAAATGTGAGGGGGGGAAGGTAGGAGAGGGTGATAACAGCACTGCTCAGCCATTGCCAAAACACTGGTGTGTCACCAACACCTTTCTAAATAGCAATGAAAAGCACAGCACTGTGATTGCTGCTGCAGAGACAATTAAATGAGAACTGCTGTGGAGAAGATTAAGTCCATCTCAGCCAGGTCCAGTACAAATATGGATGCCCAACACGCCTGTGCCCACACCCTTTAGGCCAAATAAGAGAACACAGGCACCAGATTGGACAGTGTTTCTTTCCAGCTAATGCTAAAACCCACAAGCAAATTCAGCTGAAGGAGAGAGACAGAGGCACTACCAAAAGGAGAAAAGAAACACGGAAATACATCCATGGCTGATGGAAGACTGACGTATCTGACAAAGTGTTATGTTTTGTTTTAACACTACATGAAAACCAGAATGACAGCCCAGTCATGCACTTAGAGCAACTCTGCCAACAGTGGTTTTCCTCTTCCATAAGCCTTTCATGGGCCCCTTATTTCCCATTGTAGGAACAGGTATTGCACCGTGGTGCCCACCTTCCCCCTGCACCCACCTGCTGCCCCACTGTAAAATGCTGATTAAGGCTTCCTCAAATACCACTCTATACCAGAAGGAAAAATTCCTGAATGACCCAACCAACCAAAGCATTGAGAAAGGCAAGTTTTGTCATCACAAAGCAGAAAGAAAACAAAGATGACACATCTGGCCATGGGCTATAAATATGCATATATTTCTGCTCTCAGTAAGGGCTGTGAGAGCTTTTAAACCTTTCACGGTATAAACCAGCATTATGTTCCTCTTCCTCACAGTTAGGGGTGCCCATCTAGCTGCAAAGTCTTTCCCTAGAAAAAGGGGAGAAAGGAAAAGAAAAAGGAACTGCAGGGCTTGGGAGCTCAATCAGTTTTAATGTTCAAAGTCACTAGGACAAAAAGTTGCACTATGAAGTTCCCATGTAGACCATTTTACAAATGTCTGCCCTGAAAAAATGCCAGACTTGACAGTTTGCAAGTTAGACCTGTAAATATTTGCATTTATCTACAGATTTTAGGCCTGTTACTTGTAAGTTAACAACAGGGTTTAAGTTTATGCTGTTCTGCAGTTTAGAGCTGTGAGCACATAGGCAAAATTTTTCCAGATCTCTTCCACAGAAAGAAAGGGGATAAGCATAAAAAAACCATTTCCACCTGCTTTTGCAGCATTCAGTAAAACTATAGTTACTCCAGAGCTGTTACTCAAGTTGATGTATGGAATATGCACTTAAAAACAACCAGAAATGATGAAAAGAAGAAATTCCTTAACAAATAGAATTACATTTATTTAATATGCCAAGAAGGTAAGAAAACATTGTGCCTGATTTGCACAAAAGTTACTGCTGTTATGAAACACTAAAACATCAAACAGCATTAGTTGTCAAATCAAAAGTAATTTAGTAAATTCACTGGTGATTAGATTGGGGCAAGCAAGAAGTGCTGCTTAATTGTTCATTTTTAAGAAATTGGTCAAGGAAATGAAGTTGCAATGCTTACCATCTGTATTAAGGCTCCTGAAAACGCTAAAAGGAAGAAGCCACACAGCAATGTATTCAGGGCTGCATGCCAAAACTTTCAGTGTCTTACCCCTGAGAAATGAAGCTACATTTAAGAAGAATCAGACCACTTGTGGCATCAGTTCACACTGTGTGCAAAGTTCAAAAGAACACGGGAAAATTTGCTGCATTCTTTCATAGTGCTGGATTAGAGCATGAATATCAGATCTGAGCTTATTTTAAAGGAGGATGAATGAGGAATTCTAAGGAATTACTTGCCCATATCTTGAATCAAGCCAATAATTTTGCAATCCATCTGCCAGATTCTTGAGTAAAACAACATTAAAAAAAAATTCTGAGCAACACATCCTGTGGTAACAAGCTAAAACCACAGTCAATGAAGCAGAAAAAAAGTTATTAAGGTATACACATCTAAATTTTTTTTTTTTAATATAAAGTTTATATTGCATCCCCTTTCCAAATGGATAAATCATGGATCCTTTGTTGAAATGTATATAACTTCTCCAGAATTCTCTGAACTGTTATTTGGCCTCTTCTGAAGATTGCAAGAATTTTTTTGAATATGTCAGACAAAAAAGTATTTGATTGCTGAGAAGAGCAGAAGTGCCAGCCAAAGAGAGAAGGATTTATAACCCAGGAAAATGGTTGGAGCAGCTGACCCTCTGTGGTCCCTTCCAACCTGACCCATTCTGTGTGATTCTGTGATTGCTAAGGAAATCAATTTGGTTAATTCCTTCATTCAAGAGTGGAGAGTTTCATTCAACAACAAGCAAAACAATACTGAACATGTAGCTGGCTTCATGTTCTTTTGCATTATTGCCTTTCCCAGTGATTGTGGACTGGTGCAAGAAAGAGGGAAAGTGAGCAAGAAATCATTCCTTTACTCCTAAAAGGTTTGATTGGGATCTAAAATGATAGGCTTCTGGATTGTTTTTGTTTTTTTTAATTAAAGTAAATATTTGGATGATTTTTTTCCTTAGTTTAGAGAGGTCTGTGAACTTCCAACAGCCTTTCATCATCAAGAAAGAAACACAGTAAAATACAGCTATTCATTTTCAAAATACTGTTTGTACACAGATTTTGTTTTATTTCTTTTACAAGAGACAAATTCTATGGCAAGATTTTATTTTCAGTGATGATTCTATGCTGAAACACCACTGGTAGGGAAGGATAGCACACTTTGGTGCATCAAAGATTGAAGAGGGAACGTAGCACACAAATTCCCAGATAAGAGCATATGTGAGTTATCAGAGCACCCCGTTGAATTACAACATCTGTTTTGAGGGATTTTGGGAGGAATGTTGCAGAGATTTCTCTAGAAAGCTGTTTTTGTGGGAAAACTTATCATTCCTTTGAGGTGGGGCTGCTGTGGAAGGTTTGTTTTTTGGTTGTTTTTTTTTTTTTGTCCTATTAAATGTTACATCTTCACTAGTGCAACTGGTGAATAAGGGGCATATTAATACTAATATATTATATAATACTCGTCCACACCAGCACTAGTTACAGAGATTTAGATGTGACAAGACTGCTCAAGCAGCAGCACAGAAGTGTCCAGCAAACTGCTAAAGCTGTTACCTACAGTGGCTGGCTTGCAGTAGCAAAAGCACGGCTTCTCATTCTGCACTCCTAATAAAGATTTAACCTGAGGAGCTTTGCAACCCCACTCCCATTACAAAGTCTTTTGTTCCCAGAACTGTGCAGAAAACATCGTTATACCTGAGTGTGTGCAAGCAGAAACCTGAGTTACTCACCTTGAGACCTTGTCAGAAATCAGAGGACAAAAGATGAAGCTCAGTATTTGCCAAACAGAGAAAGATAAAATGTTGATCTTATTCTTTAAAATGTGCTGTGTTTGAAAATAAGACGGAGAAAAAGCTTTTAAAACCTTGTCTCCCAAGAAAGTAGGTCTCATTTGTTCATTTCCGAAGGGATTACCTTCAAAATGTAAGACATCTTTGATAGAGCTTGTTCTCATTTACTGAAAACAAATGAAAGAGGAAGCAACAAGGGAGAGGAACAGAGATGCCCTACATTACATACAACCACTATTCTTTGCTAGCACAAGTTTAACTGAAAAATACTTTGTTTTCATGTTTTCTTCCCCAAGAGAATGCTGATATGGAACACGTAGCAACTAAAGATGTGTCAGCAACCAACCACCTGCAACTTGAAGATCTTCAGAGAATACTGGCAATGAACAGATAGTAACTCACTTCTGTGTGTGTGTTTGTGTGCCTGTACTTATCTCCCCCATTCTCACTTAAAAATCAGTATCATGTTCTCGAAGTTATCACATACACACAGAAAATCATCCCTAAGCATGAGGAAACTGACAAAAATATCAGTGTGGAATGGCATAATGATTACCAAGAAAATGTTCATTCAGTTTGGTTTCCTAACTTCCTGTTTACCAGCTTACAGCACCAGATGAAAGCAGAATAATTTAGTAAATTTTTCTGCTTTTGTATGGAATCATAGAATTGTTAAGGTTAGGAAAAGATATTTATGATCAAGCCCAACTGTCAACCCAGCACCCCCACCGTGTTCATCATTAAATTGTGTCTTAAAGTGCCACATCCACACTTAATATCTTTCTAGAAGTGGAAGATTTAATATTTATGGTATAGTTTTTTGTCCTATGATTGCAGTTTGTTTTCCTCCTCATATTAAAGTTGACTTAGCACTAGTCACATCAGTTTCCTTTCAGCACCTAACAAGGTGATTTTCTCCTTTAAGAGAAGAGCAGTCTAGGATCCAGTCAAATCCTGCTCTATCCTATTTTTCTTCACAGCTTTCAAAAACCTGATGGGCACAAAAATTCAGAGACCCAAAGGTTTAGAAAAATCTCAAGGCAAAAGTCTTGGAACAGAACAGTATAGCTACTACATGTGTGTGCATTTTCCTTCTGTCTTACAGCAAAAAAAATGTCAGAGGAAAAAACCAAACCTAACCTACAAAAGGACTGGCTGGGTTGGAGGAAGATAAACATTTTAGGACAGGCTATGTGACCCAGGGAAGAAGCACAGGAGTGAGGGATCTGGCTCTCATCTCCGAATCAGGGCAGCCCCTCCCCTCACTTGCCTTCTGATGAAAGGAAGGCAATCATATTTCAGAAAACTAAGAAAGAAGGGGTAGGTCCACTCTATTATAAAAGGCAACATTTAAGAGAAGACAGAGGAAAACTCCAGCATTACAAAATGGATGAGTAAATGTGGAACAATATTTCCTAGGTACCTCAGTCTTTGAGCATATTCTAAGAATATATCATCTTGCTTACTTAGCCATTGAATGCTACGATTCCAGAGCAACCAGGTGTCATTTTTACTTCTGTGTATGTTTTAATAACCAAAAAGATGAGACCACCCTCACCCTGCAAGTTTTTTCTTCTAACTTCTACTATTTCACCTCTGTAATATAATGACTCTTCTCACTGAGAAATATGAGAAATGACACAATAAATATTATTTAGAAACGAGATGAATAGAAGGGTGGTTAGGAGCTGCATAAATCGTATTAAAGGAGAAAAAGTAGGGGGTTTACAAAAACAAAGAAAAAGGAAGTGCAGAACTGAAAGGCATTCAAGTCAGAATTTAGACTTTTTAGGTGCCCATGTTTTAACAATGTCATTACAATCAAATCACTGAGTAATCACAGAAGGAAATGTTTCCAAGCAGGTTTCCCTCATGCTGTTCCCAGAAGACCTGTCCCAAACATACAAGAATAAAGGCAAGAAGCAGGAAATGTTTTAATTAGGCTATTACTCTATTAACTTAACTCATCTGGGAAATACTAGCAATAACTTATTCAGTCTCAATTGTCATTCTTTAATTGCTTTACCTGATAAAGGGCTGTCCTCAGTGCCCAGCCTTTCACAGATGGCTTACAACCTGTTGTGGGCACCTCACCTGTGGGCAGGTTTCCTCAAAGCTCCAGCTTCAGTCCCCACTTCCTCAGAGCACTCATCCATATGTTTCAAACATGACCTAACTTCCCAGCACCATACTGAATCCCTGAGCTGCTGGGGAGGAAAGACAGAAAGAGCTGGATTAATGGAAGAAGGAGGAAGAAAGAATGATTATTCAAATTCACCGTGAGGCAAAGTGTTTTGCCATGTGCTTTTTCACCAGAAAGGTGAGTGTCAGAACGAGCAGAAAAGACAAAATGATCTGACATTCAAACACCTGGTGGCCAGAGGGGCAAGGAATCCTGAATACAGCAACAAAATATTCTTACAAACCTGTTAATTACTAAACATCTGCCATTGATCAGTTCAAACCATGGCAAAACTAGACTTGTCTATAAAAGTGGTTTACTTCCCATCCTCAACAATGTGCACACTGATTGATAACAAGGAAGACAGAAGCATCAACCAAGTTATGGGATGTGTGTGTGCCCTTAGTTACATAAATTTGGTATGGAAAGGCTTAAAGAGCAAGCCATAAACATCTCACTACACAGGCTGGAGTCATCAGTATTCTCCCAGCAGCAGCAACACGCTGCAGAGCAGGTGCTTGAATTCCTTCAAGCAGTTGACAGCACAGTAGTACATATGCAAAAAGTCTTCAGAGCCATAAGCCTTGCTTTAAAGTTAAGAGCACACGCTGCATCTCAAGACAGTTTGCCAACTTTATTGGAAAAGTATCAATGCATTATTGTTAAAAGCCTGTATATGTATGTGCCTGTCTCACAAAAGGCTGAATGGCATCAAATTAACAAACCTTAGCAGGCCTCTTCCTAAATTCATTGCATGTTTTTAAATGCAGCAGTTTTAAGGCAACTTTTAATTTACAGAGTGCTGTGGCTTGATACAGAATGGCAGCAAAGGTGTCCATTGTTTCATAATCAACTATCTGTGATCACCTAAGATCTAAAGAGGATTGCAGTGGAGGAGTTAAAGGTTTAATCCAACTGTGAGGCTTTGATCTTCTAAAAAGACATTTTAGAGATGAATCTGAAAAGAATCAGGGCTTCAGTCTGTTCTTCTTTGTTCAACCTTGTTCTGTTGCCTAATGAAACGTGCACGTGCTAGACTTGTGGTGGATTTCACTGAAAAACCTTTATTTTACCAAATATTTCTAATATATTTTCTTGCATAGGAGCCTGCTGTATAAAACATTATCATATGAAAAAGCCTATCATCTTTAGCACTCTAAGATTTCTTTCTTAATATGAGTGCTTATTTGAAAAAACATGGAAGGTAACAGATAAAATAAGGAATTAGCAGCAATATTTCAGTTGGCTTGTTTATTCCCCCTCCTCTACTTTGGCAGCACTAGATTCTGAAGTGTTTCCCTTGTGATGTCACCAATAGATTGTCAATCACATTTCTAAAATAAATAACCTGTGTGTTACAGTCACTTTCAGTATGCTGTCGTTTTTTCATGTCCCCAAAATGGATCCTCTTTAAGAAAAGCTGAGTATAGATTCCCAAATTATCTAGGAATACCTGATATGCTTATATTCAAGCTACAATTAAGCTATTATAAACCCCTTGGTTTGCATATTTGAAGCACCCTTTCTATACAAAAAATCCCTCGAAAAAACAAACACAAAACAAAACCCACCAAAAATCAACCAAACAAAATCCTCCACAATCAAGATTATTACATGCAGGTGTCATTATAATAATTCTAAAGAAGTAGTAATTAGAAAGTTGTCTGGCCTGCTAAAATATTCTGACCCTTCAAACATTAAGGCTGTGTTTAAACAGATGTAAAGAAATAGCAAGTGCCCTAGTTGCTATTCAAAGGATCCAAATCATCACCCTCTATCAACATCCATTCCTAGAAAAATTGAACCAAGAATGATTTCTTGACATTTAAAATTACTTCATAGCCCAGATGGCTTTGTGGTCAGGATGCAATGCCAATAGCTTTCCAAATAGCAAAAGAGAGGCTCAGAAGAATTATTTCATGGAGGTAAATGTTGCTCTCATGTGAACAAAGCTTATGCAGGAGAGTAAGGCAATACAGAAAGGAGAACATAAAAAAACTGCATCTTCTGCATCTTCTGCATCAGGAGGAGGAGGGTGATTTTAAACAAGATTCAAAACAAGGCAGATCACTGATGGCAAAATGGATCAGGAAACAGCAGCAGAACAGTGCAAGGCCTGAACCCTGTTGTTAAAACTGTTGAATTTATAAGTTTTCTATAATAACCTTTAGAAACATGCCTTTGGTTTTGAGCAGAATTGTGACACCCTACAATGGGGAAAAAGTTAGCCTGAAGGCATATTCCATCAGACAAATATCTACCACAACAAGCAGAACTGGCTTGCCACATAATACATCGCTTTCTGTTCCTCAGTGAACACTAATTGTTATATTCAAACTTCTTCTTAATGGCTGCAGTGCCGTCCCTGCCTCTCTTCCTTCCCAAACCGTAATCAACCTGTGGCATTAGCTGATTAGTAAAATATCCCTTTGTATTTGCAGTTCTTCCACAGATTTTTCTGGGCCTGTATTATTCATTTCCATTTTTACCTCTCTCCTCCCCTGCCAAGTTATCAGACTAATACTGTTCTAATATCTAAAGTATCTGACCAGATATTTAACTTTAGTTAAGAGTAACAACACATTTTCACATTCTATTTGTACTTCAATGTTATTTTGTTTAGAGCAGCTGCTAAGTCTCTAAATTAAAATAATTTAATAAAAGAAGAAATGGGAAGCTAAAAAGTAAGAAAGAGGTAGGAAAGGATCATCATTAGCATTATACCTAAAGATAAATAGCAGGAGGAGGAGCAGAAAAAATTTGAAGTGACAGAATATCATTTCAATGCAGGAATAAGAATTATAAGCTGCTCTTAAAATAGTACAGAAGCACCTGGGAACCATTCAGCAGTCTTTTTGAGCTTCAAGGAATGACAGAGATCAGAAGATTCAGACTGAGAAAGCAAGACTATGAACTATGAAAAAAAGAACAGAGTTAGAAATCTTGTGTCCTATCATTTTACTTGCTTAATTCTGTAACCTGTTTAAAAGCACAGAACCACAGAATGGGTCAGGGTGGAAGGGACCACTTTGGGGCCTCTGGTCCAACCTCCCTGCTCAGGCAGGGCCACATCCCAGAGCACACGGCACATGATTGCATCCAGACAGTTCTGGAGTATCTCCAGTGAGGGACTTTCACACCCTCTCTGGGCAACCTGTTCCAGTGTGTGGTCACTTGAATCAAAATGTCCTTCCTTGTGTTCAAGTGGAACATTCTGTGCATCTATTTCTGCCCATCACATCCTGATTTACTGCTTGACACCAGTTTGCACCACCACCATTCTCTTGACATCCTCCCTTCAGATACTTCTAGATATGGATGGAGTCCCCTCTCTTCTGGAGGCTGAACAGACCGTGCTCCCTCAGCCTTTCCTCATATGAGAGATGCTCCAGTCCCTTCATCACCTTTGTTGTCCTCCACTGGATCATCTCCAGGAGCTCCGTGTCTCTCCCATGCTGAGGAGCCCAGAAATGGACCCGGCACTCCAGGTGAGGCCTCACCAGGGCTGAGGAGAGGGGCAGGATCACCTTCTTGACCTGCTAAACCTGCTCTTCCTGACACACTCCACAGCACCTTGGCCTTCTTGGCCACCAGGACACACTGCTGCCGTGTGGACAGCTTGGTGTCCACCAGGACCACCAGGTCAGCCCCAGCTGGTGCTGTTGCCTGGGGTTATTCTCTCCCCAGGTACAGGATCCTGCCTTCACCTTTGTCAAAATTCAGATAGCTCTTCTCTGCCCATCTCTCTATCTGCAGATAACTGCAGGAAAGAAAAGGACTAAAAGTCCTTAAATTACCTCTCCATGCTCCTGTTGCCACCTCTCTCCCCAATCAAATATATATACATCAATAATTATTTCAGCACCCCAGCTAGATCCTATATATTGCAGCTTAAATTATTGAATGAGTATAAAAATGTTACTGCTTGATTAAAACAAACTCTAATTGCATTAAATGTAATTCCATGGTTCTGGGCTTTCACAGGAAAGAAGGAAAAAAAAAAATTAAGAGGAAAAAATCCTGCTGATTGAAATTCCACAGCAATAGCTCAGACCTTTCTACAGCAAGAAGTTACTGCAGGAAATTACTGCAGAAATCATTCAGGCTTGAACATTGTGGGGCAAGCCATGCAGCAAAAGCTGTCAGAGGAACAGCAGGGGGCAAGTTCCAATCAGCTTAATTCCCTGGAACCCTCAGTGGAGACAGAAGGGAACTGGAGGGTTCAGCTACCAGGCCTAGCTGATATTTTGCAATGCCTTTCTTTTCACACACTAGCTTACTAACAGGAAGAAAGGTACAGAGAAATTAAGAAATTCTGCTTTGGGGTGGTCCTATCTTGGTGAATCGAACTTGAGATACCTCAGTGTCAAGCCTTCAGAGGCTCACAGGTTTTGTTACATCCTAGAACTCCAGCAGCTCCAGCATTAACAAAATGGAAGTGGGAAGTACCAGCTTTGGATCTTTTTGTTGATGTGCCCGTGTGTGTGTGGTGATAACACACTGTTTTCACTGAATTGAATAAAATAAATAAGAAATAATGCCAATACTTACCAAAGTGATAAGCCTACCACGCACCCTAGTCTGGCATATTTATAAATAATTTATTTATAAAAACATACCAGCTCAGGTCAGAAAGTTTTCTATATTTGAATGAATATGTGCACATTTACCATCACTTCATCTGGAAAAGAGAAATTCCTAGCAAATCTCATAGAAAAACTCATTTTAAGTATAGGAATTAGACCAAGTACAATAAAGACAAATAGAGAGACAGTGGCTGAAAGAGGTGTCAATCATTTGAATATCCTTCTAAAACTCTGGAGTTAGAGTTTCTATTAGAAATGATGAAGCAAATGACACCCAGCCCCATCAAAAACTCACAAGTGTTCAGACCGTGTCATATCACACAAATTACTCTAGAGGGAATTATAGTTATGTGTAAGGGTGACAGAACCCACATGAGGCCATGCACTCCATATTATGATGTTGAACACTGTAGCAAAAACAAAAGCTTATATTTTAGATGTTAAAAAAGAATCAGGAGTTTCTGTGCCTTAAAATCTGTAAAAAACCAGGTATCTACCTCAGTATGTGGAGTACAAGAACTTGAACTTATTCCGTTCCTTCTACAGTTTAGTCATAACAGAGGTCCTTGCAGTGGGCAACAAATATTTACCATGTTGCTTTATCAGAGGCTTGTCATGGGAAATAACTTAAAGTAATTTATTTAATAAGATTGCCGTGATAGCCAATAACATTTCAACAGGAAGGTTGCTCTTCGGACTAATTAAAACTAAAGCTTTCGAGACCTTTGTGCTCTTCTCCCCCTATCCCTCCCCACCCAAATTGCCTTCAAAGGCATGAGAGATGAAGAGTCTTTCTGAGGTTGTTTACTAAAGGTAATTTGATAGAGTTTTGAGCTCTACTAATGAGCTCACGTGTCTTGCATATTAAATATTATGACAGAATAACTCTGGGAATATTGGGTCCTTGGTTGTTGGACTACATAAAGAACTGATCTTACAAAGGTCCCAACACTCCCTCTATGCTTTGTGACTTAGTATTATTATATTAATATTCCTCCTCTGTTTTTCCTTCTTGCATTTTTTATCTCTCTGGACATGGCAGCAGGTCTTTATTTTTAAATATTTAAGCTGTGTTCTTTTTAATACATGTATTTTACTGTTGATATAATACAGAAAAATTGCCTTAAAATTTAAGTATTAACTTCATTTTGGTATTTAAGCAAGGTTAAAGGTTAAACAGAAAAAAAACCCCAATTTTAAACAGAGAAAAAAAAATGTGGAAAGTATTATAAATTTTATCTTGGCTTCAAATTGACAAGTCTGCTGCTGAACTCATCAACAGTTTTCAGGGAAAAAGACACTGCCCAAAATTTCTCTTATGTTAGGTTTCCCTGACTGGAGTGAACAAAAACCACATTCTGATCTTGTCTGAGCCTACATGCTCCAAATACCTCACCCCCATAGAGGGAATTAAAAAAAACCAAAACAAACAAACACAAAAAGCCAGTTGTATGGTCAGTTCAGTTGTTTCATTCCATGATATCATTATCACACAGATAAGTATCTATTAGAATGGATATTTGTGACTGAAAACAATGAAGGTTAATGCGAGATTCTGTTGTCTTAAAGATCTCATATGAACAGTTTTTTCTTGCTCTAGCTCAGGTAATTTTTCCTCTTATAAGGATGGGAGGGGAGAGTAGGAGGAATACAATATAGTTGTTGAGTTTTAGCTGTCAAAACTGGTGTAACAGGACAACTGAAGTAATGAAAATGCCTTAAACTCTTGCTTAGAAACACAATAACAATTTCAATCATGAGTCATTTACTTATTTTATGCCAAAGATATAATAATAAAAAGTAATATTGAAATTCTGCCTTCTCTTTTATGATTGCTGAAACAGAGTTATATCTTAATATAACATGTAAATAATACAGTGTTTACATACTGGGTTTTTTTTCTTCCCTTTACATATATATATTCCACAGCTAGCTAATATTTAATAATGTGCAAGTAGAATGTGTCAGGAGATATATATATATATATAAACATATATAAAAACATAAAAAACATCTAATCTTCAATGTTTTAATGAACACTGTTTCATTGAAATCTTGCTGAAATAATTCCTGCAGCAGTCTGGTCCAAGCAGAACTTCAATATTTGAGCACACTACATGTAAATAATGCTTCCAACTAAACGATTTTATTGTCTACTGGAACATTAGCCAGAAACATCTTATTTTTCTCATTTTTAAAGGTGTATATATATAAAAAAATGGAGAATAAAAGAAGTATCGCACTTTCAATACAAAAGATCTTCCATTTTTTCTTTTCCCAAAATATATCTTGTGAACAGACATTTTAAAGATATTTTTAAGGGATACTATTCCTATTCAAACTTAAATAAGATTATTTTTTTCTCTTAATATTTTAAGCACCTGAAGTTCCTAAGAAAATTTGTTTCTGGTCAAAGATTATAATCAGAGTGACAGATTTATCAAGAAAATTCCTATCTTCAACTTTTACCAGCCTTTTGAGTTCATATTCCAGATCCTTTTTCAGAACCAGAAAAATGAACAGTTGAAAAGCAAGAGTAATTTATGGCCAAAATTAGAAGGTCAATAAATGACAGTTTTCAGCAAGCCAATTTCTAACTTAAGAAGTGAAAAAGTTTTATGTGGTCTACTATTTCAACGTGTTTTTTTCTTAAAAAACTAATTTTTGCCAATACATGATATTTAGTTCAAACAATTAGAAGTTATATATTACAGATCCTCTTAAATATTCATTTTGGTTTGAAAATTTATTACCTAGACCAGTTAACTCTCTCACTTTTCCAGAAATGTCCTTCCATTTTACCTGATTCATTTCAAGTCACTAACATGAAAGCAAAATGAAATAAGGGGTTTGTGAAAACAACAGGAAAACATTTTCTCAAGGCTGTTTAAGATATTTTTGATTTCCCAGCAACGTGATTTCTGGAGATTCTACCAGGTGTATCTGTTGGTTTGCTGCAATGGTAACACACTGGAAAACATTCAGGTACCCCGAGCCCTGGTTCTAAGCAGGGCATGATTTCCACGCGATGCTCAGGTCAGTTTTGCTCCAGCTTCTCGACATCACGAGGGATGCATTCTGCTGCCATCACTCACTGCTGAGGTTTTTCTGCCACTACACCTTGGGATACCATTTTCCACACCCACTTTTAAGGTTCATCAGCTACAGAAGTCACAAACCACACAAACACACGGGTGGAACTGACACATTTAGCCCCTCGCAATCACTCCGTGGGAGGAACAGTCATGGGATCTTTTAGAGACAGGCTAAAGTATGGTTGAGGAAATGGTCACAGGCTAACTACTTTTTGTGTAAAAAATTTATCCCAAAGTGGTTTTTCCAGCCTATTTTTAGCCCATGTCTCAAAGCTGTTATGTGCTTAAATAGAGGATTAGGAGAAATGTGGCTGCCTGGTCACCCACAGAAAAATGTTCTGTATAAAAGCTGCATGAAGGAGAAGCACAACTGAGGAAAACAAGTAAGGAAAAATTGAACAACAATCACCCACCCCCCCCCCCCAAAAAAATCAACAACAAAAAAAAACCCAAACAAGCAGGAAAAAACCCACAAAAAAAGCAAAAATAAAACCAAAAATCCACTTACACCAGGGAAAATTCGTAAATGTTTATGCCAAACTCTTGAAAAGTACTTTCAGTATTTTTGCTACATTAATATTTTGAAGGAAGGCAAGGAAGGGAAAGTAACATCTTAGCAACTTTACTACAGGCTTGACTCTTATTATGCCAGAAGGTGTAGAGCAGGCAGTTTATTAATACATATTCTGGAATGAAATATGTATTACATGGAAGCTTTCCAGGGGTAACAATATAACTTGTTGTGACTAGCTATGATTCCTAAAGTTCATAAGTAATTTTCATGACATCCAGAACATCAAATACCTCTGATTTTACACACTACAATAATAATATTCTGGGATACCAAATCATAAACCAAAATATGGCTCATAATTATTTACCAGAATTTCAGCAATTCACAGCAGTTAAACAAATCCATCCTCCAGCAAGTCCTTGGTTGAAACAATATAGCTATGTCTGTAACAACTGAGCAATAAAGAGAGAAAAATAAAACCATATTTCAATTAAAAATATTAGAAAACCATCACATTGTCTCTACCACAAATCCCACATTCCTCTTTAGACAGACAAATGCTGTTGATTTACCTACTGACCAAGAACCATCTGTTCACGCCTCCTGCTCCCTCTGCCCGTCCTTCTTTCTTTTTCTTTAAACAAAACCTTTCTTTTTAACCTTTTGAGGCTACTTCTGTGTAATTAGTACAAGCTAAAAATAGCAGATATCACACAATTTATTGCACAGCAGACAAAGCAGGGGCAATAGGAATTTAGAAATGACTAAACCCAGCTCTTGGATAACATTCCACTGAGTCCATTACGGAGACAATAAAAGTTCAGGGTCTGGCTCAAGCAGACACACAGTCCAGCTGTATGTGGCAGCTAACTCTCATAATCTTGTTTCAGATATTTTTATTGCCTCAAGCATTACAATCTATTGAGCTCCAGCCAAAAAGTCCAGCTTTTATAATTTCTTTCCCTTGTAGTAGGGGGTGAGAAACTCACGCTCCCCCTTGAATGACACTGAAGGTCATTCACCAAAAAGAGAAATAAAATCAAGGAAACTGGTCTCCTTCTCAAGTTAAAATGCTGTCTTAATAAACTCTTGCTTCTTTCAGCTACTTATCTAGAGTGCAATCTAAAGAAGCTGTGTCTCCTCATAATGTAAAGGTGAAAAAATGATGCACTATTTTCGCAAATTCACGGGGAAAGGTAGTCTGATCATTCCTGCAGCACTGAGGGTGCATCATCTCTGTCATTTTCCATTTTAGTGGCCTTCAGTAAGAATGCCTGTGCTAAACTGATAAATAGTTGATAAAGTTATCCAGACATTTGTCACTGAATTTCTAAACTCCTCTGTGCTTGCTCCATAAAAATAAGTCTTGGTGTATTATTTATTAGTAATATGTCCTTCCAGTTACATGGACTATTAACTTGCTTGAATGGTCTTAGTTCCATCAGCAGAAGAAAACCAGACGAAAAAAAAAAAAGCAACATGAAAATATGATCTTGATAAACCAGATTAAGTTTCAAGTTATTTTCTTACAGTTTTCTCTATTATCTCTTCTCAAGCCACTCTAACCATGACAAGAATATTTATACATTAATGTGTGCATATGCATATTCATTAATATTCTAGCAAGTAAACTATAAAAATCGCAGCCATATTCTACAAAACAAAGTTGGTCTGAATACCCAAAAAAGGGAAATCTACAAGGTTTGCATTTCAAGTGTCAAATTAGAAGTATACTCATTAGAGTTTCCAAAGAAAACTACTCCAGCAGAAGCAGGGGGTGCATGAACAAAAACCACACAATGAATTATTTGTCAGCTCTAGCTGGAAATTATATTTTTGCTTCTAATGGAATAAACACAATTCTGTTTTTTGTACTTTGAAGACTATTTCTGCAGCTGTGGCATTACAGAAGTGAGCAAGTGCTGGATGAGTACTACAGACAAGGAATGTTTTTTTCGGTCAGTGGGAACTTCCCTGGACTGCCACAGCTCCTCAAATAGGGCAGAAAGTGTCTTAGCCACTCCTCTGACTGTTCCCTCCAGACCTGCAGATGCATCTCAACAGGTCCCATGGACTGGTGCACCTTCAAAATTCCCAGGAGGCCTTGAACATGATCTTCTCCCACAGTGGGTGATTGCTCCTTCTCCCAGACCTGCCTTTTCCTTCTGGGCAGTGTGGCTGGAGCACTTGGCTGTGGAGAGGGATGCACAAAAGTGCATCAAGTAACTCAGCCTTCTCCATGTCCCAAGAGAGGTCCAACCACAACAACCACAAGGTCTCCTGTGTCCTCACAAAGAAGGTCCACATTTTTCCTATTCCTCCTTTTATCACTGACACACCTATAGGAGTTTTTTTTGTCACTCCTGGCCAGGTTTGTGTCCCTTGGTGTTGAATGGATAAATGTGGTATGTGGTGTGGGGTAGGCTGCTTGCGTTTATTTGCTTGCTTTGTTGTTTTTTTAAAAAATTTCCTAGAGTAGTTCATGGCTTTATCTTGTGTTTAGTAGTCAGTCCATATACTTGCACTGTTGATTTATTTCACTGTTAGAGTTTGCTAACTAGGGATGCTGAACTGTCTAACTTTTACTGTTCACTTCAAACTGTTCTTATGAGCAACTGAACCCTGTGAAGATGTCAAAAGAAGAAAAATCTTACAAGCTTATTTTCTGTTTAGTGGACTGTAAGCAATACAAATATTAAACAGACTGTGCATCTTAAGTATGCTATGAATAAAGATTCAAAATACTGAAAGAAAAACCAGACAAAACAGCAGAATGGCTTTGAATACGATATAAGGGCTTGTTTTTTTTGTTTTCTCCAGACAAACAGTTTTCTTTAAATCAAACTAGGGAAAATATAAGACATGATGAAAATCTTAAATAAGAAATAAAAGTATATCTAAAACACGTTCTAAGAGATCTTTTGTTTATATTATTACAGTATATTAGTAGAATACTTATAGGTAAATTTATAGGTCATCATTTGAACAAACAAATCATAGGACATTGTCAGAACACAAACAGTAGAAGAAAGAATTCTTGGCAGTAAAATGCCAAATCAAATTATGAAGCACGTACATTTTAGAGAAGTCAGAAGAGGAAATAAATGCAACTTCCAATAGAAATCCTTGAAATCATGTACTTTAATAATAACTCCCAGAAATTACAAGTGGTGAGGCCTTCTGTAGAGGTTTACTGTGACATTAATTTATATGAAACTGAAGTTGAAAAATATAATTAAAAAGAGTCAAATTGGAATGCCAGGTGCAGTAAGTCTCAACAGAGTCAGACATTTTAATGTGCTGTAAGTAGCCATAGCTTTAATCTCCTCTGACCCTTTTTGATTTGAAGTTTCTTTTACTACAGCTATTATATCATTGGGGTTGGAAAACTCTCTTGTGAGGGCAGTGTGCAGAATACTGATGATGTAATTCATGATTATGTAGATGGAGATTGTAATTGCTGACTTTTAAAAATAGCAGTAGCTAATTCCCCCATGACCTCTTTGAGCCAGTAGAAGCTGCTGAAGGAGATATCTTCATAGAGTAATTAGGAAGCTTGGGGATATGACTCTCTCTGGAGGGTTATCTTAATTTTATATTCTGCTGTTTGTGCTGCAAATTTTAATGCATCTAATAATTCCTTTTTTTACGCGTCATGATGCATCAGCGATGAGATTGATACGAGGAGAAAGAGTGGAAAAAAGCAAAGGTAATGGATTGGGAAGCACAGATCTCCATTATCTAGTGAGATTAAACCTCCCACTATTACAATTCAGACAGAGAGTTTTAGTGAGTCACATTCACAATGCCCAGCCCGGCATCAAACCATATCAATAAATAAAATAGTTGAGAAAATATTGTATTTGACGGTATTCTCTACAAGCCCCAAGCTAAGAGTACTCTGCAGTGAGGAAAGGAAAGCAGTCACTGGTAAAAATGTAATAAAGTTGAATAAAAGTCCATCTTCAGGAACAAAAAATATAAATTATTCCACTTCTCTTTCAAGAGACATTTTCTACTACAATTTAGCTTCAGTTTCATTGCAAGTTGTGTAGCAGATTCATCCTCAGTTTGGATTTCTTTGTGGAGTAGACAGTAATGACTGAACCAAAGTGAATTAACAGGAATGTGAACTTCTCTCAGATGAATTTAGGCTCATATAATCCTAATTATGAATTAAATTCTGGAGGTAACCTCTACAGGTGAAATAAATATAGATGAACTGAAATCAGATTTATTCCCACAACCTTTCAAAATAAACATTTGTTTCCATAGGAAGTCTTTTCTAAATGATAGCTTTATGATATTTTTATGAAGACTGTGCATGACGTAATTTTTAAGGTTCAGAGCAAAGTGATTTTTTTGGGACATCAGCTCCAGCCCCTCGTTATGGTGAGCGTCACATCACAAAACTCCTTCATTAAAAGGTGCAAAGGCTGTTTTTTGCTAACTATGGAGGTTCAAGAGGAAGGATGTCAAGGTGTATATAGAAAATTCTTAAAACTGTCTTAACTTTCTTACAACCACCTTTGTTTTTAAGTGAAGGAAAAAAGCTCTAATATGTCAGCAGGGGAGTCTCTGCCATTAACTGTGGAGGTTGATGAAGAGTGCAGTATCTCAGTACCTAACAGAGATTACACACCAGGTTGTTCAGACCCAAAGATCTGGAATTTCTCACTGACATGATCATCTCTGCATTACAAAGTACTCCAGTCCTGAGGTATCAACCCAGGCTTTCTATTCCCACAGATCAGCACCCAAAATTATTTCTGTAAGATGCCACAGGAAAAGTATGGGACAAGAAAATTTGCCTTTCTCTTGTGTAGGTCTTAAGTGACAAATTATCTTTCTTTTCCTCCTTACCCCCCTGTCTGTTCTTGAAACAAATCTATTTAGAAGTGTCATCTTCTGAAATTAAAGCAAGAACTTTGGGAGAGCAGCAAGGAGTCCACAGGGCAAACACCACACTCTACTGATTCATAACACAAAATCCTTAGAAAGTAGACACCTAGGAATCATTCAAAGGCACAATATTCCCAGAAGTTAAAAATTTCACATAATCACTTCTACTTGAAATAGTTAAGACACTGAAAATTCCAGACAACCTAGTAGAAAACTTGAAGTCTCTGACTTTTTTTTAAATTGTTGGTTTGTTTTTTGTTTCTGTATTGGCTCAGATCTGGACTAGCTACAATAATGGAGATAGACAAGATGCAAATGTTAATGTATGGCAGTGATAATGTATTGGATCTCCCATGTATCACAATTATTTTTATCTTTGGTCTCATACATTTGATAATGTCAATATATAAAATGAGTATAGATGAGAACCTGTATCCATGATCACTGTCAGAAAATTTAGAATAAAAAGGAAATACTGCCATAACAATGCCTAGAGAACCAGGAGTCTCATAAAAGATTTCAAACAATAAAATACATCCACAGAAACAAACCCTAAGGCACACAGTAGAGTTCTGTGATGTTACCATTTTTCTTATAGGGACCTAAACAAACACAAAAAGTTAAGGTTGAATCACATTGAAGCTTTAATGGTGACAAAAACAAACCACACTGTTCACATTTTTAATTTACCACAATGAATCTGTTTAGAATTAAGTCAAAAATTCCAATGCTAGTTAAGTTTACCCATCATATTATTTGCTGCATTGTTGTCCCTGACAATACCTCAAGGTCTTCCTTCAGAGTGAAGTGAGAAATATTTGAGAATATCACAGATGTTTTTACTACAGTCTTCCTTATGCTCTCAAACCATCAGTACAAAACTCCACTTTTGCCATCAAAGAAAGAGGAACAAAATAATCAACCCACAAAGTTTTTATTAGAACACTTTCCTTTGGAAAGGGAAGTCATACTCCTCCACGTATCTACCATCAGTCAACACTCAATTTCATCTAACATAATCTGAATATGTTATTTCTAATTAACAGAGATAACTACAAGAATTAAAATTAACTGATCATTTTGTCTCTATCTTCGTTTGTACACTGTTCATAGCCACACACAAAAAAAAACAAACAACAAAACAAAAAACACAAACAAGAAACAACCAGACCAAAAAACCCCAAAGAAAATACAACAGCAACTTTTGTCATAGATAGATAGATAGATAGATAGATAGATAGATAGATAGATAGATAGATAGATAGATAGATAGAAAAAGTCTATCATAAAATGAATATTTAAAAGGTTGGTGTCAGGGTAAACCAGCATCCATGGCTCTCTCCCTAACTACACAGTCTAAAATCTCATCACACTATGTAAATACATTGAACAGTCACAATTTTCCCCAGGTAAATCTATACAATCTCACTGTGCCTATGTATGGCAAGATGGTGGCAGTGGTAAGCTCTTCCAGCAGACAGAAAAATCATGGAAATGAGTCATATTCAGGGACTGTCCAGGACACCAACTCAGGAGGAGCAGGAACTAAACCAAAGCGGCCTGTAATGCGTCCATGAGCCACCCAGGGTCAAGACTGGAGAAGAAAACTGGAGAAAAGACTGGAGAAAAGACTACTCACAGTGCAGGTGTGGAGTCCATGCAGTCACTAAGTCATGGCAGCAGAGGCACTAACAGAGGGAACAGCTCAGAGCCAGGCCAGGCACCCAAACCTGTGAGCAAGGCATGGGTGTGGGAGTCACAGATAGGGCTGAGAGGAGCAACTGAGACTCATTTATGTCTTCAAACCCTGAGAACTGATCAGCTGCCTCATCAGCTTGGAGAAAAGGTACCTTGGAGACCCTCCAGCAGCCTCCCAGTACCTGATGGGGACCTACAAGAAAGCCAAAAAGAGATTTTTTTTTATGAGGACATATAGTAATAGAACAAGGCGGGATGGCTTTAATCTGAAAGAGGGAAGGTTTATCTTAGATATTAAGAAGAAATTCTTCCTTATGAAGGAGGTGAGGCACTGGAACAGTTTGCTCAGAGAAAGAGGCAGAAGGCCTCCATGGATGCCAGGAGGCCCATAAAAAAAGGGGGGGACAGAGTACCCTGGAGAATTGCAGGCACATTATCTGGTACAGGGTTAGGCAAACCAGAGCTCCAGTGCAGTTGGGACAGAAGAACATGATGGGCAACAGGAGTAGCTCTGGCTAAGAAGGGCTGAGAAAATCACAGATTAATCATAGATCCATAGAATGTTAGGGGTTGGAAGTGACATTAAAGACCATTTAGTTCCAGCCCCTCTGGGTCAGGGCCTTAGATGTCCCAAAACAGCTGTTGGCTTGTGGCAAGCTGGCACCACAGATGAGCAGGCTCAAAGAGCTTTCAGCAGAGTTTCTAGAACACTTTGCAAAATAATAATAAAAAAAGAAAAAAAAGTAAAAAAAAAAAAATCTGTAGCAGCAGCCAGTTGGAAACAAGAAGTGTGGGCTCTTCTAGGAACTGCCAACAAAAGCTGACTGTCAGAGCTGGTAGAAGCAAAAGCCTCCAGAAGCCACCCCTCACCTGCAGCAGCAGGCTGCCAGAAGTTCCCCCAAGAAAGATGATCCCTGCAGAAGAAACATATGGAAGAAATTCCCTGAAGAAGAAGCCTGGAAACTGCTGTGACAACTGTTATATCTCTACTATCTGATTCCCTAGTTGCACTTAAGAGCAGGCACAGTGAGAACTAGTTGTTAGCACATGGGTGTTGTGAATTAATTTAAAGATGAGTAGTTTCCTCAGAGCCAGCCCACAGTCAAGTCTTGTGTGTTGGAAAGGGAAGATTTTCTTAAGGATTCTGTGAGTTTTTCACAACACAGAGAGCTATTCAGGGAATACTGGCAACTAGAATTGAAATTGGAAACAAAAGATGCAGACAAAGCCATGGGCGGTTTCTGTGCCTGTCACAACCACACCACAGAATCCCTGAGGATTTCTTGCAAGACTTACAAGACCATCTACCAGTCCCTCTACTAAAAAGCTCTGAAAGTCCTTGGAAAGTTTACAATAGTGTCCACACAGGCAGTCCTGTCAGATTTTCAATTGCCTGTAGCAACTAGCTCTGGTATCTATTAAACATACAGGTAGTGAAAATGCATAGAAATAAACTGTGTGTGGACACAGCCACTGGCTATGTTTATATTAGTGAGTAGTGCTGCGCAAATAAAACAGTTCTGAGGAGCAGAATAACTGTGCTGACAATGAGACATCAAAATTTCTTGTGCCTCGAGAACTTTTACATCAGTTCCATTCTGGTTTTATGGACTGCATGCTATTGGCAGCCACATCATGCTAGGTATATTCTTGGAGTGCATCTGCTCCCATGATTTCAGCTGAAAAAGACCCAGTTCATGCTTTCATACTCTGGAAGACTGTTCCATGACATGAACTGGCAGTAGAGAGGAGATTTGTTTAAAAAAAATTCTATCCCAAATGCTCATAATAGTTATGCTCATATTTTTCAGAGCATATCTGTCACCAAAAGATTTTTCTGCTCTCAACCCATCTAACTCTACAACCTTTTAATTGTTTGGACTCCTTGGATGATAATATTGTCCTGTTATAGACATTATGTAGATTTTAGGGAAATTTCTTGTCCTTCCCAGGCTGGCTTTGGACACTGAGTGTAATGCTGTTATGGTTTGTTAGCTCAGCTCTGTCTGAGAGCTGAGGCAGTCTGGCTACCTGTGTGACCTTGGAGCAAAAAACCCAGACATCCATGTAGGAGAGTGCTGAATGTGGCATACATAATGTGTGCTGGCTAACACTGAGCTGGCCATCAATCTTTCCTTCAAATTGTCCCAAAAATTAATGCTGGGAAACATTTGCACCCTAAGCATATCGTGCCAATGACAAAACAAGATCTTTCAGGGTTCAGTGCCATCACAACTCTTAGCACATGTGAAGTTTTGAAAGTAAAACGTGGTTTGCAGCACAGTTCCTTATACAGTTCCAGCCAATGAGCATATCAGAGAGATAGGGTTAGATGAAAACTGGGAGGTCTGCTTTGGAATCCAGAGGAAAGCAAGATATAATCATGTTTATTTTTAAATACTGGTGAGCTTTCCTCTCCAGAAAATAGATTCTCCACTCAGTCCTCTAAATAAAGAACAATCATCCAACAATTGTATTCTACCAGTAAGAACTCTCTGCCTGAGAGTTCACAAGAAATTATCAAATTGTGCATTGTTTATATACAACTCTAGATATCTCTTAGGTAAAATTAATCAAACCAAGAAAATTAATGAAATCTTTCAAATTGTTAGGGTTTGTAATATACTACATTTTCCTATAACTGTAAACAACTTTTCAAATTTCCTGCAGGCTATGGCTTATTCAACTATATATTTGTTAGCTGAAAGCATTTTTTAAACCACAGAACGCTTCCATTTTGAAATTCTGGTTTAACTCTTCAGAAGAAGCAGTGAACAAATATCTTATATCAGGCTTTCACCACTGCACAGGTTCTTGTCAAATCTGTTTTAAGGATTTGGATTATGATGCATGAACTTCCCTTTCCTTTGTCATCCGAATTTATTGAGATGGTAAATAGGTACTCTGTGTTGTTAAAATGCTCCTGCTACATAAATAACTTGTAGTTTCAATCCTTGAACAGTACTCAGATACTATAATGACACACAAAATATAAATATTGCATTCAGAAATGACGGATGCCAGAGCTTGGTATGTCATTTCTATGAAAGGCCTGCTATAGCATTCCTTTCTTGTTAAAATATCACTATAGCCACTGGACTTGTCAAATCAGTTTTTAAAAAGCACTACCAGAAAGGTCTTGAATTATTGGAATAATGTCATTCAAACATTGTTGAGATTCTGTCTTGTTTTTTGGTTTGTTTTTTTTTGGTTTTTTTTAGAAAACTGTAACAACTACCAGCTAATAAAACAGTACCCCACTCAAAAGAACCTCTTCTGGAAAATATTTTCAGAGTCTTGTACACTCTAGCAGTTTGTAGTTTATGATGGAGAGTGACAAACACAGATCAGACAGTAAAAAAAACTCTTACTGTTGCTTGTGGACCTAAAAGAAGAGAAGAATCCAGAAGATAACTGAACACCCTTTTAAATACTAACACCAACAAAGGAGTTTCAACTATTTCCCAGCATTTTTCCCACTGTTTGGGGTTTTTTCCTGTTGTTTCAAATCTCACATTTTGTTTTTATTTTCCCCTTAACACTGCACCGTGATATTGGGTCTTTGAAAATTGCAGACAAAGTGAGACAGATGCCTTGAATGTGGAATTACCAAGGGAATAGTTTATCAAGATGTTATGGGCAGGTGTAGATCTCAGGACTTTCTGCCTCCTCTGCTGTGGGAGATCTGTTAATAATGTGCATAACAAGTAGAGAAAATCAGACACAAACTGCTACAACTATCTGGACATATTTAAGAAAAACACTGGGAGAGAAAGTCAAAACAGCACTTGTGAATCAGCGGGTCTGCTGTTTACCAGGAGCTAACAGATGATTTTCCAGAGAGTGCAATATCTTTCTGTGCTGCCCTAAAATAAAAAGTAAAGTATTATCAATGTATTATAAACAGAAAAGGAGGACATCTGCTTCTGTATTTCTTTTTATCAGTTATTAAGCTTAATTCCCCTACCCCCCTTTTTAATTTCTGTGGCAGGAGATCGGTTTACTTTTCTTTTGTTGGACAGAAAATGCTAGAACTTATGAATAAATTTATTGTGTTGTTGCTGTTTTATATCTTAATGACATTCAAAAGATTTCCTATGGTTTTGGTTTTGTTTTTGATTGGTTTTTTTTGTATACATGTTAAGTTTGTGCATATTGCTTATACTGTAATCAAACATGATCAAATATGTGGTTATTATCTGTAAGGTAATGAATGAGGAAGAATGTGTTAGTATGTTTTTAATCATTACAGAATCCAGATTATAATATTAACCAAAGGAGCCTAGCTCAAGGGTTCTCTTATAACATCTGAACTCTACTATCAATTTATACTATCAATTTAACTTAGCTTGCTGTGACTCATACAGGTTAGAAGAAATTAGCTTCTTTTGGAGAAATTTGGAGTTTCAAAAATAAAAGGTTTTAAAACCTTTTCTTTCCTGAATCATAGGCCTCAAATAAAATTTGATAGCAGTGAAATAGAAAGTTACTTTGTGACAATATGCACGTGCATCACCTTTATCTCATTAAGATGGAGAATTTTTATTTTGTTCTATTGATTTTTAGGCTCTCTTTCATAATTTTCATTGGTCTGATATTGTGTTACTCTTCACAATATTAAGTTTCCAAAAAAGCCTCTATTCTGGGCTCTGGTACAAGCCAGCTTGCCCTCTAATCATCAGTCTTGTACTACTGATAGTGAGATGGAAAAATCCAGAATCTAAAAGAAGAAAGGTTAAATCTGAGCCGTACATACAACTCAGAAAAAATTGTCATGTTTTCAGAACTCAGATGATGTCTGGGAAATTTTTTTTTTCCTGAACTCATTTTCTTGCCATCCCTTATCATTTCCTCCCATTCAGGACTGTAAAATATCCCTGAGAACACCAACAGGATTACTGATAGTTGTTACCATTGTCAAGATTGTCATCGTCAACTGCTCAACAGATTTTAAGCTTCTTTTTATTTAAATGAGGAAAACAGGTAAGATACAGAGTCCTGGTGTCATTCAACTGCAATCTCCATCACATATTTGATAACTATTACGCTTCCCAAGTTTATTCAACTCAGGAATCGAAACCGTGACTGAAAGTATAAAAGACCAAAACTATTGCCTGAAAAGTAGGCAGTTAGATTTATCCCTGATGCCAAGAGAGGATCCAGAGAGACAGTGTGGAAGAAACATGAGTCGAGATGTGAGAAAGATGAGTCAAGATGTGCAACTACTGCACCCGTTTAAATACGGTCTTGACTTGAAAGCAGCCCATAAAGAATTCTTGAATTGGCTGTGTATGAATCAGTAATAGACAAGGAATAGAGCAATTTAGGATAGTCAGTCACTTTAGCTATTTTGGTTGATGCATTAATCTTCTCAGAGAACAAGGCCTTTGTGAAGTACACAATACAGCAGGTGAGTGGTGGGGTGAGGAAAGTGGCCTCGAAAAGGGAGAAAACTGGAAACAAAGGGAACATA
Organism: Poecile atricapillus; assembly: GCF_030490865.1. NCBI lineage: Eukaryota > Metazoa > Chordata > Aves > Passeriformes > Paridae > Poecile > Poecile atricapillus. The sequence goes on from NC_081249.1 coordinate 108,474,614, forward strand.
AGAAGGGGAATGGGAGAGGAGGCTGAGAAACAGGAAGGTAATGATATATGATGCAATATAGGGAAAACAAAGGATAAAAATATGCTGTTAAAGACTAAGGAGGATGTGGCGAGGCACAATGAGACAATAACCTCAACCTGAAAATATATGGTTTGGCATTTGGAGTCATGCTCTAATGTTTTTGAGCTCAGGTCCACTGAGGCCAGCTTGGAATTCCTCAAAGAGGAAGAAGGCTTTCCCACTCTTTGTCCTCGAGCAATTCTTTGCCTTCTCTATGCTGCTGAAAGATTGACAGGATGGATAATGGTATTGTTAATTTTTCAAGTATGCATTAATGCCATTGACTTCACTTGCCTATTTTGGAGAGCTGTTAGAGCTCCTTTGTGCTGTATCTATAGGTTGTATTGCAGGTTGTCACTACAGCCCAGGCACATCCTGCACAGAGCTCTGCCTCCCTCACCCCGCTGCTATCTGGCTGTCAACTTTATTGTAAAACATCAACAGAGAAGATGTGTGCCGTATTTTTGTCTCCGCAAACAGACCGCATTATGTTAGGCTGCAAAATAATTACATGACATTCTCTGCTTTCCAAATTCAGGATTATCTGGCCTGTGCCTATGGCACTAATGCTACATCTGCTGGTGATATACATGACAGCAAGAGCAGGGGCTGATTTGCAGTCTCAGGAGCTATCAAAACTAGCAGCACTGAAAACACAACAATTATATTAATTGGACAATGTCTCTACAGCACAAGCTTTAGCTTTGCCTTAGCATTTAATAACTTCTCTCATATATTGGTTATGTCAAATGTAAAGAGAAGTCAGAAAGAACTCCTTCGTGTTTTGGCTTCACAGTAGGTACACTAAGAACCAATTTGAGCTGGTTAAAAGCTTACCAATGGAATATTTTCTTGTCAGAAGACATATTTCCACCGAAGTAAAAATATTCTGCAAGAATGTACTGATTCTGACAAATTTAATTCAGAAAAAAAAAATAAATTGTAAAGCATTGAGGTTTCTGCTTTAATATGGTTTTATTTTAAGAGTGTATCATTTGCAGAAATTAAAAATTAAATTAATAATAATATCAGATCTACTGAAAAGAAATATTTGAATTCAACTAGCACTATCTTTTCAAGGAATCATAATGAAACAATTTCACAAGTCACAGAATTTCCCTTACTACTGACTTTCAATTTCTGGTATTTTCCTGCAAACAGGGGTAAGAAAATTACCCCATTCTACTACTCAGAAAGAGATAAACAGGCGTGTAAAGGACTTTCACAACGTTTTTCTCCAGAAAAGTGATCATGTTTATAAGCTGATGTTTCTATGAAACACTTCCTAGAACTCTGAGTAGATCCTAAAGTCATATAAATCAGAGAAGTGCCCCTGTGACCACAGCAGGCAGAGTTTGATGCAATCAATCATCATGAATGCTCAGGCTGTTCAGGTGCACTTGGTGGTGGACACTTAGAGTATGTTTTATAAAGTGAGCATTTAAAGAACTTACCATTGCAGCTCAGTTTGTTGTTTGGCTCTGTGGTGGAAATTTCTGGGAAGTCACTTAATCACTCTCTTCTAGTAGCCTTCTGTAAAGCTGAAATAATGTTTTCCAACTCTCATTCTTTCTAGAATTAGACTCTACTCTTGCAATATACCAATACTGGCAGATCACGTAGAGCAAGTTGGAAGAAGAAGAAAGAACATTTACTAAGTGTTTAAGAGTAGAAAATATCATCTAGACTATAAACAAGAATAAAGAAGTAATTTCTTCTTTTAGAATTTGGTACTGAACTTGTACACTGAGATTAAATTTCTCAAGGTGCTACCCAGTAAAGTCTTTATAATTTAGAATTCTTAACGAAATATATAATTCATTATCTCTTCCATTACTTGGACTTATGGACACTAGAAAACCTCAAATCTCCACATCTCCTCAGTAAGTTGTTGGGGTTTTTTTTGTTTATTTTTTTTAAGCCTGCAAATTAAAACAGTGATGGTTACATTTGCTTTGATTTGATTTGCTGTGTTGCAAACCAAAGCCTCCTCCACACAGGCTTTTTTATAAAAAAGTGCTTTTCATGTACAATGAGAGCGAGTCCATGAAGATTGTAGAGGGAAAGCTTTAGCAGAGAAGAATGAATTAGATTTTGACTAAAACCTGTAAGGGAAAACACTTTTACATACTCAATAGCTAACATACTCATCTATACAGAAGGATGAATATGTACAGAACAAGGCTGACAAACCTGTCAATGGCACCCCAGAGAAGTGTTAGAAAGACGGGTACTGATTTGCAATTACCCTCTAGGCAAGGTGTCTGAGCAATATTGATTATTTTTGTTATTTACTAATTATTAGGTTTGTCATTGCAAGACATTGTTTGAATTTCACCTAGTCTGCCCTTGTCAGAGGGGCAAAGGACACTTACTTTATCCCAGAAATTATCAAATTAGATTCTTAGCTAATTAATTAAGTCTCTCTTGTCATGGGAAGCTACATAGACTAGAATTTGATGCTCTCTGTTAGCTGTGTTTCTGATTAAATACAACTTGTGGTTCACACCTATGCAGGAGCGAAAAGGAAAACAGGACTAAGTATAGGTTGGAATATAACACTGTTTGTTGACAAGAGAGACAAATACATGCCATTTGTTGGTGTTCCCTACATGTGGTCTAAGACGCTCAGCAGCGGAGCATCTACAGTTCTGACATTCGTTAGCACGAATTACCGCGCGGTGCATCAGAAGGGCGCGTCGCAGCACGCCACACGATAATTGCCTGGGATACAGTGCTGGGGATTCTGCAGGGCCTCCCAAGAGCCTGCCAGCTGCTCAGCGGAGGGCCAGCAGCTGGTGTGCAGCAGGGCCTGGCAGTGAGCAGGGCTCCTGGAGCAGCCAGGAGTGCACAGACAGCCTCCGTTAAACCACCACACGCTTTGGCCACCTCCTTCCTCTCCAGAGCCCCTGCTCAGCAGCTCTGGAGTTACACGACCAAAAGTGATGCAATTGGCCTACAAAGACACACCTGGGACTCCAACGTGTTTCTTTTGTTAGCATTTCTTACGGGAAGAAAAAAAGGGATTTTTTTGGTGGGAACTTTTAAAATTGTGGAGCAGGGGGGGAAAAGTCAAAGTGGGATTGAGAGATAGTGTTTGAAAAAATATTTTTGCTATGCGATAACCTTCAATGTAAAAAATTCCCACTGCCTGAATCTATTTCCCCATTAGCATATCTATATGAATCAAATTCATGCTATCCTAAATTGTCTTAATATCTGCAATGTAACTTTTCTCTAAATAATCCTTTTTCTGTTTCTCTGATCCCGCTGCATTTCTTCTGTATTTTTCTTTCTCTTCCTGGATTTCTCAGCCTCCTTTGGACTGAGTTCTTTTTGGGATCCTCCCTCATGGGGAGCTCTGCTTATCTCAGTTGTTATGATTTGAAGAAAACTCCTGAGCTTGTTAGAATCTTGTTTCTCATGTTTATTGGAAGGTCATCACAAAACTTAACAGGTCTCTCCAGATTGGCTACACAAGGTTAATCTCTGCAATCTGGTACATTTCTTTCTTCTGATGGTACAAACAAGGCCTTGTGGCTCATCCCATGCCTGATAGCACAAACTGGCCCCAAAATACGCAGTTCTTTTATCTTTATACCTATTTTTACTCAATTAACAATAGACACGTATATTATTTTTCTTAATGACCCAATGACCCATCACCTCTGTGATGCACTGTGGCATTCTCTGCCCAATCACTTACTACTACCCAAAAACCTCTACGAGAAGAACATGAAGAAGAAAGGACAAGAGACAACACCCTAAATCCTCCATCTTGTCTCCTGTTCTCTAAACTAACTTTTTCACACAGTGACTTAAGAAAACTTTCTAATCTATACACTTACACTTTTAGCTTTTTCTATCTAACTTTAACATTTGTTTTCATGTATCACCATGAAAACATGCTCATGAATTTCATATCATAGGAAATTCAGTATTTTTATGGATGTTAGAACTAAGTATCAGAAACAAGGGCACACACTCTGTATCTCAGACTCCAGCACTGCACAGGCCTTAATTTGCTTGAATCTTCTTTGCCCCTGGTTTTCTAACTACCTTTCTTAGCTGCAACACAACCTAATGCTACCAGAAGTGTGCTGAGCTAGATAGAGAGCAAACACTGTACTAAGTTTTAATAGTACATATTCCATTCCAGATATTAAATAGATAACAACCTAATTCAGTAATAATTCAGGAGAAATAAAGAAACAAAACTAGGACAAGGGTATAAACTATATTGTATGCATGCACTGCAGTTAGTGGTGAAACCAAACAGACCTAACAGTAGGTTAAGTGGTTTTAGTAATGCTCATCATTATTGTATCAGTCAATAGATTTATAAAATACAAATAAATTTAAAAATTGGTGTCATGCTAAAATATCACACAGGTCAGTATCAATACAGTAATATCATGCACATTTTTCATTGCAAGATCTAGTCATAAAAAAGGACTTGAGGGCCAGTTTCAGTCTGGACATATAGGAAAATGAGGTTCAGGGTTTCATTTTCTGCAACCATGGAGATTGATCCACATTACTCCAGTACCCAACAAAATAAGGCCTGAGAAAACAGTGGATTTCACTGAAGGCTGAATTGCTTTTCTAATTAGGCTACTAACTAAAGCTTTAGTGCCACAGAATGACAACTGTTTGTCTATACAGGCTTAAACAGGAATGTTTTCAGTCAGTGCAATTATTTCTCTTCCTTTGCTGTAATCCCTCCTAAACTGTGCTTCAAAGTTTGAGAGGCATCTTACCCCCTACAGTAAAAGGAAGCTAAGTCTGAAGTTCAATTTATTATTGTCTACCATAGATATCCTCAGCTTGCAGTAAATTAATGAAAAGGATATGTTCAGCTTGGTTAGCCCAGCGTAATGCAGTTATATTCTACTTCCTGTAGCCACTAATTCATTAAATGTCACTGCTGGCTACATCCCTCAAGATGTAGCTCTGGTACAATAAGTTCCCAAGAAAATCTTTGAACATGAGCTTTTAGTTAGGAAAATTTGGGCTGGGATGGATTTCTTTTTAATGTTTTTGGTTTGTTTTTTGGGTTTTTTTTAATTCACATGGTGAGACGTATGCAAGCAACCAATACAATCTGGAATTCATATAGTTAGAATTTTGTTTAGAAATCAATGGTGCTAGCATTATAGAAAAGACAGAGAAATATTATTTCACTTTCTTCTTGGCTATGTAATTACAAGTGAATAATAATTTGAGCTATTTTTAACCTGGTACAACAAGTATTGAATATCTCCTATAATGATGAACTCTAATGACAATATAGAATTGGGGAGGTATTGATAGGCTCAGAAAACTGTTTGGGCAAAAGAAAACACTCCTAATGAGTAAAGTCAAGAATTATTGCTTGTGAAATTGAGATTCTATCCATCTAATCAAATAATTCCAAATCTAGTAATTATAGATGAATGGAAAAAAAATAAGGAAGCAAACAAGCAAACAAGGCCAAACAAACCCTCCTTAAATATAGATTACTATTAGAGAAAGGGTCTCAATAATAATAGAGAGATAAAACTGCTATATAGACCATTCCTAGTACCTAGCCATTCCCTACTGTCATGGTACACCCTTCTACTCTTTCTTGGTCCTGAGGTTATTGGCTAAACTCTGGACAGCAAGCCCTTCAGAGGAAAAGATCTATTGAAGGCAGGGGTTTCTTTCTCCTCTCTGGAGGATAACTTCATCTTCCTCATTTTGGGGTCCAAAATGGTATTTTTATGTCTTTTTATCTTACCACTCTTTACACTTTGCTTTTCTTCCTTGCTCTGCAATTCCACTTTGCAGTTAAATGTACGGAGTTAAATGTATGGAGTATTTTACATATAATTGATGCTTATTCTAAAAATATGTACTGTCCAACTCACGTGCCTTTTTTTTTCTTTACTTATCAGCAAATAGTCACAGGTGAGTTGTTTCCTGAAGTCTCCAGGGTCACCATGTGTCACTTTTCTTACCATGTTACACCCACATTCCTCCACACTGCACCAGTTCCCAACTTTCAAGCTTCTGTTGCTATACCATGCCCAAACTCTGTATTGCTTCATTATATGAAGATTATAGATGTTTTGGTTTTTACTATTCAGAAAAATCTTCAGTTGTTACCATAATTTACACAAAAACAAAGAAATATTTAAGTAGATCAAGACAAGTCCAGATAAAGCCCAAAGAGAATCAGTCCAGAGGCGTTGTCCTGGTTTCAGCTATGGTTGGTAACAAGGCTGTACCATCCATGTCAACATTTCAGTTTTTGGGATATGGATGCAGAAAACTTTAGTGAGCTTTTAAGTTAAAAAATGAATGGTGACAAGCTGGAGAGCTGCTAAGCCAGGCAATAACATCACTTAACTTATCCTGGTAGTATTAGGTTTAAAGGAGGTCCCAGCCACCCTTCCACTCCAGGAGAAGAGGTAACCACATACCAATATACACTGCTGACTGCACATGAAAACAGTTATCTTTAATTTCAACTATGAAACAAGCCCACAGACACTATTAAATATTGGAATTGCTCGTGTGGTTTCAGATACATGTGGTTCAAGTGAGTATCTTCAGGAAATGGTTTGATATTTGACTCACCAAGATCAATGTGTTATGCAATTACCAAGAACATGTTTACACAGTGCAATACTTTGAACATCTTTTCCTAGAATTCACAGCAAAACCAATTTTGCAATGAAATACAGTGCTTAATAAAGGCTGGAATTCTGCTTTGTGAAAGTTTTCTTATATAAACATTCATAATACCTCCTAGGATGGAGATGCTACTAAAGCAGAAAAAAAAAAAAAAATACTTCAAGCAAGCCATACCTTTTCTTTTAAAGTAAAATGCCAATAACCTATCATGACTGTGATGGTATGACTCAATTTAATACTGACACATATAGATCCCACAAACCACAGAAACATTTGGGCTGTTATTTTTAATGGCCTTTTAAAGACGCGAGCAATAAAAGCAAACAATAAAACATCTTTATTGCTTTGCTGTTCTTGGCAAAGGAAGGACTAGAAATGTTTTGGTTGATGGCTGTGCTGGGTCTGGCTGGGATGGAGCTAACTTTCCTCATGGAAGCCCATATAGCGTCGTGTGCTGCATTTGTGGCTAAAATGGTGTTTATAAAGTGCCAAAGTTCCTGCTGTTGCTGAGCAGTGCTTGCACATTCTCTCAGGCCAGAAGGCTGAAAGAAAGGATGAGCAAAAGTTTGGGAAGGGACACAGCTGGGACAGCTGGCTTTAGCTGGCCAGGGATAATCCACACCATACAACATCAGGCTCAGCAGTAAAAGATGTAGGAAAGCAGTGGAGGGGGGGAAGGATTTCATTAGTAAACCAATTATCTTCCAAAGCATCTATTCATACTGAGGCCCTGACTCCCAGTGGCTGCACATTGCCTGCTAATGGGAATAAGAGAATAAATCTCCTCATCTTGCTTTGCTTCTGTGTATGACCTTTGCTTTATTCATTAAACTGCCCTCATCTCAACCCTCAAGCCTGCCCATCTTATTTTCTTCCCCTGTGCTGTCAGGGAGAGTGAGACCTGCAGGGTGGGAAGGCCAGGAAAGGTAGAACCACTACAACACCTCTATTTAAAAGCAGAGCAGTATTGCCACTGCTTTCATGTGCCACAGAGTAAAGAATAATCTCATTGCAGACTCTTTGATATGGATTCTCCAAATAGTCAGCCTGAATAGAAACTGTTTATTTATAAAATCATAATATAGAAATACCATATTGATAGAAAGAGAGGTAGGAGCTGTTCTTTTAGAGCTTCTTTAGCAGAGCTGAAAATGAAGTTATTTATAATTTTATTAAAATACCAGAAAACAAAACCAAAAACGTATCTGGGTCAAATCCCAAAGTCAATTATGAGGCTCCTGATTACTTCAGGTTGCAAAAATTACTCTCTACAAGAAATGAATCAGAAACAAAGGCAGAAAAAATCTAGAAGTTACCCAGATAATAGAAACTTTTCCAAATCATTATATATATTTTCTCTCATCCTCAATTAATCTGGGGCCTGTTACAGACCATCCAAAATCAGAAAAATGGATGTGATTTTACTGCAGCCCAGGACCACACCAATCCATTCAAAGATCAAAGAAATGCATGTTTCTTTAAGTTTGTCCAATGTTAATTATAAATGAACACAAGAATGCATAGTTGAATGCATAGCATTCATTTGAAAAAAATGAAGTTTTTGTTCTTAAATGATCCAGGTGTTTTCAGCAAGCTCAGAAAAATAACTCACTTTTCTAACACATCTGACAAATGTCAAAGTTCTTGAACATTCCTGAAATAAGCTCTAGCAAAAACTAGCAAGATGGTATGGAGATTAATAGATGGTGAATTAATATTACCTTTATTTCTTTTTATAAGTCATGTTTCAATTGCTTTGACAATAATTTAGCACCCTTTCCATTTTGCAGATGGGAAACTGAGTCAGAGGGAAGTTATTCAGCCACCATTGGCTAAACCAAGAGAACACAGAATGTAACAGGAGTAAGGATGGAAAAAAAAGAAAAAAAAAAGAAGGGATCCTGGATATCAAACTAAATCTTTCACTTGCATACCCATAGTGTGGGGATCTAGCACAGATCTAACTGCTGGTGCTTTCTTTTTTAAGTAAATGTCCCTTTATCTTTTGGGGATTCTTATTTTTCTTAGGTGGAGGAAGTGAGAGGAAGCTTAGGGAGAGCTTCATGTCCTTTTCAGTTCTCTGGTCTTATTTTATGAACTGAAAGGTAATCACTCAGGTACATTTTCAAAGAGTGTATATATATATATATATATATGTATATACATGTATATATATGTATATACATATGTATATGATAAAAAGAGAGGAATCCCAGTGATCTTCCCCACATTCTAGTGAAGGCTACAATCTCCTTGCCACTTGTGATGTCTTACTCAGTCTGAATAAATAAAAGTTTACTTCTCAAACTCAATATATTTGACTTTAAGTAGGCTTTTTCTCCCACATCACAGGAAATACCCTTAACCTAGGCAAAAATCTCAAGACACAGAATCTTTCTGGTGGGTTGTCCTTTGTTGGACTTCAGCATAACAGGTTCCTCCTGATTTGTGAATGGCAAGGTTTGGAGCTCACAACTCACTGCAGCTACATGAAGAGAGGAAAAAAAAAGAATAACTACACCACTCACACATTCCCTTTGCAGAGCAGAATTCTGGAACTAGAGCATGGAAATGATGATGCTTCTAAAAAAATAAAAAAAAAAAAATCAATTCAGTAAAAAAACCTCAATTATCTTATGGAGTTGCCCCTTATAAAATTTCTGGTGAACTGCAGAGGCATACAGCAAGAATGAGATGGGAAAAACTGCATCTATTGAGTCTAATTTTCTACATCCTTGCATTTTTATAGTAATTTATGTCTCTGAATACAAAGGGACAAAATATTTTTAAAACATAATTCTTCATTCAGCTGCAAATCTAGTAGCAATGACATTTTTTACATACTTCACAGTGATACACATGAACATATATGGCATATTGTTATACTGAAGAGTATGGAACAGATTTAAAATGTGGATGTTGTTTCATGAAAAGTTCCAAAGGTTCAAAGGTTATAGTGTTTTACTTCTGTTCTACTTGACCTCTAGTAGCCAGTTAAAAATGATCTGGAATTTCAGATTCCCCTTTCATATACCTTTGCTGAATACAAATATAAGCTTTAATATATTTTAAATATTAAATTTAAATGTATATGTTTTAAATTTAAATAAAGTTATAAATTTAAATAAATTTTAATAAAGTTATAAATTTAAATAATTTAAAATTTAATATAAGTTTTAAACAAACAAAACAGAGAGTTTAGGTTCATAGATTGAAAAGGAACTAAAGAATGGGTCATGAGTATGGCAGAATAAGGGATGTCTCAGAGGGATTATCTTCTAGCTCTTTTTTTAAATTATTTTTAATTTATTTTCTTAACTGATCATTTATTCCTTTTTTAATTAAAAACTAAAGGTCCATAAAGGAAATATCCTTTCCCCCAGCAATTATTTTGACATTAATACAAAGTCTTGCAGGAAAAAAACACTTTATATAGAGTGGCTTTGACTGTAGGAGTACAGATTACCTGACAGAAAGAAGGACAATACTATTTTTTTCAAGATTAAAAAAAAGTAAAAATAAATGCATTTAATAAAAGCACAAGGAAACAATCAGTCACATAAAACATTCAATGTTTTACAACAGTGAGATAGCTGTGATCAGAACAAAGTTAAAAAGAAGGAAATGAAAGAAAGCAATTTTCTTATTTTTTTCAAAAATGGGATACAGTGCAAGTGGTTATGAAGATGATGTTCTAGGATTCTACATAAATTTTCCCACATATTTTAACCTATTTAATAAATTTCCCTCTTTTTAACATATTTCATTGTTTTCAGCTTAAAAATTTTCTTCACTGCTAGGACTGCACTAGAGAATAATGATTTTTAGCATAGACTAGCCCTAATAAGAATTAGACTGAGACCAGAATGCTGATATTGCCTTTTTTCCATGGGCACCAAGAGATAGGAATAGAAGTCATATTTGAAGAATTATATTTAAATGTACTTAAATAATTCTGCTGAGCTTTGCCTACAAGAATACCCATATATTTTCAAGATAATTTGTCTAGCATATTCTTCAGTTACAATTAAAACAAGATAAATTTTATAAGTTAATAATGTTCAAGCTTCAAAAGCAGACAGAATAGAAAAACAAAGCCTAAAAAATGCTGACATTCTTTAAAATACCTTGAATTATATTCACATATCCATGTTTATTTCAGAATACCTGTATAATTCTATTGGATTGTTTGCAGAACACAGTGTCTCCATTTCCCCAAGAATGTGTTCTGATTCCCAGATCAGTCACCTCTAAATTTACTTTAATTGACATATTTTCCTTCCCTGAAATATTTTAATGGTTGTTTGATGTCATAATAGATTTTAAAGTTATTTGTGCAAGAGAAACATGAAAATTCAGTAGTACATTTATTATTGAGGCCTGAACCCTGTACAATTCTACAGTAAGCAACAATTTCTAATTTTACACTGTTTGGGTTTCCTTCTTTGCCATATAATTAGACCTAAGTATTTCCATTATAAAATATATGTTTAGTACAAAGATAAAAAAATTGTTTTCCAGTAAAAAAAAGATGACTGAAATAATTAAAGGTATTTAATGTCCTAACTGGGATATTATTAGACAAATTTGAAAACATTAATGAAGAAAAATTTCAAAAGTAACTGTCATGCCCACCACATATGTGGTGATAAAACAAGAGAAACCATTTTTAAACTGAAAGAGGATAAATTTAGATTAGATATTAGGATGAAATTCCTTACCATGAGGGTGGTGAGGCCCTGGCACAGGATACCCAGAGAACCTGTGGATGCCCCATCTCTGGCAGTGTTCAAAGCCACTTGGATGGGACTCTGGGGTTTGGTGGAAGGTGTCCCTGCCCACATCAGGGAAAATGGAAATGGGTGATCTTTAATGTCCCTTCCAACCCAGGCCATTCCATACCTATGACCTATATTTAAAGCTGTAGAATTTATATTTTATAATGGAGAAATTCTGCGCCCCACCATGTCAGCCCTACTCAATCCATGAAGCCTTGATTTCCACAAGAAAGGGCCTGGTCCTCTCACCTCCACTGCACAAGTCATAATAGGGTCACTAAATGAGATCTAGATGAAATCTTGCACCTTTTCCCCCTTCAATGATCTTGGTGTGACTCCACAAAATTTGTTGTAAAGCATCACAGAGAACTGAAAGTATCTAGAATAAGGTACTGGGTGAAGTATTTCACCGTGGTGCTTATCCATAAACAGCATTCCTGTTTCTCAGAGCTCCAAAATATGTGTTAACTTTTATAAAAATACAAAACAGCTTAGTCTTCCTAATGAATAAGGATCATTTAAGCACATACTTCAATGTGTGGCTTAATTTATAAGCAGATCAATTACTAAGATCACATTCCTGTGAATAAAATTACAAGTATATGGCCTGGGATAAGTTTGTTGTTCTATGAAGAAATGTTTCTGAAGAGACTGTAGGGTCTTTTGGGCAATATAAGCTAAATTTTCTTTTGTTAATTAGTAAATAAAAGAAAATTTAAAATATATTTTTAAAAAAAATATTAATTAATTTTAGAAAAGGATTCTGTCATTTTTGTGATGACCATTTGTGTCCTCACCATGATGTAAACAAGCATGAGTTCTGTTCTGTGCTAGGTGCACCGAGAACTTGGAACTCATAAATATTTATTGGGCAGATGAATCATATGTAACTACTTTATGGTCAGCAATATCAAACTGAAGACTGAGACTAGGTCCTTCTCCTCTAACACATCTTTATTAACACTTTTTTTTTTTTTTACAAGCAGATTATTCTAAAAAAAGATTAAAATTAATTTAATTTCATCTGGTATATAATTTTACCACACATATATATTACCTTAGAAAATACCCCCAAATACAAATTCCAACCAACTTCCTTTTTCAAGTATGAAATGTTGAAAAGCTCCTATCACTCCTATCCTTTTTTACTTTTTTTTTTTAACTTCATAGAAGACTTGTCAGACACATTGGAGTCTTTTACATCTCTGGCACACTGAAAAAAAAGTAATTTTTAGCTATTTGTATATAATTTTTCTGCAAGATTATCACTATTTATGCATTTCATAAAGTTTTGCTAATCCATCACATCCATTTACCCAAGCTGCTGCCTCTGACAGATCTAATGAATGGCACATTTTGTAGCATGTTGACTGGTAAAATATTTAAAAATCAAGGACAAGATTGACTGAGGTCAGTAAAAATAAATAGCTTATCTCTGTGCTTATATCTCCTTTTCCTTCATATATTTTTCTTGTCAAAGACATCAGTAATGTTTCATTTTCAGAGTCACCGTTTAGAAAGGCTGAGGATTTAAATGTCACCCTTCATTATTGTTTGATGTGATAAAGGTTTCATGCCACAGACTTCCTGAGTAAGGATAACTGTTTATCTAATTCTTTTAGGAAAAGTATTATTTTTGCTTCATAAACCAGTTCTTTATCAGAAGTCTTTTGTTCTTTGTCACATATACTATTAAATAGATCTTATGAGACTTAAAGTTCATCTACAGAAGTATTTTATGTGTTTTCTGAAATGTCCTTTACGTGTTTCACATTTGAATTCTGCCAGGTAAGGCCTTGATAATTTTTCCCAATAGGAGAGAGGGTGGTTAGGTGACACAGTGAATTAGCTTTAAGACATTCAGAACCATATGCTCCCATGGTCTTCATGCCTAAAGGAGTAGTAAATCATGACACCATCTACACCTCCTAGCCCAAAAAAGAAAAAAAAAAAGAAAAAACAACAGCAAAAAAAACTCAAAAAAACACCAAATCAATCAAAAAATAAAAGTCTTTTTCTCCAAATCAACATGTGATCTAAAAGAGCCCTGCTTTTCTCAGAATCCTTCTGGGCCAGGCAATAAAACATGGCCAAATTAGTCAACAGTTCTGTGTCCCAAAAAGCTTGTGGGGACATCCAGCCTGTCTGTCCAGCTGGGAGGAGTGATGTTCTTCTCAGCTCAACCCACAGCTGCTGGGAACACTTCCATTCCAGAGGGGCAAGAGAGGTTCTTAATACAAATGCCTCATTTAAATGGAGGCTTAGTCCTAATAAAATGTTTCTTCCATAATACCAGTCCCAAAACCAGCAAGAGATAGAAGACTTTAAAAAGGTAAAGCACACGTCCTGTGCATGATAATTATTCCTGCCAGGACTTCTGGCCATCCTTGAAGTAAGGAATGTGGTTTATAATGAAACTGTATTAATTGTATGAACAGAAGCCTGCCAAGGCACATGCCATTTTAATAGCTTTATATTTTTTAATCTAATTTTAAGTATTTTTGATACTCTCCCTCAACTACAGTATTCCTTCAGTCCAAGATGTGCATTCCCACCCACTACCCCAGAGTTTCAGCTCCAAGGTATTTTGGGTTATACAGGCAGGTGAAAAGAAACTTTTCTACTTGAGATTATAACTGCAGCTGAGGCAGGATTTCACAATGGGAAGTTGTGGAAAAACTGTGTAATTTTCTACCTCTTTGTTCCTTGCAAATATGAATACTTCATATACAAACACTCCTAAGTGACTGCAATTAAAGAAAGGTAAATTGTGTTTGATTCTATTATAGGTAAAGACATTTACCTTTCAATAAAACTATGGTTTCAGAATTGTGATGGTTTGCTTTCCTTTTTCTTACAAGTATGCCTTTGAATCCTATGGAAGACTAGAGAAAGATTTCATCAGGGATCCTTCCAAGCTCTTTCTCTTGTTTATGTCATTTTTTTAAGCAGCATTATTAGTGTTGGAAATCCTTCCTTGTCTGCATTTCTATTCTGTGAACTTTTCATAATTAGGTATGTATAATTAAGATTTCAATTAGTGGTTTTTCGGGTTTTTTTTTAATTCCCCATGTCTCAGTAAAAATGACAGATAAATGCCTTGAGACTGTTATGCCTTAATTGTTCCCCAAGAGTTAGATTACTGAGTTAGGACCTGATTCATACACATTTTATGCACCATTTCTTTGACTTTTTTTTTTTTTTTTATTTAACATTTTGCTCAGAAACTTAATAATACTGAGAAAAGTGCCAATACTCCTTATTTACGTAAATCCCCTGAGAGTAGTTGCCATGTCTTCCCTCTGCACCTCATTATGCACTACATGCATTCCAAAGAAGAGGAAGAATCAGCTGCAATAGTCCAACTAACCAAATATTTACAGCTCTTTGTTGTTATTTCAACCTTTCAGATAAAGCATGCCATGGGTTTCAGCAGAATATACCTAGAAAAGTCACTCTGAATACACATCAGTGTAAATAAAACCAGATTTTGAATACTAAGAGACAGCCATCAAAAGAATGATCAAGAAAATTGGAGCACACATAGCAGTCTGTTTTTCAGGCTTTATAAATATTTCATCATAAGACTTAGTCACTATTATGCAGGGGAGAACTGCTAAAAGAATATTAAAATAATTTGCTTAAGAGTCAGACATAGAGTTATATTGCTCCTTTTTTCCATGGCAGTCAAACAGCAATGGGAAGAAGAGCTGCTCTCACAGCCAGCAGAGATAATGCAGCTCCCAGCAAAAATCAAAAATGCTGGAGTTGGAAAGGATCATGGTGCACCCTTACTCCAAGTGGAATGAATCACTTCCACATATATACATACATACATATATATATATATATATATATATTTCCTGTAAATCACAGTTTTATTAGTGCAACACAGTTGGAAAAAAACAGTCATGACATACTTACTGTAAAGAATTTTTTCATTTAGCATAAAGCCAGCAAATTTACTTCCTTTGCCTTTTCTGATAACTTGCTTGCCACTTCAGTGTCCCAAAAACCCTAGAGTCTGTCAGCCTTAGGGGGCACTGAGCATGGCAGGAAACAGAATTACTCACTGTATTCTTCTGCTTTGGAGACCCATTCTAGTTAGACAATGTCTCTTTTCCTGCTCTGATCAGAAAAAAAAAAAAAATAACAAATACCACCTTCTGGAGAATTCATTTTTTTTGCCCTTTATATTTTTTTCTTTGTCAAAAGTATCAGGTGAAGATATTGGTGACAGTTTTGTTACTCCCAAGAGTGAAGCTGTGAAAGGATTCTGTGTCCTGAGAACAAATTCTCAGTGAAATCCATTCATTATACTTGGCTATTGGAATACAGTTAGGTCAAACAAACTTTTTTAAAAACAAGTACTGGTTAGTTGCAATAAAAAATAGAAGTGAAGTAGAATTTAATACTTTTGTTTTGGGTGTGCCATGTGTAAAAATACAGCCAATAAAGAAGAAAATAATCTTTTAGTTGCCCAATATTATGTGGCCAAAATAAATAGATAAAGTACAGAGAAAATGTAACTTACTTTTTTTATTTTTCCCCACTGGAAAAGGGAAAATTTGCTTCTTCCTCTATGTCAGTGTTTTCCAAATTCTTTTCCTTTTCCTTTCCCTCACACAAAGTAAGGATAGCTCAAAAGAGACTGTAAATCAAAATGCTTGGGATAGGAAAAACCCCAGCAGGTCATTATAAGAGGTTACAAATGTCCAAGGAAATACTTAGATGCAAATAAAATAATAATAATTGTAAAAAAAATCATCTCAAATCACCTGTTTTTCATATCTGTGCTATATAATACTCCACAGGTTTCTGTTAGAAACACATGTGGACTTTTTTGGGGGTCATGCTGCTTCAATATTCTTTCACAGTTCTTCCAGAGGCTTTAAAGAGGTTGAATCCTTACAATTCACTCATCTGAGAACCTCTTCAGAAGCTTTCAGTTGAACTCTTGCTGAACTAAAGCTGCAGAGGAAGAACAAATCATCTATTCTTTTTCTAAAGAAACTGAAAATTGCTCTTTGCTTGGCCTTCCATATGCAATTTAATAAGATTTTTTTGTTTGTTTGCAATAAGTGGAAAATGCATGTTTAAAATTAAATGCATTGGATGTATTTTTGCCTGTGAAGACACATATTGGATACTTAAAATTATCATGTATTCATTGCCTCCCACCATTGCTGTTGAAGCTTTTTATTCCTGAGCAAAAGAGAGAAAATTAATAATCCCTGAGGATGCATACAAGTGTTTATAACTATAACAGTTACTAATAAATCTGTAATAATTAACCTATGTCTTTAAAGCAAGTAATTACATCGTTTTTCCCAGCCCCCCCAAGCTGTACATTCATACACAGCTCTTGATGAGTTTAAGCTACTCATACCAAAACAATAACTCATAGAAGTCACCAACACCCCTTATGCAGAGATTAATTTGTAAAATTAAAGAGAATACATTGTAAAATAATGTGACAGGCTTCCTGCGTTCCTCCACAAAGAAAAATCTGAAGTGAGCCCTAAAGGAAAGAAGGAGGCTGTACTCAAGTCATTGTAATTCTCCTAGAACTTATATAGTCACGACCCTATGCCTTCTCTTCCTAATTTTTTTTCCACTTTTACATTTGACTTATTGAAGAATAAGGGGGAAAAATAAAAAATCAAACACTGTGTACCCTACCATCCCTTTTCTTGCTAACAGACCTTCTACAGCCCACAACTTATTTGACTGCGAACAAAAGTCAATGTCATCTGTCATTGATTTCATTTCAGGAAGGACAGTCTGTGGCCATATTATTTGACAAGTGTATGTACACAATCTCTGGAGTAAAAATACATTCTTCTTGGGACATATCAGTATTCATGTTCACCTTACATTTTTATAAAAAACTCGCTATTTTTATCCTCGACAGCATCTTCAACTGAAACAGGAGATTATTTCAAAAGTTTACAATTCATTCAGAACCACATAAAGCTGGAAAAATGCTTTTCTAGAGGTTGACTGCTCATCAGATGGATTTTTGCAGTAAGATTTTCAAAAGATACTTGAAAATGCCCTGCTTAGAAGGGAATGTCAGGAACACAGATGTTTCAGAAGTTAAAATCATTGGTACTGTAGTATTGCCCAAGTCACCTCCAAGTGGAAGTGATGATGTTTTAAGAAAATCTGGATTTCTGATGATCCTCTTCTGGTAATTATATATTTAATGTATTTTATATTGACATCATCTTTTTCAGTGAGAAGGTGAAGGAGGTAGGGTACACATTAGGCAAATTATAACGATTACAATAATATAATTACAAGTCAACAGTTTTAAAGTGAAGTAATAAATAAATGTCTTCTACCAGTACATTTTAAACACAGTTAAACTCTGTTTTTAAAAAAAAAAAAAAGTTGAGTTTTAGGCATTTTTTAGTTATCTCCCTGTTTTCTCATTTGATGTTTACAAATTGAGTCCATTCCTTATCTAACTAATGAGGTCTAGTAAATATTAAAAACAAAAACCCGAACAAAACCAAGCAGAACAAAACAAAGTACAACAATAAAAACCCCACAAAACAAAACCAAAAAAACCCCAAAAATACCAGCCAAAAACAGCAATTTTTTTTTTTTTCCTTAGTACCATGTAATCTTTAGTGACTACCAAAATTTTTCTCTTTTCAAATAGTTTTCCATGATTGTGAGGTTCACAAGACAGGTAAAATATTCACATAAATCCTGATTGCTGGAGTGTACTAATGCACTTTGCAATTGTCTCTGTCAGACATCAGTCAGTGACAAAAGCAGGACAGGTAACTTTAGATTTTGGGCAAGAGCAATGTGACTGCCCTTCACTCCAAACAAAGCTGGTGCAATAGTGGCAGGATCTGTAAAAGATCCCAGACTCTGGAATTTTCCTAAATGCCATCAGTTTACAGCTAAAGAAAACAAGTAGAGTCCATGAAACTCTAACTTGAGAGTGACAATCTTGATAAGGAATAAAACCTTTGGTTTGGTTAGAAAACACCAGTTTATTGAAGGAAGGAAAAAAGTCATCCTCAAAAGTCTCTTCATTCACAAAAATTTTCAATATGATTTGTAAATGTTTATTATAAAAAAGAAAGTTTGGTTTTTTTTCTTATTTCAGGATCTTAAGAATAGCTACTCCAAGCTTTAATGAAATATGCATGTTCTAATTATTTCAAGTGATATATTTAGGAACTGAAACGTTTTGCTTGGCAAATATTTACTAATATCGGACTGAAAGAAAAATGTTGAAGTCAAGCTTCCACAGAAATGGTTTTTAAAAAATTTCCATTGGCTCACACTCCGTTGTCCTCCTTACAATAGAGTGCTATAACACAGTTCCCATCACACTACTCATCGAAACTCCACTTATTACAGTAAGTGCCTGGCTGATTATTTCATGCTAGCAGCACATTGCACTCGCTGTTCTTGAACTGGCACTGGCAGTTCACCGTCAGGTTAGGAATGAAGGGAGACCTAAATTGTCTGATATGTGTTCATACACACAGAAATTGCTTCTGCCCCCAGTTTGAGTGTCTCAGTAAACTCTGGAGCCTGCTTGGCTTAAATGAGGAGAAAACTGTTAAATTATTCTTAAGAATGATGTGCAGCTGCTCGGTTTGGAAATCAGCTCCTTTCCCTGCAGGGCCTGCAAAGCCCAGCTGTGTCAGCCTGGGCACAGCTAACAACTCCTCCGCTCCCACAGAGGAAAAACAGCACTCACCAGGGCTGGGAGGATGGGGGTACTGCTAATTACTTTGTGTTTTAAAGACATCTCCTGGTTCTCATCTCCACTGTTCTTCCTTTAAAGTGGGGTAAATCACTGAAGGAGATCACGAGGGCAACCGAAACACAGGATGGATATTTTTCATAGTATCTTTGTAAGAAGAGAAAAAGCCGAAATGACTACCCCTCAAAAAAGCCCCCAACAAAACAAAACACAAACAAAACAAACAAACAAAAAATCCTAACAAAGCCACACAAGACAAACTCAGCTGCATGACTCTCACTACAGCTTGAATATCCTCTGTAAAATTTCCAGTACCTTTTTCTCTGTGATAAAGAGCAACTGATCTATGGCTTGAGAGATAACTGACTCTGAATACCAGTCAGATTGGAATTTTTTCACATAACAATACCAGACTTCAATTTGTGAGTCATTCTCTAGATGGCAATTCAATTTTAAATGTGTTTGTAAAGAATCTTTAAATATCTCTTTCTGCAGATAAGTTTTCTACTGTTTCCTAATCCCCTATTAAGTAAAGGGAGCCAAGATAAAAAATGCAGGATAT
Organism: Poecile atricapillus; assembly: GCF_030490865.1. Lineage (NCBI taxonomy): Eukaryota > Metazoa > Chordata > Aves > Passeriformes > Paridae > Poecile > Poecile atricapillus. Next base: position 108,494,412 of record NC_081249.1, read on the forward strand.
TGTCAATGCCTGGGATGAAAGGAAGTGGGCAGAAACAGGGAACAAACTCTCAGCAAGGTGATGAGGCTCAGATAATTTATTTTTGCCACTGGACTTATGCAAAACAAAGTTTTTTTCTCTGTGAAAGTACGGAAGGAGCAAGCACCAGTAACATTTCATTTTTTCTGAATACACAAAGCAATAAGATGCCATTATGTATAGGTGATGGGCAGATTCATGTATTTGTCTAATATTAACTGAGAAGTATTTGGTCAACAATTTCTCTGCTGTTCTTTCAAAATCATGATCCATTCTCCCTTAGTCTTCACTAATTATGTTTTGTTTATTCTTTCCCTGACTTAAAATAAGCCGTTCACTTCAAAGCATTGCTTTCTCAGTGTTACATTTTTTGGCTACAGTATATGTGTGTTTACATCATGAACTCAGAAGAGATGAGGCATAATTCCTTGAGGTGTAATTCATATATAGATATCTCTTCCCCCTTTTGTATATTTCAAGAATTTTACCCTGTGTCCAAAGGAAATGAACTTTGTTCTAGACAGTGGGAGAAATATGGGAAGAAATGTGGTTATTCCCTCACTGCATTGATGGTCACTGCCTCTATCATATAACAGCAAATGGCTCCTATTTCAGCTTCATTCCCAAAAATCATATCCTTTTGTCTCCTACTGATTCAAAACATCAGTAGTTCTCAACAGAAATTTAAATGCCTGTGTAGGTCAGGCTTGCATCAGCTCTGAACTACAAGATAAGAAATCAGCAGGTTACAAGCAGTTACAGTATTATAAACATTTCTGCAGGCAAGTCACTAGCACAGGTTTCTCAAAGATTATAATAGGCAGATACATTCATTATTAAGATGTCAAAATAAAATATATCATTCCAACTTGCAAACATGGGAAAGTTACTAATAATAAGCACTGTAGTGAAAAATTTAAAATTATTATCTTTTTGTGCAAATGAAACATTAGGATTAACAAGCACAGCTATTTATTCATTCTGTTATTTGTTTCTTTGGCAAACACAAACTTTGAAAAACTCTTCTGAATGTGCCAGGTGCCTTGGACACAACATATTCAAATGTAAAAACAGCAGAGGTTGAAACCTATGCTGAACTATTCCCACTTTTTATGTGAAACTCATCTTTTAAAGCCATTCTCTGACAGTACAAAAACACAGGAACTGTGACTGAAGTTACCCTATCTGTGCATCTCTTTTAACTTCTGCAAAGCATGGCAGGTGTAGCCACAAAGGCAATGGATCTGGATGCTGGGGAAAAACACCGTGAACAAAAATCCACTTCCCTGGTACTAGGGCTGTGTGCAGTTTAAGAGTCTTCCACACAGATCAACATTAGACCACATCACTCATCAAGCCAGGATGAAGAATAACTCCTGAAAACATTGCTAGATGCTAGAAACTAGGAGAAAGATAACTGGGGATAGAAAAAGGCATGCAAATTGAGAGGAATCAATTTGTGAACCAGGCCATTGAAACAAAGATCAGGGGTCTAGAAATAAGGTTTTGAGATGAGGAGATAATTCCTAACAATGAGTTATACTAGAAACACAGCTTCTTTTCAGCTTCAAAGCCAAGATAGGTGGCATGTGTACTGCATGCAATTATCCTTAGAAGACAGCACAGAAAGCAAATGAAATGAGGAAAGGTAGAGAAAGAAAAAGTACATGAAGACAGATAATTCAACTGAGAAATTTTACTTTTTTTTTAACTAGACTTGTAATAAATGTTATCAGAATAAGTTAAGACAGCTGCTGTCTCCCATGGTTCCAATGGTTTCCAGTTCACAACTGCACATTCTTTTGGAGCACAGGTTTTGTTCAGCCAGGTTGCTTTTGTCAAGGAAGGTGTTTCAGTCAATATTATGAATGATATATAGACATCAGACTGGATGATGTATCTGTGCCTGAAGATCTGACGCTAGCTATTTTGAGGGTTTATGGAGGGCATAAAAAGTTGGTTCATTTGGGGCTTTTATGTTTAGCTGACTTAAATTTTGGTTTCTGTTTGTTTGTGGGAGTTTTTGTCTGTGTCTGTTTTGTTGGGGGCTTTTTTGATAGCTGCCAAATACAGTTTACAACCTTGCAGGGTTATTAATCAATTAGATTCCATAGTATGTCAAATAAACAGGGAAATGTTTTCCTACAGTAGCTGCCATGTCCTTCCATCACAACCAAAACCACATTTAGTGAATGAAGTGTTTTTCTTTTATAACCTGATTCTTTTGAACTAATAATAAAGCAGTTCATTTTTCACTGAAAACCCCAAAACAACAGAATTACCTAATTCAAGTAAGAAGCAAGTGATCTGGCTTTTACTCAGAAGAACCTGTTCAGCTAGAGCTGAATCCTATACTGGAAACTTTTTACAGATAAAATGATGTTTTCATACCACACCAGCAATGTGTCCTGCTGTATCTCCCATATGCTGGCATCACTGCAGTTCTCCAAGCCAAACCATCCCATCTCTTGCACAGGGAGTTACACAAATCTTAGCACAGTTTTGCTGGGACAGTTCAGGCCACTCCACTTGTGCTATCTTGTCAATGGCTGCTTCCACAAACTGCACCATCATCCTGAGCTGAACCTTTTTCACAGTACAGAACAAAGCTCTCATTGTTTCGTGTCAGAAAGTGTTGAGTCATTTGCTTGGACAAAATCAAGTAGGTCAGACTTGATCAGACTGTGGAACAGAATCAAAACCATACCCAAAATGTTGGTCACAAGTCTTAGTCTATGACAGAGCTCAGAGGCAGCTCAGCTCAAACACGAGGACAAACACCTGGCTGATCTTTGAGGGTGCTGCACTATCAGCAGGCAATGTTGCCTTTCAGATTTCCTAGGACATGTAAGGATTCCTAGGCAAAAGACAGCCTTTAGGAAGAGTTTGGAAATGTCCACAGCAGTTGCCTTCCATAAACAGGATGAGAAGACAATGCCTTTTCTTGTTTAGAAGGGAATGACAAGCCTGTGTTGTATCCCAGGGGCTGCTGCTGGAGCTCAATTGTTTATTAATCCACTTCATCATAAGAACTCTGCATACAGGCCTGGAACTTTAACATGCTCACTATAAAGGGCTACTTCCTCAGAAATACATCTATTTCCTGTACAAGAGCATGATGTCCTTCTAAATTAAATAGGGGACATCCTGGAAGAAGTTTCTCTCCTCGTAATATGTTTGCAAAGAAAGGCCTTTGTGTTGCTTGGTTTTGTTCCCTTTTAAAATGATTTTATTTTCCATCTTGAAAAACCTTTAAATGTCTGCAAAGGGAAACTACAGATAAAATGATCTACTGCAGATCACAAAATTAGATTGATATATATACATATTTCTGTACTGATCCTTGTGGAACAGCTTGCTTGTTGTTAAAAAAAATTTCAAAGGATAAATGTCATTAGCTCTAGGAATTCTTTACAGTACCAATATATGAATATTTTTTCTAGCTATGGTGCTGGGCACTTTCATATTTAGGAATATATCTAGGTTGTTGAATATGTTATTAATATCAACAAGATCCAGAAATTTCTTGTCATAACTATCTTGTGTCTTATCATAGGAATTGTCCAACTTTACGAGATTTTTTTCATCCCTTTTACCAGATATTGCAATGTTTCATTGCACATTTTTTTAACAAATGTCTATTGAATTTAAAGAAAATTATCTTAGGAATACAACTGCTTGTAATAGTTGAGTATTCTTGGGGGGAGTAAAAGAATTGTCAACATTTTGGAAATATAGAATAATCTAAATAATTTAAAGTTGCTTATGATAAAATTAATAGTGTAAAGGACATTGTAGTTGAATTAGAATTACCTCATTTTCAGAAGGGGAATGAATTAAAGAAATAAAGCCTCTGAGTTCCTATTAGAGCTGTAACTCCTGGATAAGTGCCACATCTGCCTTGTGTGGTTTAATTTACTGATGATTTTATTTTTTTTCTAAGGAAACATAGTATTTATTCTTATAATATGACATGTCACAATATTACAATGATTATCCAGTTGCTTTATGTATGGTCATAATACCATCTGCTTTGCAGCTAGCCTTCTTTTGCATGTGTACCATCTGGAACATCTATCTGTATTCTAATTATTGTACAGATGAGATTTTTGTTTTTACAGAAACACCATATTGGCTGTATCCTTCATCGATTTCTTAATTTAAAAAAATACAATGCAAAATAATGTAGAACAGAAGCAAAAACTTGGCATCTTAAATTAGTTCTAGCTGTCTGATTTTCCTCTGTGTTTCTCCTAAGGAATGAAACAAAACCAGAAACCTTAATGTATTTACTACTACTTTGCTATTTATTTTAGGAGAAACAGGATCTGGGTTTATAGACAAGATGAGACAGGCCTTTTAGCTTCAAGTAGCTTGGTGGCTGTACATATACATCAAATTTCCCCACATTTAACTTAATTCAGTTCTCCACTCTTTCGTGCAAGTATAAAAAGAGAAGTTGAAAATGCTCCTAAGACCCTCCTCAATCATTTACATACATTTGCCTCACACAGACCATCAGCTCTTACTTTGTTTATTCATGGCAAAAGTGTCATTAGGTTCAGAGTCCTTAACAAATTTCTTATGTCCCAGAGTTCCTGCAGGAGGGAGATTTGGCAATATCTTGAAGGGAGGGGCAGAAAGTGACTCAGCAACAACAAAGGTGTGGCAGTGCCCCATCCTATGCTTTTTAAAATAACTTTAGCTTTTTCTAACTTTTCTTTTTCTTTCCCTCTGCCTCACTTACTATTAAATAAAAATATATCAATTTTTTTGCATCAACATTTAATCTCATTTGGTTTTTTATCTCATTTTTGGAGGGAATGTTTTGAATCTTCAAAGTTCTTTCCATTTTATTCACAGAGACTTAGTTTTCTTTTCCCTCCTGTGTTTAAACTGTTTTGTAACACCCCTACCAACAGGTTAGCAGTGTCTGCACTACTGGCCAGGAATGTTCCAGGGCGTGTCTCACAAACCTGATATCCAGCTAGGACCTCACTGCACCTTGGCACCATCCCAGCTGGGGAGCAGAGTTTTGCACCAGGACTGTGGAAGAAAGGGGAGAAACAGAGGGATGGAGTGGGATTCTTCCCGGATCTCAAAGAGAAAGGCGTGATAAATGGCATGATAAAATACCAGTTTTAACAAGGTAGAATAAAAAGAACATGGATTTAACTTTACATGCTGGGAACCCTCCTTTTATGAAGTATTGGGCACACCCTGGGTGGATTTTTTTAATTGCACGATGAAGAGATTCTGTCTGTGGAGAGCCTCCTTCCTCCTCCCATACTGTGCCTTTGATTCGGTGTAACAAGCAAAACTACTGCTCTAGACTTCAGATTTTCCTTCCAAAAGTTATCCCACCTGTTAAGGCAGAGAAGCAACTACTACTTATTTCATTTATTTCCAAAATGGGGATGCCTCTGGTACGTCAAGTCTGTGAGATGCACTCTACACCGTCCCTTAATAATTACATAATACAAGAGGAACAGCACAAAAACATTGAAATTCCCAGTGCTTAGCATAAATATAGGAAAACTTGGAAGATTTGTACAAAGGGCCATATGAAAAAAGCATATAAGTATGGTCATTTTGCATAGAATGCCTATTTTCATTCATATTTTATTGTAGTGAGAGTACTTTGATGATACAGATAAATGAAATACTAGAGAACTCTGTCTGGCAAGCAAAGGATTTTTTTTGCTTCTAAAAATTATGTCCCTGGAACAATTTCAAATATCACATAAAACACCCATCTCAAAATAGGAAATAGTCCAACATTACAGCAATTTTCTGGTCCAAAAACAGCTAGGCTTCAAATTAGGACATTAAATTTCAGGTGAAGACTGGAAAAATTATTTTCAACTGTACCCTGCTTTTCTTTTCCTTTTTTTTTTTAAGTCATTACAAAAGAATAGTCAACTTTCTATGCTGGAAAAAATGCAAATGAGGCTGTGATAAATTATAAATCTTTCATTCCAGTCTCAGCTCTACCTTAAGTAACTTTGAGAAGACTAGAAGACTCGTTTGTAATAATTAATAACTTTCTCTTTAGGATGAAAGGTGGGGCTCATAATTAATCACGGATACGAAAAGCACAAAAATGTTAAAATCACATAATAGTAGGTCTGGGGTGTACTGTACCTGACTTCCACATTCATTATTTATTTTACTTCCCCAAAGCTTTGATGTATTTTGTAAGACAGAGGTTTTCTAGCTGCCATTACAACAAATGCAATAGGTACATCCCTGCTTTTTACATTTGTGTTTCTTCAGGTGCCTAAACCAGTGTCCTGTCAGACACAGCTGACCTGCCCACAGACCTTTGCAAGGATATTTCTGACAGCTCCACTGTAAGAACAGGGAGCCAAGCCTTCATTTGGACAAGTGAAACGTTCTTTCTGAGGGTATGAATGCATAAGAGAAAGGTGGTTTCACTACTATTGTCCATGCAGCGATTTACTATTTGTCATCTATTGCACAGCTGCAGCAGAAGCTTCTCTCCTGCTAGCACACAGTAATTAACAGGAAAGAGGAGAGAGCAAGAGACACTTCTCAAAGAAAAGAACAATTTAAACCACACTTAAAATCACTTTCATTATAATCAACATTTTTATCTAAAAGGTAACTTGCAGTTTGAGATCATCTGTGACCTTTTAGAATATCATCAAGGGTACGTGTTTAAAATATATATTACACTTAGTAGGGTGTCCAATTTATTTAGTCTGGTTTTCAATTTTGTACAGGATTTTTCCTTGTGTTTGCAACCTAAGCTTGCTTTCTTTCACATTAAAATTTACATAGTAGTTAAACCTGAAATAAAACCATGAGAATAAACTGTATCAGGTAAAATCATATAAAACTCTCTTAAACTGAAATGCTGAAATACAGCATCAAATATGCTAAAGGCTATTGCTTCCCCTAGTGTAATATTGCTTGCTTTTAAATTGTTCTCTTCTGGCAAGAAATCAATAAAATACAGAATTCCTTTAATTAGATGGAATTTCAAATTAAGAGTTTTATCCTTTTAGATTTAAAATCATTATGATGGTAGGAAAAAGCCTACAGAAATTAATTCAGTGGAGAAATTATATACAAACTGCAAGATGTTATTTAATTCTCAGTTAATTAGGTACAATATTCTCTATTTTTTCCCAGACTGAATTGTGCAAAGTGATTCTAAAAAATCTGCAGCTTACATAACTCCTCGGTAAAAGACCAGCTCTTGATTCAATACATATACAGACAAGTTAAGCAAAACTAAATCCATCACTGAACTTAAAAGAACTATAAAAGAATTAAAAGGCCAATGTAAAACTTTTTAAAAGGCTCAGACCAGTGACCCTGATTCATTTTTTAAGTAAGGAGAACTTCTTGCATATGACCTTAACTTATAACTCTTTTATGACTTAGGATTTAATTGAGCCAGTAATTCCTAAAAGTCTAAATTATTTCCTCCCTACACCCTTTTAATACTAGGTCTCTGCTTCCTCAATAATATATCCCTGTCATTCATAGTACCGAAAATAGAACTTAAATGGTTATTTATAGCCAGTATTCATGTACTTATGGAGAGATTAAGTAATATTTGAATGATGGAAGTATCTAAGTAACCAGGGCTTCCTCAAGAATTTGAAGCAGTAGTAAAAGCAGCCTCCAAGTCATTAGTGGTTATTTTCCATGACTTGGAGTGCAGCTGATGCAGCACAGGTCAGGATAAGGTAAAACTTGGTCTTTAAAATTTAACAGAGGAAAAAAAAAACAAAGCCCAACAACCAAACAAAAGAGTACAAGAAAATCATCAGCCCTCACTTCAGTATCCAGAAAGATACTGGAGAAGATCAAACAATCCATTTACAAAGCCTTGAAAGAATAATGTGACAAGAAGCAAAGTCAATGGATTTTCCCCCTCTGACATTCTAAGTGGATCAGGGGAAGTAGTCATAAACTACACGACATTCTTAATGAAGCTGGGGAAACTTGGTGATGATGAAATTATTGCATGTTCTATAAAGAGAAACAAAAGGACCAAAAAATAATCAAAATATGCACAGGCAATCCTCTGGTGGATCTTCTCAGTCTGACATCCAACAGGGTTCTCCAGAGATCTGCTCTGGGTTCAGGCCTGATCAATTGTTTCTGGTAATGCTTATCTTCACATAAAAAGCACACATTTCAAATGTTCACATTATGCTATTTGTGCTGCAGGAAGTTTTGAAAACAAGTGAGCAAACCTCATTCTGTGACCTATTAAGTGTAAGAGGCACAAGCTTATTATTCTGCTCTCTTTATTTCCCATGGCACTTCAGCTTATTTGTCTTTTGGGGATCATGCCTTAAAAATGTGGACAAATTATGGGGATCATGGAGGGAAAAAACAGAAATATGAGATTTAAAAGATGTTACATTAGAAAAGGTTAAAATAATAGATGTTTCTACTCTTCTACCATTACTGTTTTTAAGGAATGTGAGAATGGGCTGTGAAGGAAGATATGATTAATGATAGTACTGTTCTACTCAGTAAAATGGTTTTATTGAGACTGTGAAGAGATTTTCCTCCAGATTCAGGGAAGTTTTGTCAAAGAGTAATGAGCTTTTGCTCCAAGAGAACATAGACTGCTAGAAATGTCTTTCACACATTTGACCATAATTAGTTACCTGGAAAAGCTGAGAAATCCCTGCCAATAAACAGCTCTTCAAAAGGGCCGGACTTATGTTTGAGACTGACAAAATCAGGAGAATTAAAGACCAAACAAGCAACATTAGTAACATGAAACAAGGTTGTTTTTCCTGGACCCTTCTCTAGAGAATGAAATTTAACTAGAAAGGCGTATTTGGAGATTATTTTACTGCTGAAAATAAATTAAAAAAAAAAATAAATCACTTGACAGTCATCAGGACTACATATAACTAAGAAAATAACCTATTAAATTAATTGTAATTATAGAAGAGGGAAATACCGATTTCTTCCCAAGGTATTTTATCACCTCAGAAAAAGGGATAAAAATACACATATAATTGCACAGTACTTGCCTGAGAAATGCCTCTTTGTCACTACAAGAAAGATAAAAATGCCCTGAAATAGGCTAAATGTATCAAGAAGGACAAAGCCTGTAACTATGGTGGGAACCTGATAATACTGACTACTTCCCATCCTGAGTTACTGACTTTACAGAAATTATTTCAGCAAATGAAGCAGTTAAGACTTGTGACACAGATCTGAATGTCACATTCATTGTCCATGAAGCACATAAATTAAAGGTAAAACACAAATACGCCTTCACGGAACCTTTTCTGCAGCAGTTGAAAAGTAAAACAGACTTGTAACAATACCCTGATACTTTTACTTATGAACATGTAGACTGCAAAATTAATAAAAAAAATAATACCAAAAAGCAAACAAACCAGCAAAAACCCCCAGACAGTTAAAAAAAAACAAAAAACAAACAAAAGTCAGGCCACTAAATGTTTTTTTAAAAATGCTAGTAAATATCAGGAACAAATTCTATCCTTAACCACATTTCACTTCTGCTTAAATGATTTCCACTCTTCCAGTAAAATAAAACCATCTTCTTCTCCGAACCAATTAAAAAAACCCACACTGATAAAACTGTAAAAGAAGAAATATTCAAACAGAAAGTATGACCTGCAAAAAGTCACAAACACAAAATAATGAATTTAATTCCCTAATAATGGAAATATTCAAATAAAGACCAAATGGGGTAGATTGGGCTTTTTATGTTTAGCAATTAATTGGATAATTTGGTCATAATAACAATCAAAAATTTATAAAAATATTAGATTTTCTCTATTATCTATCAGATAAAGTATTTTATCTTGCTCTACCCTCGTTCTTTCCTTCTAAGTGTAAAGGTGCTACAGGCTAATTCTTTCCAATTTTCCCACTTCCATAAATATAATACCCTTATTTCTGATTTTCTAGTCCCTCATGAATTTAAATAATTATTTCATGAGTCTCCCTTTAAAATCAGAATTGCCAGAATATTTACTGACCTTTGATCCATTCCAGCTTTGCATTTTTCTGTCCATTTTAATTTGAGAAACTGGTTACAAACACGCAGACACATGACTATAACTGAAAACTGTTTATTTTATATTTTAACAAAGGGATGCACACAGCAGTTGGCAGGAGTTGTGTTCTGTGCATGCTGCAATTCTCAGTAAGGATGAGAGTTATTCACCACCAGCTGTTTATGGTGCACTGATGATTGTGGGCCAATTGACCAGGGATTATTTCTTCCTCCCTACTCTGAGGTGAAGTATTTACACATTCTCTGAATATTGCTGATGAGGAGTCCCCTGGGAAAAGGCTGGAACTGTGCTGTAATCGCATTGTTTCTGAAGTTTTTCTGAATATTTGTGATTTGGGTTTTTAATTCTGACCTGCATATTGTAGTTTTCTGAGTCATTGGAAAAATAGACATGACATGGTATGGCTTATATATCTAAAAGAGAAGAATCTAAAATAAAAGCAAATCTATCTGTCTATTTATATCTCCCGAACAAGTCCACAGGAAACAGTCATCAAATTAAATCAGTCTTAAGGGCCTCCTTCTCGTAAGAGATATTGGAATATATCTTCTAGTAACAACAGAATTGTGGTTTTGTAACTGTGGAGCAGCATGGTAAAATCCATCCATATAATAACCACAGGGCAGTTATTTTTAATTTACATCATAGCCATTGAGAGAATTTATCTACTCATCCATAGAGAATTAAGTAAACCAACCCAGCCCTTCCAAAAAAACCAAAATCCCTGGGAAAAAAATTATTTATAGGAATTTTTTAGCCAATAGTAAGAAAAAAGATACTGAGATGAATTAAAAAAAAATAAATAAATCAGAACACAAGGAAATTCAATGTAAATCCCAATATTATTGAAACGTAATAAAAATAGTCATTAAAGGCTTAAAATTGATTCCATCTCTAGAAGTCCATATCCTTTAGATTATACTTTGTATACAGAACAAACTTCCCAGAAAATTGTTATATATATATTAATAATATATATAATATACATATAAATATATATATATAAATTAAAAAATTTAAAAACATAGCAAAATCAGTAAGATGTCTGGAGAACACCAAAATCAACCCTGCTTAGGAAGAGATTTTTATATTTCCTTTTGCATAATTAAATCTGCAACTTAAAATAAAATCTGCATTTTTAAAGGAAAAAAAAATGAATATGGAGGGTGCAAGTAGTATGTAAACCATAAGAAATGACAAAAGCAAGCAATTAAAGAAGTATTTCTAACTAATCTGGTATCACTTTTCTTCAATTAATACAAAGAAATACAATTATAACTTTCTAAAGGACCTGAGCATAAACAGACATATAAAATTTATTTAAAATGAAATTTTCCTTGTGTGTATCCCTTATTCCCACTGAGGAACACCTTGCTTACAAAGGCTGATGTGAGATCTTCTTCCTGTGTGCAGAAGAGCCTAAAAAACTCTAATGTTATCTGTAGCTCTAAAAAAGAATACAGGAGGCAGAAACAATAAATGAGTTTGTAACCAACACTGAGTAAAATTCTGTGTGGATCAGCAGCAGAGCTGTACAAGTTTATATGTCTTTGGATGTGATCCCCATAGCTCACATAGACTTCCACTTGTAACTTGCAGAAATATTTACTCCAATTCTTCTGTATTTTTCTTTTTCCTTCCTCCTTCCCCATGCTCACATTCAAGTCTGGTGCAAGGCAGACTAATGGTTCTAGCACTTCTGAAATGCAGAAGCCAAGGGGAGATGAAACAGAAATTTATTCAGCCTTATTCAGATAGTTCCTGCTGAGTTTATTCATTAGGTTTTAGGTGCACAATGCTGAACCTGGCAGGCAAATCCACAATGGAAGGAAAAAAAGCAGCAGAAGGCTCAATGAAAAGGAATAAGGAAGTAGAAGGGAAGAAAAGCGTGGGAAGATAGGTCCAAAAGGACCCTGACAAGTACATTTCCACCTTCCTCAAAAATCCCACATCATTCCATGGCATTGAATAATCCACAGTCAGTGAGGCCCACTGCACAACCAGTGCACACCACCTGATCATGGCCAGAGGTGCCACTTCCCTCCCTAACTGAGTCATTCTCCTGTAAAATTAATCCTGTTCTGTTTGTTAATAAAGTGGCTGATGATGACACATTTTCCTTGTATCTGTTCCATCATTATTTTTGTCAGAAAGTCAGTTTCAGAAATGAAGCTTTTTTTTCTTTTAAAAAAAGAAAAAAAGATACTTCCTCATTGACAATTCTACTGAGGAAAAAACCCTAAAACAGCAAAACTCTGGGGTCAGATACTCAGAATAAAGTCTTCCTGCACAGCCACTCTTGTGGAAGGCACTGGAGTTGCTCAGGGAGTCAGATGTTTCTTAGATTAGTAAAATCATACTGTAAGGGGTAATCAATGTGCAGCAAGCAGGCTAAGGCTGTTATACAAGTCCTGGATTGAAAAACATTTTCACTACTTACGTTTGTCTTCACTCTGGAGCTGTTTGCAGTGCCTTGCAGAAACCCTTCAAATACCTGCCTTCAAGGTTTTCCCATTGTTTTCCATTAAATCCCTCCTCATCCTCTGGAGATGTTGCAGGCGCTGGCCACAGAACACAGCCCATCGTGCTGACTACACTTTCCCACTATTTCCAGGTCTCATCTTGTGTCATTTGCTAGAGTTTAGGCCCATCTACAGCTTCACAAGTTTGGACATCCTTATTACAGAATCATTAAAGTTGGAAAAAGCCCCTGACATCCTTGAGTCCAGCCTCTGACCGATCACCACCTTGTCAGCTGCAGTGCAGCACTGAGTGCCATATCCAGCCCTTCCTTGGGTACTTGTGGCTCCACCACCTCCCTGGGGCAGTCCATTCCATCAAAAACCTTTGCAGTGGAAAAATATTCTTCCTTCTTACATGACTGTAGGTGCTTACAGGTTAGATTGCACACAGAAATGATTCCTGTGGCAGAGTCAACAACCACTTCACCAGGGAGGGGGAAAAGAAATAAAAAATGTGAAAAAAAAAAAGGTCAAGAGCTGCTTAGGAATCTTTAAGGATTCCTAAACCACAACTTCTTATGCTGCTGCAAGTAGTAAATTTCAGCATGGACTCTATCCAACAGCTGTGCATGAACCATTGGTTGATTATGGAGTCCTGAGGTTATGAGGCTCCTAAGTCTTCTGTTCTTACAGCTAAAAAGGTGAACTCAAATCCAAACCCTGTTTTTTAATGAAATCATTGGTTGCAGATCCAGGGAAGTTATAAGATTATTATTAAAAGGTGTGCTCCATGCTAGGCAAAAGATTGAGAATACTTTTCCTTGCAAATAAGGTTGTGAACTAGACATATGGGTTGTGTTTGAGACTCCAAAGGAAATTTTGGCCTCCCTGAAGGTAATGAAATTTTGTCATTTTATAAAATGACATTTATTATATAATGACATTTATAATAAAATACCATTGTCATGTTAACAGTATTTTATTTCCCATCACTGAACTTCTTGAAAAAGTCACTTCACCTTTCTAAACACCCTATTCTTGAGCTATAAAATAAAGATAATAATGAATTACTTCTCTTCCTGAGGTATTTTTAAAATTGTGATAAAAATCATTGTAAGTCTGCATTCTCAGGAATACAGATTTCACTTCTGCATGTCAAATATATGGCACCCAATTGACACCACAATGTTCCTCAACAGAAGATTGGTTCTATACTAATGGAAAATTAAGAAATAAATTATATGATTATACCGAAGTTTTATAGTTCTGCATTCATTTGCAGTAGTTAAAGCTTGGCCATTTATCCCGGCAATGAAACAGATATTTAAAAGTTCTATTAAGATTAGAACAAAATCTGGCTAGCACAAATGACTGATCTTAAAGTTACATTCATTTCTATCAAGGAGTGATATTTTTATGGTCCATTCTCCATCGACACTTTGGCAGGTGTCAGAATAATAGCACTGAGCATCAAGGAATTCCCAGAGCTAAGATTCTCAGCAGATGTAAATCAGCAGAGCTAGAATGCATTAGAGTCACAAGAAATTATATCACCTCAGAATGTGCTCTCAGGTATCTGCTATCCCCACTAAAATACCTCTCAAGTCAGCAGTGTGCACTGTTACCACTCCAATACCACTCTGTATTGAGTCTTAAAAGTCATGTGCTAAACCTGTGAATCAATGCAAAATCCACCGACTAGAATTGATTAAATTATTGTGATGAGTTTGCAAATTTTCTATATTTTTTGTCCAGCTTTCACAGCTGGACACAGCTTTTTTCACAGCTTTTCCAGCTTTTTTTCACAGTCCTGTATTACCTATGTGGCTTTTTTTTTTTTTTTTTTTTTTTTTTTTAAATTAAAAGTACATAGTTTTTGTCTAGTTCTAAACAAAAAGAATTGGCATTTTCAAGTAGACTTTGGGGACAGAAGGTACAATCTAAAGATATTATAGGCTTCAGCAATAAAGTTGGAGGGGAAAAAAAACCACTTCTGAATATCAAGCAACAAAGTTTCTTCTTTATTTCACTACTTTTTTTGTGTTTTCAGGGCCTGGCAGCCCACACCCAAGTTCTGCACAAGTTCCAGGAGCTGTGAGATTCACCTGTAGGGCTGCTCATCTCGATACTGAAAGTGATCTTCACGTGCTCTCTCAGTGGGGCTCACAGATGGCATCACACAACAGCCTCGTTCCCCAGGGAGAAAAACACAAGGGACAAGTGCCACCAGAGAAGCACAAGGGACAAGTGCCACAAGTGCAGAGTGATGCTCTGGCTCCTGGGCCACAAGCCAATGCAGATCAGTGGCTCCAAGAGCAGCATCCCAGACCCCATCACAGACCACCAAGGGAAAATGGAAACCTTCATGAGCACTTGGTAGTAGCCAGCACTGTGAATAACTTTTCCCTGGTACATTTATTTACTGTAATGCCACACTGTTTCCCTCCCTAATTAGCATTGCTTTCCTGTAATTAAACTTTTGGTTTCTATAGAGAGATCTTATAGCTATGAAATTTGTAATTAAAAATGTTGCCACCAAATTGCAGATTTCAGCTACATCCATGCATTCTTAATGGGTCCCAAAGCTTTGGCTGTGTGTCATAGGAACAGATTTTCGATGGAAAATGCCACAGAAGGTGAGAGAATAGAAAATTGCTTTGGTGTGGAAGATATATCTGCAAAACAAAGCCCACCACTGCACAAAACACCAGCTAAATGCTATAAACCATGCATTACAGCTCTTCTGTTGATATTCTGAAAATAATTATGATTGTGAGCTGTCAGAAAGATTCACTGCACCAGTTATGTTCATCACCAACTGACAACCTACCTAGGCAAACCCTTTTAAAATCTGAGCCTCCTACAACACTAATGAGCATTAAAGAACAAAATATATAGCTCCCATGAGTCAGAGGCACAGCATCATAGCTTGCCACCGCTATAAACAGTAAATCTTTACATATGCCTATTGGCAATGATGCTCCACAAATGTCAGCAGAGACTCCTGTTTTCTAACTTCATCAGTAACGCTCCTCTTCATTACATTTACAATGTGCAACATAAAATCAAGCACACCAGCAGAGAGAAGCCTGTTTTGCACAGAGGGATTTTCTCTTGGGGTGGGGAGAAGTGGGGTGGTATGAAAAGGGTTTTGTATGACTTTCAAGCATGGAGAGCCCCCCTGAAGCTTTTTAGGTTTTACTCTGAACACTTTGCTACTGTTTGTTTCTAGTGAAAGGGGGTGTTTTGCTTGGTTTGGGTTGTTTTGGGGGTTTTTGTTGTTGTTTTAGCAAAATTGTCCATGGAACTCTGCCACAGTCTCTATCATATTCTATTCTGCAAAGTAGCCATTTGTCACCATGTCATACGCGCCACAGGATCTCATTGAGGTGTCATGCCCTCAAAATCCATTCCTGCTTGCAGGAACGAGACACAATAAAACAGGAGTATATGCTACTAAAGAAAGAAATTGTTTTGTTTGTCAGGACTGTTGAGAGCAGTAACTTCACTCAGAGGAGCACTCTCAGATTATTTTGGCACAGTTGTCACATACACAGATAAACCCAGTGAAATATAGCTTTCGGGATCATTATTTGTACAGCATTTCAAAACAATTTGTCTTGACCTAGTGCTTTCATACATACATGATACTTGGAACTCCTGGGTGATTCACAGGCCACTTAAAAGTGAAGCCTAGATAAATGTAGTAATCAACTGTGAAGTACCATATGAAGAATTTAATTTCATTTAGACAAGACAACAAACAGCACATTGCTAAATACAGTTTTCTAATAACATACTAGAGAAAGAACAGGAAAAATGTTCAAATGATGAGAAACATTTCAGACTCCTTCACTAAAAAGCTGAATTTCATTATGCAGTCAGATAAAAGAATATAAGTTGTGCATGCAGAAGCATGTTTTATTTCATTGCCCCCACCATGGCTTTTCAGGATGATTCCATTGAAATCTGCACTGTCCAAAGGGAGTTATAGATGGACTGCAGGCAGGAAAAACTTCAAGTGCAAGGTTAAAGTGGAAAACCTTCAATTGGTGGGAAAATCTTCTGACATTTAACAGAACATTCATGCACTTTGGATCACTCTGAATCAATAAAAATATGCCCCCCAGTGATCTTTGGGCGTGGATTGTCCCACATTCACTATTCTTACTCTCATGTCAAATTTCCGTGTCCTTGATTTTCTGTAAATAATACTGACACAGGGGTCAAACGATACATATGATCAATAAGAATTGTACTGGGGAAGTGTTCCTGCCTTCAGAACCAGGTATTTGGGAAGATTCTTTGCAGGAAATCCCTGACAAAGCCACAGTTTTGATTGATGGGTAAAGGAGAGAGGTAAAGAAAAAATCAGTAGCCAGCCAAAAAGTCAAAGAGGAGAACTGGGGCTCAAATTGAAGCATTCCATAAGAAGAAAAAGGCAAAGGAACATCCAGCATGTCCACACAGACCTTGTCTTCCTAACTATGGAAGCATGATTTGCCCAAAATCTTGTCAAATAGATGAGGTTACAGCACTGGTCTTGACAGCAGTGAGACAGCAACCTTTGGGACACAGCAAGTGGCTTTTTGGCTGACACCACTTGGTAGAGCCAAGAGCCCATCTGGCAGCTTGGTTTACCCTGTCTGGAAACAAATCACAACTAGTGATGCAGACTCTGCCAGTCCTGCTCCTCTTCCAGCAGGAGAGGAGGATGCCCATTATGACTTGTGACCAAGAGGAAAGGAGCAGAGTGCTGTCACAGACCTCCACAGGAAGAGCTGGAATGGACTCACCAAAGCTCCATTTCTGTGACAGAAATCTGAAGGGATCTAAGGTCTGGCAAGGTCCTTCCAGAGAGGAGTTTGCAAGAACTTGAGCAGTTACTGTGGTTACTGCAAACCAGATGACAAATCTGTCTCTTGGTTTCTTTGGTCGTACACCTGTGTTGGAAAAGCATTCAAGGAGCAACAAAAAGAAATTAGATGGGGCCTAGAAAAGGCATTTCCTTTCACAGGTTTAACATTTCCTGAGCTTTAATTTAATTAAATGCCTTCCTGCACTTCATCTGTTAAAAAAGCTCATATTCTCTGCTGTTGACTCCATTCATTCAAGTGGATCAGAAGAAGAAAAGAAAGTCCAAATTCTGCTTCCAGGCAGGCCGAAGTCCAGTGCAGCTTGGTATTCATCTTGCTCAAAAAAATACATGTCATATATCTCTACCCAATAAATACCAGATAACATTTTTCATAAGTTTTTAGGCCACAGTAATTATTCAGTCCACCTCCTGCATAACCTGCCTTTTCACAGACACACCACTACAGTGATGCTTGTAATAAGTTTTACCTACCATTCACCCTGCTGAAATCTGTTAATTAAGACTTTCAGACACACGCAATAATCCTACCTTTTCTGCTCCTGGAGGACTATGCATATGCATGAGTGATCTCTGCAGCTGGAATGTTAACACTGCTGAGGGTAATATTCTATATATGGAACAGTAGCCATATGCCCACACAGCACACCTTGCCCCTTTTACATAAACACAATCCAAAGCTACATTCTAGGATGTGTAGTGCTTCAGAAAAGATAGTTTGGGAAGGGAAGGCTCACTGGGCAACAAATTTTCTTTAAGCCTTGGGGAAAAAGGAAAAGAAAAGGTAGCAATAACAGTTCTGATGCTTCCCAAAAATAAAACAAAACTATCAGAACTCCCTGGCTATTTGACACCTCATTTTCTCTGCAGTAATAAATACATCTAAGGAAGCTTTTATTTTGATAGTTTTCTCTGAAAAACCCTCCACCCTCTACAATACAAGATTTTCAGTACCTTTGAAGTTCACTGCAGTTATTCAATCTTCCTTACTGGATAAAACACAAAAAAATGTATTTTCTGGCTGAGAAACAGGAGATGTTTCAGGAAGCTATCCATTGCTACATAACATTATAATATTTCAGGATTCTTTTGCAGACCATCAGGAAAAGCAGACACCTCAGAAAGGGAGACCAAAGTGTGTCTGGACACCTTCTCCGGTGAAATATTCACCTCACAAGCTGAAGATCACTGCCTGATGCTCCCATTGCTCTCAGGGTTCTGACTCCTATCTTTCACCTCCCAGCAGTGCTCTCTAAGCAGCTGGCTATTCCAAAATGCACGACAAACCCAATATGCCCCAGGTGTGCTTCCAATGGACGAGACAGAAGTTCAGTCAGAAGGAGAAAACCCCAAAATTATTTTTACTGCCCTTCCATTTCCTCTCTGAGGATCCAGTTCTCCCACTTTCCAAATAATTGGGATGCTCATGAAATGCTAAACTGGACTTTAGTTCTCATTCTTCCTTTCTGTAAGAAAGATACTGCCTGCAATGGCTCAACCACATTGCAGAAATAAGTAATATATTCAAATAATGCTCTCCAGTAGGAATGAGAAGTGTTGCCTTAGCCTTTTCCATACTTAAACAAGGTCTATTTAGTAAACAGGATATTTAAGGTAACTTCTGTACACAGAAACATAATGTTAGGATAGCTCTAGCAAAATATGAACTTTATTGTTGTCTTACAATTTCCATTCTCAATGTACAGAAACCTTCCTTTCATGGTGGACTTGGCTGGCCTAAGCAGGTGCAGACAAATTCTTTCTGTTTGCAACACCACCAAACAAGCTGCATTTCTTCACATGATTTTCCATTTTAAACAACAAAATCTCCTGTCCCAGGGGACTTGGAATTCACAGAATCTGCTCAGTAGGCTAGTCCAACTAAATCACCACCCATATATCAGAGGACAGTAAAGGATATTCCTAAGGCAGGAAGGAATTTTTTTGCTTCAAACTTGAAGTTCAGTAAGTAATTTATGTCATAAGACATAAGGGAGACAAGGTAACTATGTCACAGCTGTCTTTATGGCAGCTCAATCAAATGAAACAATTTTTATGAAAAAGAAAAATATTCAGATTTATCATTGTGTTTTTTTTGATTAAAAAAAAAAAAGTCAAATACATCCATGGAAAGTGAATATTAAAAAAAAAAAAAAAAGTAAAAAAATCCCCTGACTTTGAAAATAGGCATATTTCTGCAGCACATTTGGACAGAATATTTTCAACTAGCTGTAATAACCTTGCAGTAAATGATGCATTTCATCCACAGATCCTATTTTTTTCGTGAAGAATTTTTTTTACATGCACAGAAATAATATAAAATTTCATGTTAACACACATGTATGCCATAGTAAATGAAAAACCATCTTGCCACATATTATCCAAGAGACAGAATAAGCAACGTGGTCAAATTCTAGCTTCTGTTCTGCAGAGATCCTGGGAGACTTTTCCTTAAAATAAAAATGGGAAAGAAAAACAATGGAAATTAGTCGAAATTCTTAACTAAAATCACTCAGCTACATCACAAAAAATAAAATGATAATAAATATGATCAATACATCCTTCTGCTGTGCCACTTAAAACTTTATAAATTTTCACACACATTAAAACTAATTGATTCTCACAGGTATTGCACAGGTGAAGCAGATAACAAATTGAACCTAGGGCATAAACCAAGAATCTTTTGTTTTATGAAATAAATCTCACTCTACTTTCTATCTTCATTGTGTTTTTCATACATGTAGACACATGTAAAAGCACCTTCAGGAACAGCAGAAATGTATTTAAAGATGACAAAATTTTCACTGTGGTGTCTCAGTGAACTCAATATGCTAGAGATACTATTTGTGGAAATAACCCAGTTTAGCATCTGAAGCCATGCATCTCTGGCAGCTTTTGACAAGAGATTCTTGTTAGAATATGCCACTTGTGAAAACAGAACAGTTTCCATCCTCAGGTGCCTTTAAAAGGTTGCTTAATTACTTAAACTACTTTTATTTCCAATTGATACTCTCGTGGAATGGTTATGGTACCTAATTGATTGAACATTAGTTTCATTTTATGTTATGTCTGATGAGTTATTGATTGCCCTTTGCTTTCAGGACACTTAGGCCTTTACTGGTGAAACATAAAAGAGTGAATACCCCAAACCTGCTGCATCAGTGACTTGTCCTAGCAGGGCTGTCCCACACTTCCACACAAAAGATTCCTCCCCTTGCAGTCCATTGATCCAACAGTGTGTGATGCATTTCAATGTTGTAAAAAGCTCCTCTAGCTGCCTTTTTTCTTCCTCTCATGGTTCCAATCTTTGAAAGAAGAAAGCTCAAAACTCAAAGAATTGACCCTTTCTCCTGTTGGGGCATTTAGAGCTAGAGAACTGCTACCATTTTAGCTATGGTTACTGATCTCAGCGAAGCATACAAATCAAACATAAGTTCTCCAAAAGCATAAGATTTTTCCATAAGAATACATGGTAGACTCTAAATCTTCTTACTGGGAATTTGTGCTTCAGCTTAATGGGAAGTTAAAAGGGTTTAAAAAACGCCTTTTAATTCCAGTAATTTGTTTTCCTTGCTGTTGTTTTAGTTTTGCCAAATGAAGGTCAGCACACATTGCAGGGTCCACTTGAAAAAGCAAAACTAAGTTGTTTGTACTGGTTAAGCAAGTGAAAGAAGACTCCCTGAAATGGTTCTGTTCTGAGGGCACTTAATCAAGCAGAACAGATGTTTATTATACAATTAGGGAACACTTTGCCATCAGTATGAACAATTCATGAAATCAAATTGCTCCATAATACTTTCCATTATTTCACAAACACTTGCTGTGAAGAATTGAGGGTATACAAAAGCCCAGATCCTGTGTTTTTCTCCAGCCCCAAGCTTTATTTAATTACCCAGCAGGGGAAGCAATGCTGCCTGTTAGTATAAAGCCAGAAGAGCTAGAGCCTGAAGTATAAAGCCAGAAGAGCAGCCAGCCTGGTACAGAGGGCTTGGAAAGGAGGGCTGTGTGTGTGAGGTGTGGCACAACTCCACTGCCCTGTGCTCATCCTGCTCCAAAACATGGCAGGAAGGTAAGAGGCCATCAGAAATAGAGAATTACCCATTTCCAGCTTCAGCAGCTTGTGCTGCTCAGTATTGGAACCTCCTGTCCCAAACCACCCCTCACTCTCCTGGACAGAGCTCAGGCACAGTCCAGGTGTGAGCACGGAGCAGTGACTCGTCCCTCTGCAGCTCAGAGTGGGCCCCTCTGTTTTGAAGAACAAAGGAGTTACCTTTTTTGGACAGAGCAGATGTGCTACTCAGCCTAAGGGATGGAGAATCATTTCTGACCCATCATTTTTGGACAGAGCAGTTGTGCTACTCAGACTGAGGGACGGAGAATCATTTCTGACCCATCATTTTTGGACAGAGCAGTTGTGCTACTCAGCCTGAGGGATGGAGAATCATTTCTGACCCATCTCACAGCCTAGGAAACACCAAAGCCAGTGAGTCCCTAACTGGGGAGCACCCTAATTTTGGTGCTCCACGTGCACTGTAGCAGATGTGGGGGTGCTTCCTCAGGAGCTCAGCACCTGGTGGCACTGTGGATGGCAGTCAGGACACCACTCAGGAAAGGGACCAGAGGAAATTCTGTCACAACTGCTCAGGAAAAGAGACAGGGAACAAAGTAGCCAAAATGATGATTGGCTCATGCCTGAAGCAGAGGAATACTCACTGGGACTCAGCTCCAGGACAACCTTGCAATGCTGTCTTCTGGAAAAACTGAGATAAGGATAGCCAAACCCCAAAGAGGGAAACTGTATCTGTGGCTGGAATCATTGAATGAGGTCACTTCACCAGAGCTTTTATCATGAAATCCAGGGTTCAGAGACTCCCTTGACTGGATTCTTTCTTGAGAAAAGGTCTCCCTTGCAAAGTGAGTGGTGGGCATCCAGCCCAGCATGGGTACCCCAGCTCCCTGACAGCATCTCTCATAGTCTGTATCTGTGCACCTGGAAACCATCCCAAACTCCAGACACATCCACTGACGTTCCCAAATTAGTTCTGATAACAATTGTTACAAAAGTGCTCCAGATCTATGCAGAGAGAAGTATCTGATAGATAACATGCCAATGGATGTTTCTTATAAACACAGTTTCACTCCTGAGATTCACGAGACTGATTTACCCTTTCATATGCACTGCAGATGGTTTCTTATGATCTTCTGCTAAAAAGGCATCTCAGATTTAAACCCTTCTATTATTTTTACCTCACATGCAGAAATATCTTCAACAGCACTACCAGAAACAAACTTTTACAAAGTAATGATTTGTCACATGCAGATATAATGATCTTTTTTTCAGGTCTAGACTCAAGGTCTTATTTCTAGAGTTGCCCAGTACCATCAATTCCCATGCAAGCTGGCATTGTTACTGTTTTTTCAACCTGCTCACCCATTTCAAGGTGCCAGCTGAGAAAAAGGAACACAGTACATTATTTCCTGTCACCCATTTCTAATGGTAGCCATTTATTCTGTTGCTGGAGTCTCTGAACTTTCCTGAGATACAAGTATATCTTAGCCTTTACATAAATATTTCTGTCTACAAAGTTTTAAATACTTATTTCAACACAGAAAACTTTGGGTGAACAACAGAGGTTGGAATATGAAAAGTTCAGGCAGAGAGAAGATAGTTATCTCTAGTAGATCTCTAGCTTGTAGCTACCAGTCCTAATTTGGAGCTGGAATACCTTTGCAAATAACAAAGTCCACGATGTTTAGGTAAGTGATTCATGCTATATTCTTGCTGAACCTCGTAGATATGTGTCACAATAATGTGACTGGTCTGTTTCTCCTCTTTCCTAGTTTCATACTTGGGGTTTGCTAACACATGATGGCTGTCACAATCCAAGCACTGCAATAGTGAAGTGAAAAACACAACTAAGCAGCTATGCAAATATTGTTCTAAATTTGAAAAGGCTTATTCCAGCAACTAATCTCTTAGTATTATTTAGCATTTACAATATGTACTATTCAGCTAAGAGTTGACAGTGTATTAGATTCTGCTAAAAATTCCTAATATAAGGCCAAACCTTATGACTATAAACTGTCAAAATCAATGATAGATCAACACCTGACTAAAAGGAACTTAACATTAATTTTCAATTCATTGAATGGTTATTTTCCTCCTGCAATCTCATACTGTTTTCCTTCAATGTGAATTGCAGTTGAAAGGCTGTATCTTTACAAAAGAACCCTGCTCTAGAGAAGGAACAAACAATAAAGGATAAAAAATCTAATACAACTCTATCTTTGGCATATTCAGACTTCTAGTCTTTGAAAATATTTATTCCTTTGCTTGGCCCTTGAATTAATTTCTCTGAAATCTTCTTACATTCTAATGAAATGCATTTTTTTCCATTTGACCTTGTCTTTGTGTAACCCACAGTGGTACACACTCTGCTTGGATGTTGCTTATTTCTTTCACTTTATATTTTGTTTATACTTGATCTGCTCCATTGTATTTTGTCTATGATGTAATTGGAGGAAGACGCCTCTGCCTATCACAGAGATGTCCATAAAGAAAGGGAAGAAAAAAAAAAAAAAATTACTGCAGGTGGAAGAAAAAATATCAGGGACTGAGGAAGGGAATGTTCAGGCCTGTTAATTTTTAAGGGGATCGAAGGAGCATGTATGCTGGGAAATTGTCCCTGTGGAAATGGAACTGGAATGGATATTAAATCACTTGGAGAACTGCACCACAGCTCTTCCTGCAGCTGTGCAGTCTGGCCAAGAAGTTCATAAACAAAGGGTTCCTTCCCTCTCTTTCAGGTTCTGGGGTCTTTAACCAAACTTCCCATGAGACTTCAGATGTGGCATTTTTTGTTCAACTTTCTTGGAGGAACTCTAAGGAGAAAAGTGGTAAAAATAATAAACTAAACCCTCTGTGGCAGGAACCATAAACGGCTTCCTACCCACTTTGCCTTTCATTCAGCACACCTCTCAACAAGGAAAGTTCCCTCTGGTCTGTGCTCAGCCCTTGCACTGCAGATTGTCCCTGTCTTTCAGTCATCTCACTATATAAAATTCCTTTGAACACAACCCAGTCTTGACTGCACTTAGTGTTTAAATGCCAGATGGTTTCTGGCCTTATAAATAAATAATTTCTGCTGGATCTCTGAGATTATTTTTCGAATCCCTTTCTGCAACTGCTCTCTTTTGAAACAGATGTATAAGAAGTTAATAAGGTAACATAATCACATAATATTTAACATGAAAGTATTTTATTGTAGAAAGTTTGATATCTTTCAACACCTACTTGGAACAAGAAAAATACTTCCAAACCAAAATGTTTTGAAATACTTTTCCCTGGCCCAACCCTATCACCATTATTAAATTTTCAGTTTGCACTAGCTCATGACAAATGCTAATCAACTAAAAGACAGATTTAAGAAAAGAGAGTAACAGATTTTTCATAAATAACATCAGACCTTCTAAGTCTATAAAATCCTTGTAAATAGTTTTACTGACACTGAAAATAACTTGACATGGCCCAAGGAAAAGAATTATTTTAAAGAAAATATTGCTCAACAGGACGACTTCTACTTCATTAGTTACTGCACAATGAACTGTGAAAAAAAGAGGGTTTCTCCCCAGAAGAGAGGAGAGACAGACTTTAATGCCTACCACTAAAATACTGACAAAATTCTGTCACTCCTTCCCAAATATTTGTGAAATTTGATGACAGTTACAATTTTGGAATATTCCTGTATAAATCACTTATATTCAGTATTTGTGAGGGTTGAGAGCAACTAGTGTGTTAATTAAGTTTTTTTGCTTTTTTTTCCTAACACCATCTTTATTCACACCTTTTTCCATGAATGACCTTCACCCCAGATGCTCCTGAAATGAAAGCTGGGACATGCCAGCTTCTGCAACAATAGGTCTTGGTGAAGCCAGAAGGCTGCAGCTACAGAGCAAAGAATAAGAGGAATCTACACGGCACTGAATGCTCTCCTTTGCCAATAAATGTTTTAAAGCAGCTCGAAAATCGTGGACAAAAAGCACTTTTCTGTGTATTTATTTATTGCATTTGAAGACTAGGACTTGCCCCCATTTTTTTTGTTGCCATGTGGTGAATAAGATCTCCAGAAGACTGTCACTTCCAATGTGATTGAGGACATACACCAAAACCAGAGAAGATCCAGCAGAAATTTTTACAAAACAGACAAAAAGGTCACCTGAACCTCTGGTGCCATGTCCAAAGAATTGGATAAATCGTCCCTCTTTAAGCTTTTAATTTAAAGCTTTAAGCTTTTCATTACCTTACTGATAAAGCTGCAATAGCAAACTGAATTTTAGAAAAAAACAAAGCAACTTCTTGGACTGAGGAATGGAAAAGTGAGGGAAAAACTCCACAAACAACAATGACCAAACTCCCAAAATCACATCTTATTTACTTCTGAAGAAAAAACATAGTGAGGATTTTTGGTTTTGTCGGAGTAGATATTACAGTGAGTACAAAAGCTCAGCAGTAATTGCACAAAGTTTTTATATTCTGTGTGCATTGTGTATGGATTTTTAAATATTATTTCATTTTTAATTTATGATCTGCTGCAGAGAATCTACTGAGTGCATATTTTTAACACAAATAAAAGAAGTGGTTTTAATGAAAAAGAATGCTATTTCCCCTTCAGTTGGAAAGGTGATATCCAGTGGATGGCTGGCTACTTCTTATAATAACTTAACATTTGCTTTCTTGCTATAAACCCCATCCACAGGGGGGGAAACAAAGAATACCATTTTATATATTTTTCTTTTTCTTCTCTTTGTTTTATGATTCAAAACTTACCCTAATGGGAATCTGAAGATGTATTAGAAGCAGACTTCATTTTGTTTCGCTGCACCCCTAGCATCCCTGGCAACAAATAAATACCACAAACTGAAGAAAGAGAATTAGAATTAAAGACTTATGCATAGGTCACCTTTTCCAGCATACATTAGATTTGATTGTCATTATGTTTATTTCATAGAGCTAGTCCTGCAGTGGGTGGCTGTTACACTGATTTGCAGAAAAGTCATTAACCTGGGGAGGTACTATTTGAAGCCATTTTTACCTCTACAGAGGAGGATTACAGGACCTTCGAGTTAATAACAAGTTTTACACAACCAGTGCTGGATTACTGAGGTCCTACCAAGCATCAACCTCTGCCAGTGTTTATAAATCAGACCCTGTATCCTGCCTGTGGAGAAACTGAAGTTAAGGAGCTGCAGACTGGCCCCTAAAACATTGCTTTTTGCATACAAATTGGTGACTTTTTACAGTCCAGAGTATGAAAAGAATAGACTGGTGTCTGTTGGTAACACGACAGGCTGCAACAGGTAAGTCACCTTAAGATGTGGTTGCATCTGGGGCTTATTGAAGGACCCACAGAACAGTGCAGTCCAAGACCCAGATCATGAGAAAAATGTTGGATTTTATTGAAAAAAGCATAAACATAAATCATATCTGAGAGAAATTCACATGTGCCAAGGTTTTAGCATAAACACGATAAAAAGTTTGAGACACCATAACATTAAGATAACGATAACTTTTCTACCTGTGGGGCTAGTCAAATCATTTTTGCAAGGTTTGACAGGAATAAATGTGGCTAAGGTAAGAAAGGAGTCCAAGTTCCTTGGCCATCCTAACTACAAATCCACCTTTCCTTTCTTAAGTGGCAATTGAATTACTCATAGAGCAGCACTTGACTTCATGGACAAGTTGCTCTGAAGCCAAAGTGGGTAAAGATATTAGACTCCAACTCTTAAATATCCTCTGTAGTACATTACTCCTCAGTCTCCCTCATCTTGCAAGATACCATCAAACACTCTTATTACAGTGTTTCACATAATTTCTTTTTTCCTATGCATTATCCCTCAGGGAAACCATATTTCGCCAGCCCACTGATAAAAGCTGAAAGTCTTTAACAAAGCTCCTTTTTTAGAAATGTAAATGATAACGAAAAAATTCAAGAGAGAAGTGACCAGAGAGATTCCCTAAGGGTTATACACATATTATTCTCTTTCTTCTAACTCCAATGCTTAGCTAGGAGAGAAAATATATGAAACATCCACCATGTATTCACTCATCTGTAGTTTCACCATTATTTTGACAGCCACACAGTATCACTGTCACCTCTGAGCTACAGGACAGCACAATGCTAAACAGCTTGAGGACTTTAGAAGAAACAATAAAGTCAGCATGTAAGCTCTGTTAAGAAAATAGAAAAAGGGACGACTTACTGATATTGAAATTTCTTGGCTTGCGATAAAACTGTCATTAAATCCTTCCCCACTCCCCAGAAATACCCAAACAAAACAAAAATTCCTAGGCTACATCTTTTTGTGACTCCAACAAAATACTGCTTTTTATGATCTGAAATTCCAGCCAGCCTTAAATTACACAAAATACACCACCAAAGCTAGCAGTAATCAGGAAAGGATGAGTTTTAAATTGAATGCAAACACCATTTGCACTATATAAGGCCAAAACATAAAATTAAAAACCAAACAAACTAACAAACAAAAAACATTGCATTGTGAATTTAGCTAGCACATTGCAACCTGGAAAAGGAAGGAAAATGGAGGAGGAACCATGTGGCCAGAAACATTCAGCAAGGTTGGAAAACAGAAATACAGTGTTTCCTGATGACTTAGAGAGTGCTGAATGGACTTTCCTGATATTTTCCTAAACACCTTGTTTCCAGTCTGGGGAGAAATCATGAGAAGAATATCTGCTGCCAGAACACAGTGGCTAGGGGGAAAACGTATTTGAAAACCTATTTATTTCTGTTCTATTTTACATTTGGTTGTCTCTTTGGAAAGTCCAGCCTTTACACATTTAGTTCTTTTTAATGCCAGGTTTTTAGCTTACATATAGATAGATTGTAGTCAAATCACACTTTTTGGCACCCAAAAACCTCTTTTTTGAATGCATTAATCTCACTGACCATATGCCTTCAGATGGATTTCTTTTAAAGATATTTAATACAAAACAGGACCTATGTTCAAGAGAAGAAAAAAATATTTCTAGTGGGTACAACATCATACTTCAGAATCATCTCATTGGTGAACTATTGCAAAATGTTATTATGTGTGTCCAACCTCCAGAAGAGATACAATTCACAGCCCTGGTGTCCCATTGTGTTTGGACTAAGCAACGTGGTTACAAACCTGACAAATTCCAACTGCATTTCCACCAGAAACTTGGGCCTGGGGGAGGACTGAGATGTAACAGAAAAAGACCTGGAGGTATGTCAAGACCCGACTAAGATATGCAGGAGATCCAGCTCACACCCCTGGAAGTCTTGATTTAGCTCCATCTAATCTTAATGCTGTTAAAGGCAACAGTGATCATTCCAAAAAGCAAAAACTGTGATGTGTGCACAAAATGTTTTCCTAGTGTTCTTAGCAAAAAGCACCCAAAACCTTTGTGGATCTGTAAGAAAGTAAACATTTCAAACCATCTTGGTGGAGACTTATATTTTATTGAAGGAAACAGGCCCAGTGCTCTTTAGTTCCTCAGGAATTTATCAGCATCCATTTACTGTGTATCTCAAGTGGATAACCTATACCCAATGGACTGCATAAGCATAAATTCAACAGAAACACCAGTCTAGTGCTTAGGAAATGGAATGCTTTCCACAAACACATTTTTCAGGTATAAAGACATATGAAAATATAAACAGCTGTACATGAACAGATACTCCCACAGAAGAGACAGCTGGATAAATTGTAAGAAATATATTACCATTAATGAATATCATAGGAATAGGACCCAGAGGGAACAAGGGTGTAAGAAATTGATTATGACTGATTCCCTCGTACTTGCTTCCATGGTAGAATTCTTCCTTTCTATCAATAAAGTAATTATCTGGAGATTTTGTTTGGAAAAATAATCTGTCCTATCAAAGTTTTGTCATATTTTTTAATTCTGAAATATCTCAACATGGCAAATTCTAAAGGTTGGAGTCTAAGTAAAATTATAATTTATTATTATTATCATAATTATTAGACTCTAAAATGTTAATAATGATAACAAAATTGTACTTTACTAAAAAAAAAATCTACACTGATATGGAAATTAAATTTTTCTTAAATAAAACACTGAAACAGAGAAATT
This sequence comes from Poecile atricapillus, assembly GCF_030490865.1. NCBI lineage: Eukaryota > Metazoa > Chordata > Aves > Passeriformes > Paridae > Poecile > Poecile atricapillus. The sequence continues at coordinate 108,523,959 of NC_081249.1, forward strand.
GAAAATAACCAGTTTTCAGTCCCACTGCTTTGCTAAAAACTGACATTCATTGAAACAATTGCTGAAAATCTTCATTTCCTACTGGAGGTTCTAATTTGATTTTTTAATTTATTTTTTTTTTTAAGATTGCTGCTATCACACATCTATGTGGGTAGTTGTAGGAAGCTGCTTAACTTGACACCATAAAAATATGGGGAGACTGAAGTTATTGAGGGAGAACAATTAGCTGGACGTGCATTATGAAATATATAGTTATTCACTGTATATAACTGTTATTATATATAACAGAGTATATATAATACTCTGATATCAGAGTGCAGGGTACTACAGTGATATACCTGGGGTAAGAAAAGGTTCTGGCAACTGATGCTACTGGGAAGTTCAAACACACCTTGCCTATTCCCTCCGATACTCCACCACAGATTAAAAAAATCCCAACCAAACAAGGATTTCTCAAGCTGTTTGCTGCTTTTGTAAGGTTATGTGCCACTCCCAGTGTCCTTCACCCAGCTGGCTGCAAGCGACCGTGCTAAACTGGAGCACATTTCTCATGGCTAAACAACTTCCCCTTGCATGTCCAGAATGGTTTCCTGCAGCTCTGTTGATCCTTTTGCAGGCAGACATCCATTTCTTAGCTACTGCAGCCTCACAAAACTCAGTATCCTTGGGAATCGTGACTTTCTCCAGAAAAAATGAACACTCTGAGTTAGCCTGGATGGCTTCAAATCCCTTCCTTCAACAGCAGTATGAGTGGAAGAAATTTGAGGGAAAAAGTGCCCACAGAAAAGTATTCCCATGGTTATATGCGAAATAAGTGATGCATAAACAGGAATGCAGGGTGGTTAAGTCTCTGGAGATGTTAGAAATACAAACCAAAATAGAACATAAATTAGAGGAGCTCCAAAGCTGAAGAATATAGAGAATTTGCACACTTCTGTAAGGCAGCAATAATCACTGCTTTCTGTCAAAGAAATAGTGAGAAATAAAGTAAACTGCAGGACTGCAAAACATAAAAGGAAAACACCCTAAAATCACCTGCTTGCTGTTTACTTTTTACATATAAACTCTTTGTCCCCTTTCCCACAATTCTATATTTTATTGGCAGAGGTGGTGTTTGCCTTCTTCCTTCCCTCCCCAGTCTGGAGAGCTTTTAAGTCAGATAAGTAAATTGAATTAACATGTTTACTCCACAAAACTGAAGTATAAAAACTATCACACTTTCTCAATTGCCTTAAATTGTGACATGGAATTACTGATTCTACCAAGCCTATGGTATTACCATCAATGTAATTAAACCCCAAACCCCCAAGCTGCCGAGCTCTTTTAATTCTCTTTTTATGCTTTTGAAGTTCTGGGAGCTATCAAGAATTAAAATCAAAGCCTTTATAGTGAATAATTATCAGAAAAACTATATTTTTGGTTTTAATTTTCTGAGAGAACGTCTAAAACTCTCTTGAAGATTTTATTTCCCTTTCTAATCCTATTCCAAAAGCAACCCAACTTAAATCCAGTAGAAGATCTGTACCAAACAATCCTTTAAATGTCAAACAGGAGTTTTAATGTTGTATGACTAAAACACATTTTAATTTTCCTAATGTCAGAGTTCTTCAGTGGAAAAAGATTTAGATACAGCTATTTGATATTTGCCTCAGATATTCAGAAAACTCTCTGTAGTAAGCAATATAGGTTGCTAATAGATAGGGTAATCAAGGCAGGAATCTAAAAGAAATCATACAGGTCAGTTCCCTGTGCTTGACAAAGGTGTCTCTGCCTAATAGGACAGATGGAAGATGAAGAACCACTTAAGCAAAGAGTTAGGAAAGGTTGCCAAGACCAGATTGAAAATGTACCTTTTCAAACTCTGCCTGCTCTGTGTGGCAGCAGGTGAAAAATGCCTGGACACATTTATTTTTTTCCTATAAAATTTTAGATTAACATGTAGAATTGCCTGAAGTGGAAGGAAATAAAGACCAACCACACGAACAAGTAACACAACGGGTCTTGAAATGCAATGGAAACACTTCACAAAACAAATATCAGATACTACACTTGAGCAGATTGAACAATTCTTTCCAAGCCTTCACCAGATTCAAATGATGAGAAAATATATTTAAAGCATACAAGACAGGTTACATGATTCTAAGTCCATGTAAAGAACATTTAGGAAAAAGTCTTGTAGAACCACACTTACAGAAAAAAAAAAAAAATACAAAATTATCATCTAGAAATTACTGCAATTTTTTTACCTAGTAAGGGGCACACTCTGCCACTCCAGCCAATAAACAGGAATTTTATTGAAGTGACCAAAGCCTGGCATACTGACAGAACTGCAGCATTGTAGCTGCTACTGTGTGACCACAGCCACTCTGCAGGAGTCATCAGTGCATTTTCTGGACATGATAAATGCTGTAAAATAAAATCCTTTCTCTTTCACCTGAAATTATGGTGCTTTGCAAATAGAAGAAAACATCAGGTTTGGTTTGAGCATCAAGAGTGAAATATTGTGTCTATTAACGTTGACTTTGGCATTGTATGGCAGTCTGACTGTGGCTGTGAATTTATAGGATATAAAGAAACATTTTCTGTGATTGATATTCCTAACACTTCCTGTTATACTGCCTTACAAGACTGTATCTGCTTAGTACTAGGTTTTCTCCTCAAATTTTCTGTGATACAGCGTAAAAAACCCACAAACAATAAAACTTTTCTTCTACTACTTGCCCAAACAGCAGTCAGGTAACTAACAACTACTAAAGTCAGTCTTTTTCCTTTTTTAAAAGATCTCAAGAATAATAAGGAGATAAGGTGTCAGTTACTGAAATGAACATTGCTGGAGTCCAGAAATATTTAAACAATTGAAAGCCAGAAAGATTCTTTTCTGGGATAATGGTAGAGCTTGTATTCAATTTGCCTGATGGTTACTGGAAGTGTTTGACCTGCAAGTGCTCCACAGCACCAGAGGTCAGGGTTTTGGCCATTTCTGCCTGCTGAAGAAATTTTAGAGCAAACCGCAGTGCAGAGCTGGATATAACCTTCTTAATCATACGAATATCTATTTTTGCTTCTATATTTGCATTAAATATGGAATTATAGTGGATACTCTCTACATGTGAAGGGAATTTTACTTAGACACTTGGCATATACTGTAAAGATAACAAGAATATATATACATTTTTACTACCTACTAGGACATAATGACTACCTTTTACATTTTTACAGTCTTCCCTCTGTTCTAACTCTGGAATTATTCCTATCCACAGCAGTTTAAAGAGATGATGCAAGAAGGTCTTTGAAGTGTAAGCATGGTATCTTTTATATCCTCACAATATTATATTTGTATGTTTCTCTTATATTCTCTTTATATATTTATTTACATAAAAGTAGAAAAATATGTTAAATGTGTGCTTCAAGTATAATGAAAACATGACTATGCATGAGACAAAAATTAATTTACTTTAGATCACAAGGCTACATTTCCTCCTTTCTGCAACATGAGCAGTTGATGCACTGACAAAAAACCAAGTTCAGACTTCAGGCTCTGAGGTAGTTAGCAACTAGTGGAATATAAAAAGGAACAGCTTGTTAAACCATCCTTCAACTCTAAGTGGGAATGTTTGCCTTCAGCCAGTGCTGCAAATGACTTAGGCTTTGATCTCAGCTGAGATGCACCAGGTTTACTGATCAGCAGTTATGGCAGTGAAGTTCTTGGAAGCTGCCTCTTCACAGACTTCCATCTCTTAGCCACTGCCTCCAGGCCACAGTGTGGTTATTGGCCCTGTGAGAGGCCCCTGAGAGCCTCAGCCCAGTGTTAGATTAATTTCAGCAAAGCACAGTAAAGTTTAACTTCACACTGGAATGGAGCAGGAACCCTCACCCACTCACTGACAGAGTCTCAGTTGTTGGACTTAGGTAATCAAATATTTATGACATCAAGCAACATCTGTCTGAAGTGTGTTTTGGAAAAGAATTATCTTGGGTTTCATGGGCGAGCATGCAGCTGACCTCAGACACCACAGCTCAGGCAGTGAGTGCCCGTGACGGATGCTCAGAGCATGCTGTGTTTCTGTGGTTGACATCATTCAGTAATGGGCCTCTGCTCAGTACAACATTACTAAGTGTATTCTTTAGCTTGAATGTGTACAACAAAGCTCAAAGAATTATCTGAGTGAGGAGAAAATGTGTGCAAACATGCAACCAGATAATTGAAACACAGAGTTCTCTATTCTGGCTCAAAGCAGTGTTGAAGGCACAAGGAACAGCAGCAGCTACCTCCCCTAACTCTAATTCTTCATGGAAGACTGAGCAAAATGTCTTCCTTGACAGTTTATTTTTTGTGTTTGCAAAACAATTTCCACTGGTCAATTCAGAATGCAGAAGAGTGACTATTTTAGGGAAGAGAAGCTCTATTCATTAAGTGATAGTTTGACAGCTGACCTGTTTGTAAGGTCAAGACTGAACCCCATAAAAAGGAACATTTTGGCAGTCCCACCATTTTCTCTGGTCAGTTCCAGCTCTGTGCCATCTGCCTTGCCCTTTGTCCACAAGGCTGGCAACGATTGTGAATTGTGAGGAGTGAAAGACAAAGAAAACAACACTTCTTTCTCTTCCCCAGCCCCCAATCTCCTCCAAATGAATGCTGTCAGTCATTGCAAATTATTTAATTATCTCTTTCTGAGACACTACCTTGTTTTATTCAAATTAAGTTACCTGGTCCACAGGTATTTTAATGGCAGTTCCTGGAGCCCTGTTAAGTATTTAAGTACTGGTATTTCAGTACTTGCCTGTATCTAACTAATAATGCTTTCTGGCAAGTTTAAATTTCATTAGAGATTTCACTGTAGTACATGCTGAATGAACACTACCAAAAAGTAGAACAAGAGTGCAAGAAGTCATTAAATTATTACTCCCAAAGTCTCACGATGATTATTGTTAATAGGGCAATCAAATCCTGCTGTATTGTTCCCTAACTACATGCCTGCTTAGTGGGTAGCATACATTTTCATTAAATAAAGAGTTATGGTTAGAAGAAGAATGTAATCAACATTAATGACCTGAAGAGTAATTGAAAATACAGTCTCAGTCACCACCCCACCCAGCTATTAAAAAGGACAATCATTAAAAAAATTCTAAACTAATTCCATTTTGTCTCTCTGCATGTTTGCAGACTATCATTCACATTCTCGCTGCACTGTTATCTCTCCTTTTCTGGTCAAATTAATTTACTGTAATTAGAATAAAATACATTGTATGTGAAAATAAAATTTTGGCATTGGCTAGGTCTGATAAGAAGTACTGCAAGGAAAAGCATTATACATTCACCATACATTCATTATGCATTATATTTGTGCGAAGTAAATCACTTTGGGTGAAACCGACTTAGCCTCAGTGTACAATAATTACATTCCCTCCCACCACACCAGTCTTTAACAATCCCTTAAAAGAAGCCAAAAATGGGCAGTAGTTTATGTTGAAACAAAAAAATCTGAGCTGAACAAGAACTTTTTTTTCCCTTAAGCTCACAATATACAACATTCCTTTCTGGGATTGCAAATATTTTTCTTTGTTTGTCTTTGTTTCTTTTTGTTTTCCCTTTTTCTTCCTTACCTCAGAAGAACTCAGAATAAATAAATTGGCTTTGCACAGCCCTAAAAAATAAAAAAAAAACCACCCTAAAACACAAGACAGACCAAAGCAAAAGTCAAACACAATATGAAGGTCATTTTAATTTTACCATGAGAGAATTTCATAGACTTCTTCAATTTAGGCTGTCAGCAATCAAAAAAATCAACAATTCAAAAATACTTCAAGAGTGGGGATTGAGACAGCAAGGATTTAAAGCACCTGAGCATTTCTCCAGATAATGACATCTGAGAAATAATAGCAATCCACTAATCAACTACTGTTGCTGCATTTTATTTTTTTTTTTTTTTCACAATATGGGAAAACATTGTTTCTCAAGAAAGAGCTTCAACACAGTTTCCTTCCTCCCCTGACTCTTATCTGTAAGCAGGCAGATGTTCCTGAATTAATATATGTGAGTCATTGACCATTTATCCTTTAGTACAAAATTGAATACATTTTGTAGCATTAAGCAAAATTATTAAGTGGAATGTATAATGCAGTTTAATGATTTTTGTGAAACGGGAGGAGAAAAAAATTATTTCTGTAACCATGCATTTTTCACATTGAGTTTGTTTGTTTTAATACAGATGACATTATAATCTACTCTTTAAACCCATTTTCTTTCACCTAAATCTAGCAGCACTTCAAGAAAGTATTGAAGATAAGAATGAAACAGTACGTAATACAAGCAGATGTCACTGGATTTAAGAAAAAAACACACTGATTTGGCAAATAATCTTAATTTTGACCCAGAGCTACTTGAACTCAATGCACCTCATGAAAGTGAGCTACTCTCATTCCAATTAAATCAGCATTTTTTTATTTTTTTTTTTTATTATTTTTTTTAGCCTTTAAGGATTACGAATTAAAGTGAAACAGTAGAGGATAAATAGAAGAAAGGAGATTACGAAAGTACCACCATTTGCTCTACTTTTGCAAGAATGTGCTGCTTTTTTTTCTTTTAACCTTTAACCTATTTTCCTTATGAGACCATTTTCTCTGTATAATAATTTAGGTAATCATTTAGATCTGCACAAAGTAGGCAGAGAAGTTCCTATAATAGGATGTTTAGGCATCAGCACTTAACACCTGGTTTTGAAAGACTGAAATGATTGTGCAAAAGGAAGAAAGAGCTGCAGAATCAAAAATATTCTTTTTCACTTTCAAAGGTTTATACCAGAAAATAAAAGAAGTGAAATGATATACGTTTAGTATTGCTTACAGAAGTGCTTCACAGAATTGTTAACAAAACCAGTAAAAATTCAGTAAAAATATACCAATATGAAATGGTGTTTGTGCATTGAAAATGTGAATGTTTCTAATACCATACCTATATCGAATACATTGGTATTTTATTCCATTGATATTTTACAAGAGCAAATTACTGTCAAAACCAATGAAAGATACTGATGGAACAATACAGCCTACATCCAAGATTATTTCAAAATCTGTGTTTATTCTTTTCATCTGACTTTTTTAATGTTAAATTTTTCACAGCCTGTTTTATAGATATTACATGCTACATAAAGATTCCCCTTGCTATGTGACAAGAATCCCAAAGCTGCAAAATATTGCCATGCCATTCAGAAATCTGGCATCACACCCACTCCTTAATCAGCCCTTCTCCATAACTTTTATTTTATTTTATTTTATTTTATTTTATTTTATTTTATTTTATTTTATTTTATTTTATTTTATTTTATTTTATTTTATTTTATTTTATTTTATTTTATTTTATTTTTTACTGCTGTTCTTTGTGGCTCATGGGACTAAACATTTGCTTGATTTTAGAATCCAGGTAATTCCAAACATTAAATTCATTCTTTGGGTTCCCATACAGAGATATGGTCTGCACAGCAAAAGGAGCACATGCAGACTGGCGGCTGTAAAGCCTCAAGGGAAATGTAGTAGAATGAGTGAAGAATACATAAATATCTCTTTGTGATGACATATCTGAATTATGTCAATGGAATGTACCTTCCATTGGAATCACAAGGAACTATTTAGTGAGTGTGAGTATCTGGAGGAGAGCAACCCAGATCACATCAAAGCAAGAGGAGATGTGGATTTATAACATCTCAGCTACTTCACAGAAACCATCTACGTGCACACTCACATGCAGAAAATAGCTTCATGGCTTAACCCCCCACTGAGAGAGATGGAAGAGAGAAATACCAGGGTAAAAATGCAAAAAAAAAAAAAATGCAAAAAAAAAAAAAAATAGTTGGTTGAAATAAAGACATCTTAGTAAATAAAAAAGAAAACTAAAGAGGGAAAAAAAAAAGAGACAAAATAAACCATCAAAGATAATGAAGACATGGAAAACAAGTGAGCAAAATCCCAAATAAATTGCTGGCCACAGCTAGTGGTTGTGGTGATGCCCAGCCAATCTTCAAGCAATGGCAGCCCTGGCCAATATGGTCTGGAATGTCCCAGGGGTCAGTGGCAATGTCCCCTGCCAGCCTCTGGTGAGCCCCACAGTGCAGTCACTGGTGGGGCAGCGTGAGAGGCAGGAAAAGCCTCGGCATTGTTTAATTCAGCAAGAATTAACTATCCCTGTGTTACCAACACTGCCTTCAGCACACATCCGAAACACAGCCCCACACTAGCCACTGTGAAGAAAAATAACTCCATCCCAGTCAAAACCAGTACAAACAACAAAGTTTTAAATCATGAAACTGAAAAAGAGAGGCCAGTCAAACAACTTCCACCACTTGGTGAGTGCTGTGTAAACTCTCACATTCACATATACCACAATAAATTGCATGTGAACTTGTAGCCTTGAAATATCTCCCTGTCCCTCACATCCATGTCAGAAAGGTCCTCCTGGCTCCTGAAAGGGACATATCAAGCCCTGAGTAAAATTAGCACATTTTCCCTAGAAGGCATTGAAGCCAAATAAACAGTGAGTCCAACAGAGACGCTTTAATAGCAAGGTTTGAAGTGTGAGTGCACTTTATAGGCCTGTTTTATTTGATTATACACTTGCTTTTATGGTTCAGATCAAGCACATGCAGAAGGTTTAATATTTGTCATGTTGTCTCTGGGGAGTCTCTCACATATGCACGTAACAACAGCTTTCAGTCTTCAATAGTTACCAGCAGAAGTAGCAATTGCCAGAGATAGTTCAAATGTAAAATTCAAACCTCAGGATTTTGTTTTCCCCCCTAAAAAAAGAAATTATTTCTCAACACTTACTACTTTTCCAGAGTACACAGAAGAAATATGACAAGAATTTACATACATATACATACCTATGTCCTGCTTATTGTTCTCTAAACAATCCTTAATTCTCACACCTTTGATTTTCCTCACCCCAACTTCTGGTTGTCAGCTCTGCCACAAGATGGATCCTAGCACCTCACTCTTATTAAAAATGTTCTATTTTACTAAGCTTCCATTCAAATTGCAGATTTTAAAAACATTCCTTCCATTATTAAATGTATCATATTTTGAAAATGAAAAGTGGCACATCATTTCCCCTTGTGCTTATCAGGGAATGATGAATTTGAAGAGATACTAGCAGGAACCTAATGAAAGTTTAAATTAACATTAGTCTGTGGTTGTTACTAATACAATTTGAGTCGGTGTACCAAAGACTCTTAGATATTTACATAATATAATATATATATAAATGTATATATATTATGTATTTAATGTATTTTATATATACATATATATATATTATATTTATATGTATGTGTATATGAGATAGCCATGGGCACTCAGACTCTATGCTAAACTATTTTCTCTTCACTGATATTAAATTTTGAATAAAGATAATATGATAGAAAGTCTTTGAGAGAATTTTCCTCCCAAATAGCTAATAGGATTCAGACATGGGAGTCATAATTATGTACTTACATTAAAAGAAGAAATGCATGCATCATCCTTAACTGCCACATTTTCTATTTTACTATATTCTCTGTGCATGTTCTTCACAAATATTCATTTCTTTCCCTTCTCACTTACTTTAATAGTTCAACTTATTATTCCTCTTTCAATTTCTCTTGCATGTGTCAATTCTGAGACCAGTCAAGAGTGCTGACAGTATGTAAATTAAATCCAGGAGAATATAAGAAGAGATTTCTCATTTCTCTGAGAGATTTAAGAGAGATAAGGAAGAGAGTGAAAAGATCCTTCTGAATATCTGCAGTACTAAGATAACTTTTATTATGGTTAAAACAGATTAGCCTCTTAATACAAGGTGTGTTTTATTGTTCACACAGCTGCTCCAACAGGTTGTCTTCCTAGGCAAAACAGGAAATAAGGTAAGACCTGGATATTTTCAGTGAAATTCCACTTTAATTATGTCTTAATTAAGAGAGCATTGTTCAATTAAACAAAAGTACACTGTGAGAAAATGGGATCACCTGGCTGAAGAGATCAAAACACAGCACTGAAAGGGATTTTAGAAGGATATGCCAATAGATATAGTGTGTTGAAAAAGGCTTAAAAAGGACACGACAGAAGACAAGTTATATCAGTTGGAAAAGCAGTCATTTTGGTTTACTGCTGTTCTGACATTAATTATAAATGGCAGGTCAGCTGTCAACTGAGTAATGTACTTTCCTTGCAATTTGGAGCACATTACTCTTCATCCAGGGTATCTCTTAGTCAGAATTTTGCTTTAGAAGACAACAACACACAACAAATTAATTAATAGAAGACATGTAATCCCATTTATAATTCCACATGAGCCAAATCAGTTTGTATGAAATTATAGAACCTTATAGAACTGGCTTTCGAGTTTTGTTTTCTCCCTAAAATTACAGGTAAGTGCCTCAAATTAGCACAAGAGTTTGTTGTTGTTGTTGCCCTTTGTTAATTGAATCCAGAAATATTTGAATTTTGCAATGGACTGTGATTTTGGGGTGATTTTCATACAGTGAGAAACTACACTGAGTTTATTAGAAATATATAGTGGAAAGCAGACCGATTCAAACAAAGTTTTAGATTACTATTTGTCCTCTCAGAGATGCAAATTATTGGCCATTTCAGGAAATGATGAAGTAATTTCTCCCAGCATTTGGGGAAATTATACAAGTGCCATTGACTTCAATGAACTTAGTGTTGGTTCAGTCCATCTTACACAGATTTATTGAGGAAAAACTATTGCTGCTTCTGAGCACTTGATATCTTGTCCATAATGCTTGTTTGTTTGTTTTTTTTCCCACCTCAGACTAGCTTTATTTTTGCCCTGTTGACTGAGTTACTGATAGAGTTCAGGGAGGATTATGAACATTCTTGGAATGCATCTTCCAGTCTATTTTCACCCAACAGAAATCCAGTCCATCTGCCTGTTGTGGTTTAACCCCAGCCAGCAAGTAAGACCACAGCATGGGAAATTACCTTTGAGACACTCACTGCTACAGCACATTTCTGATCTGAGCTAAAATGCCTGTGAAGACACATTCTGTGTATTTCTGTTGGTATTTAAGGAAATATGTTAACTACTCCTGTCGATCCTACTCACAAAATGTGGTGGTTTACATTCCAGGCTCTGCATGTTAGCAGATACAGAGAATGGGTATGGATGGCAAGAAACTGCTGAAAGATTCTGGAGGAAAGACAGAAGGGAGCAGCACACTGATAGCACTGAGTTTGTTGGAATAATCAAAGTGAAGTGATGCAGTAAAATAAGAGGCCTTTGAAGGGAGCAGGAGAAGTTAGCTGCTAATTGTTAAAAAGGAAAACCATTTGGCAGTTGCCCTTGAAAATGTTCTTCAGTATATTTTAATATACAGGGGCTGGTTCATTGCTAGTCACCCCCTGCAGACAGAACCATGGGATTCAATTCATGAGGCTTCTCACAAATAGATCCCTGCAGTGCTCCTGCAGCTACAGTCACCATACTGTGAAATCCAATGTAGGGACTGCAACCCTTCTGATGAAAAATGCAAAGGGACTGGGCCAGGGAGATAATAATTTTGCCGGTGTGTTTTTTGCAACTAATATATGGACACATATTGTTTAACATGCAGAGTCAGAGAGGGAATTAGTGCGCTATAGTGAATAAACAAATTAATTGTGAAATTATTTCTACAGTTCTATCAGCAGAGCTTTGGTCCATGCAGAGCCCCTTGCATTACAAAGAAGTATTTCAAAACCTGACACTAATTCTGTGTCCAGCACAATTCTGCTCATGGTAGAAAGTGAGAGATTTAAAACCACAAAAATCCTCTTCTTTCTCCCCCAGTGCAAGCATCAATGAAATTTGTTTAAAAAATTATTTAAGACAGGGCTTTTGAAACTTGTCATCCTTGGAAAAAAAAAATAAAAATACAAAAAACCAAAAATTATGTTTTCTCCAACAGCTACAAGATCACCTCAAGAAAGTGGAGGGGTCTGATGGGTGGATTGCAGCAATGACCCACTGGAAACACTTTGAGGGGTGTAAAACTCTGCTCACCATATCCAGCAAATATTAAAGAATGGAAAATAAAGCACTCAAGGGGTCTGCAAATGCTGCTGGTGTTACCTTGACAACGTAAGTTAAACACATTCCTCTGCCAGACAGTCCAGGGGGAAGAGTTCTGGCTCTTTATTAAGTTGCCCAAATTAATACCTGTTAAACACAGAACTCTGTCTGAAGAGTAGAAAAAAGAAAAAAAATCTATATCTTGTCCTATATTCTCCCTTCTTTCCTCATATCCAGCAACAGCAAAATAAAAACAAATCCCCCACATATTTCTGTTGCACTGCTCCCCTCTTTGCAGGTTTTTAGATTGCTTGCCCAAGCTCATTCTCCGTTAAGTACAGGGGCTCAGAGACTTAAAAATTAAACACCACATGTGAAAACGACCTCCAAGATCACCTCTTCAAACTCTAACTTTTCCTAAGCCTTTGGAGAAACCTTTAATTGAGGTTTTAGGGAATGTTTTTAAAAAGAATTGGATACCAAACAGTAGTATGTGGTTGATGTACCTTGTAATTCACACAAGGTCCTGAGCAAGTTACATGAAATTCATTGGAACTATACATCTATAAATTTTGTTAAGCTGGTCTAGACAGTAAAGTCAGAAGAGCTTTAGTTCAGTTTCTAACTTATTGTGTCATCCTCAGGAAGGAGGGGAATATAAACTTGATTTCCCAGACATTTAGGTCAGAGTTTACCAGTCCAAGTTTATTAGACTACATTAGTTTGGAATATCAGCCATAAAACTAAAAATAGGGCTATCCAAAGTGTTGGTCTAGATACTGATATATGCAGTGATACCCAGAACAGATGCAGTGTGGGAGGAACAACCAAAAAGGTGTTATCAAACAGTCCTTTCAATCAATCTTGCTAGAAATTAGTTTTCTGAGTGATCACGGAGAAGACAGAAGTTCTCCTTTCCCCTTTTGTTAGGTTTATGGCATTCTTATTATCACATGAAAGCAGTAACCAGGCTGTTCAGTCTGACATGTAGCAAAAAAGTGCTCAATCACATAAAGAACAATTAAGGGACCATTTCCAAAACAAAGTTTCATGCACATTGCAAGCCAACAAATAAAAAGAGCTAATTTCCTAGAAATACATGCCAAAAAATTTCTCCCCCAGAATCAGTCAATGGGTGACAGAACACACTAACATTAAATTATATCATATTATCAATGTATATAGTCTAAAAATTCAGGTTAATTAATATGGTATTTTAAAAAAATAATGTTTTTATTTTCCCCTTTTCCTTGTTCTTAAAAGATAGTATTCCACATGAAAGACATAAATTAACTTTAAATGTAGTCAAACAATTTCTGACAGCTTTAAAAAGCCAGTAGGGACTAAATAATTTTTCTGTGGGAAGAATCTGTACAGTGAATGGGAAAATCCATGAGCTTTTGACACAAGATTTTTGCCATTTGGTTTGAGAAGCTATTTATGGCACCATGTGACTCTACCTAAGAGACCAAGTGCAATCACTTCAGTCTTTCCAACTTCTATCACCAAAGCAACAGCAGAAAGAATGTTGTCTTTTTATGCTTCCTTCAATTAGGGAAAACAGCACACCTAAACATTTTCTGAGCAATAGGATGTGATTATTCATGTGGACATACACTTTGCAGAACCTGGTGAAAAAGATAAAACCACAGAAATACCATTTCTCTGTCTTGTTTCTCTGCCAGGAATATGGCTTCTTGATATGCCTGGGAAATGTTTACCAAACCAGAGCATCATATTCTAAAGGTTTGTAATAAATCAGTGAGCCTTAATGGTTTACAACCTGAACATGTAATTATTTAGGCAGAGGTGATTTATTCAGTACATTCTAAAAGATGTTCTGGTGGGTAGGGAACAGATTATGTTTCTGAGTGCAGGTAAATGATGGCAGTCTGTCATAAACTCTTCAGTTATTGCAGACAAGCAATTTAAGATTATATTCTCAGAAGTGTTTGGGAACCCAAACATACAGTTAAGCACAGAGGTGAACTGTCTACATTTAATGGAATGGTGCAGAAGAAGTCCCATGGATCTCAACAGACGATGCAGAAAACACTCCTGAGAACTATTTTGATGAATAAAAAGCTTAAATACCGTTGAAAAATCTTGAACCATGAATATGTCAATACAGTAATCATTAATGATATTCATCAGATAGTTTGGGTTGGACTAAAAATCACTTTGTTCCAGGCACCCTGCCATGGATAGGAACATCTTTAATTAGATCTGATTGCTCAAAGCCCCATCCATCCTGGCCTTGAGCACTTCCAGGGATGGAGTGTCCACAAGCTCTCTGGGCAACCCGTGCCAGTCTCTCACCACCATCACAGTAAAGAATTTCCTCCTAATATCTAATCTAAATCTACCCTCTTTCTATTTAAAGCCATTCACCTCGTTCTATCACTACATGCCCTTGTGAAAATTCCTCTGCAGCATTTTTGCAGGACTCATTTAGGTACAGGAAGGACAGTTTTTCCAGGCCTGAACAAACCACAAGTCTCTTCACTCCCACATTTATGACAGCAGACACTGAGCTCCTTGGTGAATCCCATTGCCTTTGGAGGCAGTGGGAAGGGAGGGCAACGAAGGTGAGGTAAGGAATACTTCTTCCTTTAATTAAAAAAATTGCTTTGCTGCTTTTCTCAGCAGCACTTAGGAGCCTCCTCTGACCCTACCACTTCCCAGTTCCATGCTGAATAGAGCCAGGAGGAGGAGATGGTACACAGTCAATATGTCTCTCTGTCCTCTGAGTCTTTCTTTGCACTGATGGAAATTTGTCTGCTCAGTGAAGAAAACTTTGAGGGTTTTTTTAAGAGGGAAAAATTAATAGCTAGGATCTGATTACTGAACTGTAACTGCTTTTTTTGACTGACAGAGTAACAGCTAAATTATGATTTCTGGAGTTTATCTCTGCCGCAGCATTATAAATTTGAAAACTTTACGGCTTTTCTTTTAGCCTAGTAGGATAAAAATGTGAACCTCTTCATGTGTTAAATGCTCTCTCTTGGAGTGCATTATTGCTTAATATATCCTCGTACTTCATAAATTAAAGCAAAAAAAAAAAGTTAAAGTTAACTTCTTTTTCCTGAAACAAAGCTATCAGTGGGCTTGATTAATATAGAGATGCTGCACACTGCTAGGACTAGGCTTCCATTTTCACAGAGTAATATGTTCTGCTTATGCTCTTCCAGCCATGTAGATTTATACATCTTGCATTTTAAGATAATATATGGAACTTAATATTGTTATGCAAAATGTGTGTTTAAAGTAAAGCACAGCACTTCTATTCCAGACTGTGAAAGTTAAAATGCACTGAATTTGCATAACATTTAGCTAAGTTAAATTTAAGAGTATCTCTTTGTAGCATAGGTATACGTGGGGAAAGCACATTCATCTCCAAGTACCGTTTTAAGTAGGTCACAAACCAGGAGCTGAAATTCTCCAAGTTATTCTGCACAGAATATGTTGGCTGTCCCTGGCTGTGCAGGCTGCTGGAACAGAAATCTCAGTCACTTGGCAGGAAATGCACACAAAGCCTGAAGAATATTAAAAGCAGGTTAGAGTCTCCCACGCCCAGTGTTTTGCTTTACATGCCTGCAAACAGATCCCGGATTTATGGACTGCACAGCCCCCAGCACACCATGGGCACTCAGTAACCTTATTCATTACACAGCAAATTCATGCTTAGACTTGCCAAGGGCTATGGAGGATGTACTCAGGAAAAAAAAAAAATTAAAATAAAAAAAGTAAGGAGCAAGCCTCAAAGCATGCAGGGAATCTCTGTAAATTCACTATTACCTTCTTCTTTTGTGCTCATCTTCACTTAATTGGCTCTGTATAGTTCTGGCCCTCATTAAGTAGATGCACTTTTCATATACTGAAGATTGCCTTGCTACTTTGCCAGCAGTGCCATCCAAGTTGATGCCTGTTCATCTGTTTCTACTATTTCTTTCCCATTACTTCTGTAATTATCACCCGTGAAAGAACAGGCCAGATATAGATACTGGTGAGATTATCATTAAGATTCTTGCAGATGCTTTTGCAAGAAGAGTGAAAAGGGTAAAGTCTGAGCTACTAACTTGTTTTTATCCTGGAACTACTCAAAATGTGTTCCTAAATATCTTTCCCTATGAAAAAAAAAATAAATAATAATACTGATCTTACTTTTTGATACGTATATGTCCCTGATACTGGCAGAAAGTTTTTAAAAAGGGTGAAATTCAGTATTAAAAAAAACCAAAACAACAAACAAATTGGAATTATTGCCAGAAGGAAGACTGTCCATAAAGTGAGGAAATACAGTGTTACAAAATCCACAGTAGCCTCCCCTGAGACCTGTGGGCTTTCTTCACAGCTAAAAACATACCACAATTTTAGAAGCACATCTGAACAAGGGCTGCTCAGCAGGAGGGCAGCATGAGCAGAACACTTAACCCAGCACAACATTAAAATGTGCTTGACATTGTCACAGACCCGGTGAGACCCTGAAGCAACGCAGCATCTGCTGGAGAAGCCTATTCTTGGGCTTAAACAATGAAAAGTGGATAATCAACAGCTTTTTGAGCACCTGAGTTCCTGATTCCTACAGGCCTGTCTCCTAGCTGTTTGACTACTTATCTGAACTATCCTAAGGCTTTCTATGACCTTTACATGTATATAAGCTTCTCCCATAAAGAATTTTAGCAGCAATTTGCAGACAACCATGTTAAAATAAAAAAAATAAAAATAAATCATACACAAAGAATCCAAAGTGAATATTTAAAACTGACTTTCTTCCAAATTATTATTTTCTTTAAGTGTGTGAAAATTTAATTATCCTGCAGGCTTTTAATCTCCCGTCAAATCTCTTCAAGGTAGTAAAAAACATCATCTTTTGTCTTTTGGGGGTGGGAGGGGGTGGTGGAGACAAGGGGTAGAGCAAGAAGCAGTGAAAAAGGGTCAAATTATAAAAAACATATATATAATAATGTATAATAATATATAAATAGCAATAACTTCTTAAGCTTGTGTTTAGCCCAGTAATTAACCTCTAAATTAATTAACTTATAAATTAACCTCTAAAGGGCATTTGAAGGCATTAAACAATCTAACTTCTTCCTGGACAGACTTTATCAAACTTAAACCAACGTGATTTCTATACATACACCACATCACAGGAGAACCTGTGGTTTATCTTCCTGAAAAACAATTTCCTTCTTTATATTTGGAGCATATATATCTATATATATCTATATGATATATATATATATATCTATATTATATATCTATATCTATATAAAATATCTATATCTATATATATACACTCACCTATTCTGGTGGAAGGTTTTACAGTTTTCATATTCAAGGGGAAAAGATTATTCCATTTCTATCAGGGTAATCCCATGGGACAAAGGGATTTACAGCAGCAAAACTACCCAGTATAAAGGCAAGTGGATAAATTGTGTTTTCCTACAGTGCCAGTATTTCAGTCTGATGAGTCAGGTTTCATCTGCATTAGGACTGAAGAAATGTGTGAATTAAGGTTTTGGTATCCCTATAACAAAGCCCACACATCACCATTCAAATGAACATCTATGAGTATCTGCAAATGAAACTTTTGTACAATTTTCTTTATGTAGTACAGACAAATAGTAATCCTTCAATGCAAAACACAAATGTAGGAGCAAAGAATTTAATCATTCTCATTCCTCAAGTAATTCCTGCACTTGGGGATTGGGATTCTTGTTTCCTGGACTGATTAATAAAAATCATCAGTTCATTGTTAAACAGAGTTTGAAAACTTCCCACAATATGTCCAGATAATGCTAGGAGACTCTGAGAACATGCAAAAATGTGTACCACAATAAATTAAAGAGAAATTGATAGGCTGTCTTGCCTGAATTTATAAATTCCTCTTCAGGTATTCAGATCTAGGAGTTTGAGACAAACCTTAACTGTTGACTTTGTTGTGACTGATGCTACTACCTCCTTTATAATTTTTTATGCATTAATCATGGCTGAATTTAGACATAAGCCTTTCTTGATATCCTCTGACTTAGGGGGTCAGATCCCAAACATTACCTATGTTCATTTGCTTCTTCAGAAACTCTTAGAAGTGCTAATAGTATCTTAAAAAAACAAACAAACAAACAAACAACAAAAAAAACCACAACAGTTTACTAAGAAAGCTAAAAGAATCCTCTGTCACAACCTTGTACTGAGAATTTACATTGCTCCAGTTATCAGTTATATATCACACAGCTATGTGATCTCTATTTCAGGATCAAAGGGTATTTTGAATGGCATAAAAACAGCTGTTTTCATGATAGAAATTATACTGGATCCTATTACTTGAAGTCAGAGAAGCATTTTTCAGACCTGCTGAGCAGCTGAGCTACAAGATTCTCAGTGTTACATGGATTTCATAGAAACTTATTAAAAATTATTCTCTTTAATTTGCATTGATTGCATAAAAGTAATTTCAAGCAAAAAAAATTATTTTTTTTAAGAAATGACAGAACCTAATGAAAAGTTTTGGGATCTTCTTGGAAGATGTAAAAAATCCCTAAAGTGTTACGCTTTCTGGACTTTTCCTATTTGTCAAAATTTCCTCTAAAGAAATAAAAACTAACCCCAAGATCCCACCTAGGCATCTTCTACATCACCATTACCTCACAATAAAAACCAATGACAACCGTGTCCTACTTTTCACTACCGCTCATACGGCTGCTGATTTCCAGCTGCTAAATTCCACTTGCTCTTGCAATAAATGCAAGAATTCTTGGTTACTGATGGAGCAAATGGGGACCACCCATTTAGACTGCTTCCCCCATCTTTTCTCCTCTACAATTCAATTCTTAGTAGCAGCTGGTGTCGAATAAAAAAGGTCACACTTCAGCTATTTTGGGCTCATGGCTTTCCTGCAGGAGCTTGGACTCCCAGTTCATAATTCAGTGAGCATCTCCAGCCCTGAAGAGAGTATCTCCAAGTACAGCATGACTACCACAGTCACCTGACACAGCAGGATTAGCAAGAAAAAGGTCAGACAAGGCATGACACGTTCAGAGTTACAGGTCCTAGAAGTGGTTCAGGCAGACCCTGGAATGGGAGGAGATCCCACTGCCACAGGAAAGATAGTTTGGGCTCACAGTCAGAGTGGGGAATAATTGCCATTTCATCTCAGGAGCAGCAAGACAATCCTGCCTGCCTCCTCTGAAAACAAACCAGCCCAAACAATAACTTTAACACCTGAAAAAGTTCATTTTAGAAAACAGTATGCAAAACTCCAGACAGTTAAAGTGTTGCTTGAACTGTTTCACCTTATTCTACAAAAATATTGGACATTACTGTGGGTTTAATGATAAGGAAAAGTTTAAAAAAAAATTATATACAGATGTTCTAATATCTAGCTACTCTCTTCCAATAAAATACCCATAATATCTTCTGTATAGTTCATGATGCATATTCATGGTTGTAAAAATATTGAACAATATATGAGTCCATAAGTACTCATTAGTGTTTAGTAAGTCAAAGCCTGATTTTTCAAAGCCTTAAAATATAAAATTACACTCCCTAACTTCTTATTTTCAATTTATATTGCTATTAGCTATGCAATCTGGCATGTCTTCACTTAGTGTTTAATGGCTTAGCACCTGCCTGTGTTTGGGTTTTTTAAAACCAACATCAGCAAGTGACATAGAGAATAAACTCCAAGGGAACAGTCATGGTCTAGTAGCAGAATATAGAAGTAAAAACAGAAATTTTCCTTTTTATTTCAGTGGAGTGAATTTAGTCCATTAAATAAATAAAAAAAAATAATCCTTTTAATGTTTAGTTGTTTTTTGTTGTGTTTTTGGTTGTTTTTTGTTGTTTTTTTTTTTCTTTTAAATTAGCATTGCAGGCTTAGTTGTGTGCTGGATTTTAGCCAAAGATTCTATTTGAGGGTAATGTTTCTTGCCTCATATCTTCTGAATTGTGACCATACCTCTCCTTTGTGCTTGGTTGCTGGTAAGGAAAATACTCCTCAGTGGTGGCATAATGCAAGTGCAGGAGAGTGAGTCGGGGAAAAACAGACCTATATTATCACAAAATTGTAAAAAAGGAAAAAAAATAACACCTCAAAAATGAGCAGATTGCTTATGCAAGGACAGTCTGTATTTTTAGCACTGAAAGTATTTTGATGCTTAGTTAATCTTAGCTAAACCCAAAAATGTTACAGTAGGTAAAATTACTAATGCAATGCGTATCTTAAAAGCATGAATGACAGAGGATGGATTATTTGCACAGTTTCTCCTATTTTTAACTAGATAACTACAGTCAAAAAGAAGAAGGTTGATTAAGAACAAAAGGAGAAAAAAGAAAGTTAAAAGGAAGTTATATAAGGAGAAATAATTGCTTTTAAATCTTGACACAGTGCAAAGGATACTATTTGTTTTTTTTCCAGAGGTAAACCTTTTAAGCATTTTTTGTTATTTTCAGTGCATCATTTTATAAAGAAATTTTCTTTGACACACAGAAACAGAGAAAAATAACAACCCAGCAAGCAAATTCACTTTTCCTTCTCCCATCTGATTTGATGTTTAAATACAGCAACACATACTTGAAAGGATAACTTGAATTCTGCAGAGTTAGGCTCCTGGACACTGTGCTGTAGATTTGAACTCAGTACAGTGGCATAAGGTTAGTCCTGTTTTGATATGGTCCACTGGGGCAAGAGTCAAGAGGGAGAGACAATTAGAAGCATTATAAGGTAGAAAATAACAAGCTTTTTAAATATGCTGTTTCTACTCTTCATTTCAGCAAATGCTACTGTTTAGGGGTTCTCAGTCACCTTGTGTTTTAAAACTGATTGAAGATAAGTGCAGTCCCAAGCAGGAATTGTGGCATCTCAGAGCTGAGCTCCACAGTCTCACCCCCTTCAATGAGCAGGGACATCTCCATCAAGTTCAGCTTGTTCAAAGCCCAGTCCAGCCTGCCTCTGAAAATTTCCTGGGATGAGGCACCCACAGCCTCTCTGTGCCAGTGTTCCACCACCCTCACAGTAAGGAATTTCTTTCTTCCAGTTTGAACTGCAATGTTATGGTACCATATGCTAATACGGTAACTTTGTGTTGAAAACAGCATAATGGAAAAATGAACTTGCTAAATTCATGCTTGATTACTGCGTGGTTTAGACCGTGATTGGGAGACATTGCAATTTTAATTCTACTACACTACAGATGAACATTAATAATATACTTATGTAATTGGATGTGTTCCCTTAATCAGAGCTGGGAAAATGGATAGTTCAGTAAATCAGTTTTGGTTTTAGATCTTTTAGAACTGAGCATTTCTACATATCCTTACTGAACTACCCTGGTTTAGAAGATGCTAATATTTAAAAGAAAATATATTCTACTTTAAATTTCACTCACTAGGAGACAGATTCTGACAACTCCAATTCAGAATCAGTACCCTTTGAGCAATTAACTGGTATCCCATTGGAGTCACAACTTCCACTCTATCCATGTCCATGGGTAAAGGCCAAAACAGTCTCTAAGTCAATTCCTCTTTCCCTGTCTTCATGGATCCTGGAGAACCCATCAGACTTGGATCAGACACATGAAGGGAGATCAATCACCTGACAGATCCCAAGCTCGTAGAGGATCAAGTGGAAAAAATCCTGAGGTCACCCAAATGAAGCAATTTGCTTGGACACTGAAACATGGAGCAGCAAGAACTACCAGGGGAACAGAACTGCACCTCTCCACTGTTGATATCAAGCACTGCTGTCCAGGAACAAGAGGAGCCAGCATTTATGTGAAACAGTGAGAATGAAGCTCTCACGAAGATTCCTGAGTCACAGAGTAAGGTTTGTTCTATGATTGTTTTTTTTTTTTTTAAAACTGCTGAGGCCCTTTCTGAAATAGAATAAAATTGGGTTATATCATGAAGGTGTCCCAGTTGTTTTTTTTGTTTGTTTGTTTGTTTTTTTGGTCAGCAGAACTGTGTTTTCCTACTATGACACTATGGGGTTTGGGTGTTTTAGTTCTTGTTATTAAACCAAGCATTATTGAACATGTAGTATCTCCTTAAGCCTAGATAACTTAGGCAAGCCTCGGTATTTGTTGACAGATATAACTGTATGTCAAATTGGGTCACTTTCAAAATATATTTTAATTCATTTTTAATTTAAAAGTGTGTGGAATTTCTTCTTTATGTCAGCTATATTTCAACTGACCACTAAGAAGGTAATTATTGTTAATTACCCATGGCATACAAATGGGTACTTTTTAATAATGTTCTCACACATTTCACAATAAATATGTTCCAAAAACCCAGTTATATTTAATAAGCATGGAGTAGCTCTCTTTAGCCTGCATTTTAACGTGTTCAGCATTTAAATATGCAGAGCTATATCTCTACTCCCCTTAATGCTGCAAATGAAATAATGGCAACATGCCAGAAATGTAAGTAATATAACATTACCTTTGTCCTTGGCAATGCATATCCTGCTTTTCAGTCACTTGATTTTGACACCCAGGGAAAATGTTATTGTGCACTGAAGCACTTTGCAGCCGCTACACTTAAAATATGTTTTAAAGGTGAACACGCTTCACCTGGGGGCTAGGCTCACTATCGATTCCCTCAGTGGCTATCTGAACAAAGATTGGGAATGGAGTAATTACCTACCATGTGTGGAGATGAACTGAAAAGCCCCACAGTTCACCATCCACCCAAATTACTACAGCTCACTCTATCTCCAGCTGCAACACATCCATCGAGCAGTTTATTTCAGCGCTCGTTTTAGCAAGATAAGGGTTGGTCGGATATTCACCCACCTCGGGTATTGCTGATTGCGGACCCTACTTTCCTCCTCTGGAACTGGGGGTTATTGCAGGCATTGCCGAGCTTGAAAGTGAACAGTGCCTTACCCAGAGCTGCAAGAACTCTTTGTGCCAACTGGTAGGAAATAAAGCAACCCATCTGCTTAGCAAGGCAGGTGGTGGAGAACACGCTGTCCTCGTGCTCGGTTCCCTGCAGGCACTCCCCACTGACAGCAGGGTTCAAGCCACGGGCTCTGGAGCCGTGAAGGATGGGAGCTGAGTGGGATTGCTCTGCTAAAGGGTGGAACACTCAAAGATGTGCTGAGGCCACGCTTCCAAGGGAAAAACTTTGAGGCATTCATTGTGAACCAAAGTTTCTTGCAGCTTTTCTGTTCTTCCTCCGGTTACTTCCCCAGCCTGAGGTCAGGAGTGCAGTCATAAAGCTGCCCAGGAAAGGCACTAATATCTATATTCTGCTGAACTTCTGCTCAGAGTTTTAAAAATGGTGATGATCAGTGGAAGCTGCCTAATGGAGAGCTCTGAATTCTCATGATGATCTACTAAACACACTGGGTTTTTCTCTTCTTCAAAATACCAGTTTTACTGGCAGCTGATTTCCCTCTGTTCATTTGCACCTGTTTTTTCCGATGAGAATAAAAGCCAACAACTTACCATTTACACCAAAATTAGAATGAAATGAAGTCCACTGGATATAGGGAATTAAAAACCCTTTTTCCACACAATCTCTTTTTGATTAGTAGTAAATGACATCTGGCTATAAAGAGGTTTTACATTACAGCCCCATAATCTGTTTGCAATGTCTGCTTTACAGAGACACCTTTCTTTTTCTCTGCACTGAAGTACAAAATAATTAAGTGGAACAAATCCCAGCAGAAAAAAAAAATGCTAGTTAGACTTTCTTATGGCCATAGCTATGTAAATGCACAAGTGTTAAATAAGTTGAATCAGACTGATAAAACTAGTATCATATAGATGCTGGATATAAATCCTCACAAAATGCTTTCTCTTATGTAGAAAATTATAATATTAGGAAAAAAAAAAACCATGATGCAGTGCTAAAATATTTATGGAAAAATAATGTAGTTACTTGTCTTCTAAACATTCTTAAAATACTAAAACTTTTGCTGTGTCTGACTCCTAATAATGTTAAATGCCTGGATCTTAATTATTAACATAAATCTATGCCTGTATTGGGATTTAGTCTTACTAAGTTAAAAAATTTCTATACTTCAAATTTTAATATTTTGAGTTAAGGAAAGAGTCTCAGCTGCTTACATATGATAATGTGGTTTGCATAAGTAAAATGTGAAAATGATGTTTAATTAGGAAAAAATCTAGCAGCTTATTTCTCTGTTAAGTTAGAATCTAGAGCAAAGTTTAATTAACTTGTAGGCTGTCTGGGTCTTTTTCATATACAGTTTCTAAGAGGCTTGTTATAAAGCTGCTAGAAATCATACAACAAGACAAACCCATATCCTGTTAATTTTAATTTTAGCTGTTACGAGGTTCTCAAAATACATCCAATTTTCTTTTGAACCAAAACATTCCTTTTAGGGGGAGCATTTTTCCTTTTCACTTGAAATGCAGGGGACACTGCTAGGTTTTGGGAGCCTCTTTTTCCACTGCTGCCTAAAAAAGGTGGAAATAGAGCGGTTGCTCCCAACTTCTCTTGCCAGTGAGGCCACAATGACTCTAAGCCACAAGGGCTCATTTTTTCTCTGCTGTTGTCCCAACCTTTTCAGGAAGAGTAACCAGTTTCCTCTTTTTCCCAAAGGGAGATGACTTTTTTTTTTCTTTTGCAACTCAGTTCATAGAGATGGTAATATACTTGCCTAAACAACTAAACTCCAACACCCCAAAATAGGAAGAAAAAAATCAAAGCCCCTAAAATTAAATAAAATTATGTTTTAGCTATTGTTTATATTTAATATCAGTAAAGAAAACATTAAGTTGAACATGAAATGCACAGAAAATTTAAATGCATCTCATTTAAAAACTATTGTGTTATTTCCCCTCATACAGCTAATGGAGAAAATAATCTTGCAGAAATAATCTTGTAAAATGTAATAACCCCACCAGGAAAAGACCAGAATTTAAAACTAGTGGTTGTGCAAGGCAAGAAAATGGAAGATACTTGTAAAGAATTTCATATTCAAAAGGGTTTAGTAAAAAAAGTATCTGGACTTCACAAAAGCCAATCCACAGAAAATAGTTATGGAAAATTCATACAGTCTATTCCCAAGCCAGCTCAAATAATATCTGTTTTTGTGTGATAAAGGGGCAGCTCTAAGGAAGCAAACACACACTAATCCCACTCTGTCTCTGGGTAATTCATGGTATTCCCACAAGTTTCTGCTCCATGGATGTCCTGTGTAGATGTAGCTTTGAACCTTTACCTCTTTTCAGCAAAACAAATTCATTACAGTTTAGTATTGCTCAGAGCTGCTCAACCACCTATGGAGTCAATTCCTGCTGTTCCAGCTTTGCAAGAACAGATTGTCTTTAATCTGCAGTTTTCACAGGCACTGGCTGGCTGTAAACTGAGTGGTTACGATGGCCACGGATGTTTGCACAGAGCTGCTCTCTCTCAATACTTCTGAAAAGCTGGGCCACCAAACCAGCTGGAGCTGGCCAACCAAGATTTAAAAAATTGCATAAAGACCATTGCAAGATATTTGACAAGGAGAATTTTGACTATTTTGTATGATGAATACCATTTGACTATCTTCAGAGCTGTTCAAGTAATGAGGAAAGTTACTTCAAACCTGTTGCTTGAAATGTTTGCAGACGTTATTGGGATGTGAAATACAACTGGTTGTTGGGAGTTGCATTTTCAAAGTCAGGTCTGACTTCTAAATATGCAGTTAGGTTTCAAGACTAAAACAGCCTTGCATCTCCACTGATGCCTCCTGCAACTCCAAGTTGTGACTAAGCAAGCGGTGTCTGCAGCCTGAGTGCAGCTTAGCCAGGGTTCTCACTTTGCCTGTCCCATATTGACTTCTGAGCTCAAACCACACAGTTGTTAGTGTGTGTCACAAATTTTATTTTATTTTTTTTTTAAATTTTAGCTTCTATTTAGCTGTGCCTTCTCAACCCTCCTCTTTCAAAGCAACAACCTTCACAAGATTCTCCCAAAATGCATTTTGAAATTATGCCCAAACTGTCTTTCCTTCTGGGCTGCTCAGGCATGGACAAGACTCAGTTTCTGGCTTCAGCTGAGCTTCCATGAAGAGCAAGAGGAAAAGCTGGGGCAGTGCTGCCTCAAGCACTCCCACCAGTCATCAAGACTTGATTAAGAATCAAGTCATTTCAGTGCCTGTGGCCAGGTGTGTTGTGATCCCTCTCACTGCCACCCAGCAATTTTGGCCTTCCCAGTGCTCAGCAGAGACCTCGGCCCAGGCTTTTTCCAGGAGGCTTTGACATCACAAGCCTGATGTCACATCACTGACATCTGAGAATTGGCAGTGTGGACACCTAACAAAAATAATCTTTGAGCTTGCTGGTGCCTCAGGATCCAATAGCACAGGCACAGCTGGATATACCAGGTATTGCTCCCCTTGTGAGCATCACTTGGAAAGCTCCCATGCTCACATACACAAAATCCCTGCAGCAATGCTGTCTTCTCCCACCGAGCGGCTCCTTCTAAACCATCATAACCCAGCAGGGGAAGCAATAAAGTAGGATGCAGCAGTGATGAGTGTAACAGGGCCCACACCTGATACTTGAGACTGAAAAGCACAGCTGAAGGAAAATGCCTTCAGCATTCCCACAGCTCAGGCAGATGTGAGAGAGCCCTTCGAGGATCAGGAGCATGTGATGGGACTGCTGGAGCACTCTGGTGACATGAGATGTGTGGCATTTGCCACCTTGAGCCCCTTGCAGGCTCAGCAGCATCTAATTAGCTCCCAGCTGGAAGCACCTTCCCAAACACTCCTGCTGCTGGCTGAAAATTACCCTCCTTCAGACCAAGTCTCTGGATCAACAGATCCTCCTGGGTTTGGCTGGTAAAGTTTTGCATCTCCTGCAGATTGCAGCATAATCCTTGTATGTACATCTCTTCCTCAAGAAAAAAAAAAAAAAAAAAAAAAAAAAAAAAAAAAGAAAGAAAGAAAGAAGTATCTCACAAGTAATATACTTGCAGCCCCCATAAAAGTGATTCTCCACGCTGCTGCCACAGGACAAAATCATTACACGCTTAGATGCTGAGTGAGGAACCCAACTGCATGTTCTCTCTCTCAAATCTGACTAGCTTTCAGAATACAATTTCTCATCTTTATATTCAAATTCTGCTTGACTCATATCATGCTTTAGACTGATATCAATTACAAGTACAGTGAGAAGAGGAAATAACCACTATCCTGGTAAAAGTGGTAAAAGCTGGGCTGCAATACATAGCTAGTGACCGCGGGTTAAAAAATCATCTCACTAATTAAGTAAATGGATGTGGCCATGCAGCTGGTTGAGTAAATATGAAAATAAAATTAAATAAACACTAATTCAATCCCTAGCAAATCTCACAAATCAGCTCATCTGTTCCTCACCAGGTGTGATTCTGTTACATGGTTAACACAGGCAGCACTGGGTACTGATAGCAGGTGCTGCTAACAGGTAATGCTGTGAGTTAACCACTCCTGGCTAAGAGTGGCACAGAAACTTGTGGAGGTCAGGAATGCTGCCAGAATGACAAAGCATTAAATCCTGTCATTTTAATATCATATCACAAACTGATATTCATGGTTACTATTACTTCAATTTTTACTTTTTAAACTGAAATATAATTGTATACTGCAAATCTTTGTTAATATTTGCTGCAGTTTTACCATGTAGGTGTCTCAGCAGCTCCCCACTAGGACTACAAAACAGGTTGAAAATTCCAAATTTCTAAGCTCAAAGCACTGTTGTGATGCTTGTAGGACTCTTGACCTGGAAACTGCAGCTCCTGCAGCTTTTCTCCCTCACATACACAGCTCCAAAAGTTTTTTTTTTTTTTTTCCCCTGCCAAGAGAGAACCAAATGACCTTCAAGAGAGCCAAGACATCTCCAGACTGGGGTATCTATGCCTGCCAGCTGTGATGAGCATCCCTACTTTGTCATGAACTGACTGCATTCCTTCAGTGCCTTGCAAAATGTTGTGTTCACAGCCTGAGATCACTAAAAAGTATCCAGAAAAAAGGTTGAAGCTTATATTCACATTCTATTTCATGCCCACTTTGACTTAGCTCAAAAGATGTTTAGTATGCAAAGTAAATTATTCTGTGGTCCTCAACTTTGTTCATATTCCATTTATTAAAGAATAAAGAGCCTTATTTACACAGTAAAGGTAAATATAGTTGTTGTTGTTGTTGTTGTGTATATTTTCCTGGGGCATGTAGGGCATGTAGCAAACACTCTCCCCAGAGCTACAGTGACAACATCAATGGAAATTAAAAAAAAAAACCAACAAACCAAGGCTTTTAAGTTAAAATGGTAAGTTAGAAATACAAGGTATCTGTCTGCTTAATAGCAGTAAGAGGACCAACAAGAAAAAAAACATGGACTGGCAGGAAAAGAAGTTTATTTCTCTAGAACCTGTTGCAAATAATGGACATCAGCAACACCTGTACAGAATTCTCACAGTATCTCATAAAGCCGTCAAGAACAAGAAACTGGAAATAAAGCTCAGAACTCAGCCTGGCAAGGAAGGGTTAACTTGCCTCATTGAATAACATTAATTGAATCACATGCCACTGAGAAACATCTAAAATAGATGAGATAAAGGGAAGGAAAAGGCCTGCAACTTTTTTTTAAACTATAATCTTCCTGCTTTCTGCACACATTAGAAGCATATAGTTAAGCAGGCTTGGTATCAGCTGGGTATTCCTCCTGACTTGAAAGCTTCTTCCTTCATCTCCCAAAAATAATTATATGTTTGTTAAAAATGAAGTCCACACTCCTCAAGTCTTTTCCCCTGCTCCAAGCAGTGAGGAACAAAAGCAACTTTGTAGTATTTGTCCATTATCCTGCAGGAGGTCAGACTCTAGAAAGAAGAAATAACTGCATTGCCCAGACCTAACTCCTATTACCCACTTTCACCCTGACACATCCTTTGAACTGGTGTGAATAGCATAGAGGTACTACACAAGATTTTTAAATTTATTTTTTTTTAGCCAGAACAGTCACACACTCTAAGGCTTGTTTCTCTGGAAGCAGTTTCTGACCCACTAATATCAATTTACACAGTCTGGTGAAAAGCAGCACTACTTTGGTTGTAAAACCTAATCAAACATACAAAGCCATATTTTTTTGTAGCAAGTTTAAACAATTTTTTTTTTTTTTAACCAGAATTTACTGTTTTCCTGAACTTTAAATGAGATGCAGAGATGATATTTCAACTTTGCCATGGTGCCAAGGGAGTTTTCTGGACAGCAAACAATTCCCTGAGAATTTCACCAAATGGCTACTGAGAAGACAGAGTGGCTGCTCCTGAGGCTTCACTAAATCAGGGCTCTGGGGAAAAACACCAGGTGGACTCCTCTGCTAGTGACAGAGTGCTCCCAGAGTCCACATTTCTCTTTCCCTTCACAGAGAATTAAAATGATATATCTTATACCAAATAAAGAAAGAATGCCAAAAGCAGAATATCGAAATGCTCTGCAAAACTGAATAATCACTTTTTCTGATTTCAGTTCTAGTCTCTCTCACCTTCTCACTTATTGCTATTTGCATAATAAGAAATGAAACTTTTATTTTTTAGGAGTAAACAAAATTCTTAAGGTTACTTCGCTGCTTTTTTAAGACTGATTTTTATAGTCCTGTCCTCAGAGAAGGATTGCTGGGGAAAGTTTAAGGGAATGGAATAATGGGATGCTTTACAGATACTTCTGTATGCAAATAAACAGACCAACAACAGCCATTTCTCTAAGTGGATTCTGCCATCAGCATTCACCTGCATACAGGAGCTCCCCTGGGAGCCAGGAAATGCAATGTAGAGCATGGCTGGCTGGGTTTATCAGCAGTAGTCATTTCTCTCTGAAGCTTATCATCATGCAGGGCAGTATCTGGAAAGGCAGAAAGCAAGGTGAGCAGAGGAGGTCCCTACAGATATATGGTGGGGAGCTGTTTCACTGTAAATCACTGGGAGGGAGGTAAACAGAAGATATATGATTATTGGAAATTACACCCTAGCGAGTGACATCCTATCCATTTCTTGGTCAGGCTGTTGCAGCAGTCAGTAGCCACACATTCTACCTCACCTATGTTGCAGCTTGAATCTTTTGTGGGTTATTATGAGAAGAAATGGAAATATCAAGGTGCAAGCAAGGATTTCCAAGCTTTTCCCCTCCCCATCAAACATTTGGAAATGCACTGAGCCCTGACCATAGCACGGCAGGAGAGGAGGGGTTCTGTAAATTCCACCACCATTTTAACCAACAAGAGTGATCAGGAGAGAGTCAGTCAGGTGGTGCTGATTCTGTCCCTTGCTTTTGCCTTGACACATTCTATGACTGCTTAATAAACCTCTTTTTCTTCACTTTTCTCCCAGTAACATGTGGGTATTCGCACTTCTTTTGTAAAAGGTTGTTTTGGAATCTGCAAGCAGGAACTCCCTAGTGTGAAGTACTATTATAAATTACTTCTAGCAGGGTGCTGCCTGGAACTTCTGATAAGTCCTGCCACACTGTATTACGAGGATATACAGAGTAAATCCAGTACAAGTCCCAAAGCTCTTATTAAAAAAAACAGGTAAGGAGATAAGATTGCATGAAGTAACTGGGATACTGCAGTTTTCCAGGTTATTCCTTGTGAAAAATGTTGATGGACCCTGAGTACCATCAAAGAGCTCTCTTTTACTGCATGAAACCTGCTCAGTGTCAGCAATGCTTGCCAGGAATCAGCCCGTGGCTAGAGAAGAACGAAACACAGATTCCTCTGGAAGTGGAATTCACAGGAATGAATTTAGAAGATGCTTTTAACCAATCTGCAGACTCTCAACTGGGCAGTCTGGTCTATAATTAGCAGCATCCCTGGACAGTGGCAGACCATCCCTTCTACCTCTCCTTGCCAAAAGAGAATGGGGAAGGAAGGAAACAAGACACAGAGCACCACACATCACCTGCAAAATACAAGTGGAAAACAATTCATTTTTATCCCATCCTTACTTTATGAGCAGACTGTTCTGCTCTGACAAATTGTTGCCAGACTTTGTTACTCACATTTTCATAATTTCTACTGCAATGCAGGTAGCCACGAATTCAAGAATCAAAGAATTCCAGTTTATTTTAATACTTCTCATCAGCAAAAAAAAAAAAAAGGAAAAAAATTCTTTTGACCTCCCATGCTATTTTTAATCCATGTCAAGATATGAGTCTATAAATTTAAGGCATGTATAAAGATACCTAAACTAAATACAATAGAGTATGTGTTATATATAGTACCTTCTAGCAGAAGTTTTTTTCACTGCTAGCACCCCTTAAGGACAGGCCTCATTATCTCCAGCATCAGTGCCTGAATATATATCTGCCTGGAGTTTCTACTGTTTAATAGGTATACTTTTAAGCTGCCTTCACACCTGCATACAGCAATACTTACATTTCACGAAATCCCAGAATCATTTCAGTTCCTTCAGCTCTGGAAGCCCTAAAAGAATTCCAGGATTCCAGGCAAGATTAAATCTGCCTCTCTTCACCTTCTACCCTGCCCTCTTCTGAAGAGGGTTTATCACAAAACCAGCCATGCTGTTGCTTTGCTAAAAAATCAGTTGTCAATATTATTCAGAAATTCTTCTGTCTGTCTTGGAAATACTGTTTGGGGATTTTCCTATCTTGAGAGGGTATTTTTTAAGGGAGCCAACCCTTCTTTGAAAGCCTATTTTAGCCAAGTGTCTACATATCAGACAAAACAGACACCAAAAATATAAATTCCAGCATCTGATTAAATGGCAAGAAGAAGGAACAAGAGGAATGCCAACAACCAAGTGTAGCTTCTAGGAGAGAGGAACACTTTCATGCAAAGGTAAAAGTTTTCAGCAAAGACTTGATGAAAAAACTCAGTAAATGTCTGAATTGCCTACGAATAATGCATACAGGCTACTTAATAAGGCTGTAGATTCAAAACAACAGATCTGGCTACGGCCTGATGGAGACCTGAACCTGCCTTGTCCCTCTGCTCATAGCATGCTTTTTTAAAAAAAGAACTAGAATGCCCCAGGACTTCTAGAACAAAAAATGACAGCAGTATTTTTGAATTTATCAAGTTCAAATCAAGTAGGTTAACACACTAGAAATTAAGTTTTTCCCCTTGCTTAGTTTCTAGACTTATTTAAGTCGATGATTTTCTGAGCAGGCACTTTGCACAGCCTTTGACATTTCTCTCATCCTCACTGCAGTCTCAAGGAATCTCAAGTAAGTGCATCTGGCTGTACCCTGCAGCCCCTCCAAGCCACCCATTCCTGAGCAGCTACAGCAATTCTCCAGCAAAAAGGAACAATCTCCCTGTCTTTCTGGAGGCTTCACCTTGCCCAGGCTTCTTAAAGGCACACAAAGCAAGGGCAGGGATAACAGATGCCATCTGTCACAACCGATTTGGGCACATTACAGTCTTTTTTGTTTATTCTTTAAAAGAGTACTTTCAATTAGAGGAGTTAAGTGATCCAGTTTCCTGCTCTGCCCACCATGGAACAGACTTTGTGCGGCTGAGGAGATGGGTGGGAGGAAAAACTGAACCACAAGGGCAAGAAAAATGACCAGAGAAAGAACACAGGAACTACTAATACTGGTATTAGGTGCAGAGCCGCAATCTCTGACTGCCAGGGAGAGTGAGCAACTCTCAGAACAATAAACCTGCTTACTGGAAATCATGGGAAAACTTTCTAGGGCGCTTCTTTGGCCCTCTCCAGATTTACAGTACTGTCACCTGAAAGAGCACTTGCACTAACTCCCATGTTTAATCACGGAAGGGCAGTCTTTCATTTCTGTGCAATGTCCCAAATCTACTGTAGCTGGTGTGGGTGTAGCAGCAGATCCAAGGAACATGAAAATCTACATTTCCAAAGAACCAATGCAATGCCCTTTTGTGCTGTTCTGACACTGCTACGTGGTATTCACCCAATACATATTGTAGGTCTCCCCAAAATTACCAACAGGAAATGGGAATTATAAATGCCAGTTCCCCATGCTTCAGGTCACCAGAAGCTTTTACATTTTAACTCAGATGTCGCTTAGTGGTTCTAGCAGAAGGAGCAGCAGCGAATTTGTCTCAGTTATCGTGACCATAACAAGCAGACACTCTGGAAAGCCCCAGGCAAGCAGCATTGGAAGGTAAGGGTCATATCACATTTACGGGATAATACATAAAACATGCTTTTTGGATCTGTTTTAAAGGCAAAATTCAAAGGTGCCTCAATTTTAAGTTAGGGGCTTTATAGATAGTGCCAGTCTTGGGTTGTTAGACTGATATCATGGTAAGGGCTTTGGTAAGGTTAGTGGTCACTTTGTGGGGTCAGAGTCAGGGTTTGGGCTTTTCCAAGTTATTGGATCACTAACCTTATCCTCCCTTCATCTGAGATCATACTCTGTGAAGGTAATGGATCAGAGCCTCTGGTTTACTAAGATACCAATCACTTATTTGAGCAGCAACTTTACTGAACTTATTTCAGATACAAGGATCTGCCAGGCCTGTGTGGGCTATGCTGATAAATGGTGCAGGGCTCTTCAGCTGCTCTATCTTTCTTCCCTGCTGCCACGAAAGAGTCCTCATGGGCCTCTTTGACACAGCCCCTCTGTGAGGGCTGTGGGCTTTAAAAGGTCCTGGCTCAGCTCCTCTTGATCCCAGTGAGCTCAGGGTGACATCCTTGCCATAAAGCATTAGGGAAAATGAAGTCTTAGCTGAACACAGAGAAAAGGGGACATCTCTGCTTTGATAAATGCCTTTCTGTTCAGAGGGATATAGATTGGGTAAACAGCGGTCCTCTAGCATGGCAGGGGCAGTGCTCTTTGAATACTGCATTTGAGGAAGAAAAAAGGCAAGACAGAGACAGACTTCAGCAGTGCTTTAAGCACTTGCAGTCCTACTGCCCATAAGAGCCAGCAATAGAACTCATTTTGGGGCACAGATTTTGAACACAGAGGTTGATTATAAGACTAATGACAATGGAATTGAACTAAGAATAATGAACCAAACAAAATCCAGTTTTGCACTAGGTCAGGCAGGAGAAAATGAAAGGCAGAAGAAAAAAAAAAGTTGATATTTTTGTCTGCCAATGTAAGAATTGATGTATTAGAAGAAATAGTGTGTTTTAGTCTTTCTTTAGAAGCAGCAAATAACTTCCTTTCATACAGCATTAAGAATCAGTGGCTAAAGTGATTTCACCAAATGGGGAATGTATCCCATTCAAAGACAGCATAATGTGCATTGTTATGGCTTTTTCATTTCTCATGAATAGCAGCAGGTAGCTATTGTTCTTCTCACTTCATAATCTTCAGAGGTTTTCAAATTTTCCATTGCAGATAATACCATCCCAAAGGAGATTGCATTATTATTGGCTTCTCACATTATTTCAAATCTGTCGTTCTTTGGTCATATTTTGAGGTGAAATAAGTACCATCATATCTGCCTGACTCTTGATATAGAGTGTTATTTTCAGGAGCTGTGGAGCTGTTCTGGTGGATTTCCTTCTTTTCACTAATTATTTGCCTCCTAGTTAATGGGGTGAAGAGATCCCAGTCTCACCTTATTAAAAAAATTCAAAAATAATTCAGCAGCTTAAGTAATTCTTCTGTGATTTCAGTTAAGTACTCGTATGGGTTCTCCCCCTCCTTCCCCTGCATTCACTTGTGGAGATCTAAAAAAACCCAAAACCACTGTACCAGGAGACCAGAGAAACCCTAAGCCTCTGCATTGTCTATATTTGATAAGGCCCTTTACTATCTCTGAGGAGCAAGCATTAGTGCTGCAGCTTTCCAGACTTCATTCATTTTTCAAGTTCCTTAAAGTTTGTAGCAGCAGAAGAGATTGTGACATACGGGGAACAAATAAATTTGATAACAGCTTTCATATTAAATAGGTGGATCTTTCTAATGGAAAAAAATCAAAGTTTTGGGGTACATGTTCCAGTTCCCAAGGATCGCTAACATCTCTGATATTAATTTTTTCACTCCTAAGCTACAAAAAAAACACATACTGACTTTTATCTATATTCTATCCCTAATCCAGAGGAAATCCTTGTTTCAGTCTCTAGAAAAAAAAAACCAAAAAAACAAACAACAACAAAAAACCACAATTTTGCATGGTCATACAGGTCATATACAATCCAGATGATTTGACCTGAATTTTTTTGCTAAAACTCCCAACAAAAAACTAAACAAACCAAACGCAAACTTCACAAACATATATATAATGTGTGTATATATATATATAAAACCTTAAGACATTTTTAATTGTAAGAAAAAAGAAAATCAATCAAAGCAACAAAAATGGAAGCTTCCCAAAACAAATTAATTAGGATATTATTGGATTATTATTCTCTTAATCCTTCAATTTACCTTTAGCTCACTAAGGGGCAAGTTTTAGTTTGCTTTCCCACAGCTAAGTTATGCTTCCCATGACTCTAACTTGAATCAGAAATTTTTTAAAAATATATATCTAGAAGTTAAATAAGTGACAGAAGACAAAGATGCTCAGTTACAGGAATATCAAAACCAAAGTAGAAACCTTGAAAGTATCACCTGATTGCCAATTCTAGCTAATTCAGTTGATGCCAAACCTAAACTGCTCGTATTTTCTGACCCTGCACTTTGCTTACCAGACTGATTTTTCACATTAAAAGACATTCATAAGGACAAACTCATCCTTACTTTCCAGGGCCTGTATCAATCAAAATGCTTCACTAAGGTCTATGGATCCATTCAGTCTCCTATTTGCAGGACTGAAACTGAACAGGTTGTCACCCTTAGCTGAATAGGGTGATGTCAAAGTTAAAAAACCTATACAAAACAATCTGCCCAGCAGTCAGCTCATCAAGCTTACTTGGCTAATTCCAAAGCATAGGCTCTGTGGCAAAAATATATGCCTAAAGCATATCTAACTTGCTGAAGTTTTGCAAGGTTTAAGTTTGAAAGTTGTTTTATTGACATTTTTTGTTGGAGTCTGAGATACAGAGTGTGTGCCCTTGTTTTTAATATTTAGTTCTAGGATTCAAGGAAACACTGAATTTCATATAATATGAAATTCATGTGCATGTTTTCATGGTGATACATGAAAACAAATGTTAAAGTTAGATAAGAAAAGTGTAAATGTGTAGATTAGAAAGTTTCTTAAATCACTGGGTGAAAAAGTAGTTTAGAGAACAAGAGACAAGATGGAGGATTTAGGGTGTTGTCTCTTGTCCTTCTTCTTTCTTCTTCATGTTCTTCTCCTAGGGGTTTTTGGGTAGTAGCAAGTGATTGGGTAGAAAATACCGTGGTGCAGCACACAGGTGTTGGGTCATTGGGTCACTAAGAAAAATAATTTAGTTGTCATCTGTTAATTGGGTAAATGGACATATAAAAGACCTTGAAGAAGATCTTTGTTAGCCATTTTACCCCTTTTCTATCATAGTGCACATAGCTCCTTGTACCTTGTAATACTGATAAGAAAAAATAAACAACTGAGACCGAACGAGAGAAAACTGCCTCCCTCTCATCAATCTTCAGTTCTAAGGGAAAAAGAACCCAAATCTAAAAGTCCATAAAGAGACAATTTTTATCTTTCAGAGCTAAGTCTCAATCACCTAAAGAAAAACCTTAATTTTTGTTAATTTTCTTGCCCTAAGAAAGAAAACCATACGCTTCCAAAGTATTAAAAATGCTGGCTGGGTCATTCTAGTCCAAGCTGAATGAGGTACCTCTTTACTTCTTACATTCAAGTGGTCTGACAACATTTTATTGAGTGGAAGAGGAGAACCTAAGGAAGACTTCCAGTGCTATTAAAAAATGTAAAAAAAAAAAAAAAAATTTTAAAAAGAGAGAAAGGAGGCTATTCCTGGTTATTAACTCTATATAATCAGAATGCTTCATGCTCCTGTGCAGATGTAATAAAGGTCATAATCCTGTCAAAATCTCACCAAGCAGCCATGTTCTTCCTGCAGACACCAAGAATGCCTCTGTGCCCAGGCTCTTCTCCCAGCATTTGAAATATTTTTGGAGCAAAAATCTAATACCCCACAGTGACTATGAGGGCTGCACATGTGAGAGAGATGAAGTAGAAAACACATCAGAAAAAAACCCCCAGCAGTTCATGTTACCCTTGGCACCCCTGACAAACACACCTAACCTTCTGACCCACAGATATGGGCATGATGGAAAGGAGACACTTTAGCCATGGGACAGATGTGTAGCAGTCCTTCTCAAGGCATAAATGTCACATATGCACAAATGTCAGTGCCCATTCAAGGGTAAATTACATCCATCTCCACAGAGGCTCAGGTCTCATCTTGTGGCAGACCCAAGACCTAAAGTATAATATCCTCCTCCAGAACCTGAGTGCATTCAGAAATCCCTTCTTGACTATTGACATGTCCCTCACAGGAATCACAATTGTGTCAGGTAAGGCTGTGTCAAATTCTGGTGTTTAACCTCGGAATCTCCCATGTTTCCCCCTCCACCAGAGGATTCTGCACATTGCTTCCTCTCTGGTCTGTTCCAGGGATGTGCATTTCCCTCGTGGATAGCTACTGCTTCCAGACACTCCATGCTCCAGCAGTTCTGTAAAACTGATATTTTTGTCTGGAAGTTGCTACCCCTGGCAGTGGGAATATGCCCAGAGAATACTTCCCTGCTGATGATAGAGGGACAGATCCAGGAGTCAAAATCTTTGAATCGGTGCCTTGCAGCTGCATTTCCAAACTTTTGTGCTGCTGACTTTAATTTATCAGTGTACTACCAATAGTAGCTGGAGACAAAATCAGTTTTATATTAATCAATATAGGAACACGGTGTTTCTGGCCTTCTTTCCAAAAAACAAATTTTGAATTATTTTTGAGCACTTTCAATGAATAAAAACATTTATTTCAGCTACTATAATTCATAACTCCATCTTTTCTCTCCCCAGTCATGAAAAACATTATATTTATCTAAAGGCACCTGCCAAATCCTGCCTGGATTGCATGTTCAGCAGAGCAGTTACTTGCTGATAACTCACACTGGATTCTACACTGAGGCTTTGCCAAAAGGGGTTGTCCCACACTACCTGAGCCAAAGAGCAAGTCTAGCGACAACAACCAGGCTCAGCAACTGGGTACAAATCTGTGGAAAATCCTCTGCATTTCCTCTGGTAGTATTTGGGAACTTTGGGAAGCTCTTTCTCATCACAAACCTGACTGAAAGCTCTCAGATCTGTCACAACATTCTGCTTCTTCGGTGGGTCCATCATATTGTGAGATACTCTCCACATGGGAAAGAGCCACAGGTGGCAATAAGGGACGTGGCTGAAGAACGGGGCACTGTCACCTGCAGGCAGGGTGTTCCATGGCTACATCAGAAGATGGTGGCATGCAAACAAAGTGAAGAATCTGATGGCTGCAGGGTGCCACTGAAGTCAGTGTGAAGTTATCCAGCCTCTACACTTAGTTCCTGGGAAAGCAATGATGAACTTTCAGCTCTCGCTGCCTTCTATTTGCAGCATCTCTTGGAGATGAATTTGCTGCATTTATAAAGGTTGTGGCCAGATGATAAACTCTGATAGTTTTCTCCCATTTCTGACTGCTTTGATTCTTAAACACACACAAGATAGCAACCTGATTTGGATCCCCAAAGTATTATGTGTGTTACAATTATTTTTTCTCCAAATGGATATAAGTGCTTACTCAGAAAGCTGCAAGGATGGAAATTGACTTTGCGTTCTCCTTTCCTTGGTCCCCTGAGGATGAAATGGTAAACAAAGAGGAGACCGGGTGAATTCCAATGTTTGCACCAGGTAAGTAATTAAAAACTGTTCAGAGTTTAAGGGGAGTTTCTCAAGGTTGCCTCTGATAACCATAAAATCCTGGTTAGATTTGGGTTGGAAACTTCATCTCCTTCCACTATCCCAGGTTGCTCAAAGCCCCACCTAACCTGGCCTTGAACACTTCCAGGGATGGGACAACATTTCTCTGGGCAACCTCTGCCAGGGCTTCACCAGAGAATTTCCTCCTTACGTTTAACTAAAAACAACAAGAGCAACAGAAGCTTTTAAATACTACCATTATTTTGTTTCGTGGCAATGCTGAGTATGACCTGTGGCTTTTAAAATATTTATTGTTCTTTCTGATATGTTAGAATGTTTGTGGTTTTCTTTTGTCTCTAGTTTTTATATAGGGAGTTACAGAAGATACAAGCAAGTGGTTTGCGAGGGAAAGAGAAGCCATAGTGATTAAGGAAGAAGTAGAGGAACAGCAAAACAGAAATATAAAAATTTCGGAAACCCAAAGTGGAGGAAGAGACAAGGGGAAAATAATATAAATTTGCTGATACAAATTTGCTGTACCATGGCTCAAAAAAGCTACACTGTAAACATAAAAAACACCCCATAAGAGATGGCAGATAATCTATGCCTAAATCCTCCAGATTTGGGCAAATAACCCTGTTTTTAAAGCAGAAATAAGAATTGCATGAGCCAAGCAGGGTGAGTGACCCAATGAAGGGACTGGGTTGGCTGCTGTGATATAGATCTATAATCCAGATAGTGATGTCTTACTGTGGGAAGTCTGTCTGCAATACTCTGCAGCTCTTTAATATAGTTTCCTCTTCTGTTTTGTAGGTAAACAGTGACAAGGTAATATCTACAACCTGTTCGGCTTTGAAATTTTATGTGCTTTTAGTGAAGCTAATAAACAATGGCAAAACATAACTGCATAATACATATGTTTGAAATTCTCACAAAAAAATATTCGAGATTTAAAATTCTTTAAACTTCCTTCCTCTGGAAATCTTAAACTGCAACTGTCAGAATTTCTTAAAATTTGCAGCTGCATTCAAAATGAAGGTTCGTTAATTAAGAACAATATTTTAATACCATAAAAATATGTTCAAGCATCTAATAAAACAACTTTTTTTTTCCTTACTTTTTAGGGTTCTGGTTGATTTAAGTGAACCCCTTCAAAAGAACTGCCTAAGTAGTGACATGCAACAATATAATCTGACACTGTAGTGGGTGAAAATAAGTTTTCTGCTTTAGGGGACTTTGAAATGATGTTGGACTGAATGCAGCTCACAGCAAGTTAAACACAGAGAAAGAACATGCTTGTGTACAGGACCTTACAAAGCCCTACAAAAGTGAGTATCTTTACCTGAGTCTTGGATGTCAGGTTAAAAAAAGCTGTATTCAACCTTTGCCATCCTCTCTCATGGAGACCTAGAACACTATGGAAATCTGGACTGTTGCAAATCACACAAGGGAAAATGGACTGCTGGGGAAGAGGAGGGGCTCCTGAGACACTGAAGGGTAGCAGCATGCTGAATTAATTGCAGAGGAAGTTGTTCTCTGGTCGTATTGTCACTGCCACCATATTTTTTCTTCATATTAGTTCTGCTTCCATGTCTGAAATGTCACTTTGGGGACTGCTGCCAGATGTTGTTTGGATGAAGGTGACAGAAAGTGTTATAATACTAGATGAGTCTGGCATATGTGCATCATCTATAATAAAGTTCTACCTGCAAGAGCAATGATAATTTGCAGAAACTGATGAGCTTTTTGCTGAAGAGGAGAAGCTATGGCCAGCACTGCATAAGTAGCATGAAATTCTGTATCCCGCTGAGAGTTCACTGCGAGTGTGTCTCTAATAGCAAGTTTATGAGTAATGGTACAAATGTATGCTAAAAATATTAAAAATTTTTAGCCCTGAGAAAATTCAATTCATTGTTTTTAGTGCTCAGTCCTGAGTGCAGAAAATATATGATAGCTCTGGTCATAAAATAAAGATGGCTGTATGGATGCCTTATAGTCCTTTCAATAGAATACGTTTCTAGAGAGAAATATTTAATTTTTCTGAGGGTTTTTGGGTTTTTTCTCTGCAGTTGATCATAACAATACTTTTCTTTTTATTACCTTCCTTCTTTTTTTTGCTCTTCTTTTTTCTATTTCCTCTGATCTGTCAATCTATTTTACTCTTATATTTGCCACGGGAAAGGGAACAAAAAGTAATGTTTCCTCAGATGTTCTAAAAAAATGTTAGGAACAATTAAAGAAGAAAGTAATTGTTATACCCCTTGGTTTTATAATTATCTCTATGACAATATATATTTATTAAAAAAAAAAAAAATATATTGATATAAAGATGTACGCACATGTGGACACGTGTGTAGAGAGCACACATAGCTCATCTTTGTACCCTATATCCAAGGTGTAAAGAGTCTCAGAAGACATTTAAATTACAAATACTCCTATTTTAAGTCCCTGGAGTAATTTCACTTTAAGTGAGATTAAGATCCAGTGTAAGTATTATGAATGAGACTATTATTCAAGTCAGATGACAGTTCCCATTATAAAGCCCTGATTTTGGTGGCCTGTAATTTTGCTGAACTTTAATCTTTCAGGCTGACATGTTCCTCACTGGCAGGACAGGGCTGGAGGCTATATGGCTCAGAAGGATGGTCAGAAATACAGCCTGTCTCCTAAATTAAAGCTTCATTTTATCTCTTCACAGCATATTCTTACTCCCTGTCTCTAATTTCAAGAGATACTCCAGTGTCCTTGGGCTCAGGCTCTGCTTGCCGCCTACCAAAAGCAAGATGAGGATCTGGTCAGTGCATGAAGGAGGAAAAGAAAGGACACTGGAGGGAAATTAGTCCTACTCCCATTGGGAACTCTACTGTCAGCTTCTGCTTTTCTTCCCCTTCCCATTTTACTTTGGACCCCATTTTTTATGTCCCAGTGGGAGGCCAAAGGAGGAATAATCCTGAACTGTCTACTGTGTTAAAGAGAATACATCTAAATATTTGCTTATTTCAGCCAACAGTGAGGAGCTTACAAGTGAACTTGTGATGTGACAAAAGTAACTTACTAAACCAATTTCTCTTCATTCTCGAGTACTCTCAGTGATTTCCAGAACTACTGAGTATTCACAGTAACATCTGCCAGGAGAGGAATCTATACAGTCAACTATCCTAAAAGCTAACTAATCCCAAAACAGCCTGAAAAGACAAACTGGTTTCCTCAGTGGGAAACCAAAACTGAAATTTAATTTTAAGCAGTGTTATGAAAATTTAAAAAAAATAAAAAAAAATTAAAATAAAAACTTTTAAAAATTTAGAACTGCAGATCACTAGTTCTTGTGTATCTCTACTGAAGTGATAGAACTTAAGGGCATGTAAAAGATACTGAAAAGACAACAAGTGTCAGTTTGTGGGAATTGTGCTGGCAGCATGGATTCATAGGCAAGAATAGTTGAGAAAATTTACTCTTAAATGAAACAGAGAGGAAGCTATTTCATGTAATAGAGAACAAGATGCATCTGCTTACACACCACACAGTAGAAGATGTGCAACCCCAGTGTAATTAATTCAATTACAAAAAACTTGCAATATCTGAGGATTGCACTTGGACTATTATGCTACTGATCACACACAGATATTTACATTTTAGAAACTCAGGTTGGCAGGGTATCAAATCCAAAAAATTGGTGAAAATAAAAATGAAGTAGAATATCCCGCAAATTTGAGTAACAACACCTATAATGATTTCTTTTTCCCCATTCCACAGTAGCTACCCAATAAAAAACAATTCATACATATGAAAACACGATATTAGTGTCTCCTCAGTAGTCATACAGAACTGTCAGCGGGTCCCTAAATCTGCCTGCAATCTGGGTCTTAAAAGAACTGGGAAATTAGCAGCAGAAAACTAGCAGTGAAGGCTGTAAAGTTTTTAACTATAAAGCACATCTAATAAATGCAGGTCAGTTGTTTGGGCATGGATGTATAAAATTAGATTTAGAAACCCATTTTATACCAAACAGGTTTTCTTAGGACTTGTGTACAGAAGACTGGAGAAAATCATCATTGAGAAAAGGAAGGCAAGAAGTTATCCCAGAGCATCTAAAATGTTACCTGAGTGGTGTGGTTTTACCCATTAGTTCTCAGCACAGACTAGAGAGTTCTCTGTTCACTAATATTTGGATGTCCCGCTCTGAGATGGGCTTGGATGATGTCCCTCAGAGGGAAAATCACCTTTGGACCTTAGTGTTCTCAGAATAAATACCCAAGGTTAAAATATTTATATGAATGGTACTGGACTTTTTTTCTGTTTTTCATTTACTCTCAGGCAGTTTTGGGTATCATTCAAAGTTTATGGTATCATTCACAGAATCAGTGCTGAAACAAGCAGTCACCTACACATGACCAGACCATACATGTTCTAGACTAGAAAGACACACTGATACACAAACGAATGTATAAATAATAATAATATAATAATATAATATGATAATAATTTAATTTATAATAATAAATAAATGCATAAAGTAAAAAAAAAAACTATGACCAATTAAAAAAATAATTAATACCTCCATATATACACACACATAAATAATAAGCCATAAGGAAGAGCTTCAGCAACTCAGAGAAGAGGGTGAACTTCTCATCTATTTCAGGCTAACCTATAAGCAAAACAG
Source organism: Poecile atricapillus (assembly GCF_030490865.1). Classification (NCBI taxonomy): domain Eukaryota; kingdom Metazoa; phylum Chordata; class Aves; order Passeriformes; family Paridae; genus Poecile; species Poecile atricapillus. Next base: position 108,567,406 of record NC_081249.1, read on the forward strand.
ATAAATGTGTTAACTATTTTCCCAAGTGGAGTCTCAGAGGATGTTGAGTAGAAACATATGCCAATAATTGTAAAGAGGGACTGCTGCTCACTTGTCATTGCAAAACATATGAGAAGGTTTGTGGGCTTTAAATACTGTATCAATACTTGAAAACTAAGAATATAAAAGCAAGTAACTGAGCACTGCAACAACTATAACTATTGTAAATATGAAAAGCTGTATTTTTCAGTGCTGTCATAGTATTTATCTTAGAAAGCTCAGGCAGTTTGTCTAGCTGTATCATTATTATGCCATTCATCAGCCACTGTGGTTATTTGTCACTTTCAGCATTAATTGACTGGTGTTCCTCTTATTCCCACTGCCGCTGTCCCTCATATCTTCTATATTAAATTTCCTAATGAATTTTTTGTATTTGTGATAGTTTATAAGCAAATTCTTGCTGTTTGTAGTTTTAACTCTATAAGGCTGAGCAAGGTACACCTAAAAAATTAATAAACAAAAATAAATAAACAAACAAAAAACCCCCCATGGGTTTAACTATGAAGTTACTACATACCATAAAAATTTGAAAATATTTATAGCCATATAGGTAAAAGAATTTCATAACCCACAAAACAAAAATCTCTAGTCTGATTAGTGATACCTGTTAAACATATTATTTTTATTAGATTCTAGGCAACCTTACAGAGGAAAATAAGCTGTTCTCTGCCTTCCTGCTTTTTGAGTGTTCATGTATTACAGATTCCTAAGTCACAGTCATATATTTCTAGTTTTCTTCTCCCCATTTTCCCTACACCCCCCCTTCAGGGAGCTGTAGAGAGCGATAAGGTCACTCCTGAGCCTCCTTTTCTCCAGCCTGAACACCCCAAGCTGTTGCTCTCTTGTTCTCCAGACCCTTCACCACATCCACTGCCCTTCTCTGGATCTGCTGCAGCCCCTCGATGTCCTGCAGAGCTGAGGAGCCCAAAACTGGAGGCAGGATTCCAGCTCTGGCCTCAGCAGTGCCCAGCACAGTGGGACGGTCCCTGCCCTGGTGCTCTGCCCACATCATTGCTGATATCATTGCTGATACAGGATGTCCTTAGGCACTGCTGCCTCATGTTCAGACAATGCTGACCAGCAACCCCAGGTCCTGTTCTCCTGGGCTGCTTTCCAGACACTTTTCCCAGGCTACAGCACTGAGTGGGATTTTTGTGGCCAAGAGCAGGACCTGGCACCTGGTCATGTTTAACCATTGGTCTTGACCAATCTGTTTGCCCTGTCTATATGCTCCAAACCATACAAAATTAGTAGCACCCAATACTGTGAATTATCCTGCATCCTATTATTTCTCTTTATTAAATTCTGAATAACTGTTTAAAAATTGCAACTGCATTTGAGAGAAAATTAGGAGTATTAAAGCCATTAAGTATTTACAATGTTCTTGGGAAATGGGCAAACACTGAATTAGTTTCATCACTTTGAAAAAGGATGCAGCATCAACTCAACTGCTATGAGACACTTTGGTATGTCTATAGGATAGCAACACTGTAAATACCTAAAGTATGTGAGAAGATTAGACCTAAAGACTCCCTCTAGGAGACACAATGGATAGAAAATTAGACTTCATTAATTCTGCTCTCCAAGGAACAAAGCTTTTTTTTTCCTCATTCAGTTGCATCAGGCTTTGGATTACTGCTTTAAAATTAGCTATGTCCAAGTCAAATTCATTTAGCTGAAAACTCCTTGAGATACTTTTGATCTTCCATAAATCAAAAGCTCTTGTGAGGAAATGGCTTCAACAACATTCCTGCCACATATTAAACTAAAAGCCTGTGAGATGTTCTAAGCAGAATACAGGAGTTATGTTACTGTAAATTAGAATAGATTTTTGGGGTTTTTCCTACAACTTTCAAAGCAAAGCAGAAGTTGTTTTCTTACTTTTCTCTTATGGCTCTCTCCAGTGGAAGAGGAGTTGGAGCAAGTATTCCTGGAATTTACATCACCCTCCAGAAAACCACAGTACAGCACTGATAAATTCCATTTGTCACTCTGTTTACGAGGCAAGTGCTTTGCACAGGGATTCTTGTCTTGTTCTGGACACTTAGAGCATCAAACAGCCCATGACTTTCAAGAAGTTCGAGTGTTTTTCCATAGGTCATCTCACAAAATATTTTGTCTGGTCTAACAGGCTTAGTTTGATTTGCTTTTGGGATTATGAGTCCATTGGTTAAGCTTCAGTTATTTTATTCAGTTTTTGTTCATAATCAGGGGATTTAAAAAAACAGTCTAACAATCTAATCATACTCCACTTTCAGCTGAAGAAAAGTGCCAATGTTCCAAATCTCATAAGGATAGCACCTTAATAAAGGATAGTGATGTAAACCATTGAAAAAAATAGATCACATTTATAGTGTGATGTGGCTCATCAGCTGCAAGAATAACTACAAGAATCCCTTATTTTTTATCTTTTTTTTTTCTACTTCAATAAGTGGCCTTCAGTGTTATTTCTATACTTACATCAGGCTTGTACTCAAATATCACATAAACGGAAAAATCACACACTTGCTTCCATTCTCTAAAAGCTTTTCCAAGTCTTGCTTATTACAGTGCAATAATTTGTACATTTTGATTTCCAAACACACCACTGTCCTACTAAATTATTTAGAGAACTTTGGCCATACCTGTACACTCATTTTCCTTGTCCTCTACACTCACTGTCCTTGGTACTTAAACAACAAACTCTCTCTTCCAAGGGTGGTGTTTTTCTGACCCTACAGGGCCAAATCTAACTGGACTTAAGAAAAATATTCTCATCAAAATGAGTTCTGGAAAAAGCAGAGGACTGGGTATCAAACTCAGTACTGGGAATTTACTATGTGGCTGTGCAGTTCTAGTTTAGGAATCAGTTTTGATCTAGGTTCATTCACTGCCTGGCAGTCCATCAAGCATTTCTATATTTGTGTCGACTTTAAAACCATAAAAAGAAATCTGATTCTTGAAAAGAGCCATTTCCTAGACTGCAGTGAAGATGGCTGTTGGCAAACGCCTGTTACCAACAGAAGTATTAAACATTCTGCTTCAGTGTGCGGCTCTTTTGGTCTTTTAGTTGATTGGGAAATTCCCAAGAATACGTTTCAAACTTAACAAGCACACTGGAGAATTCAAGATTCAGCAGCTGAAATACAATTCTCAGTGGTTTCTTGTGCTGCAATGTACATGGGGTGTAACTTGTGTGTAACTTGACTAGACCATGCACCTAATTTAGCATTTTCCTAAAGTTAGAGCATCATTCTTGTGCTAGTCTTTGAATATGTAATCAAAGATCTCCAATAAATTAAAGGAAAAACAAACAAACAAACCTCAAACAACTGCAGAGAGAAATACTTCCCAAGAAAAATCTCAGACCAAAGACGATAAAACAAGCATTTTTCCAAAGTTGGTGTAAATCAGGCAGAAAAGGAAAATTTGAAAATAAAAACACAATAATAATAATAATAATACCATATTATCAACTGGACAAAAAAACCAAAAAACAAGTAAAGAAAATTACTGCAAGAAAAGTGGAATTCCTTTACCTGTTTTTGAAAAATTTAAATTTTTATTTGGCTCAAAGCGGTCTGGATTTATTTTACCTTAATTTTACGTTATTTTTCTACAATGTGAGCAATGTAGGTCAGTTTTAAAGGAAAAAAAAAAGTGACATTTTGAATCAAAAAGTCAAAGTTTCATTTTACAAATGTCAAAATGAAATGGTTTGGCATTTCCAAAATGAAACATTTCATTTCAGAAAGGTCAAAATGATATGTTTTGACATTTTTGAAATTTCTCCCTGCTTTTGTTCTGACCAGAACTATTAGTCAAATTCAACCTTGATTAGTTTCAGGCCCCTTTAAGCTCAATTTTCTATCCTAATTACCAGTCATGAAAAAAGATTTGCCTGGTGTTATTGCAACAAAGAAAACAATACAATCTTTAAAACTGTGTTGGAACTGCTACTGTAACATGCTTTCTGTCCTTCTCCTGCTTTGCTTGAGCATCCAAGTACCTCCTACCCACGTATTTTCACAGCTGGGAGAGTTAGCTTTGCCCTCCTGCATGCCTTAAATTAAAAACAATAACACAGCCAAAGGCACAATGTCTCACCTAAACCAGAAGCTGGACAAGAATTAATTGTCCTAATGGACAGTTTTCAGCATTTTTATAGCGCACATATATTGCCCAGGTGTTACAATTACAGTCACTATAAAAATGCTTATAGGTGAGCAAATGCACCCTGTGAATGAGAGGCAGAGTAATCTGCCTATTGCCCTTAGCAATAACATGTCAGCATTTCTTTCCAGTGTCTCATGGGCAGTCCACACTAAACTCAATATTGTTAGTTTAGCATCCTATGAATAAATAAATCATATTAAGCACTGCAACCAGGATTGAGGTCAAAACACTGAACAAGAATAAATAAGAGAAGTTGTAATGTCTGCTCGCTGTGTTGTTGGGAGGTGTGCAGCAGAGGGAGAGATCAGTTTTCCCACTATTCTGCCAGTGCCCCGGGATCAGTGAGGGAGGGCAGGGGACAAGAGCAACACCACTGTGCTGACTGCAAACTCACCAGGCAGGACTTACAGCAACACCGTGCAGAAACACCTTGCCATGGAGTCAGGGACTCTTCCATGAGCATTGCTGGAATGGCAGAGTGTAAAAGGGATTTATTCCTTCTGCATGCATTAGGGACAAATCCAAGGAAAACAGGCAAAGGGATATAAAGAGAACCCATATCTCTTTATTTTTCCCCCTAAGCATATCAGATCAAGCAATCATGGTGAATGTCATGGATTGTATCATTCTATCTGTGATCTGACCTTAAACAGCCTGAGTAGAAACAACATAGATAGCTCCAAGAATCCTTCAGCTATTTGTGCTTTTTGCAGGATTTTTGGTTTGCTTGTTTGGTGATTCATTTTTTTAAATCAATGTTTAGAAACTTGTGGCATAAAGGTATTCTGTAGAGAATCTCAGGAATGACATAAATACATTAAGTAATCCTTCACTTACTAAGTCTAGCCTGCACAGAATGTCTGTACAGAAATTTTGTCTTTTGGTCCAGTTGATGTCTGCCCTGTCTGTTCACTCCTGATGACACTATCCATCTCCTTTCCACAAAATCAAGTAAAACTACGGTGCTTGTGTCCTCCTCATGCCCTCAAAACTGGCAGGTTGTCAATATGTGCTATCCTGCACTGCGTCTCCTGGAATCCTGCTTAGACTGATGACTTTCAAGCCCTTAAACCTGGCTATGCAATACTTTGTGCATAATGTTATCTGCTGACAGAATCAAATAGCATGTTATTAAAGTTTGAAAGGCTTTATCTATTTTTCATAAGCATTTTAATAGGCATTGCATTCCCTTTTGCCTCCCAGATGCTCATCAGCCAAACTGATCTCCAAATGGACATTGTATACTTAGATTTTATTACAATGGGTCTCACAGAGGCAGTAGAAAGAAAAAAATAAGTGCTTAGCTCTACTTTACCTAGGCTTCAAGGATTGTTAAAGGATTACAGCACAAAGGGTTTGGGTTTGGTTTGGATTTTTTTTTTTTTTTTCTTACTGATGCCCTAGTGCCAATATTTTTTTTTGTAACTGTACTTGCCCCTCCTAGCTATTTTTACAGTCATTTTGCCATTTCTCTATTTTCTGCTTGGGAACACCACTGTTTTAAGTAATGTGAAAGAGCGAGTTCCAGCTCCAGTGTTGATGGAGCATGAAAATTTTGTGTTGGTGTCCAGACTCCTCCCCCACAATTTCACTTAGTTTAATTCATAATGAATCATGTTTTAATATCAACCAAAATCAGTGCTTCACAAACTTTATCACCTGAGACATAGATTTTCACTTGGCAACCCCAAAAACAATTTACACCTAGCAGTTCTGTTAGTCTTAATTATACAAATTATTTTACATATATACACATTTTCAGAATACAAAAAACTTATTTTCATTCAAATGAAAGTTTTCAACAAGCTTTCCTCAGTAATGGAATATGAAGCTATTAAAACAAAGGGCACCTTACTAGAGGATCGACAGCATACTTTTAAAAAATATTGGATTCTTTATCCTTCTAAATGAAAGGGCTTCAGGGATAGATCTGTAATCCAAGTATGAGCAATCCATAGCAAGTCTACCATTCAAAAGGAACATACATCTTTTAAGGCATATTGGCCACATCTGCACTGTACAGCATTGGGCCTTGCCTCCACGTGGGGGATGTGCCAATAACAGCAATCAGTTTGGGCTTGTTTCCATTCAGGGAGGAAACAGGATAAGCCCTGCTGGACCCATTAAGAGAGTGTTTTGAAAACACAAAGTTATGAGAACATGGTTGAGGTCCAGGAGCTCTGGGTCAGCACTGGAGGACTATGTGGAAGGAAGGGGGACAAACCTGGCGCAGTTCTGCTCACCCTGTCTAGGGGAGCAGTCCAGTCCTCATCAGAAGCTACTCCCAGGAGAACACTTGAGTTTGGTTTGAGGAAAGGCTAGTGGGGGCACTTGGGCACAGAGCCAGGGAGCTGGCTGACAGGTCAGAGCTGTTTTATTTGTCAGCGTGGCTGCACCTCTAGAGACATCAGCCCCGTTGTGTACGTGACACGTGCATTTCACATATGTTAAAAACACAGTTAATTTCACATATTGCTGGGGGAAACAATACTGCAAGAAGAAAAAGAAAGGAAATGAAAAGGAGGAGGGGAAATGACAGTGATCAAAATGATGATGCAGCAAAGCAGAGAGTTTACTCTCAGAGCCAGAGCAATCACTGTTTTCCTTAAGGCATGTAAATGCTTTCACCTTACACTGAGGATTTAGGAATAATACAACTATTACAGTGGTTCTGTGCAGTGCATTTCTGCAGTAACTTGCCTTCCCCTCTACCAGTATTTCTTTCTCTTCCAATGGTTCACAATTTTGGTTTTTCCTCCCATCTTTACTTAAAGACCTTTATATTATGTAAATGACAGGGCGCACTATCTATGTCTTTTGCTTTGTGTACTACATTTCATTTACAGGAAACCATGATTAAAAAAACACAAAAAAAACAAAGAACAAACCGTTCAGTAATGTTTCCATGTCAGATTACTAACTCAACCTTAAGCTATATGAACTGAATTCTTAAACAGATGTGAAGACTGTTTCACTGTACCTTGAGTCACATTTTTCTGATGATCAGATGGATGTTTTCCCATTTGTTATCCTAGACTGGCTGGGTTTGGAAGAGCTTTCCTGGCTTATGCCTCATTCTTCTATTGATTAAAAAGAGGCAAGAAAGCACTGGCTTGGTTTCCCTCCATGTATTTGAGGCTGAACTATGATTTCATCAAAATTCATTCCTTATTACATGTCTATAAAATGTCTTCACACATGTGTATTATGTGAACAGGATAAATTTTTTTATATATGAAAAAAATCAAAGCTGACGTTGGTGAAAATTGTGTAATGTCAAAACTAGCCCAGTTTCATCCTACTACCAAACAAAAGATTACAGGAAATTGTCCCAAAAGGTCACAAAGAATTCCAGAGCCCTGTTCTGCCTGGAAAAGAAGTATGTGCTTAAATTCTCTGTTGAATAAGAACATTAGATGAGACTTAATTCTTTTTTTAAATAACATGAAATTTATTTAATTTTTTTTAGTTAGTAGTTATGATTATCTTGTTTTCCTGCGAGGCAAAGAAAAGTATTCAAACTTCATTCTGAGAATAGCTTCCTCTTTTCATTGTGTCTAAACAAAAAAATTAATTTAGTACTGATAGGAATTCATAGGACTTTATATTGGGAACAAGGAAAACTTACCAATCCTGACACATTCACCATCTATGTGACTTAATCAGACTAAGATTTGGTGCCAGTTATTTTCTGAGATGTAGCAACTCTGCAGAAAATATTCTCCTCAATTCCACAACTAACTTGAGCACATCAAGATGGGCAGTGAAACTGGTACTTTCATGTCAAAAGTTCTTAAACTGGTAATATATCATGAAAGAAGAAACACCCTAAACAAGAAAATCATAAGCTGCTTGGTCCTTATTTCAGCTTTGTAACAAGCAACCTTACACAGTTATTTAACTCATCTGGAGGCAAAAGACTATGTAAAGATTTAAAGATATTATGGGTCAGATAAACAAAACTATTAATACAAATATTTCAAACTAACAAATTATAGAAAATAAAGTAGAAAAAATAAGCACTTTCTTCTCTTAAAAATTGTGTCATCCATTAGAACCTTATGCAGGATAAAAGCTTTAAGGTAATAATTGCACGATAATGTCGGTTTGTAATGTGCAGCAAATGCAGGACACAAAGGAGCTTCATTAGAAGATGGGTCTTCTTATTCTTGCCCTTACTCACCTGCTGGATATCAAAAATTCAAAAAGCAACATCAAGTAGGTCAGCATGTGGTACCTCTGGAGAGAACTGTGCCAGTAACTAGGGATGGGCTCAAATTAATCAGGAGGCACTGGTGAAATGGAGTCTGAGCCCTTATAAAATATGTTCCTGTTGCTATGTTATAAGGAGAGAAGAAAGAAGACTGGTTTTTTATTTTTCTTTTTTTAAATTTAGCAGTCAGAAATCCCAGTTTGCTATCTAAGGTTAAAACTAACAGCTGGACATATCTTGGTAAAATTTCTATCTATAATAAAACAAAAAAGGGAAAGGATGTATATCTGGAAATGTATCCACTGAATATAAAATTGCTCTAAAGAGATAATTTTAAATTTCTATCTCATTAATGTAATGCATTCCTAACACAATTGAAAAGAAAGCCTGTTTACCTACATGGCTTTATTTACCAGACACACGCATCCATCTACACAAAACACGCAATCTAATTGCACAGGGCGTGGAATAAGAATTAACTTGTGAAGATCAAGGCTGGCTTTGCTGCCTGCTGAGCACTTCAGTGCAGATCTATGTAGGACAAATTCCACTGGAGAGTGTCTTTTATCATTAGCTGATCCCAGGGTCTCATGGAGATTGCACTTCATTGACCGGCAGCGTCTTTCCTTGTTCCACCGAGAGGCACAGTCTGGTGGGAATATTTTACCTTTTTTTTCCCCCTTCTTTTATTTTTCCCCTGTCTCAAGACAGACATTAACTATGTGAGTTAGCCACTGGTTTTAAAGGCCTCAGAGGATGTATGTATGAAAGGCTGGTCATGGAGGAACAGGAAGAAAAGAAGGAATAAGATCTGCAAAGAACAGCTTTCTGAACCTGTGACCAGCAGGCCTGCATGCTCAGAATATTTTTATTTTTTTTTTTCCCCACTGCTGTCAAGTAGAATTTTTTCCTTTATTTAAATCCTGTTGTACCTTAAGATTTTTTCCAGGGGGGAAATAAGGATTACAACAAAACAAAAAGAAAAAGTAAACCAACCAACAACAACAACAACAACAAAAAAAAGTACTTTTAATAGCAAAAAATCAAGTGGGAAGAAAAGGGAAGGAAAAGAGGGAAAGTCAAATGGCTAGCATCACACAAGCTGAGGAAGGGCACATCACAGGGTTAACATCACAAACTGTTTAGCAGTTCAGAAAAACACATGTAGATTCCTATTAAATAATTCAGCCTGAACATCAACACCTTTCCAGGCTAGAGAGTTCTTTTTCCATAGGAAAAAGAAACACAATTACTGACCAAAATGTCTGGCCTCTTCCTGCTCATATACTGTATTCGATTTTCACTATTTATTTATAAAAGAGAATTAAGGTTAAGATCAAATAGGACAGGAATAATCTTTCGATTTTTCACAGTGTTATTTCAGCTTCCTTACTGTAGTTCTCCTCAAGATGTTATTTGTTCTGTTTGTTTTAAGATTTACTAAGAGCTAGTTTGCAAGCTGAATTATGCAAGAGGCTTATTGAAGGCAAGATCACAATTTCCTCTCTCCCTGGACATGTTTGGACTGCTTTGTGAAGGAATGAATCTCACACTGAATCTCTCCTCATTCCCAGACTGTACAAGGAAGAGGGTTAAGGAGCAGCAGAGGGTATCTCCCTCTTGAACACTACAGTTTGCACAATAATCTGGTTTGTGAAATGCTAGAACATGAAACACCTGACACACTTTTCCAGGGAAAAATACAAACCCAAGAGTGCTCTGGGGAGGATGTGTCCAACGCCATCATTAAAACACGTGTCTCCTGTAAAGCTGCATTTTAACCTCAGGCTTGGTACCATATCTGGGGCAGGACAGGAGAGGCAGAAGGTTCCATTTTCTTTCAGCCCTTCAGGGAAGAATGCTTTCCATTTTGTGCTGCCTCTACACATCTTGTGGATTAGGAGCAACTGAACGTGTTCTTGCCCTATCTCAACATAGTGCCATGGATTAGGCAGCTTGTGCGTGAATGAGAGCTGCATTCAGCATTAGAGTTTTGCAGTGCTGGCTTTCCTGCTATGGAGAAACCTCTTTAGCACAATTTTTATCTGTTTATTTTAGTATCAGATAGTAAAATTAATTAGCTTTATTAAAGAGCAAGCAATCTGATACTCAAGAAAACAAGCAGAGTAGCAGGATTCCAAAAATATGCCTGCCACCTGGCATTGCCTGATATATGTGCTTGCTTACAAAACATAGCTGCAGCTGTAAATTTTACTTGTTTCTATAGGCAAAATTGATGCAACACTTTTCTCTGTTTATCTAAAGGTATTTGCAGTTCTTGACTCATTAACACATTGACTGGAATATCCATAAACTGGGTTAAGACTCAATTTATTTGAAACTTTTGATTTCAGACAGCTTTCTGTAATTCCTACCTATCTAGGTATCTACTGTGTTTCCATGGAAAGTTATTTTTATCATCCACTTAAAAAAAAACAAAACAAAACAAAAAAACCCCACCCGAAACAGTCTAAAACACCACTAAACCCCTACACATTTCATGTGTGTTTTCATATGGTCAAAGACTATGTTTACAACAGACAAAATCTCAGCATTAAGTGATTGGTTACAACAAAGAGCTTCACAAATGTGAGTTTTTCTGCCCAGACAGTGTAGCAAGGAACCTATATATGGTTACCAAGGTTCACTTCTGGACCAATAAACTCAAATGTGTTACTGTGCCATTGATGAAAAATGTATAGCATACTCTATAAAACTGCTCCTTTCAAACCAATTATTAAAACAGCCACAAAGAAGCAGCTCCAACTAACTGTGCACTCCCATTAACTCAGCTTAGAAATGCACCTTCTGAATATTTCAATTTATTAATAAGTCCATTAAAAATTAACATCAATATTCCACAAACAAATATCTTGAGATATCTGCATTTCCTGTAAAACTGGATAACATTAATATAAAAATATAAATATAAATATTTTTACTGTTATCTGCATAACAGTAAAAATATTTATATCCCATCTGCATTAAAACGTGGGTACCTGTTATCACTGCTGTACAACATGTCTCAACATGCAAACATATCTATAACTTTCAATAATTTTTTTCCCCTAGGAAGTACCAGGAATGAAGGACCAAGTTAAGTTAAAGCCTTCACACTCATTTGGGTAAGTGTACTTCTGCCCAGTCATACTTTTATTTTTTTTTTAAATATTTATTTTTAATGCATTTCTTTCTCCATTATTATCCCAATGATGAGGAAAACATGACACCCAATAACTGCTGCAGTTATAACTTTGCAATCCATATTGCAAAGCCAGGCTTGAGAAAGCAGGACCCCAAGTGCTTCCTAAAATCAAAACTTTTAATTCTTTTCAAGAAAGGCAAGGAATTCAGCTAGTACCACCAAATTATAAGCTCAGTCTAATTCTATCCTTCACCTCCTCCATGATGCTTCTCTTTGATATGTCTTTTGTTCAGGAAAGTAACAGCTGTATGCAGCCAAGAGATAAAACATGCTTAGGACTTTTGGTTCAAAATAAGACTATAAAAGAATAGGCCAGTACTCAAATTTTACTGCAAAAATATTTGTTTTGCACTCATACAAAGCTATCTTATTTTAATGTTGTCATATGCTGCAAAAACATCCCCTCTCTTCAAATTATTTAGTCACAAACATATCTTAAGCAGGTAAGTAACAAAATCTTGGATTCTAGTAGATAAAACTGAGCATGATGTGAAACAAACTAAACTATTATCATGAAATAATAATAGTAATTTTGAGATTCAAATTAGTCTATATTTGACTGAAGCAAACTCTCTTGTTGGATAATAAAATTGAAATATATTGTTAAATACCTTCTAGTACTTCACCATTCTTCTACCTCTCTTCTCCAACTGTCTTAGCATTCTCTTTTTTAAAATTACCTATATACTGGGGATGTATTCTACTCTGTAACCTTGGCAACAAGTTATTCCCTTTCAGAACATACTGTACATTCTTTTTTTTTTTTTTTTTTTTCTTTCTCATAATAATAATGCATATTATCATCTGAAAGCAGCAAGAAGTAAAGTGGTGTGTTTGACCCTGAAGTTTTCAGGTCATTATCAGGACTGGATTATAGCTCTCAAAGAGTGATACCTCTTTTATTATTATTAATTATTATTAATATTTCATTGCTTTATTTAGAAAGTTCCTAAAGACATTTAAACAAACTTGGATTCCAAACAGGAAATAAAAGCCTAGCACCAGATTTAAGCGACATTTAGGTGCTCAAATCCCAAACTGTAATCTCACCTGTGTCACCAGTGACAACATCAAAGCATTTCTCTCTACTTATGAGGATTTTAGTTTGGGAAAAAAAAGTATTATTGACACAGATGACAGTAACAAGGACCTTCACTTTTTAGGGACATAAAACCCTCACAAGTTTCCTAAATTGCGACACACTTCAGACCCTCAGACTCTCAGGGCTTTGCTTCACTGAGGAGATTTTACTATCAGGACAGGAATGAAGTCCCTGCTTTCTCTTACAAAAATTATGGCTCTCTCTCAAGCCAGTCATCCTGGGTCATCTGCTCCTGATTTTCAGACAGGACTGATCTTGGGAATCCAATCTCCTGCTTGAAAACCAGAAAATGCTACTCCTAATAAGCCTGTAATGGGGATGCAAGATTGGAAAAGATGAAAAAAGTGGCACATTAAAAAAAAAAAAAGAAAAAAAAAAAAGAAAATAAAATAAGGGGAAACAAGTAAAAATAAAATTTCCCCATTCACTTTATGCTGATCCTCTCTTTCCTGCCTTTTATCAAATTGTTTTATTGCATATAACAAATAAATTGTTAAATAAATATTTCTAACAAAAAATAAGCTCCTGTGTTTGAAACCACTAACCTAACGAATATAAAATGCACTTAAAACAGAGTTAGCACTCCATGCAACAAGATCATAGAGATTATAAAGTTGCCTCATTTTATTCATATTACAAAACTGCCACATGTAATTTGGTAATTTTAGCTGTCTTTGATCATCAGACGATGAAGATTTATCTATCATAAAGGCTAATTACTGCTATCATCTTCCATAGACAGTGGTCTCTATAGGCCCTGCTTGTACTTTTTGATGGAAAGAAGAGGGCCAGACTTTGATGATTTCAGACCTGTCTCATCAAAGAGCCAGTGGGGCACTACCCTTAATGTATTCACTTCTGAAGAGACAGTGGGAGCACTGCCATCTGCTTTACACCACAAAAATCCTCCAAGAAAGATCCGTTCAAATGAAGACGTCTTACCCTTCATCAGCGATATGGACACAGACTTGTGAGCATTTCAGAGGGAAAAAAGTTAGTGAGGAACAGAAAAAGGAGGTCATGAATATGGCAATTTCCCCACCTTATCAGAATCTGTCTCTCACCAGCCTTTGTGACCTCTCTGCAAGTAATTAGCATGCTCAGTGATTCTGCTATTAGCAACATCCTCAGCTTAGCAGACTAATACTATTAACGTGCTGCTTAAAAATAGGGTGGAATGGAGAGAGATTTGGAAAGTATAGAGCATTTAATTGCAAAATAAAACAAGCATTTTCTCTCATCAAATATAGCCAGTATTCAGGGCATCATTGATTGGTTTTAAATCTTGCCGATGAAAAGAAATGAGTGAACAAACAGGCTGAACTAAGCTGTTATAAACAAAACATTCAAACACTCCAAAAAAATAGTTCCTTAAATCTAAATTACCTCTAATTCGTAAAGAAATTAAGTAACTAATTTCATCTTGTTTGGGTTATTTAATTATCTGATAGAAATAAAAAAGCAGGGAGCAAGTCTGAATCAAAGAAAAGAAAGATTGGCTTTTTGTCTCACAGTGAGACACACAGCTTAGTTGTTAATAACAAAATGCTATAAGCCATATGTTTCTTGTGGTTTTCTTTTAAGCTTGAAATTAGAATGTGCTAATTAGAGTGTGGGCCACATACAAAAATACAGCACAGCATTGGAGTGGTGCCTGTATGAGGACTACATTGTCGATGAGTAGAAGACTGGTGCTATAATTATCTTACAATCCAAGAAGTAATTCACCTTAGTAATTTTTGAATATACCTAGAGCCTGGTTCACAAATCACTTAATTGCTTTTATGCATCCTTGTGCTGCAATTTACTGTATATGAGAAAAGTGACTTGTATACCAATATCATATAATTTGTCTCACATTTGCCAACCTTCCACATTATAGTATGGCAACTAACAATACTCTGTTTCAGCTTCATTTCCCAGGATCTAAAGACCTCAGGAGATGTGAAGTTGACAGTGTTTCCAGCTGGGAGCAAATAGCATATATTCAAAAAAGGAACCATGAAAAGCTTCCCATAAAGCTAGTAGGTAAAATAGTCTTGTCAGTTTGAGCAGCATTCCCACAAACTGCATTTTACTTTGTTCATATTGGAGCATAACCCATGTTTACCCTTCAGGGGAAAAAAAAAAAAAAAAATCAGGGAAGCTGAGATGTGAATTGGACAAGAAAGCGAAATTTCAGTCAAGTACAAAACACTTTCTAATATTCCTTTTTTGTATATTCCCCGAGATGACATTACCCTCATTATGGAATATGTATCAGACTATTACTTTCCAGACAGACAGATGCCATTGTGTGAAACATACTGGTCAACAGATTCATCTGGGAACTTTTCACCAGAATGTTGATGAAAAACAGGTTTCTGTGAAAAGGGGTGTGTTTTAAGGTGGGGAGGGAGAGGGGAAGAAGTGATTTTTTTTAGCCATTGATATTGCTCCAAATTTACTACATCTCAGATATTTATAGTGAGAAACCTTTTCTAGTTCTGTTTGAATGTAGCCTGTATGATAGTAAAGGTGCTGTGGTCTTTAGTGGAAATTGATATAAAAAGCACATAATGGTTAACAAACAACACATTAAGGGCAGCAGTTTGTGTTCCATTTGGGTTGGTATAACCAAAAGCTGATGGTTAACATAAAATCCCCCCTTTGCCCTGTGTACTTTCTCCCTTCTGCCTCATTTCTTTTTTCATGGCATTGAACATATGATTATGTCCTCACAAATCAAGTTTATGTTGAGCAAAACTTCCTCGAATATAATTTCACAGAATGACAGAACAGTTCGAGTTGGAAGGGACCTCTGGAGATCTTCCAGTCCAACTCCTCTGCCAAAGCAGAGTCACCCAGAGCAGGTTACACAGGAACACATCCAGGTGGGTTTGAAAGTCTCCGGAGAGGGAGAATCCATAGCTTCCCTGGGCAGCTATTCCAGTGTTCTACCACCCTCAATACAAAACGTTCATCTTCTTGATTTGGGACCTTTGTGTTTTATTTCAGGGTCATTGCTCCTCATCCTGTTACTGGAAACCACTGAAGAGTCTGGCACCATCCTCTTGGCCCTTTGAGATATTTTTGTGCACTGATGAGATCCCCTCTCAGGTTTCTCTTCTCCAGACTGAGCAGGCCCAGCTCCCACAGTCTCTCCTCATAAGAGAGATGTTCCTGTTCCTTAACCATCTTTTTGGCCTCTGCTGGACCCTCTCTAGCAGCTCCTTGTCTTCTTTTGTCCCGAGGAATGACAAACTGGACACAGCACTCCAGATGTGGCCTCACCAGGGCCAAGTAAAGGGGCAGGATCACTTCCCTTGACCTTCTGGCCACCCTGATGCCCTCCAGGGTCACAGTGATCCTCCTGTCCACTGTCAGCTTGATTTCTAATCCAGTATTTAGATGTTTACTTTAGACTACATTTGGTTTTATAAAAGACTGTTCTTTCTTCCTAGCTGTTTCTCAGATTTAAAGAAGTCCTAAAGGTATATCTTTCTCTAGTGTCAAATTCCTTATCTGCTTTAGTGACTTCAATTGGACCAAAAAAACGAAAAATAAAACTAAAATTTTGCCTAATATCTATCTTTTTCACCAGCCTAGATGCATTTCTCATAGACTAAGAAAATACATCCTGTAATTGTCCTCTGTTAACATTTTACTAATTACTACTATCAAAGATAGAGTGGTTTACCAAAATGTAAAAAGAACATGAAATTATATTCGATCTAAAATCTCCTGAAGTCCACAAATTTCCAATCGTCTAAAGTTTTGAGAAAGCCATAGTCTGCAAAAACATTCCCTTTGCAGTCACTATGTACTTGGACTTAACTTGTACACATAGCAATTTCAAGAGTTTTCTATATTTTACTCAAACATATTGACTGATGATGATAATAAGCTTCACATTTGCTTTAAACAGACATTTACAGCAAATAAATGTAAAAGCTGCCTATGACAGTAAGTGCCCTAAGCAATTAACATAAGTTCCCATATGAAACTAAAAATGGAAATGCAATATTGCAAATGATGATAAATAATTAATAGCTTTACACTGAAAGCTAAGGGAAATTCACATTTTTATCTATATGTTTTATTCAAATTACTGTTGCATTAGAAACAACCTGATTAGAATGAGACATCTTTTTGCAAAGTTCAACCATTTCTGATGTCACTGAGATTAATTTGTGTCATATTTGAGATGAATCTACCTTATATGTGTTTTGGGCTAAACCACTTTTTCTGCTTATATGCTGTACCACCAAGCAGTTGTGTTTGTGAAAGGTAGAGATATGTAGCTATCTCCAACCTGGCAGATCACCCAATGCTAACAAATATACAAAGCTTCAACACAGGCCTTGTCCTGTTGCTGCAAACCACAAGTAATCCCATCTCAGTGTGCTTTCAAATGTTATTTGTCATTTGAAGTCTTCACTGCATGCGAATATCATCTGTAGGATATTCCATGTAGGATATGCCATGAAATGGAGATTTAATATTGATAATTACACAGGCAGTTCACTATTTAAACTTTGGCTGGTCAACAGCAGCCTGCCATCCCTAATTTCTGAGTCAGCTCCAAGCACGTTAATTTTCCCTGTATATAGTGGAAAATCCATCATTTTAACAGATTCTGGGATAAATTCTTGGGTTTTGTGCTTGTTTCCTGGAACCCACTCTCACCCTTGCCAGCATGTCTATTTTTTTCACTACTTATCAATACATAGACCTGAATTACAAAATACAACAGGTTTGGCCACATTCAAAAGCCTGTGTATGTGTGAATTTTGTCAACTTTTAATTGTTTATCTTTAATTCTCCTGTCTCAGAGATGAAAATTTAATTGCTCTGCAGACCTAGAGACTGAGTGGTATCCTTACCACTCAGTTTTAGGATATTTTTGGTGTCTTTCTTGAGTCTGATATAGCTGGTTTCGATTGCCAGAAAACTTCCCAAGCTGGCTTAATTCTATCCCCTCCTCTATGTTGTACATCATACTTGCACATTTACAAAAATATAAATATCATTATCCATAGATGCATCTCGCTAATATTTTTTGGGGAACACCCACATATGATTACAATGAGGTCTGATTATCGTATTACATCGTAAGCTAACTTGTGTACAGCCCTGGTGATAGTTTCACCTTTCTCCCAACGCTACTTTTATTCTTTCCTTGTTAAATGACTTGTCAAATCTACATTTTATTTTTATAGTCTGTTTTTTGTTTTTGTTTTTTTTTTTCTTAGTGGACATATTTTTATTCTTTCTGGGCCTTGTTTTTTCTTCATTAAGACAGATTTGAAACAGCTCTTGTCCATCTGTGTTTTTTAAAGAAATTATTTATACACATTGTAGCAATGGTTTCCGTAAGTGTCAAACAGCAATAGACAAAAAGGAGAAAAAAAATCTTAGGAAAAATAATACAACTCAAAATAAAACAACTCAATATGTGGTTCCCTTTAGTTTAACAGAGCAAGGAGACCTCTGCTAAACAGCTGGGAAGAGAACCTGTCTAAAAGAACAATAATCCTTTATTATTTAATATTTCAGAAATAGTGGGGTGGTTTTTTTTGCAGAATACCACAAGGACAACAGGCTTCAACTTCAGTTTTGAGAGGCAGCACTTTACACAACTAGCAGCATGATTATGCTCTGTTTCTCCACTATAAGCCCATGAAGTCTTCTGATAGTACTTAAATACTTCCTTTTCTCCCTTTACAGCCTATAGGCAGTGTCCCTACTGTGGCATTACCTCCACATGCACTTTTCATCCACACAGAAGAATGAGAATTCATTCTTTATTAATGTTATCTATAAACTACCTTGACTACCAGGTTAGAACAAATTAATATTTTGCATTTTCCTGATTCGTAATAGAAACCAGTTATCATATACCCTTCTCAAGTGGAACAGGTCAATAACACAACTTGCATCCTCAGAAGGAAACAGCGGATAGAATTAGGGTTTTCTTTAATTTAGTGTTGCTCATGTACAAGATATATATATATGTGTTTCAAAGGCCTGCTTCTGGTGATCGATATGACAAAGTGTGAGAAATATTTTATCCACTCACAGCTCTAAATGCCTTTTCCCTCATTTTCTTTGGGATTTTTCAGGCCTGCACTCCTGCAGTCCGCTCTGCTGTAGCTGTTGGGTTGGTTTTATGGTTCTGCTTGATCAAACGCAGGGAAAAAAAAGCATTAAGAAAGTACTCGCTCTGTTCCGCACCCACGCCGATGCTGCTCTCAGTCAAATAAAATCCAGCTCATGCACACATTGCTGGAGCCTGATCCTGTGAAACAGGCTGGGCTGTATCCCTCAGACAGTGCTTAGGCTGTCATGTCACTTATTCTTGGAAGCTACTACAACTTAGCCTCAACAGAGCAGTCGCCAGCCCTTTGCATTCCTCGCTCTGAATCAGAAGCTGGACATTAAACAGAACAACTTCAGCGAGACGACACAAAGCTCCCCCTTTATCTCTGACTAATGTCAGAGTAACAGTTCTGTGCCTCAGCACTTGAGCAGAGCACAGGAAGCAGGGCAGTGCAGTATTAATCATCACTCTGCAATGTTGTCACCAGACACAGACCAAAACAAGTTTACTTCGACGCTGTTCTACAGACTGCAGTGTGCAGCACAGCCCTTTTGAACACACAGATATTTTCATTCCTTGCCTGTTTTTTTATGAGAACTCAAAGAAAGGTGAATTTTGTCACTGTGTATTTATTATCATCTTTATGTTTGTTTCAACATAATTCCACTATTTATTTTATGCTGGTTAGCATGTAAACTTATTCTTTGAAATGCTAATTGTCAAGACAAAGTTTGCTGAAGCTGCCGAATAATGATGCATCCTTCACTATCCTCATGTCTTTCTCTGAATGAGTCAAAACTGCTCAGACATTTACTAACATAATGCCATGATAGGGTTCCTGACGCTATCCTTGACATGTATAGATGAATTAGATGAGATTCTCTGCCTTTGTAGGATGCCTTTTGCTCTCCCTCGCTATGAGTTTCCTCGTGCAACCTCACTGGAGGGTCACAGCAATGAATATGGCTTGACCCTGCTTTACAGCATTTGAAGTGCTGGAAAGGAAAGGTAGACACAGCCTATTCTATCTGCCCATGGCAGAGCTGATGGATGATGCTGGCCTTCTTATTTGAACTTTTATATATCCTCAAGAATTTCCAAGGACCACAAAGGCCAGGTACAACAAAGAATTTTGTCAGAATGATTAAGTTAACATAAGCATCTCTATTTTGCTTCCTAGGTATTTTCTGCTATTCTCAAAGAGTAAAGATCATGTCAATAGCTCTGTGCCACAATCAAAATTCCACTGTGTTTCCAGGAATGTGGTGTCTATTAAGCTGTACAGTAGACAGCTGAGAAGAGCTCCAGTCAATATTTTGCAGACAACTGTCATCTGAGGAAAATCTTTATAATTACAACACCTTTTTTTCTTTTGAGCCATTTTATTTGGAAAAGGGGGCCAACCTTTTTTAAGATTTTGTAACTTGAAATTTGAAGAGAGGCAGTCCCAATGTAGTAAGGCCATATTTCTCTATCAACATTTCACCTCTGTCTGTAAAGGTGTTTAAAGCATTCTGATGTAAGGGTATTATTCACATCTTCATCACCTCCCAACCCCCTCCACCTCCCCAATTTGCAAATAAAAGCTATAAAGAGGTTATTTCTAATCGGCTTCAATTCCACAGGGGTCAGGACATCGTGTATTGCATGATTTATGACTGCAGGTAGCTAATGCTCAACCCATCAGTAAGGGATAATTCTTTCCTAAGCAACTTTCTTCTGCTGCATCTAACATTTTCTGCCTTGTATAAAAGTTAGTCCCAAAATCCTTTACAGAAAATTTTTATTTAAAGCCTAAACCTAGCTTTAATTCAACAAATCATGCCTACAATAATTATATTAAGTTCTAAGTGGTTAGGATTTGTTTTGTTTTTTTTTATTGTCATCACATAAAAAAATATGCTTTTGATCTAGAGATCATGAGTCTGACAGTAATTTTTTTAAATAATATTTCTGATTGTGAAATTACCTAAATGAAAAAAGGGTCAATACTCATGTAAATGCCTAATATAGCATTTTAACCATATTCTCAGATTCATATGATTTCTTAATTTCAGCTATCTAATCTCTCTTTGTTGGAAACCAGAGTATCACTGCTTCATCCAAGGGTAGGCATAAACCTGGATCCAGTGAGCTTAAGCTATTTCCAGTTGGATAAACTCCTGCCACTGTGTATAGTGCCAGCCCAATACTCCCATTACCATTTGCACACAGGAAAGAAAAACTGGCACAGAAAACCCAAAAGCAGCCAAGAACTTATAAGTAGAATGGTATTAATAGCAGGCACGACCTGAAAAGGTTGATTTTTAAATTAATTAAAAATAATGGTAGAGACACAGAGAAAAATGTGGGCTGGCTCAATATTAACTGATCACATTGAAGATAAAATGGAAAACATGTTTATATTGTGGAAAAGTTTATATTATTTTAAATGGTCTTTGTGTCAACAGAATTGTCTTTACCTGCGTCCAGGGCAAAATATTTTATAAAGATCCTCTGTAGAAACTAGATTTTCTTCTTATTAATGAGTTTTTATGTATGGAGAGGTCTGAAGCAAAGCAAAGTTAACAGGGATCAACAAAATACTCTGCTTTAAGGCACATATATGGTGTGTGCAAATATGTATGTGTAAATATGCATATGATATTTCCAATAATTATTCTCTTGAATCTCTTATGAAAAAAAAAAACAAAACAAAAGATACAGCAAACCAAACCAAAGTAGACTCTGAAAATATAACTACTACCAATACTACAGAAAAGAATACTTTGATTATCCTATATTTACTCTATCACAAACCAAACGAAACACTACAAATTTCTGTATATGCTAAATCACAATAGCTCTAGATTTTCAGAATAAAAACCTAACCATAAGTAAATACAGGGAGCTTGTTTTTTAGATGTCTTGCAAAACAGATGTGAAGTGTACCTGTTGTATTGCATGACTACTTGAAAACAGCAGAAATCTTAAAATGCAATAGAGAATCAGAATGCACTACGATCAGCTAATAAAACACATGACTCTAGTGGAGACACAGGATAAAAGAAGCACACCATGTAGGCTATTTTATTTCATTCTAACTTTATTGTTACCTCAAAAACTTATTATTTACTATTGCCAGTGCACCTAACAAAGAAATCAACAATAAACATAATAAAACCCAAAAACCAAGTAATAAGCCTTAACAAAGTATAATAAATCAAATAACAGGGAACTTTGGTTAAAAGATTAGTTTTTTTATATGAAGACATACACACAAAGAAGGGAATGGCCAACCAGGCCCTAAGCTAAATTATTATCTCATATACAAAACAGCTGCATAGATAAAATTCTTCTGTGACTCACATCAAATATATTTTACTATTCTGCCAGCAATTTATTATTAGCGGATTTTTGAAATACATTGTGTTGACAATGATCCTAAAAGGTTTCCATGAACTGCCATATTTCTTTCCAGCAGAAAAAGCATAAACTGCCAATCAGCAGCAGACAAATGGTTGAGAACAACATTACTGTGTGCTAGAAGTAAAAATAACAAAGAAGTACACAAGTAAGAAGAAAAGCAGTGGACAACGACAGACACAGAAGGTCAGAGATCTGAATGCTGTGTGGGATGACACAAGCACCAAGTGACATTTTAGTGTCTCTCTGAGCCACAAAGAAAGAAAAAGAAGTGATCAGACTTTGATGTGTCCAAGAAGACCTTTACCAAACCCTAGACTAGCTAGATCTCTCAATCAGTTAAAGGATTATTCTCTCTGAAGGGAATGTGCAGGTTTCTATTTTAACATATCTATAGGGTAAGAATGATAATCCAATTTCAGAGAGCAGGTAAATATTTTAAAATTGAAATGAACCAGAATTTTATAAGTCATGGATTTTACAATTCGCTGCAAAAACACATCTTCTGTACTCCACTGTCATTAAGACAACTCTAGAGTTGATTTCCTTGCAAGCCATGTATACTTTGATCCCAGAAAACTGGGGACAGCATGCCTGAAAGCTGGAATTCCTGAGGCCTTCTGCTTCCTGTCAGCCCTTTGGGATGCCAGCTGGCAGCAATGCAGTGCTCATGCAAGATGCCCAGCTTCCTTGTGGAAATTCACCCAGAGCAATGTGTTCCTGCAGAACCTGGGGGCTGACAATTCCCGACTGCTCATGCAGAGAGGTTTGGGGACTGCTTGTCAAGCAAAGGATAAATCCAAGTAGCTTCTAGGATATGATTTGTCAGTTTATTTATTAAAATAAAAAAAAAAAAAACAAACCAAAAACCATCATGTGTCTGCTTGTGATAGTAGAGGATTAGTTGTATCTAGGTACGTCTTGGGCCCTACTGTGCAGTTTGGGTTTCACAGCTCATCCTTCACAGAGGTTAAAAGCTGCTTGAACCTTGCTACTGACACAGCACACGAGAAGTCACAAAGTTGTGACACGTTCAGAGACACCCAGCCTTAGAGGGACATGTAAAGAATGGAAATGAGCACGTGAGAAACTTAAACTGCAATTTGTGCGAGACAGTTCAGAGCTGAAATACAAAGACAGCAACATTTGGCTACTCAAACAATTTCATCTGAGTGAGGGCAAAATAATTGATGAAAATTCTAGCTGCATTTCAGGCAGTTTCTGTCTGGAATATGAAAGAAACTTTCCCTCACATGTTAAGGACCATCCCACTCAGAGTTTAGTAATCTAAAGTTAAGGAAGTAGCCACATCTAGACTACTCCCTTTATCATCCATTTCTGCTGATTAAGGTAGAGAATACCTTTCAAATCAGAAAAAAATATCTCTACTTCTATTCCTGGCCAAGGGGAACATACAACAAAAACTGGCCCTGTTTGGATTGGGGTACCAGTGAGTTCCTTTCAATCACCTGGAGTTTTAATATCAGATTAAATAAACACAGAGTTTTGCTCTGCATTTACTGAAACATATGTCTTTCTGTACCAACATATTTTTCAGCATTGCTTGCGTTAAATCAGGTTTAAAAAAAAACAAAACAAAACCCTAAAACACAAAAAACCCCAATGCCTCCCCCTCCCCCAACCCCAGTAAATTTACCTGGTGATAGGTGTTTAGATAACAATGCAGTAAATTGAGGATATAAGAGAATTTCACAAAGTACTGATTCAAGTTCCACATCACATATGCGGTAGCTGAACATGGCTTATTTGAGTATGCAGTGATCCGGGCATGAAATAAATATACTTATGCACAAAATGTATTTGAATCTCACGCTGAATCTTAAACATATTTAATTTGAATATACAATTAATTATGAATTATTGATTTAATACTGGTTTTGCTGTCTCTGCTTCATAAATATCAATAGCAATTCAACCCAATGATAGTTTTGTACCCCAGATTATCAAATTTGACCACCACAACAATATTTCTACAATGGTATAAACATGAAGAAGTATACAGAAGCATGAAATTAAACTGTAAGTATAATTCTGTAATAAAATAGTACATATGTGAAAGGGATTGACTTGGCTTCTATGTGAAACATTTCTCAACTTGAAAAAATTCTTATACATATTAATGTAGAGTGTTTTTTTTTTTTTTTCTCTTTTGCATTGAATTTTAAACTAGTTTATAATGAGAAAATGACTCAGTTATCCCCACTTGTGCTACATTATCTGCTGTGGGATGGAGAAGGAGTTGATAATGAATATATATATATATATATAAAACGTGGAGGATTTGATGTGGGATTTAGACAGAGCACAGGCCTAGTGCTGATCACCTGCCTAAGGCAGATTTTCACCCATAGCACAGAAGGCAGCATTAAGTATGTGAAAGCTGCAATTCCTTTGAATTATTGATGCATTCTTTGAGTTTTTGTTATTGAATCTATCTATTGGCAGGTAGGAAGATCCTAAATTTTTCTTCCCTCACCATGGATGATTTGAGACAGGTGCTTTGAAGAGATGCCATAATTTATCTGCAGATAAAAACTATGAAGCGAGGCAGCTGAAACAGGCAAAATGTTCCTCCCTTTTGTTGTAAAAAAAGTTTCTACCTTTTTTAAAATTTTCATCCCCTCCACACTGAGACCTCCCAAGAGTAGTCAAATACAAAGGCAACCACTTTAACAATTACTTTAGTCACACTAAGCTATTTAAAAACAAAACAAAAAAATCTTAAAATATTTAATTTGAACACTATAAAATACATGTGAAACAATTAAGTGCTTCACAAATGGCATTTTGGTTCAAGTTATGCCCAAATATCACATTCTTAGAGCTCAAAATTAGTTGATAATTCATGGGATTTTTTGTTTTTTTCAAGATTAAAACATTTTGGTTTTGCAAAAAACAAAAATAATAAAAAAAAAAATCTTTCACAGAAAATAGGAAGATAAAATTACTTCCCAATTGATCCAAAGTAATTTTCCTGACTCTCTGCTATTGTTCAACCATTACAGAAACAAGCACCAGAGCAAGTTATCAGAGCACACAAAGGCAGTAAGTTGTGTAAGGGGCAGATATAAATATTAAAAACCTAAAGAAAAAACCTTATTAAAAGAAACACAGGACCTGTGAAGGAGCCCTACTTTAACTGCAGTGCACATAGATCTTATGTCAGATACTTTGTGCATAATGTACTCCAGAACTTAAAAAGGAAGAGGTGCTGGGCTCCAAGGCTCAAAAGGAACAGCAGAACCACGATGATCAATATTTCTCTGCGGGAGCTCCAACAGTGCTAAGGTTACCTCAAGAAACCCTGGTAATATCTCTGAGTCTTTAACCAGAGTCCCTCAAGGTATTTTGGAAAGCCTTATGCAAACTCACAGAAGATTTTCTGCAAGGTTCCGTGTTCCCTTGTCAATGCACATAATTTCTTTATATGTTGTAATGTCATGTCAGAATAATTTAGGAGCTCTGTTTTCTTTATTCTGGCTGTGATGCTCACAATGGTCAGCAAGACACTTCACCAAAGCCCCGACCGAGGTGCAAACATTCCCAGGGAATGAATCGTAGGCAAGTAGATCCAGCACCTCTGATTAAGGGCGAAGTCTTTGCCAACTGTAACTATTCTGTCTTTGTGAAAACAATCAGAACTTTCTATCACTGTTTCTCAATGCATTGCTAAACGTTTCTGCAGAGAAAGGTTTGAACACCAGAGTGTGGACAAGTTCTTGCACAGTGCTGAGCAAAAGTTTCATTGCTGCTGTGCTATCATGAATTAGGGTGGCATTCATCAACTTTACTGGCCAATCATGACTATTTACTAGTCAATCATGACCTGGTTAGGTCTCTATTCTCTTTAAACAGGCATCCCTTTGCAACAAGAAGATTCTTGTGTTTTAATTCCCCCATGTCTTCCAATTAACAAGTTTGTTGGATTTTTCCAATTCCCCTACAGAAGAGTTGGAATGACTAAGCTGGAAAAAAAGAGATGCTTTCTACGTCTTACAAATCACAATATGTGGGTGCACACCAAAGTCTTTTGCATTCTTCATGCTTTATTTTCAGCTGGCCATGGGTGACTGATGGCAGGGAAATAGAGCAGGCAATCTCAAGACTTTTTTCCTGCATTTTCCCTGAGGTGTGAATAGTGGTTCTTTGGATCCCAATTCGAAATTCATTGGATAATAAGAACCTGAGAAGGGTTTGTACTGCTGTTTGTTTATACTCTTGCAACCCCAGCTCTTTCAGGAGCTCATACATTTGATTCAGTTGACAGCTTACAAATCAACTGAATGTGCATAGCAAAGTCCCTCTATCCAGACTTGTTGGGAATGCTTCCCTAGCTCTCAGATTCCCTCTAGCTCTCAGATTCTGTTTATTTTAAAACAGCATCACTTAGAATAAGAGCCAAAGCACATGGACTGCTGCTTCTGAAATTACAGATGGGGTGGAGGCTCCCATAAGGGGTGATGAATACATCAGTCTCAATGCAATGCTACAATTACAATGTACTCCAGACTTTTACTTTCTTTTCAGAAATACAGGGCCTTCCCTATGCATCATTACAGTTTAATGATTTAGGGAAAGTACAGGAGATGCTCAAGCACATCCAAAGTTGATAATGTAGTCTTAAAAAGTAAATATGCATTTGCTTTTTGTTTAGAATTTGTGTTTCATTCAACCTTCAACTCTATACCTCTATAATTTTTAAATTAAAAGCTAAATTTTGAAATAACTGTCTGCCACTTTAAGTGTTTTTGCTAGATTTTGTCATTCCAGAAAGGCATAAATTACCCATTTTGAAAACTCCAATTCCAGCTGAGCTCTCAGCCCAGAAGAACTTTCTCACACTTGTCATTATGATGACAAATTCTTTTCTTGCTTGAGGTGAGTGGAACACCCCATGGTAAATGCCCAACAGCATCCCTGAGTGATAACATTTACAGAGATACTAGTTCTGCAAAATTCCACATCAATACACTGAAGAAATTACCTCTTGAGCTGGGGTAAAGAGATATAATAGTGTTTAAATATATATTATTCCCAGAGGAAAAGGAATGTTGGTATAGCAATGGGCTGGAGGGTGAAAGCTACTGGGGCTGGAGACATACTGTACAGATTTATAAGAGTAATTCAGATATTGAGGGCCCACATCTTGAATGCCTTCAGGAAAACAAGGCAAGTACTATTCTCTACTCCTCAGCTTGTGTTATTTCTTAAGTGCTCCCATAATGTCAACTCAGTGGGTCTGATGAGGAATATTTCAAGAAAATTTTTCTGTGTTAGGAAAACGACTTTATTTTTTCATTGTAAAATGAAAACCCCTCTTTTTCAAAAGGAGTGCTTTAAGGAGGGGTTCTAGAGTCAGAACACTAATGATTTTGGAATTGGAATACATTGTCCATCTGGTTTGGAAGAGATGCTGAAGCTAAATCTTCTGCAATGGTGCAAGTGGTTACTCCTTCATCAATAGATGTTCTTTATTATCTACTGCTTTATTTAGTTAACTGTTCTTCCTTCCCATACACTCCTAATGATATTTCTCTTCCCCAAAGCAGAAGAAAAATTTTTGAAAATTAAATGCTTTCTGGCCAGTATTCATCTCCATCCAACATCTCATGCCCCTGTGTTGGTGAAATATTCTCTTTATAAATTCTGGCTGTGGTAGATTAACACAGTGAATTGGAACTTGGAGCAGTACTTCCCTGGACTGTATTTTTCCAGCAAAGATAAAGAAACCACCACTCTACAGTGGTCAAGAAAAATAGCCTTTTACATAATTTTATTCCTACATCCCATTAACCCTGGCACAAACAGCCTCTCAGCTTTGTTATTTAATTCCTTCAATCTTATCCAAGATGTTGCTTACCACAGCACACATATATACCAACATCACCATAGATTTGATGATTTCTATATTATTGAGAGACAATGCTCACATAACAGTTTCGAATGAAGCCAATTAAAAAGCATTACCAGAAAATCCTAAGCTGCAGTAAACCAGCATTATTACCAAATATTTAGGCCAGAGCAAACTAACGCGTCAAAACCAACAGCAACAAAAGACACCCCTAAAATCCAAGGCCAAGAGTAAGCAGAATTTTTGGGGAGGGTTAGTATCTTTGGAGTAGAAATAGACAGGAGACTTGCAAATTATGGAATTTTCTATCAGTCATCTTGCAGAATGAGTTGTTCATATAGGAAATGAAGTTTCCTATTAAGACACAATATCTAATGTCTTTACATAGGGAGACCACAAGCCATGCTGCTCACGCATAAGCTTTTCCATTAATACTTAACAGAGAGGACACCTCTGCTCTGACTTTAGATCTTCAAAATTCCAACATCTAATTCCTAAGTTCATACAACACTAGTTTTTAAATAAATAAACAATAACACACACTTTCAGTACTTGAAGCAACAGAGTAATCTCCTTGATGTGCTCAGAAGCACTCACCTCTTGACTGGGCTGAGCAGCTCAGTGGATTTCTCACATCTAAGTCCCACTAATGTGCATTAATGAAACACAGCTTTAACTCCTTTTCCTGTCTGCCACACAGCCTGTGATCCAGTCCTCTTTTAAGTATTTCAGTATTTTATGTAGTGACTGCTTAATGCAGAACAAACAAAGAGTGCTCCAAGCACAGCTAAAACAGGATTTCCATCTTCCAGCTGGATGACCCAAGCACTCCCCTACAGACTCGGTCTGCAATTTTTTATGTCTCCTTGGCTCACTGAATTATATGTATATAATATATATATATTACTTACCTGCAGATTACTAGAATTGAAGTTGCCCATTTCCCCAGAGGAGCCTGACCTGAGACCTTTAAGGTTGCTCTCACCACTGCTGCATCAGCAAAAGTGGGAAAATGGGAGGACTTCCTCTCTAAGCTCCTCCTTCTGAAGTGGGCTTTAACTAATTAATGAAGGAGCAGTGGTTTCCTTTCAGACAGACCCACTTGAAAAAGTAAGAGCTCTTAGCCAATAGTGTGCTAATGCAGCACCAAAATCCCTGCAAGATCAGGGTCTGATTTAAGTAAGACCATGTCCTCAGTGAATTCTCCTGCTTATATCAGAAAACTCCCCATTCTGAGATGCCTAACATCTTTTGAATATCCCCTGAAGGGAGCAAGCTCTCATATTCAGCTCAAATGCCAATGCCATTTTGGTTTTAAAATCCCATTTTGTAAGTTCAGAATAAAGCCTAAATTACTTCAAAATACAAATTGATTCTAATGCAGACTGTGCTCCTAAATCAAAGAAGCAAAATACCCACAAAAGATATATAGAAATTTGTCTCACATCCCAGACCGCCAGCATGGACTAGAGACATTTAAAAATCCATTTCTAATTCAGAGATCTTAATAGGTGATATATTTCTCAGAAGTACTGACTGCCAGTCACTTAATGCAAAAAATCTTTAGTGCCTAGAAGAATTATTTCAGAATTCTTTTTAAAGGGAACCTTGAGCCTTATGCAACTATCTTCCATGAATGTACAGATTTTATGTAAATTCTGGGTGGGATTAGGCTCAAAAGAAGCAATTTCTTGTGAAAGAGAGACAGAAAGGGCTAATAACAGCTCAAATAAGAGGTACTTTCTCATGGAAAATAGAGAATATCCATTTAGCCCATACACAGATAGTTTACATGACTGTTGATAAAGCTTATGAAAATTAGATTGACTACTGGTGATTATTTTAATATAATACAAACGTTTTTATCTCACTGCTGTTCTTTTAGAATGATAGAAATTTAAGTGTTTACTGTATATTTTCCATTTTCTTTGAAGTAATCCAATTGTGTTATCTGGTCTATCAAAGGAATTCATCTAAATCAAATATAAAGTCAGCATTTAGTTTGACAAGTGTCAGTTTTATTTTCTTATCCCCATCACAGTTTCAATGCATCTTTAAACATATAAGTAAATCCTTTCTTCTTCACACACAATAGTTTGTATTTCTGTTGCTACTCTGTTACCATCAACATTCTTCAAAATTCCCATTTTTGGATTTTTTAAAAATCCATTTTAGCATTTAATTGATAACACATGTATATTTTGAAGTTCACAGTCTATAATTAAATATATTAAATTATTAATATATTTACATAATGTAAAAATAGTTACATAATAATGCTTTAAAAGAGCTACTTTTCCTTCACCTAAAACATAGTAACACTAAATAAAACCTATTTACCCTATATTGCTTACACTCTATCCACACAATGTATTGGTTACAATATATTATACTCATTTTTGCACTAATAAAAGATTTACACTAAAATCAAACAGAGACAATAAATCTAAAAAATGGCCCCATATTTCTGAAGAGAAATTTAACACATTCTGAAATAACATTGCATATGGGGCTGCCTTTAAAGTGAAATTTTGTAAATTGTCATTGGATTGACAGATACCTCACCAACCCAAACTTTGCACTTTTGCCCAAATTGTGGCTCCGAATTGAGATTGACAGAGGTTTGGGCTGAGAAATGACTGCAGGTCTGTTGCATTTAGCCTGTTGATAGACATTTTAGTTTGTGGTTAAGACTATCACAGCATTAATGAAAAGAATCACAGATATCTCACAGTCTGCCCTTGAGTTTTGTTCCAACTTTCCCCCCTTATTTGACTGAGTGTGCCGTCTGTGCATTCTATAGAAAGATTTCACTGTTGTTTAAGAAAAAAAAGTAGGTAAATTCTGTGGGAATGGTTTCTTGGTGGCTGGAAGAAAAAATAAACTGCTTGTGATTCTACCCTGGACATAGATGAGTCTTATTACAGTCATAATAACATGTTGAATTTATTTACTAATTCTTGATTTTCAGTGGTGTGCTATGTTTTGGAAGTACTATTTACTACAAAGTGTTTCTGTCAGCTTTTCTTTTTCTTGTTTCTTTCCACGTGAATTATTAAAGATACATTACGAATTTCGTCTTCTGGTCAGTGAGGACTTTTGAGGTCCTTATTGTGAAGACATAGAAGATAAAGTACACAGTCACATCATGTACACAGTTATTTTGACCAGTATTTTGTCCACAGATCAAGTATCATTGATATGTTTCTTTTTGTGGTTTCAGATTCCAAAATAAAATAGGTTACTTTATTTTGCTAAGCAAAGCTACTTGCTTTGTTAAGTAAAGAGATCTGTCCCAATGAAATTTTCCCTCATGATAAATTAATTAGTTCAGGAAAAGGAAAAAAGGATTTTCTGTGGGGTTTTTTCTAAAAAAAAAAGGTTTAAATGAAAAGCAAAACAAACATTGGGTTATTTTGTCATTTGCTTAATTTCCAATGTTGAAAAAAAGCTGTGTACATTAAGAACTCAAATCAACTTTCATTGTGATTTAAGCTGCTAGGTGAGCAAGATGCTTTGGAGATTGTTATGATCTGCAGAGAAAAAAAATGACAATTTTCAAAATGAACAAATAATTGGAAAAAATTTTTCCTGGTTTTATAAAAGATTATTCTGTGGGCAAAAGCTTAATGGCTTTATCTCTTCTGTCTCTGCTAGCAAAGAAAGCAGGCTTTTCTCCTGGGAGCACACATTTCTGTTCTGGGGGAAGACTGCTGAGTGAACGGTCTATTATCTAAGCTTTTCACTCCTGCTTGCAGAGTGGGACCAGCAAAGGAAGGGAAGACAAGTACTTTGCACAAAAAGGGCTGTCTGTGGGCAGAACCTTGTGTGGCTGCCTAGAAGAGAAGGGGCTGATGTTGGTCTCTCTAACACCAGTGGCTGAATAGCCATGGACTGCTGGCAATGTGCTCTGAGAAAGAGCAGGATGTGGCTGGGGAAGGGGGACAGGTGGAGGTAGGGCGGCGTTTTTCTGTGCCAAACATCCTTGTCCTGGCTCCTGGAGATAAACTCAACGCAGCAGAGCACAAGCAGAGGAATGAGGTTGAGAAGTGGGCATGAACTGCTAACCCAAAGGATGACCCAGGAGGGGGGAACAAGACCACTCCATAAGGCCTCTGACCCATTTCCAGAAAGGTCTAGAAGAATGGACTGCACATAATGATTAATTGGTATAGAAAACAAAAAAAATTAGCTTCAGGGTGAGGGACTAACGTACCATACTAGTTTCCATGCTGCATTTACAAATCAAACATTTTGTGAACCCTCTGGCTTTTGTTGTTCCTTTTTGAAAGCAGGTGCCTGTGAATCTTGGGTTTTCCCTTCCCCTTAAGGATGGGGTGACACACCTGTAGCCATGTGGAAAAAGTATTTTTTATTGGTATATCTGCTAGGCAGTGCAGGTCTGCATCTTCTCTCATAGTTTACTCTGATAAAATGAAATAATTGATTCCAGAATAAATCAATAGGGTTGATTCTGTTGTTTTGTTTGGAGTTTTTTTTCTGTTGTGGGCTTTTTTAGTTTTTGTTGTTGTTTTTGTTGTCTTTGTTTTGCTTTTTTCTGAAGCCAAACAAAGTGAAATTAAAATGAAACGACTTTGCCCTTAGATACATAAGGACACGAGAAACAACATGAAATCTAGATAGCAGAATGCCCATGCACACTTGCTGATTTCTTCTAATCTGGATACAAAAATCCCTTATAAAAGTCCCTTATCAGGGTTAGGCTGTGATCTTAGAAACAGAAGTAATTGTCTCAATGCTGACAAGTTGCCTTTCTTGTTTACCTTTCCTGTGCTTTCAAGGGGAAAGGGTGATAAGAAGATTCTATCTTGTTCTTTTCAGACTACCCCAGGAAGAGCCTGAGATTAAGACCCTTCGAGAGAATTTCTATTAGAAATTCAGTGTACGGTCTACTTGAGATAATGCAGGAGTTTGGACTCTACCTCTCATTTCTTCCTGAATCCTTCATAACCTGAAGATAACATAATACATTCTAAATGAAATGTTTAAAAATATATAGCATAATGAAAAGTACTAATGTGGGCACTAGAGATGCTCATCAAAAAAATTTATTTGTTTCAGATACAAATTTGTTTCAGAAAATGTTTAAGCACATTAATTATTTAGGAAGAAGTATATAGCAATAATACTTCTTCAAAATGTAATTTGGATTTATTATTTGAAGACAGAATATACTTGAGGGGTAAGTTATTATTTAGGATCCAACTGACTGTCAAAGTTTGACTTGTGTAAAGGGTTTTTTGCACCAATCTCCATCCTGATATTTCCATCACTTTGTCACAGAATCACAGAATAAACAAGATTGGAAGGGACCACAGCAGTCCTTGATACAATCTCCCTGCTCAAGCAGGGTCATCCCAGATTTAGGATTATGTCCAGACAGATCCTGAATATCTTCAGTGAGGGAGAGACTCCACCACCTCTTTGGGCAATCTGTTCCAGTTCTCGGTCACTGCACAGGGAAGGAGTTCTTCCTCATATTCAGGTGGAGCTTCTTGAAGACAGGAGCTCGGGCTCTTTCAGAAGAACTGGGCATGCCAGCACAGTCCATCAGTGTTCCCTGGGATGAAAGGCAGGGCCCTTCCAGGATCTTCTTGGCCATGTAGCAGACCAGCATAAAGCTGAACTGTTTGAGGGAAACCAGCCCATTTAGCTTCCAGTTGCACATGATGTCCACCAGAACATCCACAGAGCTTTTGCCCCAGCCCCTGTCTGCTGATCCTCCGTCCTGCAGCTCTCCAGAGCCCCAGGGCAGGTGAGCATGGCAGCATCCTCTGCCAGAGGAGCAGGAGCAGCAGTGCAGGGTGCAGCCCTGCAGCAGGGCCGCCTGGGTGGCGCATGGGGACAGGGGACAGCACCCCTGGCCCAGCACGGCTTCAGCCCTGGTTCCAGGGATCACAGGTGGGTCTGTGGTCAGGAGAGCCATGCTTCAAATGAACCACAACAAATGAGCTTCTGCCTCTTCCCTCTCACTGACGCTGTGGATCCCTCATGCCCCCGTCACGCTTTGTGGAGAACAGGCCAGAGGCTGTTCTGGTAGAGGCAGAAAATCCCCGTGCAGACGTTTCTGAAATATGTTTCCTCTGTTCTGGGCTGGTTTGGGCTTCCCTCCCCGCCGCTTTCCCTCCCATCTGGCACTGACAGGGAGTGATGGGTTTGTCCTCCCCCAGCCAGAGACAAGCTGTGCTCCACAGAACGCTTCCCTGTTAGTCACAGCCTCACAGAGAGCTGGAATGCCCCCTCAGCAGCCCTGACCTCCATGGGGTTTGTCTCCTGGCTCTCATGATCACATCCCTAAGTTCTGTCATCAGCGACCATCCCTGGGCCATCTGTGGCTCAGTCCCCAGGGAAAAGCTGTGACAAGCCACGGGGACTGTGCACGACCTGGGGCCACCTGCCCTCCGCATGTGTGGGGCTCAGGGAGGGCTGATCCCACACTGGGCTGAAAAGTGATCTCATACTAATGATTCAGCCAGAAATCAAAAGTTTGTCTGCCTTCTTTCATCTATTCACTGTACAGTCTGCATACAAATTCCTATTCAAATATCATTAAAGCTCAAATATTGAATTATTCAGTGTAAGCAGCTTTGTGAAACACAAACTTCATGGCTGATTACACTTTCACTACCCCTGACTCATAGAAATAATTTAACTCCGTGAGTTCATGTACCAAACCACACACGAAACTGAGTTTCATACACCACATCATAAAAACAGTGTTAAAATTAAAGATTTTCTCTTCACTTTTCACACAGAGTAAGGTGAGAAAATAAATGAAAGTTTATTGCTATATAACAAAGTTTTAAAAAATAGTGGGAAGAAAAAACATTTAGAAGCAGTTATAAGACAGCACTGAAAATCATGTAGAGACTATTTGGTGGTCAAAACAACTAAGGAATATAAATAGTGCTTTTAGGGAGGAAAAATCTGTTTTTTAGGGAGGAAAAACACTCAAGTTACCTGAATTTCCAAACAATAGTCATGCACACATAGAAAATAAAGTACTTCCCTAATAAATATCTATGATACAGTGTAAGAAAAAAAGACTAACACACATTTCTCTTACAGAAGTGGATGTTTAAAAATATTTAAATTAAATCATCTGTAGTGACTCACATTAATAGGGTATGCAAAACTAAAGGCTTTTGTTCCTGCTATCTCTGTGTCCTTAACTTTATTACAGTGGATTAAATATTTATGTGGGGCAGCCAGCTTGGTTTTACATCTTTTACATTGAGCTCAGAGCATACCTGGATGAACCAGAACTCTGTATTTACAGAGCTATAAATCAAAGATTAGTGTGTGCAGCATCTTTCCTCGAGATTATGCAGACAGTCTTCCATGTACCAACATAACAGCAAATCACTCTTTCATTCTACTCCGATTTCTTTTGCCAACCAAAAAAATTCTGAGGCAGTAGTTAGATGCCAGATACTATATCTGAAGGGAGAAAATATTCCATTTTATCATGCTCCTATCCAAGAGTTCCTTCACATTTTCTACAGCTCTTTATTAATAGTTTACATTCTGCAGGTCTAATTGATTCTTGCAACAGCACCAGCACATATTCAAATGCAGGACCTAGATTTGTTAATTTTTAAGTAGACCTCCTTTCTCATAACTGATACTAAAATATGAATATGTGTTTTCTCATATTATACACATCAGTTCACTGTGTTACACTGCAGACCCAGTGACCAACAACCAGCAAGTGGTCTCCTGTTTCATAAAGACACGTGTTCTCTTTAAATGGATATTTAATATCCTATCTAGTCAGTGCTGCTTGCAAGTGGTATTCTAATTAGGCATTATTTTATTAACAAATAACTTGCCTGCTGAATGAGAGAAAGAGTTACCAGTACTCATTTCCTGTTGTTAAGTGTTACTGGTCTAGCAAAACTCATGTTTTTTTAGGATCAGGAGGAATGAAGGTAATTCCACTGGTAGAAGCTGACAGCTGTAATACAGTAAGCGTGCCATGGATCCAGCTCTCTCATTCTGGTGCAGAACTGGTCCCACTCTAGCACATCTCAGGAGAGACACTAAATGGGTTAACTTTTGGAGGCTTTAGCTTTTTTGTTTACCCATTTGCCAAATAAGCACAATGATAGTCACCTCTTGAGCAGTCATCTTGCCTTGCAGCATAAACTTTTAACCTTTTAGCTTGCAGGTTCAGTGGATACATAATAAAAAGGGGGTCCCTCATGGAAAACAGATAAAAAGAGACAGAGACTTAAATAAAACATACTTTTTTCTGTCTTTTGTTTTGTTTTTCTTTTTAACCTTGTGGATTTTCTCATTTTTTTTACCTATATAAAGCACTTCATGGAGGGAATGACAGTCACAGCTTAATTATGAATGTGATCAGTCCTGAAACATCTAGAACCTTGATGGTTGGTGAGAATGACAATAGCAAACAATAATGTTAATCAAAACCACAATAACTTCCTGAGCCCGCGACAATTTCATTAGAGTCAACAGAAAACTCCAGAGAGAAAAAATTAAACAACATAAAAATTAAAAATACATTTTTATGTATTACAGTAAATGTGGGGAGATATAGGAGATATAGGAGACAGATGTAGGAATGAGTTTACAACATTCAGAGAAATAATTATTTGCAGGGAAGAATTATCACTAGAGCATTTTGCTAAGAATTAACAAAGAGATTGGCAGACCCACCTGCTCACTTTGGCGAAGTTTTACCTTTCCAAAGGTCTAAGTGATGAAGGATAACACAGTTTGTAGTTCCTTATCCTCTCCAAAGACACAGAAGTACTTTTAGGGTGAGAAACTTGTATTAGATATATGGATGTGGAAAAGCAAGCAATACTTCAGGGGAAAAGGAAAGGCATCCATTTAATGCAATCAAATTGTGGCAATTTTTTGGCTTAAGGGAAGTAAAGGGGAGCTTTGCTATCGATTATAATGGAACAATAAATTTTTGACCTGTTACCTACAGTAATTATGATTTAAAGGCAAATTCTATTTGAAAAGCTCTCTACTTTTGTAAGACGTAGTGCTGTCTGCAAACTGGACTTTAGAAAATCAAATAAAATGTTTCTAGACAGTTAAACACTGATCCTTTATGTGGATGATGCTTCTTTTTAATGTGGGAATTTTTCAAGGTTAGAGGGGTGAACTGTTCACTTAGGTGCATATGGAAATTAATATGGGGACTTTTTATCAGATTTACTTACCTGTGCATTTTATAATCACTGTTTGTTTTCCGTACTATTGTTTTGAACTAATAAAGAAGGCTAAATGTAGTGCCACTGGTGGGGCTTGAGAAAGTAACATGCTCTCCAGAACTGGTCCTGAAAAAGCCCAAGTACTGTAAAGTCAGCAGGGATAAAGAATTTTTACTGGTATACTGGATTCACTCACCACCTGGTTGCTGAGAGAATTAATTTCAGCCCTTACAATGCCTTTGGCCATTTTGAGGATATTTTATATAGTATTTTGATTAGGTTTTTTATTGACTAGTCCTCTGTGTAGCTGCCTGGTGCAAGAAGCTGTTACCAAGATACAGTACCACTGTAAAAAAAGTTCAAAAAAGTATGTTGACAGGACTGCTAAGTAGGTCTAGAATAGCAGAGGTGTATAACCCCCAGGGGTTTTGATCCAGGTGTGATGCAGTGAAATAAAATTGACAGAAAGCATTGACTGATTTGCCCAGTTATCCAATAGGTCAGTGTATGCAATTTCAAGTATACATTGTCATCCTCTGAGCTGGAAAGAAATTATAATGCCACATCAGTAAGGCAAAAACACACTCAAGAATGAAGAATTTTCCATGTACAATATTTTTTTCTTGTGAACTTTTTCTGTTTGGATATATATTTTTACAGAGTACTTTCTGTATGCCCTATAGAGGATGTAAAACCTGAAGTTCAAATTTCAGCAATATTTTTCTCATACCAGTTGCTTACCTGACTCCCCGTGGGCTACTTATGTAAATACACCATGTGGAGTCAGGCCTTGAGCACAAAAATACCCAAGGCTGTTTTTATTCACCATATAAGAGCAGGTGCACTCAGGGTGAAGTACACGGGGGTATTTTAGGGGTGAAAACAGCAGATGTTTTGTCTTCAGAGCTCCTTTATGGTTCCTTGCCCAGGTAAGAACCTGAGTAAACCTGGGTTTACTCATGGTAGCAGGATTCCATTTGATCAATTTACTTGATTATGAACAAAGCACGTGGATATGGCCATGGAGAGAGGCTTGCCATTGTCTTAACTAAAAGCCACCCACCCCAGTCACATCCCCTATTTAATTAGGAGAAAAGAAAAAGCTAAAAAATTAAGGAAGTCATATTTTCAAGCAAGGCTGCATGAGCCAGACCAGTTGTCTGCCCTTTTGGGAAGTCTATATTTACCTGAATTGCTAGAAGAAAGGGAAGCATAAAAAAAAAAGGATGTGGGTAGAAAGTGAATATGATGAGGCAGCAGTGGGGTACAGAAACTGACAACCAGATGCATAATGGTTGTCCAAATGAGGAAAAGAAATGTTCTCATGTATTTCTGCCTGTTCATTTCATCTGCATTCATCTGAGAAGACAGCAAAGGGTAGGCAATTAAAAAACCCCAACAAAATAAATCCATTTTCCATACATCTTTCTAAATGTGCGCCTGTATCTCCACACTGATAGAAATTCAAAGCTTTCTGAAACTCATTATCTCAATGAGAAATTACAAATTATTCAAGAGCAGCTTCATTTTAATTCATATTTAAATAATTTCCTATTAATTTGAAAATTCAAGTAAACCCATACTATGGGAAAATATAGAAGGTATCCTACTACCAGAGAAAAAGCTTTGTTTCAGAGCCAATACATTTATAATGTCAAATTATACATGACTTGATAATTCTGAGTTTAAATAACTTAAATTTTCACCTATAATTTTTTTCTTTTGAATAGCAGAATTATAATGAATAAATTAACTTAGAAATTATGGAAAATATCCCTGGCAAATATTGGGCTTTCCACTGATTTTTTTTCATGTTATTGCTCTTATCAGTCCAGGATGTTTAGCTGAATAAGAAGACAAACAAGTTCAATTATGTCATCAAAATATGTTACCACTTAGACTTTAGGAGAACTATTTAGCAAGCATATTTAAGCAACCAGGATGTAGATTATTAATTCAGTAGGAGGGTCAATTATCTTAATAAGGACTGGAGGTGACATAGCATTTTGTGATTTTAATCTGCAATAGGTTATTGTGAAATTGCCTGAGGGTGAACATAATCAATTTGGAGCATCTAAGCAACATTTACTTTGTACTAAACCTGACAAACAACCTGAGGAAATTCAGCCATGCAGTCAAACAGAACAGGAACACACACAGAAGAATAAAGATATTATTCTTCAGAGGTGGGTGAAAAAATGACACTTAGTATAAGATATTTACAGAAATTTTTGCATGTGTTATCATATGCTATCCTAAAATGCATTTAGTTCCTTAACAGAAGAACTTGAATTTAGCACCACGTAATCCACAAAGAAGTGGCTAAAGTTTTATGGAAAGAAGGAAAAATAATACTCACAAAATATGGAACTCAATATAAAATATCACCCTTTCCACTAAGAGCAGATATTACCATGTACGGTGAAAGTATTCAGGCATATTATTTATTAAACCTATGTTGAGTGAGTACAAGTCCATATTTTTACAGCTAAATTACAGATTACTCAGCACCACTTAAAGAAGCTGCTGAGAGGTCACTTTTCAAAATTTCTTATGTCTGACAGAAAGAAGTTCACATCATTAAATTGCAAGAAAGTGTTCGCAGCACAAAGCTGCCTCTTTGGTCATTTGGTGTAAATGGAAAATTGACAAAAGTATCTAGATTGCATTTGAAAGCTCAAACTTTTCAAACACAAAGGAAAATATATTTTAATATGTTGGACTTAGCTAGAAAGAATTAATATTTTAATTTGACCTTTATGTCTACATTGTGCAAATATATTCTAAGTTGTTCTGAATATTGACTCATGGAAACCTAAGATCTCAGATTGTGTAATTAGCATGGCTTATAGCTGCCAAATCACATCGGAGTTTCTCATCATTAAAGGTGCCAGTGAAGAAAGGCATGTCACGGACTAGTAAGAAGAAAGAAGTGAAGGGTTTTTTTTTTTCATGTTGTTCTTTGATTTTCATCATGAAAAGCAGATAGATTGGCCTTTCTCCCCCCTTCAGCACAGAATCAATAAATTGAGCACAGTTGTGAACATTGGCTGAATGACTAATGTATCAGTGTATCTCCTGTGGTGACCCAAGCCAGCCTTGTTCCCAAAAATGTATCTCTGTGGTTATTTTATAGCTATTAGTGCAGCATGTCTTTAAGAAGAAACATTTCATAAATTCTGCCTGTGTTCACAGAGAGATGGCACATTGTTTATCCCAATAATGAAACAATTAGAACGCTTAGCAGGTATAAGAAAGATACGCTCTATGTATCTTCCAAATCTATTACCTTCTTCTGGATTCCTGCAGACTTTCCAACCTGCAGCAAAGAATTTAAGAAAAAAAAATCTTTTTGGTTTATTTTCTCTAAATTCAAATGCTTATTTACTTAATCACAGAATGGCAGAATGGTTTGAACCTTCAATGTCATCCAATGCCCTTACCATGGGCAGGGACACCTTCCACCAGACCAGGATGCTCAGAGCTCCATCCAGCCTGGCCTTGAACACCTCCAGGAATGGGGCATCTACAGTTCCTCTGGGCAGCCAGTGCCAAGGCCCCACCACCTTCATAGTAAAGAATATTTTCCTAATATCTAGTCTAAAGGTATCCTCCTTCAGCCTAAAATTATCCCTCCTAGTTGATGTTGAATATAATTTCATTATACAGCACTTCTTGGAGCAATGAAATAAAATGTCATGCTGTCCATCAGCCAGCTGGAGAAAAACACCAAAATGGGTTCTAGTGTTCAAAAAAGTCTACATCTACAATGAACAGAAACAAATTTCTAGAAAAATCTTCTTTCCTCCTGGCATTTACTCACCTGTGTATTCAACCTTAGGCACCTCAAGTCTTAAAGATTCAGCAGCAAAGCTGTGCCCACATTAACACAGCCTTGCTGTTTGTGAACTGACATGTTTGAGTTGGGTGCTTTCCATGGAAAATCTCTAGAACTATTGCCTGTCCATCACAGGGGACACATCCACCCTACAGCACTTGTGCAGTTAGAAAAAAATTATTTGGGTGGACTTGTCTAAAAAATTTAGTGTCTTCTAAAGAACCCTTTCATCCCTCTTTGCCTCCCCATTTGCACAAGGAAACATTTAGAATCAAAACACAGGAAAAAAAACCAAACAACAAACTGCTGTGTATGCAAAATAAATGGGTGTGTCAAAAATCATATATTGGATTGTAGAGATAGATTACAGTAGACAGTCATTGAGAAGGCCTGTAAAAAGCAATCATTAGAAAATAAATCAATATATAAGTACCATAGAGCACTAAGGAGAAAAAGAAATTAAGAGGGGAAATATCTGAAAAATCAAAGAACAAAACTTTTAGTTGGGACACCAACCTACAGAACAAAAGAGAAACATCATGTGAATGCCCAGTACATGAAAACAGAATGACTGCATTAAGCAAAGTGTTCTATAAGGATTTCGAGACAGAGAAATTCACTAAGAATCAAGCTGAATTTACTCTTTAAAAATCATTCCAAGATCTGTAAAAACTGATGTGAATTTTGGCATGTAGGAAAAACCTGACTTGCTGACACTAAACTGATCTTGCAGGATATGTAGAGTTTAAAATCTGGACTCTCAGGTGTACCACAACAGCTAAAGCTGATTTAAATGTGTCAAGGTAGTCAAAATTAGTATTCACAGTTATTAAGCTTCAGACCAAAAGAAGAGAAGGAAATGAAGATATTGTTCTGAGTAAACAAAAAAAAAAGAACGATTTCTCTTAATAAAGAACTTAGAATAAACCTGCAAGTCAGTCTTTATTTAATGTCAAAATACAGTCAGAAAAAGCCTTTTCAGGTTCCTTTTCTCTGTTTTAAGTATTGGCAATTTATCCTTCACTTTTTTACCTTTCATTCTCTCTTTGCCCTTTTGTTTCTGAATGGGTTTTTATATAGTCTCCCATCCAAGAAATCTCTTCATTATTCAGAATAGGCAGGATTCTGCTTTTATCAAAATACAGTGGACTAGATTCTTATTATTATGCAATAGTAGCAACTAAGCCAAACACCATACCATAAAAATTTAAGCAGTTTGTATTCATGTCACCCAATTGTTCTTTAACAACACAATGAAAACATCATAGCAACAACCACCCAAGTATGAAGAAAATACCAGGATTAAAGAAAGTTAGTAAATTTTGTCTTTAGTGAATTCACTTTGGCAGTTTGAAGCTGATTGTTTAATATTCATTGGGCTAAAATTTACGTAAGATTGAAGAAAATTTGCCAATTAAAATAATTTCTGCCTGAAACCAGTTTGCTTGCAACTGCTGCAAGGAATAACTGAAACTATACTAACTACAAGAGATAAAACAATAATTCTTGACTATTTTTTCCCATTTGTTTGACATTTTTACATTTGGCAGTACACTGTGTATTGACAAAGTAACTGTTTCCAATATACACTCAGTTTGTTAGTCAATTCATGTGTTGCTGGCACAGATTTTCCACACAGCAACAGAGGAGCAAAATATGAAAATGCCCAGGAATAAGTAACTAGAAGCCCATAAAAATTGGCAGAATTATAAAAGCCTAGTATATAAAATAAGTTTGTGTAGGCAAATAGATTTCACTTTTGGTTTGCCATTTGTTTTTTTGGTTTTCCTTACCAACTTCTTTTAGAAGATTTGCATCTAAAGCTTAAGGCATTAAATACAAACCT
Organism: Poecile atricapillus; assembly: GCF_030490865.1. NCBI lineage: Eukaryota > Metazoa > Chordata > Aves > Passeriformes > Paridae > Poecile > Poecile atricapillus. The sequence goes on from NC_081249.1 coordinate 108,610,375, forward strand.
GCTTGTGTGTTTTCCAAGTACAAGCAGATTTTGACTGAAAAATATGAAATTGTGAAAATTATGAAAACAGGCTTAACAAACCTGTGACAAGAGGCAAGCAAGGCATGTTCCAGCAGCCCACTCTCATCACATCAGATCAGTGAGGAATGTGGCTCAGACAATTACAAGTTGCAGTTCCAATTCCAGCTGCAGTAGGGGCTCTCTAGGAGAGGTAGGGTAACAATTTTCAAGCTTCTGCACCTCCTGATGAAGAACTGCCTCCCATGCTTCAGGGATGCTGGATAACTCCTGTGTTTCTCTAAGGTTTTTGTTTCTCAGCTCTTTAGTGACTAGAGAATTAACAGGAAACTCAAGCACAGAAAGCCTGAGAAACCTCAAAGCTCTCTAAGTTTTGTTTAAAAATGTTCAAGATAGACTATGTAATAATTGTTAATGTATTTGTCTACACTTGCCTTCTGCTGGATATTCCTTTTATGTAATAATGCAGCTTTAGAACACAAAAAGAATTTTCCAAGGAATAGATAGTGTGACCTTTTCCCATACCCTGTAAGAAGCATTTATCTCTTCATAGTATAAAAAAATATGTTGAGCAACTTATGCTAGAGAACAGATGGTAAACAACCCAAAAAAAGCAGAAAACAGAGTGCTACCAAAATATCTGCTTTTTCTTCTTTTTGCTTCTGTCAGACTGTAAATATTCGGACCATGGAGAGCCTTTCACAAGAGGTTAGCATTTCTGAGATGTCCCACTGACAGCTGTGAAACTACTCATGACACATCCACACCTACGGGATAGAATCGTGGAAAAGTGAGTCTGTAAAGGACCTCGAGAAGCTTCTTTTGGCACCTTGCCTCACACAAGGTCAATTTTATCTCTGTCACTCCTGGCTGATGTTTATCGAACCTATTAATAAAGGTGTCCCATGATGGCAGCTACAGTTTTCCCCAGCAATTTATTCTGTTCCTTTCTATATCTTTATCATCAAAATCTTCATGGTATCTGATCCATGTTCCTTTGTGCTGGAGTCTAATCTAATTACTTTCTTATTTTATTCCTCATGCACATGATGAGCAATTTTCTTTTCCTTCCTTTTCCCATACCACAAGGTTTGCAAATATGTGTTAAAGACTGGAGACAAATTTTATTTTATTATTTTTTTTTTTTTAGCTATAATCAATCAGAGTTGAAAAAAACTAGGTCTGGACATAAAATTTAAAACAGCAAAACAGTAGCTTCTTTAAGAAAACTACAGGGAAAAAATGTTGACACATGCCAAACGTTCCTCAAGTAAGAGTTTATCATCTCTGCATGTTACTAAGCAAAATGGAGGGACTGAGAGGAGAGAAATTGTCTTTTGGAGATTTTGTTTAAGATTTTTTGGTGTGAATTTCTTAAATGTTAATACTTTGATTGAAAGACAGCAAAACAGCAATTTAGTAAAAACTTAGTTTCTGTTGGAAATTGCTTTCAACTGAATATTTTTGACCAGACATGTTACAAACATTTAAAAGATAATTTCCCTGTCAATTGTCATCAGCCCCTGAATTTTTTTTTACATTTTCCTCCAGAAACATAACAATAAACACTAATTTAAAAATCACCATGTATTTTATGTTCCTGCATGAGACACTTACTAAAACTTTAGCAATTAGAACCATTCTTTGAAAGAGTCTTGGAAATTTCAGGTTGTGCCTCTGTTTACAGCTGTCTGCTTAGCAAGTTTTTCATGCAGGGGAAGCAATGGCACATCTGCTGCATGGTCTGCAGTGATTTTTATCTCATTCAGGGACATGGTTAAAGCACTTGTGTTTGAGCACAGAAAATCTGAACTTACTTCAGAAATTCCAGCTGAGGCAACCAAACTTAGCATCCAGGAAGAAAACCCTCAGGTAAATATTTTGTCCTGTCTTCCATATACCCAGCTCCCTTGTCGTGTCTTTCTAAATTTAATCACTTTAAAAATGATGTCATAAATCTCTTAAAACCCCCATTCTATTATAAATCCCAACATTTCTAACAATTATAGACTTAGCTTAGTTTTGCTAAATTCTACAGATAGAGCTTGTTCAATGCATATACTTAAAAATCATAGTAAGTTCTAAAATATCAGTGAAGTTAAAATACTCAATTTATGTGCATTATAAAATAAAATTTATGACACTTCACCATATGTATTTTAAGCACTTGTCTTTATATATCTAAACAAAATGTTGGATTGTCCTGAGTCTAGTGCCAGAATAATTTTACCCAGAGAGCATCCAGAATATCAAAGTTAGGATGGCATGAATTTGCTCTTTAGTCATTATTTTTCCAGCTCTGATGAGATAGTGAATCTTACCTCTTACTGTGCTTGCTGAGCTCTGGAAATTCTTTGTAACTACTAAATATATTATCGTAACAAAAATAGAAAATATGCCCAACACCAGTATTTAGAAGATCTCACCCATATCTTATGTACTTTTTATAAACAGGGTGAATCTCAAACTAGAGAAACTCCAGGGCTGCTTTATTGCATATTAACTTTCATTGGCTATAAAGGCCTGAAAACACTGACAGAACTCTTACCAGACATCACCCTTTTTTTTACAGAAAGAAGTAAAGAACCCATCTTGTCTTTACATAACTAAAATACTCAGCAAATCAGAATCCACACATTTTAGCACTGAAATAATCAAACTAAACCTCTTTGGGGCAGCTAAGAGGGGCCATGTCATGAGTGACTTCACTGGCCAGAGGGATTTGGAGAAAGAAGTCCAGGGGAAACGGAGACAGACGTCACAGTCAGTGTTTCAACATTTTAAGACACAAATATTCTCCTAAATCATCTTACTGTATTTTTAGTGACTTCCATTATTGATAGGTCACTCTTATAAGCACTGAATAAGCCTCTTTAACAAACCTGTGTTCTTAGAGCTCTTTATAGACATTATAGAAAAGTTTTAAATGTCATATTTGATTTGTGTTTTATTTGAAATGGAAATAAGCGGGTTTAATAATTTATCTAGTGTATGGTTTGGAACACCAGGGCACACGGCTTGGATGTCAAAATACACTGTTTGGAACTGAATTGTTTAGTAAGTCTTAAAGGCAGCTATTCCAACAATCTTTCTAAAGCAAACTGTTTTTTCTCCTCGTCGTTGTATCTATGGGATGGACTCTAAAATAAAGAATGGAAGAAAGTGATTTTTCCCTTCCAGTCACTGCATAAATACTTAATGAACGATTTCAGTGTTGTTTTGGTGCTGAATATTGCTTTAAACAGTTGGACATAAACACCAGGCATCCAGCTTACCTTCCTGAAGCACACATATGCTTTGCTAGACAGAAAACCACAGCCGAATTTGATCCCAATCCGATTCCACCGGCGAACTGCAGAATCCGCAGAAAGCTGTAGAATTATTCTAATTGCGCCTGGTAATTAGTGGAGAACGGGAGTAGCTGGGAGAAAATTGCTAGGGAGGGAAACAATTTAACACAGAATAGAAAATGTATTAAAAGCAGACTGAGAGCAAAACCAAAACAGCAGGGCAGCACTGGGGCGTGTTGCCTTCCCAGGCGCTGGGGTTGGGAGTTTGAGGTGGGGACACTTCTCCCATGCAGGAGTGTGATGGAAAAGTTGCAGACAGCACAAAGGTGGCTTTATTCTCTCTCCTTGGCAGGAGAGCTCGTTGGAAGCTTCACCACAGATGAGGAGAAGGGTTGGGCTGAAGGAGCCTTTTGCCCTACTACCCATCCTGAGAATAAGGGGTTGGTGCTAAACAAGCAGCAGAAACAGGTCCTGATGCCAGGGGAATTAAAAGACCTTGGGTAGAGCTGAAAACAGTGCTCTATCATGGTGCAAAAGTTATAAAAAAAGTAATTCAGGTCATTCTTTCTCCAGTCTCAAACCTAGTCATCAAGTAATGCAGTACCTATTTCCTAAAAACAGACTTTGCCATTTGTTTTGGGTATTTTCTATCATTTTTAAATTTTTTTTTCTTTTTTTTTTTTTTGACACAATCACCTACTTAGTGGATAACGTGAATGCAATATACATGTCTGGAATCTAGTGAAGTGCTTTACATGATAACTTGCAGAATTGTACTGAAAATTATTTCCCAACGACTTGCAGAGAGCAAGTCACAAGGGCTGAGAGCTGGCTGTAAAATAAGGGCTCAAAGTATTAGATTTGGAGTGTAGGGGAGAATATTTAATAGCATTCTGTAGAGAGTCATTCAGTTTAACGTCTTTATTAATAATATGCATGTGGGAGTAAAAATACATTAATGAAATATGCAGGTGAGAATAAATTAGAACTTGAGGTGAACACCAGAGAGCACAAAGGCATAATACAAATGGGACCAAGTGAGATTAAGGAATCAGGCAGAAAATTACAAAATGAGCTTCAAATGGGAAAAATACAAACTAATATGTTTGAGGAAAATAATGTAAAATACAGATATTCACAGTCTGAAAAGTTGGGATGAAGTGCAGCACCGAAAGATCTCAAAGCAGTAGTTTGTTGAAAACTGAGTGAAAAATTTCAGTGTATCATATCATTCATATTTTTTAGTTCTGTTCAAGGCTTCCCTCTTCAGATAAGGAAGGTACAGTAGCATTTCTGACCTCAGTACTGCAGCCCACAGACTCAAGAACACTGGACCTCTTTAAAAGTAAAAGAAACAAACAAACAAAGCTCAGTTTTCAATTCCCACAACTGAAAAGATAGTGACAAATGTGTTTATGATTTCATTCTGTAGTGACATAACTATAACAAACAACAACAAAGTACCACACAACAAGATGATCCAAGGACCTTGACCTGAGAAATGCAGACCCACCACAAACAAACCGTGGTTTTATTCATTTGTGTAACCAGATTGTTTTTCTTCTCTGGTTGTTTGGAGGAAGAAGTGATTGATTTTAGGAGGGATGCTGATTATATCACGGTGATTATATCACTGTGACCATACCTTGTGATTTTAGGTTATACTGAATAGTATGGAAAGTATTTGATTCAGCTGTCCTCTAGGTCTTTCCCCTGACATCACAGAGATCCGGGACTCTACAGTTATGTTTTCCAATACCAGAAGGAAAAAATTCTTTTGGGGAAATTATTGGGAGCTTTTGGAATGTATCAATAAATCTGCTGTGCACAGGACAATATAAAAGCCACCTTGAAAAATACATGGAAGACAAAGTAAACCATGTCTTGAAGAACTAGCAAATATTTGGGTCTGTAAGTTTTTTTTAACAATAATTGCTTTATTCAGCTTTGAACTTTTAAATTATTTTTTTATTCCCTCCATTAAAATTGCTATGAATTCTTATTGTCCCTTCTAAATTAATAATTCTGAGTCTGAACCAGATATTTTCTCAGGTATAATCATTAGCACTTGTTAAAGGCCTTCAGATGCTCAAGGCTGTGTCTTGTTAAGATTATTAAATGAATCTTTCGCTTACCTCCTGGTTATTTTCCAATTTGTTTGAAGATGGCTGCAATTAAATCTCCTTCATAAAAGACAAATTCCCCTAACAAGGGGCAGTTTTCAGCTCAGAGCTCCAGGTATCCTCTCCATGATCCCAGAGCAGCTTGTGTCACATGAGATCCAGCAAGACAAACTTTCTTTTCTGCTTCTTTTTCTTTTTTTTTTTTTTCGTTTCCGCTGTTCTCGACAGTTTTCAAGGCTTCTGCTTCCATGAACTCCTCTGTTTCATTTGAAATTCCTACAGATCTTTCTGGTGCAGTCTGACCGTTGTTCACATCTAAACACATTTATTTTGGTTGTTCACTGTAAACAAGGCTGTAAGATAAGGGGGACAGGAGGCCTTTAGGTAGGGTGTCTCCATTCTTTGGTTCTCTGCACTCAGACAAAGGGCAAAGCGAGAACTGCTTAAAAGCCAACTAGCTCTGATTTAATGGTACATGGTTTAGCAAGTTGACAGAAAAAAAAAACAACAGGGTGGCATGCTGGTTGAGAAAGTATAGGACTGATGGGGATGCAAAACAGAGCAGGGACAAGGAAAAACAGACAAATAAGAAAATTACAGCATGGGTTAGTGTTTTTTTGGCAGGGCGAGGTGAGGGGGGAAAAGAGGAGGTGTTGGTGCTTTGTATTTTGCTTTCAAGCTTACAAGTGTATTACATTATCTCTGTTAACAGGTTTTCTTCTGTTTGACACACACAGAAAATTCAATCATAAGATTATATTGTGGGTATATTTGGGTAATGTAGGAAATGTTGACATCTACTGAGATAATGGCGTTTTGTGAAGCAAATCCTTGGGTTTTTTTGACTTTCAGTGCATAACATGAAGGAGTTTAGATGCAGATGATATACTGGGTCTCTTTGGAAGCTTGAAAACAGATTGTTACTTAGCATAATTAACTTACTGATACCCAGAGATGAGTAACTCTATGTGAACCACGGACAAACATTTCTAAAATAAAACTGCAAACACGCTGACTTGTTTATTGGCAGAAACTACTTTGGATTCCTCTTAAACACCATTTCTTCATCTCCTAAAAATGGCAAATAAATAATTTAATCAGTAACAGCTGTCTTGATAGCACCACAGAAATGAAGGCTGGTAGTCAAGGCTGAGGACAAACCCACCCTACACTGCTGCTGTGGCCATCAATAAGTTGATTTGATGCTGTAAAGCACAATTTAAGTGCCAGCTGCTTATTTAGTCTTGAGCTGCCTAAGATATGAGCTACATTTTCTGAGTATTAGTATTTGTCTTGTTGCTCAGATATTGTCTGTCTTTATTAATAAAATTCTGAGAGAGCCCACACACTGTATGTAGTATTTAAGATTTGCATAGACACATCCATTCTGGAAATAACATTGGATTTTGTTCATTAGCTCTCCCAAGATTATCAGCTCTATTACCATAGTGAATATTCTGAGTGTTATGAAGTAATTGTACGCTACCATGCATTTTCTAAAATAGAAAATTGAAAAATCTTCAAGAATGAGGTACTGGTATTCACAAATGCATTAAAAAAATCCCTCAAACTGTACCTTAAATTGTCAAGTGCAAAAGTAGAACTGGTTTTTCTGTATCATGGACATTAGACACAATTAAAACAGGTAGGGAAAAAAATAAATATGTGATTGTGACAGTTATCCAAATATAAAATATACATCTTGGCCCAGAATTAAGTTATATGATATTAAAAGTGTTGGACATGAGAGAGGGGATTAAAATATTAATATGATTGACCTAATTTCTATTAGTTTTTGCCTTATTTCATCCTGAGGTTTTTAAATGTTATTTTATTTAATTTTGCTTTATTTATGTCATACCTTTTCCTGCTGCACTGTTGTAAAGGCATTAAAAATATCTCTTCTCCCAGATTTATCTTGAACATTTTCCACAAGCTGGTCTCATAAGCTATTTGGGGAAGATGGTGCTAACTTGTTATCCTGTTGCTAGATTATCTAAATCTCTCTCAAATAGCAGTGGCAGTATTTTTACCCACAAAATTAAACTTTACACACAAAATGTTTGCAAACACAAATAACTCTTTCTTCCCCTTTGACGGATGTATGTTTTTGGCACTCCAATCAAAACTAGCAATTCCTTCTTGACTGGTGTAACACACGCTTATTTCTATGGAATCAGGATCATTATTTTCCAATTAGCATTTTAGCCACTCTTCCAGTATCATCTCTATGGTAATATATTACAGATTCTTCAATTCACGAATAATAGATGTTGTTTAAAGCAGCCCTTGATTGATCAAAATAGCCCAAATGTTTCTCCAGCTGCTTTCCACTTTTCGCTGAATTTTGAAGATGTATTGGTGATTTTCAGATAGGTCTTGCAAAATGCAGACATTTTGTATTTCTGTAATGTGAACTGCCACCTAGACGTTTGGAGTTCCTCACGTTGTTCATTTCTTTTGAGAGGGGCACTGCTACCACACAAGATGATGATGAGACAGTCTAAGGATAAAACATGTTTGGAAGGCACTTGGCATATATTATTAAATGAATGGGAAATGATCATTTAAAGCAGCAGATGATTAGAAAGGAAGGCATATTTTACTTGCAAATAGGGCACAAGTTGGCAAGTAAACTTGAACAGGTTTTAGCACTATTGAAATGTCATGTTAGTACTTTATGAACATTTGCAGGAGGAGCCTTTGCACCAAAACACTCCTGCTAGAAGGAGTCCTGGGAGAATATTTCTGTAAGGAAGAAATGGCTCTAATGAGGGAGATACTATGAACTTGTCAGAAATATTGTTAAATTAGTGGACATATGCTGTCTCGTTGCAACATATCTTGTGGTAAATAAATTTAAATTTATTTAAATGTCACTGAGTAACAGAGCACCGTGTAAGGAAGCCTTGGAGGATATTCTTGTTAAAATCAAAGCTCAAGCTCCTTTGTTAAATATTTGATTATGTATGCCCCACATTTTCAGCAATAATGTATCCATTGAAGTGTACGGCAATCATCTTTCCCTCCCATTTTATTGTTTCTGACTACTTTTCAGATAATTTGAAAATAATTCCACATTTTTTAAATCTGAAGATTACCTAATGGAATACCTTTTTCACCTGAAGCAAAAGACCTTCTGTGGATGGGAAGGCAACCTGGAGTTGGGAAAACCATCTGACAGGGTAAATGCTGTTGCAGTTCTATCCCTGTAAGACTTGGAAAAAAAAAATCCTATTTTTGAAGTAAGGAGAAGTAGATCCAAGACAGAAGTGGAAGCAAAAATCCCAAATTGTTACTGATCCTCTTCAGCGTCTCCTGTCAGGTAAAAAGTAGACTTGAGGAAAAAGGACAATGTAGGAAAAAGATAAAGAATGCTGAGAGAAGATAAAAAGAAGGATCTGAAAAATGCAGTCAAATGTCAAAGGGATCCTTGATATAAGCAAGGAAGTGGATGGAAATCCATGCTATATGTTGCCTGATGACGTAAAATCAATGCAATAAATAGAAGAAAAAGTATAGCAGCAGTAAGCAGGAAAATTAACACATTTCATGGATTATAGCATTTTTTTTAAAGTTGTCTGATACATAGTTTGACTGAGGCTGCAAAAATAGTTTGTTATTATTAAAAGTGTTTATATCATTTGGGATTACAAGGGAAAAAAAAATTAGATGACATGCCTAACTTGATGTGATACTATCTTTCCAAATTCCTCAGAAATGTAGATTAGGAAGTGAATTCCCCCATTATTCCAATGAGATTATGGATTTAGGTTTGAAGTTAACAGTGACCTTTTGTGATTCTCTCACATCCTCAAAATTACAGGAGGATTTAATTGGAGGACAAGAAGAATTGCTGTAAGACTGATATTTCCACATGTATGGGCAGAGTACCAAATTTTATCATTATTATTATTATTATTATTATTATTCTATACTTATAAGTATTATTCATTGGCACATGAGGATTTTCTTTCCCTGAGTCCTTCACTAGCACATCTAGGACACACCCTGTTAATGATCAAAAAATTTGCCATCTAAAATTTAGATGGCAACTTTAGATACATCTTATTTCAGTTAGGTACAGAGCATAACAAAAATCTAAAATACAACCTGCCTTTGACTACACTAGAATTCTGTTAATCACAACACTTCTCATTTTTGCTGTGATATTTTTAGTGGTATCTTTTCATCAAATTAATTTGTCATAACATTTACTTTGTGATGAATATCAAGACACATAATGGGTTGTGCAACATGGTTTTTACAGGATAAATCACCCTCTGGAAGATAACAAAGAGAACATTCCAGATGAGAGGGACTGCTGAACCCTTCTTCCTGAACTGTGTTATTCTCCCTATTTATAAAATATATGATACCAGTATCAGGCAAATGCTATTTTATTGTCCTAGACTACTTCTCATAAAACCTCTCCCTTTACAATGTTCCACACACTTTAACTGTCACAAAAAAACATTAATGTTATAGGTACTTTTATTCATATTTTTACTTATGATTGATATACTTCTTCAAAGGCAACATTTTGTAATATAGAAATAGTATCACTTTTCCATCAGTAATATACCCAAGTTCCTGCTGCATACAAATTTAACAAAATTGATCACCTGAGATGGAAATGTTACATATGGAAAAAAGTTTGCTTTTTCTTCTAAAATTGAGGGGTGTTCGCTTTTTTGTTGTTTTTTTGTTATTTGAGAACACAGAGAGATTTGACCTGTGTTTAGAAATTCGGTAATAATTTCATTGAAAGAATCTGGTGCCCTCGCTCCTTTGAACAGATTTTTCATACTTGCAAACATGCTCCAAGTCCTAAATCAGTGAAATGTTTGTTTCTTATACTTTATGCTCTAAAATCGGGATTATAACTTCAGCTGGTGTGATGTAATGTACATATGATATTCCCAAAGTACTTGTTTTTCTGTTACAGTTGTTTCCCATGTACCATGGTGCAAGGCTTTCTGAGTGGTGGAAAAAATTGATACACAAAAGAAATTAATAAGAGGAGAAAATTACAGGACCAAATTTTAATGTTGCTATTAAAACAGTGAACCTTGACGATATTTACTGCATAGATTTCCACCCTACAGTAGAAATATTTTTACTACATATTTTACCATTCTTTATTGTTCCACAGAGTGGGTTGAGGAAACACTGCAAATATTACCTGTAGTTCCTAAATTTCAAATAGTGAACCTCGGGTGACACTGAATTATTGATCAGAGCACATTCTCAACACAAGGGCCAGAGGCAGAGTACTCAAGCTTTTCAAACAAACCCCATCTTGATACAGAACACTAAGTGTTAGGTACTCTCATATCTTCAATATTCTCCTAAGAATTCTTTTTGGAGGTTCATGATTATTTCTTAATCAACATTATTTTATCCATGGTTTCTAAACAATTGGCACAGCTTTTCAGAAGGCAGACTGTTCACCTAGTTTCTGAGCTTGGGACCAATGTTTATTTTTGCTATCTCAATTTGATTTGATGGTATGAGGAAGCTGTCACCATCTGCTTCTATCTTATGAGATTTGCCTAGCCATGTGAAAAATAATGAATGTGACCAGAATGTGCAGGTTGGTGAAAAAAATCACCTGGATATGCTACTTTGATTTTAATGAAAAAGGAACAAATAATATAATGAGCATTGTTGAATCCCCACACACATTTTCCCCATTTATAAATGAAGCTACTGACAATAATTTTCAAAGAAGAAAGATATTTGTGTACAAAAACACTTTCAGGACCTAGAGCAGAAATTTGACATTGCTATAAATGTTTAAGTTATGAAGTTGTAAGTTACAGAATTGAATTGCAATCGGATGAAAAAACACAAAAAAGCTTAGATATCACCTGTAAAAGCATTAGCAAAGATATTAAATTTTTAATTAAAGTATCAGTCAGAAATCTATATTAAATGTCTACAAGAAAGAGAAAACTCAATATACATATATGCATTGGTATAAAATCAGAAATATATGTAAATGCCAAAAAAGAGGATTTTCCTATGAGTAGCTAGCTCATATCCAGAGTTGCTCAAATGGCTGGAAGCCCTGACTTTTACTATCTCTCTTGTGTGTTCCATTTGCAAATGGAAAGTAAAAGCAGACTGTAAATTTTTTTCTGCTAACACCAGCACCTGAAATATTAGTTAAGACAAGGATGTAGCAGTAGCCTCTATCCTCTTCGTATTTCTTCCTGTCAGCTTCCTTTCTGCCCAGTAAGTTAGTCACAGAGGAAAGGAGGCAAGAAAAAATCACTTTTACATTGTGATGAGTCTGTCAAAGTCATTTAAATTGGCTTGGAATAGCACTGCTCCAGGAGAGGGAGAAAGCAGCTGTAAGAAATTCAGGAAAGAATCAGCTGTTCACTTACCACCACCTTTTCTTATCTCTCTGCTCAAAGATTTGCCATTTCCTTAGATATATAAGAAAATAGACTGGATAAAAAGCTTCTGGTTTAATTTGGCTGAGATTCATTACTTTAGATCCTCTGAGATCTATTCAGGAAAACCTGTGATTTCTTTTGGAATTGTTTTTACCTGTTGGAAGGCAGCTAGCAGTAGGTAGTCCAAGTTCTTCTGTAGCTGCTATTCTTTTCCTAGATAAAAAAATTAGACACTTAGAGAAAGAAAAATGTCTCTGCTCACTGTACAAATAACCAGAAACTTAATTCTCATGCCAAACTTAGTTGTGTTTTCTTTTGAGTCCCTTTCAAATTCTGATTCTTCAGGCTGAGAGGAGTGTAAATGTACAACCTACAGGGTTTGTTAAATCTTTACTGCAGGTAAAAGGACAGAAAATCTCCTTGATCCTGTTGAGTGTGTTGAGAGGAGGGAAGGAGAATCCAAAACCTGAGTATTTTAGTTCTCTTCTTCAGGTAAATGTTGTTCATGAATACAAAACTCCACACGTAAATCTTCCAATATCCTTTCGTCCAAACTACCCCTTCAAGCTCCACTATCTTCATCCATATCCACATTCTTTCTCTGTCAAAGCCAAAATTAAGTTCTGTTTTGGTTTTAAAATTATAGATATATTTTTTTAAACAGAAAGCCTTCTAGTCATAATGATATTCAAAAATCTAATGTTTTCCCTTGTCCTTCATAAATTTTTCTTTCTTGAATGTTTTCCTGGTAGAACTCTACTTCTAATTTGCTGCCATCTTTTCTTTCCTAACATTAATCCTCTGTTTACAACAATTACCATAATTCATTCTAGCTAAAGGTTGAGGCCTGAAAAAAAATGTTGTCCATCTTCAATTTTTTAAAAGTACAAATCTAAGTGAATAATGTAACTTCAATTCCAATGGGGAAGTATTATTTCAAAGTGAATGACAATAATGATCTTTAAATTACATGACCCTATTCTCCTCTGACTTTTATGTTTTCCTGTAAATCAGGGGTACATTTTTGAAGGCTATAAAGTTGCACTGACCTTTAATTATAAAGGTAACTGCAGAATAAGATTGTGTTTTTAATATCTTCAGACAGAAATAAGACACGGATCCCCATGCCTAGAGACTCTATTTAGCTCACCTTGATGAAAAGAGGAGGCAAGACCAGGGACTGCAGATGGGTCTTGTGGCATTTCAGGAGGCTGAAAGCAATACCCATTTCCTCAAACCCTTGGGCAGCAAATATGTGGTGTCCTCTCACCACTCCAAAGCACTGTCCCACACTGTCCCTTACTCTGTGAAAGTGAGAACCTCCAGCAGAAGGCTGGGACCTTTCAGTCATCATGGGAATCTCTTAAAGTGCCTTCTTCTCTGCTTTCAGATTAGAAAGGATCATGCTGTGTCATAGATTTTGTGTAGAGTTCCTGCTGCATTACAAATATAATAATAATAATTGCAATTAAAATCTCCCAAAATCTTTTTCGCCAAATCCATAAACAAATATGTTTATAAAGTCAAGTACTGAATTTGGAAATCTTCCTTGTAGGCTTCAACAAGTTTATGCCTTTGGTTTCCAGCCTCTGCCTTTTTATTTTTTATCCTTTTGCCTCTTCTTTGCTATCTCTCTTCTTGGCTGCCTTTCTTCATGTAAATTTTAATTTCTTAAGTGCCAATCATGTCATACCAGCAGTAATAAAAATTGGTTATTCAATGTAGGTGGAATCTTCACAGATTAAATGCAAATTGTTTTCTTTCAAAGGCTGTGCCCAGCATTGAAACTTTGGGTATGATTTTGTGTCTGGAAAGGAGATGGACTAAAGTCTGGACAGAGTGTAAGGGCATGGTAACTTCCCATTCCAGAAGGAGGGCTTTTGGTAACATTTTGGATGTTCACAAGACTTCATGCATGAAAACATTACTATTATGTGATGAAACTGAAATATTGCTGCCTGCAGAGCCAGGTGAAATTGCAGTTTCTAGTTCAGAGAAAATTAATTTCTTCCCTCCAAAGAAGGAAGACCATAATGAGAATGTAGTAACACCAATGCTCCTCTTAAATCTGAACTTTCACACAAATTACCCAAACCAACCAAGGGTATTTGAGTCGTGTTTCCTCATCAGCTGCTTTGATTTTATTTGGTTTGGATTTTTATCAGTGTCCTGTCCTTAAACACCAAAGACTTCCCTTGTCATCAACTTATATTTTACCATGGCTGGGCATTGCCCAGATAAAAGGAGAAGTGACCAAAATCTCCCAGCTTGATCTTTTCCTAACATCAATATATTGACATCAGTAAAGTCTAAAGGATTATGGCAGTTGTGCTGTCTGTGGCTGAGAAGCTACAAGGCAGAAGACAAGCTGCAATAAGCATTTGGGTCAGGGCTTGTGTCAGTGGAAGCAGGGTGAACTTTCAAAAGAAACAGCAGGCAGTCTAGGTTAGCCTCAAAAGAGATAGGGAACAAAAAGAGGGCTAGCTGTCTTGGCCTTTTGTCCCAGGGACAAAAAACCTCCAGTGAAGTGTTAGGAAATTCCTATGGGGATATATCTCAACTTAAAAGAAGGGCATTTCAAATGCAATGGTTTTTAAAAGAATTTAAAAGGAATTTATAACTACAAACTTGAAGCTAGGCTTCTTTCTGAGATTGCATGTCAACAGATATTTACAGTATATTGTGATCAAACTCATAGATGGTAGTAAAAATTCAGATGGGTAGTATGAAAATATAATTTTAACTATAGACTTAACTTTTTTTTTTTTTGTCTGAAAACATTTTGTAATGTTAAAATTGTATTTAATCAGAGAGGACATTTTTCTGGGAAATTGAAGGCAATGGTAAGTTAAAAGAGCCTCAGCTTGAGTTGACAGAAAGCAATTTAGTTATTTTTGTAATTCTGATGTATTTCCAAGGTCACAAACAAGACTGATTTATACAGTAAATATGAGTTAGAAAGGCTGTTTAAGCGAGCTGTAAATACTTTGCTTAGATGTGCCTAGATGGATTTATTTCTTCCATCAGCTGCACCGAAAAATTATGATTTACCAGTAATCTTATTTCACAATTCAGTGATAGTGATAACTTTTCTTGAAAAGAAATTATTCCTCCCTTATTCTGCAAAATAAACTAATATTCAAAGTAGATCATTCAGAACTTAAAAGGATGTCCTGCAACTCCATTTATCCAAGGGACACCTCTGCTAAGGAGTGCTCAGCGTAACAGAAACATGAACTGAAAGGGTCAAACAAGACTTTTACACAGGTGGCTGTTAATGAGAATGTTCCCTAAGTATTGGATAAAAGGGGCAACACCAGATTGAATGAAAAATAAATTACCAGACCCAATATGCTGCTTTACCGACAATACTCTTCCAAACATCTTTTCTCATGATTGCCTCTTCACTTTTGAGAAAAATGTCTCTACTTAACCCAGCCAAATGCTACCTATAATATGGACCATCAGTTTTTACTTATTTTCCAGGGATTCAGTCAAAATGTTCTAAGTGATGTGTTTGAGGCAGAAAATAATAAGCATTTTTCTCAAAAAAATTTCTTATGAAAAGGTATCCAGACTGTAATCACCTCTTTCACCCCTTTCAGAATTTCCTACAGATGGGACTCAGGTCCCTCTCTGAGCTGTTAAAATCAGCTGAGTTGCAGAGCTGGTCTTGGCAGGCAAAGGCAACAAGGCACACATTCGTAGCATCACACAGCTTGAGTTGTTGTCTCTGCCTCTAGTACAATATTCTCATTTTTCCAAGCTTTTCCAAGTCTGGGGCAGGAGATGAATTGGTGCAAAGGGAAGGAGATTGTCAGGTGTCCTGCTGAAAGGAAGTCCCTCGGAAAAAAAGCCATGATCTCCTGGAAACAGCCACCTCCTCCCCTCCCCAGGCTCTCCAAAATGCCCTAAAGGTCATAAGAAAAACTTCAAGAGAAAATGCTGAGAAGGTGACAAGAAAGAGAAAGGCACAACTATTTATTTGTTTAAAAAGATGTTCATTCCTATGGATCTCAGAAATAGAGGAAGCAATGATGAATTACAGGCACATTCAGGGAGGGCAGGAAAGAAGTCAGACAAATGAACATGGTGGGAACAGTGATCTCTCCATAGCAAGCAACCTTCAAATGAATAATTCAAAGATAAGTGTTCTGAGATGGAGTAAGGTTAGTAAAAAACGTCATTTCTATAAGTTTACTGAAAAATAACCTTATTTTTTATGTCAAACAAAAAGCAGTACTCTAAAGCAGGGTAGTTAGCCCGCACAGGATTCACAGGTTCTTTTTCAGGTTAGCATTTGGACTTGGGCTTTTTACTTTTAAAGCAAAATCCTTGCCTTAACCTTTTTTTAACAAAATTGCTCCATACTTAGCTTTGACCCCAGTAACTCAATATTTGCTTTTCAAAACTGCGGCATGATCTAGAACTTTGCTTAAAATTACAATACCAGCATCAGAGGAAGCACAGAAGGAAGGAATCTATAGCTTCTCTGAAATGCAAACAACGTAAATGGTAGAAAGCACACATAAAAGTCTACAGGCTGATAAAGTTTATTGGTTTTTCATTACTTACACTCATTATTGATACAAGAACCTGTCACTGTAAATTTATTCTAAGACACCTATTAACCAGTAGACAAGAAAAAGATTTAAATTCTTACTTATTTTGTGGGTAGAAAAAAAGCCTCATTCTAAACAAGCCACTAAAAAGAGCTGATCAGTGACTAATTGCCACCCATAATCACTATTCTGACCCATTATTTCTTACATCTTGTGACACCTGAGCATTTAAAACTCTCCATGAGTGCAAGGTTAAAAGCTGATAAAAAAGAAAGAAAAGTTTTGTCATTGGCTTTCAAAGGGCTGAATTTTCTGAAGCTGTTCCTCCTCCTTAGTCTGTTCAGGAGCACAAGTCAAGCACAACGAAGCTTGTGAAGTGCAAAGAATTTTAAAGTACTCAGACTGTAATGAAAACTCACTCTTCATGTTGTTTGTAGGAGTTTTCCTCTCTAGCTAAGAGCATCACATCCACTGACTAACGTAATTTTCAGCTAAATTCAAGGCAACAGCCAAGAGAACACAAAAGACTGAAAAACCTCTACAAGATCAACAAATCAGTTATTAATGCTTTGCATCAAATCATGTGTTTTACTAAAAAAAATAAAGCTTCCTGCCAAAGTGTCTGTGACATATTCTTGCATTAGCGAGTATTTTATCTTAGAAGGAAACATTCTGGGGAAATGGGAAAAAGTCATAAGCAATGACAATAGAGAACTAGGATTAATTTTATACTTTTTTTTTTTCCTTTCCCATAGCTCCTCTCTGAATGACATTTCTATTTCTTCAGTACCCATATTCCTACACTTATATTTTCTTTTATTGTCACTGTTCTTTTTTTTCCTCACATACCTCACTCTCCAATCAATAGATGCTGTTTTCCTCCCTGAAAACCACTAACACGTAACAGAGAAATTCTTGCACTGCATTTGAACCCTTGGGGTGGACAACACTGGGTAGCCAGTGGGTAGCACTGGTCTCAGAGCTGACTATGCCCCAACAGGAAATAAGAAAAGACATCCAACAATTTTCTACCACAGAGAAAAAATTGAGGTCGCTACTGTACTGGAGAATAGTGATCTTTTAGCAAAAATAAAAATCCCACACAAGATTGTAATTCATCTATTATAAATATGAAGTCAATTTCCTCTCTATAAAATTGCTTTTCTGTTTCCTCAGAATTCAAAGATTTATTCCAAGGCTGATGTTCTGAAGAGGTGGCAGGTCACAGGTAATTTTAATCCCCATGTAAGTAAATATAAAAAGGCAAAAACAAATAAACTCTTTGTTTTCTTGAAAGAAAGTAAAATTACTAGGAGATCAGTTGAACTGGAAAATGAAACCCAGAAGCAGTCATTTGAGAGCCAATAAATAAGGTTTAAAATTCAAGAGTCTCATATTGCAGTAGCTGATCCATTACCGATACTGAGACAATAGGTCCTCCTGCTGTTATTCTTGATTAATGAGAATGTGTTTCCTGTTCTCAATTTCAACCCTTTCTAGGCCCATCCTCTTTAATTTTAGCCATTATGAATATTTCTCAGGGTTTAGCACATGCAGTCCTGAAGGAGCATGGTAAAGGACACCAGAGGAAAATTCCTTGCCCAGGAGCATTATGAAAACTCCCTCAAGCAGGTTAAAAAGAAAAAAGACAATAAATTTACTGGAACTCCAGGGATCTTGTTTAGTGTCAGAATCAAATCACTGAGAAGCTTTTCTTAGTGTGGACTTGAACAAATTGGAAAGCAAGATACAGTAGTAGCACAGTTCTGATATAACAAATTGCTCTTTATTTAAAGTTACTTTTAAAATACGAATAGGATTTTAAAGCCTGTCAAAGATGGCACGCAAAGATAAAAATAAAGAAGTGTCAGGAACAAAAATGTTCTTTTCCTCTTCCTCTGAATTAATTTGCATGTCAGTCAAGAAATCTGTCAATGCATATGCAACATAAGCACCATGACTTACTCTACTCAAAGCGCAGGGAAAAAAGAACAAGAAGAACTGAAGAAGAGGAGAGCGACAGCTGTGATGAGCAAGGATTCTTCCCATCTATAGCATGTATTCAGCTATAACAATACACCCAAAGATGGTGAAGGAATGATGACAGAGCTGTCAATTATAGCTGAGCGGAGTGTAAACAGAGCTACAAAATCTGCTGAGCAGAACCGACAGCAGGTGGTGAGAGGCTCCTCTGCCGACCCAGCCCACCAGGCAGAGCACAAACCCTGCTGAGCAGCAGGGATCCCACTCCTGGGGACAGCCTTCCCAGCCTAGGGACACCGTGCTGGGAGCAGCCTGCAGCAGAGAAAAGGCTAAAATAAACCAGGTCCTAATGGCAAACAGTAGGCACAAAAGGTGTTGGCTGGGAAGTGAATCAGATTATTGATTGCTGCATTTCAAATTCATCTGAACTCCAGGAAAGGGAATGACTTGGGACCCTCACCTAAAGTCTTGTTTCCCCAAGTGAAGAAGGAGAGATTCAGCTTGTTTAGGGGGTTTTGCAGCTTGCTTAGAGGTGTCTTTCCAATGCCTCTTTAATTTGAATCTTTGCTTATAAAAAATAATTCTGGTTTCCAGCATTCAATGTGATGTGGACTGCAAGGTAAATGAATACTCTTTATCATACAATTAATCAAGCTTAAACCAAATTTATGAAATTTAACCAAATTCAGCCAAAATCACATGAACTCCTTGATTTGGAATCTGGAACCAGAGTAACTTCAGGCTATGTGATTATGAGGGACCTGAGGGAAAAGTAACAGCTTGTCTTCAGTTCCCACGGGGTTAATCTTGAACATGAACAGCAACTATGCTCAAGATATTATATGGTGGGACAGAATTCAGTTTCAGCATTGTCCCAGGAGACAGGTGCAACAAGGAGGAGTGGGGAAAAACCCAACCCAAAAACCCACATGAGAAAGCTTAACATCACTTTAGTGTCAAGATCAAGCAGCTGAAACCAATTGCATGAAGAAAGATCTGTTGAATAATGAGTTCCTATTTTTCACATGTATTCACATATAAATTGTGCTCCAGCTATGGATTTGAAGGTACCAACCCAGACAGCAGGCATTGCTGACCTGGAATTTTAAGTTATAGGTAACACTGTGAAAAGTGAGACATGTTAAACATCCTTAAAGCCATTAAGGTTCCTTCATTCTGAACTTGTGGCTTAGAGAAAACAGCCAAGGCTTTCTTCCACAAATGAGCAAGGGATTGTATTATCAATCAAATCCTGTCTCAAGAAATAATATTTCCTGTGATCATGTTTTTAATTCACTTCTCCATAACACTCAGCCTTTATATGGGAGTCATGGCTAAATTCCTCTAAGTGAGCAGTTTCAGGCTCCCATTTCCAATCTGAGAATGAAGTGCCTTACTCTGCTATTTCAGACTTCATAGAGAACACTCAGATTCTTTTGATGATGTTTTTTGCAAAATCGATAGACTGTATCTTTGGGGTAGAAAAGGTGTGGGCAAGAATATCAAGGAATTCACCAGGAAATTGAAGGTAGCTGATTTTCATTCTCTGCTCCAGTGCCTTTTGAAGATTTTTGTATTAAGTAACCTATGAATAAAATACAAACACTATTACTATTATCCCATGGGAACTAGAGAGCTCCACCATACCATATCAGTTTGTGCATATTTTCTTTTTAATTCTTTCTCTTGGTGTGCTAATTTTGTCAACAACAACAAAAAAAGCAAACTTACAACATGGTTAATATGGCAGACTAGTGAACAGCAAGACATCACATTCTGTTCCCTTAACATTAAAGTTACTGCTCTAAAAGCTCAGTTATTATATTTAAAAGGTAAAGGAAATGCAAGGAAAGGAAATTTCAACTCCTATTTTTTTTTTTTTGCAGTTCTGCTCTACGATCAAAGAGATGCCTAAAGTGCCTATTCTCATAGGATTTAGGCATTAGGAGCTCAGCATGAAGCTACTCAGCCTCAAGTGGACTCAGACTTCTTTGCCAGGCAGGTGGAGACCTTGCAGTCTCTAACACAGAGACATCTGGGTATTACTCATTTTCCAGGATCAAGGAATGATGCTGAGAACCCTACCTTTGGCCTTCAGCACTTTGAAAACAAATAAGATTGTGGACTTGTAGCAACAGAACAGCCAAGCACCACATGCATCTCTCTGGTAGCAAGGGTGGTTTTATTTTAGAATAAAATTGTTTTCACCCACAGACTTTCACACCAGTGGGCATTCGTTCCAGTGGCCCTGATAGCTAGATTTCCTTGGGATGATGGCTGAGAGGGAAGGTACCTGCCGAGGTTTAGTTAGGAAGAGGAGGGATGGTGATGTATCAAGATTTTATTATGTCTTCTGGAGAGTTTTGAAGTTAGTGAGTGATCATGTTCTGATTTTAGATGTTTTTCACTCTTTCTTAGCAGATGGTGATCGGGACATTTTGTCTCTCTGGAGTATCTCACCTCCATGAGTCACTATCAGGTAGTGTGAGTAATCTGTTTGCTGTTTCATCTCTTATCTGGGTGTGATAAAACTTCAGTCATATCTCACCTTCTTACTGCTGCTTTCTGATGGCTTCAGCCTTTCAAGAAAGCTGCCCTCTTCTTCATCCTGGAGCTGCTGAGAAGCTGCATGGAAATGCACCCAGATCTTCATAACCTCCTAATGCAGATGTTGCCCAGCTGTGCCAGTCCTGAGTGGCTTCCTCTGGTCTTTCCACAGTCATTCATGTAGTCCCACTCAAGCCTGTTTTAGCGTTTAAATTACAGGACTCTCCAGTGTGCGGGCAGAAAAGATGACTCAGATTATCAGGTCCCCTCTGTGAACCTTAATTTTACTTCAAAATGAAGAACAGATATGTTTTTTAGGAAATCAGAAAATACGATGAATTAGAAAGAAAATTGCATTGCTTTTATATCTTTGTTAGACCATTCTTGATTTAGAGACTACAGAGTTTCAGAGTCATCAGTAACAAACTCAAAAAAGATTGGAGTTAAAGGATGCAAGCAAGAGAAGTTTCCAGCAAGTAAGATTTATAAATAAATTCAAATCAGTGAGACTTCTGTTACTGTAATGTTAATGTTCCATGGCATAGGGGAGTCCTAATATTTCCATTTTCCCTATTTCCCCATCAGCTCTGGCGAAGAAGCACAAGTGCATATTAAAATGTTGCCACAATTGACAGTGCACACATAGCCTAAGAGACTGGTCCTCTGGTCTGGATGTCAAGAGGTGCAGTAGTCCAAACAGAAAAGTTGAAAAGCAAAAACAAAACCAACACCAAACAAACCCCCAAAAAACCAACCAACCAAAACCAAAACAGACAATGACAACAACAACAAAAACATAAAAAAAAAATATATATATAAAAAAATCCCAAACAAAAAAAACCCAAAATCTGTTCCTATGATGTGTGAAAATCCAAATGATCTGATATGATTTATAGCAGAGATAAATACTGTAAATGCACAAAAAATTATATCTATCTGTATATCTATATAATCTATATAATCTATATAATTTATATAATCTATATCTATATCAAATCTATATAATATAAATATATTATATTTTATATATTATATAAATTGCATCTTGACTATTTCCCTTTCTGACTCTTAATGCTCAGCAGCCTGTTATATCTGGGTTTTTTTTCCCAAGCTCCCTTGTATCCCACATAAAAACTCACTATAAATTTATTTCCAATCCTGTCAGGTCTTGCTTTCATTATTTTCTGGAACCTATTTCTCCCCTATGAAGCGCTGTTTAGCTGAATTGAAAAGTTCAGATAAATGTACAGATTTTAAAAATAGAAGCATGCCATCATGCTGAAATCAGGGTGTTGTCATTTTTAGAAATGCTCATTTAGTACTAAAAGCTTTTAAGAATGCATACAAAACAAAATCTAATATTTAAAGCTTCAATGTACTTTAAAATAGGATGGATTTGGATTTTTTTCTTGAGTGTTAAGATATCACATTATTGATTTTCAATAAATTTTCCATAAAAATGGAAAATCTGAAATTCTTGTCAGGGCTACTTATTCTGTTTTTTACAAACTTTGATCCAAATTAATAGGTAGTTAGATTTGGGCGGACTTTGTGAACTTACATTTGAAGTTAGGGCATCTAATTGGTCTTTTGGGAGCTTGTCTTCAAAATATGGATTCCTAAAAGACCAATAATGGAACAGACACACACAGAAGTAATTGTGTTACAATCAATTTTTTCAAAAAGATTAAGCAGTTACTTATGAGAATAAGCTCAGACATGTCAATGCAATGTTATCAACTTTCCTATAAATTTGAAAGCAAAGAATTAAAAAAATAATAGTTATTATCAGTAGTATAACTGTAAGTCAAATAAATATAAGGCTTGTTATGCAACACAATGTTGTGTGAACTCTGCAAGAAGGTCAAGGTCATAATTTCAACATGACAAAAAATCCACCATAGTTATTGTGTCTCTTCCTTGCCTGCTTCATGGGCCAAATCTTCAAAACCATGGAAATTTCAGGCAGTTTCAAGCACATTGGATTTCACTCACTGTAAACTCATAATATGTGATTTTTTACCAGCACAGCCTTCTGTGCATGCAACAGAACCAGAGCATTCCTTATCCACCCTCAATACCCCTTGTAAAAGCACTTCCTCTGAATACAGATTTCTAGGGATTCATTCCATCTCAGGGCTATATTACTGAGTTATGTACAGTAATTTTTGTGAAGTTTGAGCTGGCACAGAAGGACCTGAGCTCGGAGATTCATCATCTCTTCAGGTAGAAACCACCCACACAAGTGTCTTGAATTTATCAATGTTAATTACATTAATGCTTACCTTGGCAAGCAAAGAGAATATAGACATGAATATTGGTGAAAAATTCATAATGCATGCTCTCCTGTAAAGTAGGTCACATGTTAATGAGCTAAACCTAGCCCCAAATACACACAAATATATGTAGCTCTAAGCAAGACTTTGTCAAAGTCAGCAGGACTACCCAGCATGAAGTCAGGTATTTAAGTATGAGAGCCTCTCTGTGTTGGGATTAGAGCTGCAACTCTAGGAGAAAAAAAAAAAAAAAAAATTAAAAAATATTAAAAATTAACTGTTGGTTTGTTTTTTGTTTTTTTTTTTTTTTATTTCCAAGAATTTAAAAAATAAAAAAGAAAAAATAGTGAATTTGAAACCCATGATATTTTATCAGGAATAAACAGCACAAACCAAATACGTTTTATTTTCATTCATGCACTCTGCTGTCTGAAGATGAACCTGGTTACATCAGCTTGCAGTGAACATACGCTGTGACAAGATATTGTGATTTGAGTACTGATATTAGTAGGAAATATTATTGAGGTTGTGCCAAAACTTTGTCAGTCAATCCATATTTCTAAGATTATGCCTTTTCCTGACCAGATGTTTGCCACCTACACAGAGCACCTTGTAATCTATTACTTTACTTACCCTCTACTAAATAAATGTCTGAAGAAGGCTCTATTAGAACAGCTGAGAAGTTACAGTGGTACCTCAGTTTGCTGGCAGATGTAAACATCCTTCACAAAGGATTCTTTTTAAAGAAATAGATATAATTTCTAAAATACTACCAAGTACTGTAAATAGAGGATTGTGTGAAGTCACACAGAAGTACACACAGATACACTCTGCAGCTCAGAACACCATGTACCACCACAGATTCCCTTAATCCCACAAAACAGAAGCACTTCCACATTCAGGGAAAAGGGCACAGGCAGCTGGATCTCTGAACAAACAGGAGAAAAAACAAAAGTGAAGGGGAGGATCATGCATACAATATGAATATTAACTTTAGCATTCATGCAGAGAGAAAACAAAAAAGACAACTCAAAATGTCTCTGAATTATCCACATTTATCCATTTTGTCTGCTTTTTTTTTTTGCTCATTGATGGGAAGTCACCTTGGATTCCAAAAGAAGTAAAGTAACATTCCAAACACTTGTTTTAAACTAGAAAAAAAAGATTCCTTGTGGAATCTAATCCTATTTTTGATCAACTGACTTTTTTTCTTACACACAGGAAAATGATAAAACGGGGTAGGAAAAAAACAAATATAGAACAATTCTTTGTTTTCCTGGCACCATACCAGGAATTTAGCATATGGATAAAGAAATTAAGTTGCAAAGCCAAATATGAATCAAAATAAGTGCCTTAAGAAATATCAATAATCATACTTAGGATACAACGCTTTTAATGTGGAATGCCTCTTATAAACACCAAGTCATTTAAACAAAATTTATTTATTTTTTTTAAAGAGGGTGGACCTTTTCAGAAGATAGTCCATCAGACACAGTTTTAAAAAGAACATTTCTGAGTGGAATTTCAGGGCTGTTGGTTTTAAATTATGTTTTCCTAGAATTTTCAGAAAATATATCTACCTTGTCTTCTTGTAAGATAGAAGGCAAGGTGTTTTCCTTCCAGAGTCATAACCAGCATAAGAAAACTGGAATTTTTATTGCAATAGGAACATGCAAAATGCCTTGGAACACAGGGAACAAGATGTGAAGAAGATGCCCCTATTCAAGGTCAGGATTGCAGAGGAAGAAGTTTTGGGATTGCATAAGCGTTTCCTCAGGTTCCATAAAAGAAAAAAGCAATTTGTGTTGTGCACTGCCTGATGCATTAAACGTGTCTTGAGAATACCTTTGAAAGGAAGGAGATAAGGGAAAATTTTGTTTTGGTCATCAGGGAATCTCAACATTAAAAATGCATCGTGGAGTACACTCAGAAGTGGACTCAGCAGTGTGAAAGCCTCAGCTGCAGCCCAGCTTTAGACAGAGGTACATGAAACCTGAGAATGCTGTGAACTGGGTGAGAAAATCTCTTGCTGGATGCAGCCCAAAACAATATGTGTAGTTAGGTAAAGAAGCAAAATCCAGAAAAATTAAAATAAACTAGTTTTGAGAAGGATTTCACCTGTGGAAAACCATATGACAGCATGGCCATAAGGCAGACTGGCAGAGCAGTTCCAACTTCATTTTTTTGTCAAAGCAAGGCATCCCTTTATCCTCTGTGATCCTCCGATTTATGTACTGGATCTAGCAACATACAGAAGTGATGAGTTTTACAACAGAATTTGAATCCAAAGAATCCTGATTTCCACATAAATTACAAGTATAGCAGTTGATTTGGAAGCTGGAATTTCTACTGTGCTATGATTTTGTAGCAATCTTGTTTCAGTCTTTACCACTGCTATTCCTATCTTTCTGAATCCTGAGTGTTTTCCTGACCCCCAAATTCACAGACAATGCTTTAAAGCACACAAGCCACCTTTTGAAAGTACCTAAGAAGAAATTAATTTCTCTGTACTCCCTACTACCATTCTGTATTGAAAAAACATCATTATCTTGAAGTTTTATGTGTTTTAAAGCTTAAAAAATAATCCTGATGAGATGCACGATCAGTCTGGTGGGTCTTGAAGACACTGTTTAAGTCATACACGTAAGGTAGGAACCACAAGAAGCTGAAGAGCTTCCTCTGGCACAGACAGTGAGGTGCAACTCATGCAGGATGGAATTCAGCAGTTCAAGAGGAACCACTGCAGCACCTAATGTGAACAGAATTTGAAAAAAAAAAAAGGAAAAAAAATCTTATAAATAATGTCAATCTAATCATATTTCAGATTCTAATATTTGTGTTGCCAAATCTGTTTTTGTTAAAATAAATCAACTGCCATCTATGACCCTACCCTCTGTCTTAGATATATTCATATATAATCAGATTTTTCAGATTCTCATTGAAGAAAATGATTGCTAAATAACACCAGTAAGAAAGATGATAAATGATAGACCACCTGCAAGGAAAAAAAACAAAAATTGAAAAGCCACACATGATGATGCAAAAAGGAACAAAAGGAACATTATAGGAGCTCAACAGGAAGTAGATTACTGCTCTAAATCAAACAGGTTAGAAATCCAGCTAGAAAAGGATCCAGTGTAGCACTTTTACCTTCCTCTATGGTATTTCATATCTCGCTCCTTGAATTAATTTCATAGTAGATAATTTCTATGTGGATCTGTATTGATTCCTTTCCTTATCCTTTGGATCTTTCATCTGCCTAATCTACTTTACATTATGATAAGTGAATCCCCTCTGCACCATTTGAAAGTAAAGTGTAAAAATTTGCCTGAATCCTGCTCCATTGTGAACAGGTTGTTGACTCTGTTTTCTTGAAGAGCAGATTTGTTCTCCAGAACAATCATAAGAGCAAGGATCCACATGTGACAAGAATCTGTATTTCTTTCCTTACCTGTGTTGCACCTTTGGTAATCTGCAGGAACACTGTAGCAGGAATATCACCCACCTCATCTAAGAAATTTTATTTTATGGACTTGGAAGCTAGCTAGGATTGCTGGCAAAAAAATAGTTTCCAAAATTTCAACCTCTATAATTAAAATTTATATAGCAGAAAAGCAGTGGAGATTATACCATTCCTCATTTTTACAGCTGTACAAAGTTGGTAAGAATTCCAGTTAAAGACATGGCCTGCAAAGTTGAGGAGCAATCAGGTGTGAGACATGAGATTTTCTTATTGCAAAGAAAACAATATAGAGGAAAATAAAACAAGAAAAAGGAAGATTGTTATAAGCTTCCTTCTGACCATTCAGAAAGACTAAGTATACTTGAAAACCGGAAACTCCTTTTTTCTAACCACCTAGTGTACTGATTAGGATACAGGAAAATGGTACAGAATGTTGATTTGTGGACTTAGATTTAAAAAGAACCAAAATCCAAACCTCCAAATAATCCAGTTACTCAAAAAAAAAACCCATATAAGAGTTCCTTCATTTAACTTTCCCTGAAAATACAAGGCATACATATTTAATTGAGATGGAGTATGAATTACACAATATTAGATCAAATCAAACATTTTAAAAGAACTTCTCTACAAAAGTCAATTAGAAATGATAATTGAAGCTTGCAGGCAACCTTTGCTACAATAATCAGAAACAGGAACAAAATTCAATAAACTGTGGCACCTTTAGCTTGGCAATATTGCAGTAATTCAGAACTACATATTTTGTTTTTCTAGCACAAGCTGTTTCTCTGTAACTAGTCAAAGAGCAAACAAGTATCTGCACACTGTATGTCACTCATTTAATCTGTTTTGATTGTGGAATACCTCATCAGGAAAGTGAATACATAAGTCATGAAAACACTGGCTGTCATTGAGGGATATGAAATACACGTTGTAAAAATGTTCCATCTGAGTAAGCAGAAGCAAATGTGAGCAAGCAAGGTAAAGACACTGCACAGACCGTGAAGAAAGTAAACTACAGAGAGTGGCATAAGCAAAACAGGAAAGTTTTACAAGACATGTAAATGGATAAAATAAAAAGGGGCAATTATGGTTAGATTTGTATAGGTGTTTAGAGTTATATCAAAGCATTTTTCTGTGTCAGAATGAAGAACTGAGGTTAGTAAGACCACTCATGGGCACTGAACAGCAGCAGTCCCATGAATAAAGGAAATTAGTCATTCTGTAGGCGCATTAAATATTACTGTGTGTATTCTTCATTACATTGCACCTAAAAACCAGTAAAGGGGGAACTGTGACAGCTGAGAGACTAAAAAAAACCAACCTAACTCAGACCAAAATAACCCTCAAACAAACCAAACCAAATTTTCAGTTGGCATACTAGACTGTGAATGTAACAGCTTTCATTTAATACTGTAATAATATAAATCAATCAATCAATCAATAAATCAATCACTCTCCTGCCCAATTAAGTCAATATTCATGATCACTTTACACAACTGCCAGCAAGAATTAAAAGTAAACAAATGAAGTTTCCTATTGAAAATGATAATTTGTCCCCTCTGGGAAGAATCTGGTAAGCAGAACAATAGACAAGTTGCAGAACATTTCATGTATCTCAAACATATAGACAGTTCAAAAGAGGG
Source organism: Poecile atricapillus (assembly GCF_030490865.1). Lineage (NCBI taxonomy): Eukaryota > Metazoa > Chordata > Aves > Passeriformes > Paridae > Poecile > Poecile atricapillus. The sequence continues at coordinate 108,638,687 of NC_081249.1, forward strand.
TCAGGCTATTACAGCAGAATATTGTTTCCCCACAGGACAATAGATATGAACAGCACTTAACAGCACACAAAAGATGAAGTCCTCAGTATAAAGTACTTAGAGTTCAGATTCTGTGGTTCTTATTCATAGGAATAATCCCACTGGATTCAATCATTAAGTGCTCAGTCATGCAAAACTGCAGGGCTGGTAGTAGCCCTTTCACTTGGCTCCAGAAGAAGGTTTCCCTGGAGCTCAGCCTCATAACTGCACGTAGAATTGAGAATTACTCCATTTGCATGAGAAAAGGTGTGGAGTTCAAGTTCCAAATGATCCTTTAGCAGTTTCAATGGGTCTGAGGAAGAAAGAGAAAGACATCTGTACCCTTAGAATTACCTCCCACAAGAGGTACAAGTATTTAAGTTCAAGGTCTACAGATAGTTGACTTGCACAAGTACAGCAAAGTAACATATCTTAGGGTCACATTCAACAAGAGAAACAAGATCCCATTTCACAGCAGTAACAACTTCAACCTGCCAATAACTTAGCTTCAGAAAAGTAATTAGTTAATCAAAGGGGAAAAGTCATGCACTTCTAAATTCACAGGTGAAATAGGATATTTCAGGATCTGGTTCTTCTATCACATTTAGAAACATTTTTATTTGTTTCTTTTAATCTATAGTTTAAATACTAAAGCAGAATCTACTGCTAAATCAACTAAAACTCCAGTTTGCTCAGACTATGTAATTTATTCAACTGCCTTTCCTACTCTGGCTATGACTCTGTCAATTAGGGTAAGTCTACCAATCTTTAACTTCTGAGAATTAAGGCAAAGGGCCTTTTCAGAAGAAATTAAAAACTCACAATAATTTCTTGTGCTAATACCCATTTCTCAAGTAAAGTGCCAGGCAGAAGATAACAGCATTTTTTTCTCTTAAATCCTTCACCCACTTGAAATCTTGCCCTTTCTAAGTCAAGGGTTCACTGAAAGCTCAAGCGCCCCATGAAAAGTGAAAAAGCAGAAAGAAACAAGAGGTCATTTTAGTCCCTTTGGGAGATGCAGCTTGACCTCTACTCAGGAAGAGAAAGTAACTGAGCCCTGTTTTCCAAACTTGGTGCTGTCCCTTTAAAAACAGAGCTTGGATAAGGGAGAAACATCCCCCAAGTCCAGATTTCAGGAAGTGGGAAAGAAGAATAAGAGACGCCTTGCTACCTTTCCAACACAACCCATCTGTGCAATATGGCATGATTATACAATGTTTCCTCTTGGATCACAGCTACTGGGACTTTTCTCTGAAATCAAAATACACTACCCCTTGCTTCATTTTTGACTGAGCTGCCTTAGAGTCTGTTGTGGTGTGAAGTTTAGGCAGGAGAGTATTTCCTTTCTCTTTACTGCATAAGAGGTCTGTGATAACCTTGACAATTGTAAGATGTTTTCTTATAAAATGAAAAAAAAAAAAAAAAATCACATTTTTAGGGGAATTTTTAGGCATTTTAGGGGACTGTTAATCCCAGAGCTGATCCTTTTTTGGAGGATATACTTATTAATAATATCCTTATTTGGAGAATAAGCAAATGTTCAGGTGGTTGAGTACCAAGGTTTCTAAATTCCCTTGTGGTCTTGTGCCCAGCAGAGAAACCCTCAGTGGACAAGAAAGATGAGTAAAAGCTTGGTTGGTGAAAGAAATAATTCATATTTACATGAGCCACGGTTAACTATTCATTCACCACAGGAATGGAGAAGCCATCATGCATGCTGTTAACTTATCTGCTGAGAAGTTTGGGCAGAGTGTCATGGGAAATGTTTCTGTATCAACTTTTCCCCTAAGCATCATGTTCCAGAAGCTAGAGGATACATCAATTCCTATTTTTTTTTTTCATTACTTTGTCCATGTTTTCCTCTTTGATGATGCAAATTAGACATACAGAGAAAAATAATATAATTTCAAGTAAAAAAGATCTGTTTCTGGGTAACTTTCCCTGTGGATTAGCATACAGAATTCATCAAGGTATGACATTTGTATTTCACCTTAGAGAATAGCTGTTTGATAGCTTCAGGCCTATTATGACCCAAAATCTGCAGTGCTGACCCAGTCAGAACTGGTGATTCAGCCTAAGGAGATTACTTAGAAAAATTTGGTTGTAACTCTGTTATTGGGATAGACATCAATTACCCTATTTAAAAAAGACCACACCAAAATCTTTAATATTATATTGCAATTGTAAAACCTCTTTATTTTTCTCCCATCTTCTGTTACTGCCTTTTAAATAATTTCTTTCTTTGGCTCAGTGGGTCTATTCCTTTTTAATTATTACATTGTTTTCTTAAAGTATCCCTGAAATTTGCCTGTGTCTTTAGAACATAGTAGTAAGTCCTTTCTTATAATTTAAAATCACACCAGTATTTAGATGGAGTTCTCTTTAATGTTCTACTTGAGCTTTCCATTTAATCTGATTCTACCTCCTAAATTTAATTTTAAATCAAAATGATCTTTCATAATGATAAGCTGGGGAAATCCATCCCTCTCTACATGTTGAAGCTTTTATCATCATTTAGAGCTAAGCAGTAAAAGGTTTTCCTTAGATGAAGCTGAAAGCATTTTAAAACATAAAACCTGAACCAAAAATAACAATAAAGGTAATGACTTTTGAGGATAAAATTTAGTTTTAAATGCCAAAAAATAAAAAATAAAAAGCTAAAACATTTCAACTCACAGAGAAGGAGACAGAAAAAGAGTAAACCAACTCCAAGTATAAAACTTTAATTTACTTAGAGAAACTCTTCTTAAACAAAGAATGTATTTGCCTAATTCAAAACATATGCAAATTTGAAGTCATTTGCAAAATGGTAGAATCTTTTCTTTTTAACATATCTTGTTTATTCCATTATATAAGAAATAGTTTACAAGAAATTGGTCTGGTGGATCATCACAGCTTTTCAGTTCAAAATAGAAATCTAACACGTGTCCACCTGAACCATCTTCTGCACCATCCTTCTCCTGCCCTCATTCATAGAACCCAATTCTTGTATTTAGCAAACATTAAAACTTATAAAAAATAACGTAAATTATAACTCCCCTTGCAACAGAACAATCTGAAGATCAATTTCAATGGATCAAATCATAATGAATGTCTGCTTTTTTAACGACTGGAACATTGAAGGACAAGAGTACTTCACAGCAAACATAAAAAAAGTTATAAACTTTGTTTTCCTGTTTTCCCTCTTAAAATAATATTATTTCCTAGGTTATTTATCTTAAAAGAAGAGCTTTGATGGAATTTTATTTGGTTGAAAATGCTGATTGATCAGCAACAAGTTGGAACCAATCGAACACACTAAAGCTGATGCTGCTGCACTAAAGAGATCTCAGGAAAACTTCATCTAGTCCACAGAAAAAATTACCTAATACAGGGGAGATTTCAGAGCCCAACATTTACCCCCAGATGGAAACCTCTCTGTGTATGTATTTTATTCTGATGAGTGGAACTCACTGTGTTAGTGTTCAGGAACACACATAATCACGAGTGATTATATGAAGGTGCTTTATTGATGAGCTCTAGGTGTCAGGGGTACACAGACCCAAATCTGACCCGATTTGGTTTTGAGTTGAACATATTTTATACTCTATCGTTATGCAACTTACATATTAATTATTAAACTTACATTGTTCTATTGTATGCATTGTTTTTACCCAAGCATGGATTTCTCGTGATCCCCCCTAGCCCCCTAACATTATTCCTCATGTTCTCTAAACAATAATTATATCTAATCACATCTAACAATTGTATCATTTATCATATACTGACTACACAGGTGCAGTTTGCATCTTTAGCAAGCACAAGGCCTAACATTTCCCAGAGCCTGCTTTTCCCAGGGCTTTCCAAACCTAACTTTCTTTCTAAGTCCCTGAATTTTCTAAGATTTTAAGACCTTTTACTATCAACTGGGAGTGATCAATTTACTTGTTTGCAGAAGTATTTGTCATATCAAGCTGTTTGAGCACAGTGCCTCTTGCAGTCCTACCTCTCAGTCTAGCACCTAGCAAACTCTTACCTTTCATTTTCCTTCACTGTCCTCAAGCTGATGACATGATGACACTGCTGGGGGAGTGTCACAGGTGCCAGGTGGCAGGTGAGGAGCTACAGTTTGGATACAAGAAGGTCACTGGTATTAATTGATATATGAAATTGGATCTGTGCATTTGAAGTTTTCCTTTGATGTGCATGTGCTCCCTGATTAATCATCATCTTGAGTGGTTACTGCTGAAGGAAAACTTTAGCTATTCAAACTTTTGATGCTTGCTTCATTTGTAAATATTCATTCTGGCAACCTTGTTTGCTGGGATGCTTGGAGGGGAAAATGACATTCAGGGTGCAAAAAATAATTAAATTGACTTCAGTTAAAACTTTAGTGAGTGATTGTAAAACACCTCTATTAGCATTTGTTCAACTAGAAAGGGAAGTCTAATTTCCATACAAAAGTCTTTCAGATGAAATAACAAATCATGAAAGTTAATACAAAAGAGATACTAATACTAAAAGGATGATGCATACTCTTTTTTTTAATTAAAAGAGCATTGTGTAATCAAAGCTGAATTCCTTCTTTTGATCAAAGTAAAGTTTTGATTGTTTAATATCAGCATAATTCTACATTTGTGTGGTGATTATTTCAAAATTACTACCTTCTGTGTCAGAAAAATAGCTGCATACTATTACCATTAACAGTTCTGTATATGAATAGTGTTTTAGAAAAATGAAAAATCAAGATCAAATTTACCACACATTTTCACTTAGATATATGCATTAAAAAATAAAATTAAAATTCCCCATTTTGAAGGATTACTGTACCACAAAATATTTTTCAGAAAAGTAGAATATCTACATCAGTTTTCTTAACCTTGTGAAAGGACCAGAAAATTTTATAAATCCATCACTTCCCAATTTTTTTTTGCAAAAGTTTTGGGGTTTTTTTTACAGACCAACAGGTTGAATTTTTCTTTTTATTACCTCCTGTCTGATGTATGCTACTCACCCAACAGCAAATGCTCACAACAATATGTAGTGCAAAAACCAATGTGAAATGTTGTCAGAGCCATAAATAAAACCAAACTATGTTTCAAGTATCAAAGGAAAGCTGAATACAAGATTTATGGAGAAGAATATCACTTAGCCCTCAGAAATTTCTATTTTATTGAAGCACAGGCCATAATTCTAAACAAATTCTTTGTATTCTTATGCCTGTGTGTGTATACAATGTCTGGTTACCTCATTTTTATCACACTTTTATGGAAAAGCAAAGTTGAATTTTCTTTATGAGAGTGAAGGAACTGAAAAAAAAAATAAATTAAAAAACATGCCACAACTGCTTGCCAGCAAGTAGTTAATAAGAAAGAACTAAAAAGTGAGTAAATCCTAACAGTAGTCACAGGATATGTTTATCTGCTGTTTTTTGCAGGGAAGAGGTTCCCACAAAGAGCTGTTGCAAAAAGCTGAACCAAGAGATGGCCAATGGCACCAGAAAAAAAAGAACATTATGAAACCTTCTAGATAGAAGTGCAGCTGCACAGCTCATATCATATTATAACTTTTCTAGGACCCTGACACATTAACTTTTTGCATTTTAACTCTCTAAGACAGGTCACTATTTAGAGGCTGTCAGTTCAGTAAGTTAAACTTCCAGCTGTGGATTTTGACCAAAATATTTCTAATGCCTCTTCAGCCCTTCCTGCAGGATGGTGGGGATTTTCTTACAGGCTTTCAGCACAGAAATCCACTATCTACAATAACCATGTTTTTCTCCCACTCTTTGGTACCTCTCCTTATGTCTTGAACTTTACTGTTTATAAATAGAGACAAGATTGAAAGAAAAAAAGAAAATATCAAGGGTGCAGTTCTGAGACAGGTCCTGCTTTGCAAACAAGAACCTCCCTCCCCAGTAACATGACTGCCAATGAGGAAGTGTAAAGGTTCTGCCTCATGGTTAATTTAAGGCTGGCCACAGGTTGGTCCTAATATTAGCATAGATTTCCTCTTTGAACATGATGTGGGAAAAATGAACAATTGCTAACGAAATTAGACTTGAATGTCCTGTTTCATCCCTCTCATAAATATTTATATCAATTTCTTGATCCATAAAACTAGTCAAATTATTTGAAAATTTACTTCATTAACTGAACATTCTATTGTGAATATAACAAAGAGTTATTTATATTTTTTTCCTGAACATTCCTTGACAAGTCACCTTTCTTTCTCACCTGCTAAAAGATTCTGGCAGCTCAGTGTCTTACAGAGTGCTGGTTTTAAGAGTTATTCCTCATGTACCTGTAAGGGTTGTCAGAAGAAGATTTTGACCCTTGCTATCCCATTAAAGATAATTAGTCAACACTGAGCAGCAGCAGCTATAGGTTGTCCCTTTTGCAACCCCATGCATGCCTGGCATTGTATGAAATTCACCCATAACACCCAGACTGTCATTTTCTATGTCATTAGACTTAACTCACACTAGTACTCTCTTAAAAATGATATGAAATAAAATTCTCTGAAAATGTGATCAAAAAAGCAATGCTTCTCTGGAATTTTTTGAGAAAATAAGAAAACAAAAAAAACCCTCAAACCAAAACCACCCCACCCTAAACCACTTCAGCTTCCTCTTCATCCTCAAAGAGTTTGAAGCCTATGTTCACATTTGAATTCTGGTAAAACAGATATTTATTTTATCCTATTGCAATTTCATGTGAAGTGCACAAGTAGAACTAGAAACCTAAGAGCTTCCTCCTGTCTCAGGTGATTCTGAAACTGGACTGTTGTCCCCTGTGAACACTTTTGTGGGCAAACTAAAGATGAAGTACTGGTAGGAAGGGGGATGGCACAAAATCTGGCATTGAAGGACATCTTCCTTCCAGGATGGGCATTAACCTGATTTGGAAACTCCCTCTACATAAAGAAAATTAATCTTGAGTTCCCTAAAGAAGAGGTAAAGCTTGTCCTCTGACATCCAGCTCTAATTTCCAGGCAGGTAAATAGAGTAAAGGTAAACAGCAACTCTGCTAATGCTGACAGCATGTTAGCTGCAAAAACTCATTTTTCAGAGGTTATATGACAGCATCTTTTGAGCTTTAAGAATATTTGTGAAGTCTGAGAAATATGCAGATCTGGCACTGAACTGCTTAAACTCTATCAAGTTCCTTAAAAAGGCAGCTTGAGAACTTGAGGAGTTTTCATGATGCAACACTTAAAAAAAACCTTGCAGGTTACATATGGATATACACATTTATATGCAAAGTAAGAAAACCACAGGTCTTTACTTAATATGAGTTTCAGTCCTTCTACAGCCTCTTTTCCTCAGTTATTTCTAATTTTATAAGAAACAGACATGGCACTGAACAAAAGCTTTTACCTCAAAAGGAAAAAAAAAAAATTAATCTTTAAACAGACTTTTTTATTTCATTCCATGGTATTTGTGCTTTTGTGCTCCCAAATGATTAGCACACTGAACAAACCCAGAAAAATTAGCTGACACAAAGTAAAGTCATTATGATATGGCTCCTGCATTTTGTGGCTGAGAAATTTCTGTAACTATAAACAGAAATGCACCAAAGCATGATAAAAATATGCAAGCATAAATATTTCAAGATTGCTTGCTGGTCTCCTCTGTCTATCATCCCTTCTTATCCATCAAATATCAGCAGAATTCATCTCCTTTTTAGGGATTCTACCACTCTCTAGGAGATGCTACTTAACTCCAAGGTGTCAGTCACTGGACTTGTATCTGATAAATAAAAACTCCATGGCCTTCAGAGAGTTCTCTGAATAAAAATAGGATCCCTTTCCTATAGAAAAAAATATAGGATTATTACTCTGAACTGCTTTAAAGATTTGGCTAGAAACTGATTAAGTGTTCCTGAAACAATTCTTTTATATAGTAGATAAAAACATTTGGTCAATTTATGAAGAAATAGAAATTCCAAAGGCAAGATTATATATTTCCCCATCACTTAGTTCTTTTTCTGCATTGTGTTTCAACAGTTAAGCTGTTACATATTTTTCAGCTTGATCTGAAAAAATCCAGAATGAGATATTTTGTGCAATTGAATAAAAGGCAAATGAGATTTCACATTGAATGTTTTGCCAGAATCAATGAAAACCACACCAACGATTTTGTCTTTCAGGATCACTTGGTTTGTGTCATTAGCAATCCTTAAAAGAATGGATTTTGTGTAGCACATTGGCTGTGATCCATATAGTGGAAGAATAGGAATTGAAAATAGCTCTCTATTTAAGAATGCATTAAATTGATTGCAGCCAAGTTCCTTGATCTTTTAGGCACAGGACTGCAATTATAAAAAATTAAATTAGCTAATTAATACATTGGTAGTTTAAATTATGCCCTTCCATAAGCAGTTGAGACTTCATGGAAGGCAGATGACTGTTCCCTGCACCCATGGTTTTGAAGCTAAACATCTCAATTTCTGGAACAAGGGAAGAGAGTAAAAGCTTGTATCTAAGCCCTGATATCAACAGCCTGAGAAAGGCTGAGAAGGAATCTCCTGCATCAATGTACTGAGCTTCTAAAAGCCCCCAAAGCCAGTACACAGAGTATCTTAATATAGAAGGGGGAGCTAACCTAGGGGAAGGATGCAAATACACAGAAATATCCAAAAAATAAAATGTTCTGGAGGAAGATTTGGACATGATATTCAGCCATGCAATACTTGCAATCTTTGACAGAGATACCAAAGAAGCTGTCTCTCTTGGACAATGAGGAATAAAGGTTAAATAGGGAAATTACAGATGCTATTCAACTTTAGGACCCAGTGGGACATTTGAAAGATGAATATCACACCAAAGAAAAGGCTGACTATTTGTTTTCATGCATAGCAATTTAAAATTCTTATTAATATCATCAATGTCTTTCCGTATTAATTTGGGCTATTATATCAAATAATGCATAACTGTTACTGGACTAATGGTTTGGACTATTAAACTGCTAAAATATTAATTTCTTCATATAATTTTTGATTTCTTGGGTGAGGTGAGTTTTGTCACCAATCTCCTTTGTGTTGTAACTCAGCATTCACCAGTAGTCGAGGAAATCAGAATAACATTGTCTTAATGTCTGCTATTATTACAATTGCATGACAATGGTCAGCATGACAAAGGAAATGGATATATTTCTTGCTGATCTTTATAAGTCAAGCTCTGTTTTTTGGAAGGAGGCTTGTTTGGTTTTATTCTTAGAAATCTTAAAGAGAGGAACAGAGAAAAGAGTTAGCTGAAGTCTGATGAAAGAAACTTGGTTTGCTCCACCTAAGTGGGTCTTTCATTCATCTTCTGTATGAAGCAAATGCATCCATTTGGCTTGCTGCTCACCAGTGCTATTATACAGCATGAACAAGAACTGCAGGGTAAGATTTGATTGTTTTCTTCTACTTTTGGACTGACAGCAGACCAAAACTACACATACATAAAATACTTTACAACAGAGTGGCTTTAAAATTTAATAAGACACAGTGAATAGACTGCATATATTATTGAACACATCTAGCCACCCAGGATGCAGGGCACATTGTTAGAGAGGTGATCGAGAGTGTGGGGAAAAGAGTCAGGTGCTTGCTACAAATAAAAGTAGGTAGCAGTGCCAGTTAGGACAGGCAGAGCTATGCCCATATCTTCATCTCTGACTTAAGGAATTTAAGGATATAATGAAGACAAAGCATTAAAGTTGTTCAGTCAGCAGAAAATACAACTTTACCAGGCAAAAACCTGAAGGAGATATTGACAATGTGTTGTCTATATACACACACACATTCATGTTTCATTATACAGGAAACTGGTATCATTCTCCAAAGTGATAAGTTAGACTTCATTTCCAGAATTAAAAGTGTCTTTCTGCCTATGGAGTTCAGGGCCAATTTTGTGGAGAACACCATCAAAGAGTTAGTCATTGACCTTGTACTGTCTTTATTTGGACAGGCTAGTTAGTGATATTGCTTCTAGCAAATGGTTCATCAAGATTTACTAGCAAAGGGAAGATGGGGTGATGATAAGCTTTTATTTAAATGTCTATAAAAAGCACACTTTAGAAACAGTTTATTTAAATTCCTCACAACAGGGCTGTGGAGCACTGCAGGAGGTATTACAGAGAAAACACTGCATCCGTACTTGGCAATTCAGAGTACTGACAAAGTGGCAACAGCAGGAATACCTCATTTATGTCATTTTCCTTAACCAAATTGTCTCCCTCAACACAACTCTCTGTCAAGTACTTCACATCTTTAAAGAAAGGGTTGAAAGAAGAAAAATATTTCAAGTAAATTTCTTCTTTGAGGCAGTGCTCCAAAACAGCATAAAAACCCCCTGAAAAACAAGGTCCCTTCAAGATCTCTTTATTTAATGACCTTTAACTGAAGAACACTGGAAGGTGAGAATATCACATTTCATAAAACAAGATTCCCACCAGATCAAACATATCCAGGTTGCTAAACTTGTATGTAGTGTTGTACTGGTACTTCACCTGGAATACCTGGAATAGTTCCCTAGAAATACTTGAATTCAAGACTTCTCATGCTGTAAGAGACCAACAGATGGCTTAGTCTGACTCAGTGAAATATTAATTTACTCCCTCTAGGTCTCCCCCCACCCAACAAGTTAGCCAGTAAAAATACTTCCAGGTAAGTAAACACTGGAGAATGTGTGCTGGAAGCTAATTTTGAGCTTACAACAAGGGTTTCAATTAAAGCCCAATAATCTGTTTTGAATAGGAAAAAATGGCCAAAAGTGGAAATTGTGTTTGCAATGAAATCTAACATTCAAAAAAAAATTTAATAGACACAATTAATACTCTTAGTAAACTACCTGTGTTCTTAATAGATGAACTGGAAGCCAAGAATTTATCAGCAAAATCCCTTATTGAATTATTTTTCAAAATTTTTCAAATCAAGAGAGTTTTCTGCTGTTCATAGATAACTCATTAAGGGTAAAATAAAATAAATTGGTTGCATAAATTATTCATCCCAACTGTTTACATAGTTCTGGTCAAACAGTGATTCTTCTCCAGTATTGTTTTCATTCACAAGCAATTCAGAGAACAATCTGCCCTCTCATAAACCAGTAAATTTTAAACTATGCATATTCTGATTAACAAATTGTCTATGGTTGTTGAAATGCACACACAGATACAGCTTTTGCAGGACATGCTAGTAACAAATTACCATGATTTAAAACAAATATAGCTTCCAAATTTATTGTTTCTTTAATTGGACGCATTTGTTTTATAAGTAAGTAATTTTATGATCTTCACAGGACTTTCAAAGCTGTGTGGTTACATGTGCACTTACAAACATACCTGCTATGAGATGTGCAAAACCAAGAGCTGTGCTAACATCTGAGTTCCCCCTTCATCCTCACTCAAAACCTCTCTTCTAGTAACTGCATTAATCCTTCAACTCTAAAAATGTTTATTTACTTTCCAGTATTTCAGAAATTTCTAAAAAGGCAATATCTCTTCTTAGAAAATGATATCTGGCCTTTCAAGTAGCAGGAAAATAGATATTAACACTCAAAACTTTACCACGAACAGAAAAGTTTGATTTGGATCCAGGATTGTAGTGTAGAACAGATCTTCCCCATCCCACAATTACCAGAATAACAATCTAAGTTTCAAACTTTCTGTTTGTTTCCAAACATACTCAAATCAACACAGATTTTTACTTCTTTTATTAAATATTAGACTAAGGTTAAAAAAAAAAAAAAAGGTGTTTGCAACCAAGTATTATACCCTTACAAAGGCAGTTAATCATATCATAGCTTCTTATACTTACTAAAACTATCCAAAAACTGTGAAATTTGTTGGAACTGTTTTCCAGAGACACATTGTTTGGATTAATTGTAGATGTTATTTTCCTGCCATAAGTCACCAGCAAATTGATTGGCTTTACACAGTGAAGTCCATTCCAGGCCCGAGGCATTAGTGTTTTATGGAAAAGCAACTGGACAGAATTGGACATGATATTTCTGTTTCAGGCAGATTTTAGAACATTAACTGCATATAAAATTGTTCAGAGTTTTTTTTCAAAGTCCTAAAGAATAAGAGTTCCCTAGTACCAGGTAAGAGCAGCTGAAAGGCAGAAATTCACAATAAAACTACTCATCATACAATTTATAACTTAAGGATAAGAATGCTTGAAAAACGTTTTTTGGGCCATTATGTCTGGCTTTTAATATATAGCCCCTCGTATACTCCCTGACAAACAAGGCTCACGTTCACAGCATTTTAGAGAGGAAGGCAAAGGTCACATATCCATTTTCTCAGGTATTTACTTTCTAATAGATTGAATACAAGCAGTGAAGGGGCTATTACTGACTCGTTTGTAAGTTACAACTAAGGAAATGCAAAATTATGAGTATTTCTCTTGAAGAGAGCCATGGTAAGAAGGGGATTGTGCTACAAAACCTTGTTGAGAGCATCAATAAGTGTGAGCAAATATCCTACTACAGAATCCCACTACAAATTCCTTGGCAGCCTGCCACACAAGCAGCCAGTTCTGATGGCTGCAAGGAATGAAGTTGAGAAGCAAACAAAAGAGCCTGGATGGGAGCCAGACGAGGCATAAGGGGTACATAAGAGAAAGCCACTTCACAGCTGGAAATTGCAAGGGTCAGGTGCCTGTAGAGGGGGCAAAGGCAGCGTCCAGGCACAACATTATCTTCCTTTGGTATTTTACTGATGCCTGGAGAGGCTACCTGGAGCAGAGGCTGGACAGAGTTAAAGGAATAAAATAGGTATTTATTAAAAGGCCTTCAAAGGATACACCCTGGGCAGTACAGGAGCCAGGCCAAGGCTCCACCCAAGATGGACACCCGGTCACGAGTGTTCACACTTTTATAAGTTTTGTTCCATTTACACATTTGGGTTAATTGTCCAATTACAGCTTCAGGTAATGAAGTCCCATCCTCCCAGATTGCCCTCCTCAATTTGCTGTTTGTACTTTTTGTGCCTGAAGCTGCAATGGTGTCCCTGGTATTTGAGCTGGAAAAGGATTGTTTTGTCTGACTACACTGTGAAGAGAACTTGCTAACACTTTGTATGAAGCTCAGAGTTATACACTAATGTACTACAGAATCTGGCAAATATGAACACTAAAACTTAGGCCATCATCACCATGCCCCAGAAAGTCAGCAGGGATGATTTTCAGGTGTGCCCAAATTGACAATGCAGCCATAACACATCACCAGCCCACACAATCTTATTCTGCAGCAAGCAATAACTTGAGTGATATCTGAGGGTTGTTCTGCCAGCTCAGGGGTTGTGAGGCAGGGGCTGGTTCTGCTCTTTGGACACAAAACCACTTCTGAGGTTTACATGTGCCCCTTCCAATCGGTGCACACTGTGCCTGGGTTCTCACATAGGGGAATATGCTAATGGATGCTGAAGTGCAAGATGACATCAGCTCAGGACTCCTAGGAAAACCTTCCAGAAGTCACTGTTATAATTTTGAGTGATCTTTTTCTGCCAGGTTGGAGTAGAATTCTTAGGCACTATTTCTCTAGGTGAGAATGTCTTTAAATAGGAACAATTCAGCTTACAAAAATATACTCAGAAACTGTAACTATGAGGACTTAACAGTCACTTAAGTATTTAATGCAGAAAAAGGTTTGTGCAATAACAGTGTCAGGATGTTTATATCACGACAAAGGCTAAGAAGTGGAAAAAAAACCCCACAAAAAATCCAGGATCAACCCAAACTTCTCTGCTTATTAACGTTTTACAATTCTAAACAGGCTTAGTAAAGAAAAAAGAAGAAAAAATCTTACAATTTTGGAAAAGTGATTGCTGAAACTTCTGTCTCTGGGTTCATGATTTTCCCTCAGTATCAACAATGTGCTGTTACTGTAGCTTTTTCCTTTTTCCCTGAGGAAAACTAAAAGAAAGGAAAAAAAAGAAAAAAGCTTGTTATTAACAATATTAACATTTAAGTAATGCCAATTAACTTTGAGGTTTTGCATATAAAAAGGTGTGATTAGGACCTTTTTCTCATTCAGCAGATCATGGTTGGAGACTTATTTTTGAAGCCAGGGTCAGTAGGGTAACAGCACTTCCTGCACAGAAATAGTTGAATCTTCAGAATGGGGCAGAGAGGACTAATAGCTTGATTTCTCCAGCCTTTTCCCTCTATATAGGATGCATTTGGCTTCAAAGAAGTCACACTGATGTAAAATTAGCAAAAGTGAGAGCAAAAAAAGCGGGACTTCTATCTGAAAGATTGCAGATTATTACATTACTCGAGAAATCCCAGAGACATTATAATAATGGAATCCACCATGAGTTACAAAGCAATTCCTTTTTTCTTCTATTAAGGCAGTAAGGGGGAGGGACAGAGAGAGAGAGAAAGAATCTGTTCTTGTTTTAGAACTCAACAAGGCTGCAACTCCCTGCACAGGAGCTGAACCAGTCTTGAAGGAACAATGATTTCATTCCTCCAATGACCAAGGCAATGTAAGCAAGCCACATACAGAAATAAATTACCTGGTCTGGAAAAGCATTAATGTGCATTGATTCCTCTTTTCTCATTAAAGAAGATGGAGGGGGAGGGGAAGGACTGAGATGTAACTGAAATTTGGGATGAAAAAGTTTGCTCAGGAAGACAGCCCAAGGTACACTTGACCCCTTCTGAGCTGAGTCACAGCCACAATAAAATGCAAACATTTCCTGACTTAGTTCTTTGAACAGAACAAAGCACAAACATTAATGTGTTAATGGTCATCACATATTCAGAGCATGACTTAACTGCAGCAGGTATGTTACACAGAAAACTAGTCACTTTTGAAAGGAGAATTTCATTCATGTTGACTCCCTTCAAGAGTAGTCCCATAAATTTTTGGGCTTTATTTCACTACCTGAGAATGTCTGAAGTAATTCTGACTAAATCAGGTTCACAATCATTGACCTATGCATGATGCACATTGTGCTGCTATAAGCAATTCCATTTTGAGTTTCCTGGTTTTAATTTCATTATTCTTTACATATACTAGGAATTGCGAAATCTTCAATCAAATCTTGAATCTTTAAAAATTTTAAATTGAAAAATCTTTAAAAATGAAACAAAATTCATTTACTTTTTTTTTCCCCTGGTGCTGCCCATTGCTACTGTATTCATTGCTGTCTGATTCACCTACACACCTGCTCCTAGACTTGATGAACAATAATGCCAGGGATATCAGAACTGGGCTCAGAGAATTGTTTTGGACTGTTCAAATTCCCATTCCTTGAGATTATGAAAGGAATCATCTGGGAAACATGTTCTGCTTCTTTGTGCTGTATAAAGGTAACATGAGTATAAACTGGAAAGGCTTCAGAACACCACACAAAACATGTTTTGTGAGAAGGGAAGGGAAGGGAAGGGAAGGGAAGGGAAGGGAAGGGAAGGGAAGGGAAGGGAAGGGAAGGGAAGGGAAGGGAAGGGAAGGGAAGGGAAGGGAAGGGAAGGGAAGGGAAGGGAAGGGAAGGGAAGGGAAGGGAAGGGAAGGGAAGGGAAGGGAAGGGAAGGGAAGGGAAGGGAAGGGAAGGGAAGGGAAGGGAAGGGAAGGGAAGGGAAGGGAAGGGAAGGGAAGGGAAGGGAAGGGAAGGGAAGGGAAGGGAAGGGAAGGGAAGGGAAGGGAAGGGAAGGGAAGGGAAGGGAAGGGAAGGGAAGGGAAGGGAAGGGAAGGGAAGGGAAGGGAAGGGAAGGGAAGGGAAAAGGAACACTGCTATTCATATGAGGCAGATGAGCCTCTATGTCAGTTGAAGCCTTTTTTTCCTTTTACCTTGGTTCTTGTTGCTTGGTTGACATCACTAGATAGAAGATGCATTTGCTTGATCCTACCTCAGTCCTGAGCCACTGTTCTCATCAGCTCTGATAAATGGTACGGGAACTAAAGAAATAGATGATTTCAGCATTTCAGATTATTGTCTTAGGTTTAGGTTACAAACTTTACACTACCCTGTATGACCTTAAAAACTCATATAATACCTTTCAGGCAAAAACGTAGGGGCAAGAGAATAATGGCTGCAATGACAACAAGGTTTAGGCACACTCCTCTCAGTTTTGGGAACAATTCTCACCTCTGCAATTCTAGTAAATGATGCAAAATTTAATAGGTTGAAAGGCATCCCTTAATACAGAGCAGGCCCTGTTTTATCCTGCAAAATTTATCAGAGCTTGAGGCAGAAATCATCTGGTTTGTCTTCTGAAAAGTATCACATGAGGTAGTAAGAAAGGTTCTACAAGCAGTGTTAATTAACTGGAGGCTGAAACAACATAAAACGCATGTCTAAATATGCAAGACAATTTCTCTGGATTGTGAACTCCAGCTCACATTTTGAGACTGAATGCCTGACACTTTTCCTTCCAAATTGTTAATCGCACCACTGGAATGCAATTAGCCACAATTCTAGCGTGCACATGAAGAGGTTTCCGCACAATGGACTACCATAATTTGATCCTGAGGTTTCTGAGGAAAAGAAGGAATCAAACTCTTCCTTAGAAACTAGTTTAGGTTTTTTGGTGGTTTTTTGTTGTTTTTTTTTTTAAATAGAATATTTCTGAAGTTTTGTAAGGGTCATAGATCTTCTACTTAAATAATTGTTTAAAACAGAATTAATGTTCTAAGCAAGGAAATTTACCTTCACCACTGAGCTGGTTTCAGCTGGGGGGTTAAACCACAACACCCACATCACAGATCCTGCAAAGTAGAATTCAGAAGGTCAGACTTTCAACCTGCAATAGATCTTTCCTTTCATAAGTTCATCAAAGAATATTTTTTTTTTTCCTCCCTGAAACTAGATTTAAGGTTTCTATACAATGTATTGTAGTGTTCCCATTCTTCAGATATTTTTAAAGAACTCGATAGGTTTTGGCCAAAACTCCATTTGTCAGAGGCAGCAGGCTCTATTACTTACTGGATATAAGACATTTAATTAGTGTCTTAAAAGAATTATGAGCAACTCAACCCAAGCTGAATAGAACACTTCCATTTCTATATATAATAGGCCCAAAACTGATGTAGAGTATGGATTAATCTCCCTCATCATATAAAAAATGCTGTTTTTTCTTTGTGTTTTTATACAGTCTTAATAACTTGGCCATCATGCACATGCACACAAAATACTTAAATAGCTGTTTAATGGCTAATTCCTTTCCTAACCAAAGTATTAAAGTGATGATGAATACACCAATTTGAACTTGTTCCATTCTCTAATTTGCTCATCTGAAAGAGCTTGAATCATATTCCAAATCCAGTGCTGAAATCTTTATTATTTATTTCAAAGACATCATTTACTTTGGAATTGGTCACTTCTGCAAAGACTGTGTGAGATGAACTTCTCCTGACTCTGTGAAAGTCATGGTTGGAAACTCAGACAAAATTTCTATAACAGAATCAGATTATTTCAGGGATTCAGAAATAAAGGAACTAGGAGTGTTTGAGGAGTTTGCTGGAGACTTTAGGAGATATTTTGCAGAATCCATCTGCCCACAGCTACAGGCATTTTCCATTAACCCCACCTATTCTCCCCATGGTCCAGCAGCATTGGACTCCATGACTTGCAGCAAGTCCCTGGTACTTCTATTCCCAGTCTGCATCCTCAAGCTATGAAAATTAAAATGAAATTTGAGCCTTTGCAGCCTGTTTTTCTTGATTCATCCTGATTCTTGTTAAATTCTTGGTCTTAGCAACTCTCTTGATCACTATTAGTGTTTGCCACTAGTCATGATGGACTCCTGTTTGTAGTTTTGTGGTTTCCAATCACTCTCCCAATCCTCTCCCATATTTTAAAGATCAGTGACATCTTTATCTCCTGGTATCTTCTCACAGAAGCCACCTGTGTTTGTTAAAAACACTGCATACAAAGCAACAACTTAGAATAGGCTACCTAAAGTTAGGAGAAATTATATTAAATATGGTTTAGGTCTATCAAGCTCACGATTTGGAAAAGTTTATCTCAAAATATTCAAGGTCCAACAGAAGACTGTTGTAGAAGACTACAACAATTGAAATGTTGTAAATGATAGTGCTATTTACAAAATAACAGATTAAATTGCAGGAATGGGAAAAACCCAATAAGATTTTGCATATCTGTGATGGCTGGATTAATACTAAAACTGTGTTCTTTGTTTCACTTAAATACTCATAATTATCTGTGTTTTAAAGTTCAGGTACTGGAAAGTTTAATATATTTATATATAAATATATATATATTTATATTTTATATATTGCTTCCTGTCACATAGTTTAGTTACATTCCTGTTTTGGCTTTTTTTTTCCAAGATCTATATAAATTGCCAGACATACTTTGTATCATAAAAATAATTTTATGGGAGGAGGGTGTATTTAATATTTACTTAGTAAAATGAAATTTAAATATTTAAAATTAAATTTAAAATTTAAAATTTAAATATTTACTTAGAAGTCTTGATAAATATGTGACAATTAAAGTATTCTGAAGGAGTAAAAGCCAATAGAGGAACAGCTACTTAATAAAAATGGAAAATACAGTCTGGTATTTATCAAAAACTGAATTACTATTGAGTCATACAGTTTCTCCTCAATATCTTTGAGGAATATAAGAACACTGACATGTATGTAGATGTATAAATAAGACCTAAATCAAGAAGGCAAGGCAGCAAATGGAGAAGATACTTTACTTACAATTCTTCTGTAAACAGCAGCTCTCCAAAATGTATGGAGTTCATTTTATATGACACTTTCTTTATGTTGAGAGAGCTGGGATGATGTGGGGGTCACTAGCATCAGTGAGCCAAACATGGAGAAACTTCAATCTCTGTTCCTTCATAAATTGTTCACTGGGAGTCAGCTACACTGATTTAAGAAAATGAGCAAAGAAAAGGTAATAAGGTAACATATGGCTTACTTTTTTCTCTTTTCTTTTTTTTATTTCTATTCTAACACTGCTGTATGTATTACCTATAGAAACACATCAGACTCACACTGACTTTTTCAAATGAAAGGCAAGTTTTGCAGCTGACACATTAGGAAAAAAAAAAAAAGAGCAAAGAAAGCAAGCAGAACTTTCTCTGTGGAGTTTTATTTGATTTGGGATATAGTTCTTCTCTTTCAACTAATACAATCCAAACATGTTGATCTTTAAAAGCAGACTATAAAAGCCTGTCTTTTATAGTCACAGGGCAAAATCTATGATAGCACTTACAATCTTCCTCACTGAAGAAAAAAGGATCATTTCCCACTGTTGTGTTTATCCTATTTTGTTTCACCAGTATTGGCAATAATTTTACAGTAAGAGATATATCTGAAATGTAATCCTGTACAAAATGCAGTATAGCCACAGTGTCCATATTTTGCTTTTCCTATATACCCATATTTTTCTTATATAAAATAACCCCCAGGCTCCCATATATTTATTTTCAACAATGCTCTCTTAAAAACTGCAGATTTTTGTTGTTGCATTTCCCAAAGAAGTCCTAACTATGGCTTTGAGCTAGATCTTAGGAACAATAATTTGATTATATCTGATTTTCTAGGGGTTGTGCAGATTGCTGTACAGGTTGTGAAATCTGTGTATTTTCAGTTACTAAACTGAATCTTCTTCTAGTAAAGCACAAGTGGGTGCATTGTAAGGTACAATAGAACTTTGATGACATAGATGGATGGTAGCAATAAACTGAATTTTGACTTTGGTATTATAGAACTCTGCAATCCTACAATATTCCACCTGGGCATCTCAAGGCACTTCTCAGAATATCAACTTAGCTTCGTAATGTTTCTATTTTGAATCAAGGAAGCATCATTATAAATAACATTTCACAGGCAAAGAAACTGACAGATTAAAAGAATCCAATCCCTAAAAATTCCAGAGAGCTTTTGATTTGGTGTCTTAGAAATGACCAGGTAAGGACCAGCACTTCCTTACCTGTGTCACCCTGGCTTAGAATCTTAATTTTTACATACCAGCATAATGATATGTTAACCATCATGAATTTAATGGTGTTTAGCTGCAATGGAGGACATTTTCCCAAAGATATAAAACCACATCGATTTCCACTGTTAATATTTCAGAAAAAGTTTCTCTTGTTAACCAGGTTAAGAAATGATCAATATTTGACTTGAGCTGTTAGTGAATTTTATATATGCATTCAAATTTGCACAGGCAGGAAGGACCCATTAGCTAGAAAACACAGTGAACCCAGCAAGTTTGAATTAAAAATCATTTATTGCCGTCGTACAGAGGCAAGGTCGAAGAGAATTGCTATTTTAGGCAGCCTGCAGTTTTCTTGAAGACAGAGGTGTATATCTGCATAACCTTGTCCTTGTCATCTGCATAACCTTCAGACCTGAGGTGTTTAAGTTTAAATGAATTGGAAAAGATAAATGAAACATGTGTTTAGCATTCCTTAACCCTCACCATGCCACAGGACCAGCTGCAGTACTATAATTCAGTTGATCAGAAGAATTATCATCTTGTTTATCTTCATATACTTACAATCATACAACAAAGCAGCAATAAGGGCTTTTAGACAAGTGAATCTACATTCTCTCAGCTTAGGTATCCTGTTCCCATACATTGCTATAAAACAATATTATCAGAGCATGGGCAATATGGTGAGCAGAAATAAACTCTTGTTATTGTGACTTTTTTTTTTTTCTTCATTTAGAAGGGGAAAAGTTAATAACAAATTATGTTTCTTAGGAATATACGCGTGTCTGCAAAGACTTGGAGACAAAATCTCCGGATCTAAACGTCACCATTGCTACCATAGCTTTGGAACTTCTCTTTAAGTCCACTTAATTCCTTTCAGAAAATAACTAGGCCTCTTTCCTTAGTATACACAAATAGATCTGTATTGATTTTGCATACGATTTTTCCCCCTCTCTACACCCCCATCAGGCTGGATGAAAACTTGTTCTAATTAGCTGGTAATCTACTAAGCAAATTGATTTTCAAAATAATTTTTACAATGGCTCAGATATTTTGAGTTGTCTCCAAATTGCAGTTTGGGTAGAAACCAACTCTATAACTCATGACTGCATTAAATGAACTTTCCATTTTTTAAAATAATTTTTTTCTTTTTTTTCTTGAATGAAGCAATGGAATAACCCTAGAAATACTTCTTACTGAGTTTGTAATCATGCCCTCTTCTAATGCTTTAAAATCAGTTTAATATTTTAGAATTCAGTTGCTGAAAAGATTGAATTGGACAAAGGGTAAAGAAGACACAAGACACATCAGTTCAAACAGTGTCATGATGGGTTAATCAATGAATCCAGTCTTCCTCCTCTATGAAATGGTAAAAGTTAATATACACATGCAGCAGGCTGAGGAATGAATTCTGCCTGCTGCAATCTACTATTGAGCATCATCCAGGTGTTTGCTCAACACATCAGACAGACAGTTTCAAAAATAATCCACTTTCACAATATATATTACACCAGTCCCTTTGCTGTGATGATATGTGCTGTGCTAAGCCCTTATCCACAGCTTAGGAGATGCCTTCTCCTGCCAAAACCCAGCAACTTTCAAACAGAGATGAAAGGAAGATATTATTGTGTTTTGTTCCTTAAGCTGCTACAATAAAAAGAAAAATTAGAGTATTTGTTTCCTTCCTGTAAAATTATATATATGTGTGTGTATCTGTCACTGTTACAGAAAGTGATAGATTGTTCCTAAAAATAGGTCATAAATTGAACACTGAGCTTCAGCCTGCATAGCTTAAACTCAGCTAAGCTTTTCTTTCCTGAAAATCAAGCCTATTGTTTTTCTCCTTCAGAAATGCCAATCCACACTCCAACCTTTTTTGTGGAACAACATCTGCTGCACAAAATTGAATATAGATCAGCAGATCCAAATATGTTCAGCTCAAGTTGCAGAGATATTTTTTTTCAAATGGTTACCCTCACTTAAAAAGTTAAGAAAGCAAACTGCTTCTACAACTAGAAAAGTCTTTATCTCTCTCCTTATCAAGTGTTTTTCTTTTTTAAAAAAACTCTATTTTTCTTAAATCCAATACAGTTTCATAGGCAGCATTAGATAATTTTTTTAAAGATAATTTAATATTTAAATTATTTTTAATTTAATTTTTAATGATTAAATGTATTTTCAAATATTCTAATCTAAGTTTTAGGAAACAGGTGATATCTATTATACTAAAAAAATGGATGTTATTATACTGCAAATATTTTTGGTTGCTAATCAAAATCTTAATTTTAAAATTTTCTGAGGTAAAGAAGAAGTTATAGACAATCAATACATTCAGTGTCATCATATGAAAGTACGAAGTTCTGCAGAGTAACATTCTTTCCTTCCCCTTTCTTATTTTCCATCATTTTTTTACTTTTACTTCTTAGTATAATTAAATTATACTAAAGTAAAATTATAAAATATCTAAAAGATGAAATAACATAACTATTAAAAAATAAGTACAATTTGCAAATTATTCTGTATTCTGTATAGTCTGTAACCTGCAATTCACCTAAAAACTACTAATGATAGGAATTGAGTATTGCTTGTTTTTCCTTTTGTGATCAGAATTGAGGGTATCACATTGTTCTTTTGAAATCTGTATAAATCAAACTACTAAATTAAATAATCATGTTCCTTACAGAGTCTGTGTTTCTCCAATAGTCCTGCTTAGAGGAAACATATAACTCATGCTGAAAACAGTAAAAATGAACCTGGTCCTAATTTAATGATCAATCTATTTTCAAAATACTTTTTAAAAAAACACTGCCTACTCTATATGTATTTATATTCCTGATTTGATATAATTCTGAAATCTCTTATAAAAATTTACTGGATCCACCTATGCAGCATCTCTACTAAATAGAAAAACATTATCTCCTTGAGACACTTAAAACAGCATCAGTGTTTTTTGTGCTGCAGATGGAAGTACTATGGACTCAAAAGTATCTCCTGTTTTTATAGCGAGGCGATGGTGTGAAGGGAGAAGTAAATTAGGTTCCCTACCAAACTAATGCAATGGTGAGCTGCTATGGAGATCGTTTCAGCTGCCCAAGTAATGTGTTTCCTATTCTGGAGATTGTGAGGGAGAATGAGAGACTTCTGTGTCAGATCTGTTAACATTCACAGTGCCAAGCAAACCTACTCTCAACTTCTAGTAGCAGACAGAGCCCGAAACACAGGCTGGCATGAACCAGCTCACATTCTCAGATGTTCCTCATAGCCCTGCCTGCTTTGTTAGGACTGACATCTGCTCATGGACCTATTTGGCTTTCTAAATGATCACTCTACGTCTTGCATGTTTGTAACTGCAGCTTTTTATAAGAGCAGAACTGGAAATGGAACGGAGCTTTCATGCAGGGCTTGGTTAAATCAGTTTCTATCTGTTTTCAAAAGTTCGTTTGCTGCCTTCAAGTGCATCCTTCAGTGGGATGTTGCTGTTTGATCCTGCTCTTTCTGTCTTTTTCATGCCTTCTCCAGTTTAGGTGTCCTGAAATTTTGATCTAGATATTTAATTAATACCAAAGTATCAAAAGGATTGCCACAGTTTAACCCCAGCCTGCAAATGAGTACCAGGCAGCCACTTGCTCACTCCCCACCAGCGGGATTGGGGACCGAATCAGAAGGGTAAAAGCTGGAAAACCTGAGTGCTGAGATAAAGAGAGTTTAATAGGGAATGCAAAAACCATGCACACAAGCAAAGCAAAACAGGAATTCATTCACCATTCCCATGGCTGAGCCATTCACCATTCCTGTGGGTGTTCAGCCATCTCCAGGAGATCAAGGCCCCATCACACATGATGGCTTGGGAAGACAAATGGCATCACTCCAGATGTGCCCCACTTCCTTCTTCCCCCCACCTTACACAGTGAGCAGGATGTCACGGGGTCTGGAATATCCCTTTGGGCACTTTGTGTCACCTGTCCTGGCTGTGACTCCTCCCAAAACCCCAGGCACCCCCAGCCTCACTGCCAGCATGGCAGTATGAGAAACAGAAAAAGCCGTGGCCCTTTGTGAGCCCTGCTCAGCAATAACAGAAACATCTCTGTATTATCAGCCCAGTGTTCAGCACAAATCCAAAACACAGCCCTGTACCAGGCACTGTGAAGAAATCCAACTCTACCTCAGCCACACCCAGCACACATAAAAAGAAGTAAGAGAGGGGAAACATGGACACTGAATGAAAAACTAATCCATCAGCACTGAAATACTTTCTGGATACTAAAACTATTTTTCTTCTCTGAGCTTACTAGATATGTCTCTACAGACTCTATGAGTGAACTGGATTGTGTTATAGTCTGGCAGGAAGAACTACTATCCAAAGATCAACACATCCTTCATCAGTGATAGAAGCAGCTCACAGACCTCTAAATGCACTCAGTGAAACAAAGCTGGAAAACAAGTGCCCAAGTGCTCTCTAAAAAACCTTACAAAGTAAGGAAATAAAAGCTCTGCAGGCCTCTTTAAATGAAGTGGTATATATGTAATTTAGTGTTGATGGAAAAGAAGCTGTTTTCAAACTGTGCCCCTATCCAATGCTTATCCACCACTTCGCTGGTCAAACTTACCAAACACCACACTGCATAATGGAACGTGGTCAAAAGGGCTTGATTCCTCCTGCATGGATCTCTCTAATCTCTCTAACGGTATTGACCGAGATACACACATGGCATCTTATGTTCTGAAGCATGTTGTGGCTGCCACTTCTCTTAGCTTTCTGTGTGTTTGGAAATGCCTTTTGAGCATGACTGCATCCTATTCTCTTCATTAAAGTTGTATCTGTATCTCATTCCCTCCCCTAGCTACAATTATTTAGCCATTTTCTGCCACCTCATTTTTGACATAGGGGGCCCTGCTGTCTAAATGAAATTTTAATGAAGGCTTGAGAACGTGCTTGTGCATTGTAGAGTTCCACTGCAGTCCCACAAAGAGCATGAGTTGAATACTCACAGTTAGTGGGTAAGTGTTTTGTTATCACATTTTAAAAGGAACAAATGTTGGCATACGGTAAATGCTCTGCCAGCTCCACTTTGCCCAGTACTTTTGTCACTGCCCCACATGCATTTCTGTGCAATTTCTTCCTGCTGTCTCATCTGCTTAAGATGACCAGAATCCCACATGTCAAGAGAAAACTATACAACTTGAATTTTTAACCCAGCCTGAGGACTTCTGCTAACCTTGTTACCGCTGCACTTTGTTTTTTCAAAATGACAAAATTTCAGTATACATTATACAAACAACCCTGTTATCTTCTGTTATGCAAACACTGACGTCCTTGTTACTTACCCAGTTGCCATTCAGGGTTTTCTTTTGTTAACAGTGCAATCCTAATTTCAACAAATCAAATTAACCCATGATCACTTTGAATTACAACTTGCAGAAGGAAAAAATCTTCAATTTTTGCCTGTGAGGTCCTGTGCTCCATGTGCATGCACCAACACTGTGTAATAGAAAGCATCACCTTCATGGACCTCTTCTTTCTTTGGCCTCAACTTTTCAGTCCCTTCTAGCAAGCCCTGTTTTACTCTGTGTAATCCTCCAAATTCACCAAATGAGCCATTACACACACAAACAACAGCTACCCTGTCACACTGACCAAATCAATCTCCAGGTAATAAAGAGCTGGGAAAACCCCATCATGTAATCATGTCACTGAAAATTACACCCCAAGTGGTTTGTTCAGTTGAGTACTCAACTGAAGCCATGTGGCAATTTTAATTCTAGCTTTTATCAATTTTTGAGAACTTGATTAAGTTTATATCAAAATATTTCAACAGCCTGGAAAAGTTCTACCATGTCAAAAATAATGTGTTGGTTTGCCCTCATAGCAAAAGTATAGCTGAGCATTTTCTGATGAAAAAGTTCCTTAAAACTTGGAATTAAGTTTTAGAAAACTTTGAATAAAGAAATAAAACATGCATCAGCCCCAAAGGGCTGAAGATTGGCAAAGATGGTATTTTAAATAAGAAATCCTTGATGATCTTCTATGTGACACATCAATATCACTTCTAATTACCTTCGGTTCAGAAATCTGATTTGGTGCTGACAATATATGGTTTTTGACTTTTTTTTTTTTTAATGCTACCTTTGCTAAGGAAAATATTTGACAAGATTAGGAAACTTCCAAGAACAATATAAAAGGCAAGAAAAGAGTCCACATGAATATATTCTGGGCAAGGCACAGACTACCAGCAGATATGAACTGCCTGTAGCTTTTAGGAGGAAAAATATCTCCCTTTGAAGTTATCTTTTCTATCATTACACTATTTCAGCTTGTCAATATTCACTATGACAGCAGTTCCAGCAATTTTATTTGATACCTTCAGTACAGATAAATAACAAGAGATTAACCTACATTCAGTCTGAAAAGAAGAGGAAAAAAATATTTGTTAACTAGAACTGACTTGTGACAGACCTTTTATTCTGTTTTCCAAGAGGATAAGGAAACCTACGAATTTCTATTTCTTGTGGATTATGAGTGTATAAGATCTTTTTTCACTTTTGGAACTAGAAGCATTATGCAATAAACACATACTTGATACCATGCAATGAAATAAGAAAACTCTGGGTAAAGCTAAACAAAATGTTCTATGATGACTTCTTTTATACAGATTGAGACAGTCAAATGTAGAATTAGTTTCCTCTAATTTTGACTACCTTAATTTTTAATAAATAGGCAAGAAAGAAATATGAAAGAGTATAGAGTTGTTGCCAGTCTGTCTTTAACATTCCATCTCCAGCTTCCACAAAAAGTGCAATTTTACCTTAGACATAAAACACCTTTTTTATACTTTGGGGACATTTTGTGATCCTAGAGAAGTATACTTGCGTATTTCCATGTATTTCAAGTTATTAAATGAAATATCTTCTCTAACTCATTCTTTTTTTGGCAAAGCTTTAAGATGAATAGAGAACTGATCTTATTAAGTTTTCAAGGTCTCACTTTAGCTGTGTACAGCCCATTTTGTCCAATTTTGTAACATAGCAGTGGACAGGTTGTAGCAAGGAAATACACTTTTTCATTCAACATTTATTTATAGACAAATTGGTAATTTCTCATGGAAATATCAACATTTTCTGTCCTACCTCATAATGCATCATCAAAATTCAAGCCTGTATAACAGATAAAAAAAATCCTAAATTTCTAATTCTTCCATAAACATTAACTATATTTCTATCTGGGAAAATTCAAATCTTGATGATGCAAGACAATCTTCAACAAAAATAACTCAGATTCAGTATCTCTGATTTATAGGAATCAGTAGCAACAGTTTCTCTCTGTTACTTCCAGTTCTTTGCTGTAATTTGACCAAGTTCTTTAGTTTTAGAACCTCAGCATCTTCAGGCATTTTCATTCTAGTTCCCCTCAAAATTTTAATCCTTACCTTATCTTAAAGGGAAAAAACTTCTTCAGCTTTCATCACACACTTCTATAAACACACCTAGTCATTCTTACAGAAAACAATTTCAATTCTGGGAAATTCCTATCTAAGGAATTGTCCTTGCTTCTCTCAAAATTCTACTTATCAAAACAACTGCACCATTATTGTCATAATGAACAAGTTTCTTCAGACAGAGCTCTACACTAAAAATAATTCTTAATCCATGGTTATAAATTTAACAAATCTCTGCAATGGCTTCACAGGATGGCTGGAAGGGGCCTCTGGCAGTCATCTCCCAAGTCTGTCACTTCATTCAGAAGTCTATCAAGTGAGTCAAGAGCCAGAATTACTCTTGAGAAGGTTTCCTCTCAGGTCCTGGGGTTCCTAAAGAGCCATGTTGCCAGCAATGAGTGAGACAAAGAAGGTCCTCACTCCTTCTGCCTTCTCCATGTCCTGTGTAACCAGATCCCTGGCCTTGTTAACATATCCACATTTCCCTGTCTTCTTTTCATCACCTGTCTACTTGTAGACGCCTTTCTTATCATCCTTGATGTCCCCAACTAGTTTTGTTTCCATTTGGGCTTCAGTTTTCCTCACTTCCTCCATGGATATTTGGATGTTTCTGCATTCCTCCCACATTACCTATCCATACTTCCACTATTTCTATTCTTTGTTTTTGTCATCCAGTTTGGCCAGAAGCACCTTGTTTGTCCACAGAGGCCTCCTGGAATTTTTGCATGTCTTCTTATTCCTTGGAAGAGAACTCCTCTGAGCAAATTCATCTACATCCACACCTGGTAGATTTGGGTTGTAGAAATAACTTGGAACTCTTTCTTTGCCCTAATTCTGGGCATGCTTTTCTTACTGATCACCTTAACTTAGAGTAACTACTTTTATTTTACCTCTGTTACTTCTCTTGACTCTGAGTCCCATGATTGCCTCCAACACCTGAACTTTTCTAACAGAAACCCTTTTGTAAGCCTAATGTATTCCTAAAATGCAATCTAATTTGCTCAAGGGAGGAACTCTTAAGTTTTGTGTAATTCCAAATTCAACTCAGTAAAATTTGCCCAGACTCCTGTGGTTAATTTGGAACACTCTCAGTAAAAATAAAAATAAAAACTTA
The DNA here is from genome assembly GCF_030490865.1 of Poecile atricapillus. Classification (NCBI taxonomy): domain Eukaryota; kingdom Metazoa; phylum Chordata; class Aves; order Passeriformes; family Paridae; genus Poecile; species Poecile atricapillus. The sequence goes on from NC_081249.1 coordinate 108,667,143, forward strand.
GGTTCTAAATTACATAATACTTAATATTATGAAAACTGAGAAAAGCCTAATAACAGCTCAGAATTTCCTCTCAAGGCAGAATTGTACAATGGTTTATATTAACTTTTACAACTCTTACAACTCCTCTGCCTGTGAACTATCCTTCTGTTTAATGTAGCTTGAGGATTCTAAAATTCCCAGATGTCAACTCCTTGATTACAAGGAACCAATTAGTAATAGAATGCAAATTTATATTTCTCAAGATGAAAAAATAAAACCCCTATGAGAGTAATTTCTCTGGGCTGCATTTCAGAAGAAGGTACACTTTGAACAACAAAAACCTCTGCTGTGAAAAAGCAGTGTAACATCATTAAAGTTATTGCAGATAGTGTTGCTATACTTTAAAATAAATTAATTAATGAAGCTGCATTTTCATTGTCAAAAGGACTTCTAAATAGGAATAGGCTTTGATAATTTCAATCATGAAATTTGAAATGAAAGTATTTTAAACTTGTAACTCTTTAGAAATGAAACATTTAAGATAACCTGGTCAATATGTCTTTAGAAATTCTTGCAACTTCATTGCCAGTTCCCATAAATACAAAGGTTAAAATTGGATGACCAGTGCTCCCTATGAAAAATCTGTATTGCCAAAATTAATTAAATTTATTATTTCATAAAATGTCATTCACGTTTTTGATTTGCAATTAAATGTGCTATCATCACCAGGAAAACTAAACAAAAACAATGCCTTTGGCATTGCTGATATTAAAATTTTTATCAAGGATGTAGGAAAAGTGTGAATTAACACCTGTTATAAGTGTGTTATGGAAATGAACTATTTTATGGAGAGCTTTATGTTCTTTTTTTAATAAGAGGCAGTTTGATCTACTGAACTGCATAACTAGGATTTAAATTTCACCCTGTTTATTAAAGGGTTACCATTTCCTTAACCTCTGATAAACTCCAAATTAACTACTTTAAAGTCTTCTCTATTCAGGGATAGTCTCAGACAAAGTGCTATGCAAGGTACTATAATTTGGATTTGGCAAGGTTGAGTTTCACTGAGTTTTAGTTCAGGTCCTAACTTCTAATTTCTTCCACTGATTTTGAGATTTGTATTAGATGCAATGTCTTCTGTGCAACTCACAGAAAACTGTATGTGAGAAATAACATTCAGAAACCCATTTCTGAAACCAAAGATAACAAAAAAAAAAAAAAAATTATTTTAAAATCTCTAAAATAGAGGGGAAGAGGATAAGAAAGATTTTAATCTTTCATCTTTAATCTTTCTTTAAAGAGTTTAATTAGAAAAAGAGTTAGCTTTTTTTTATTACCATTACTACTAAAATGGAAGAGAATAGTTCATACTGATAAGGAAGAAACCTGCAAGGAAAGACTTATGTTCAGTTAATTTTCCTATTGTGGTTAAAACTTCAGCTTATTGAGATTTTGTTCAAGAGAATGTCTTGCTGGTGTACCCTTGCCCCTCTCCATCCCACTTGTATATTCAAAATCTCCAAGATTTCTACCTATAAACTTTTTAATGAATTTATAATCTCATATCATCACAACTATAAAAGTGCTTACAATTAATAGACTTTTACATTTTTTGTATTGCAGTGTTGCTTGTGTCAGCTTTCAACCTAACACAAGTTGCAAATTTATTTCATGCTTACAGGGTATCTTTTGCATAAATGACCACTGTATCATTAGGTTCCATCACCTAATTATTTCATTCCCTATTTTGTGTTTACTATTATCCACGTTATCCATGTGGTTTGGTGAGGTTTCCTTTCTGGTAGTTTAAGGGTGATAAATCAGTCATTGGACTGTGTATTCGCCCACATAGATGTGTAGACAGATATGGATCTGGTGGTGATGTTAAATACTTAGTGAGTGACTTCCTGGCTTTTTAATTTCCTTCAACTTTTTATCTACTGTGTGACATTTTACTAGCTCTTTCTTTAGATGATTACTCTATCTCAAAGTCATATTCTTTGAACTGAATAAAAAACAGTTGGGGCTGAGATAGCAGCAAGTGGAGACAAACCTAAGGTAGAGCTGCTCTGAGTAGCTTAGGTAGGATTTGCTCCTATGAAATAATGAAAGTGTCACTGCAGGCCTGTAATTTGCCTCTTCTCTTCTTTCTGGAGTTCAAGTTGTGCCACAGAGGATTTAAGGCATGTTATCCTAAAGAGAAGCTCAAGCACAACCCTTTTCATGAAGCCTAGGAGAAATTCACTCCAAGCTAAGTGGTGCTTTCAGCTCAGGGGTGCAGAGCTGGAGGGCAAAGCAGTCTTTACTTCTATCAGCAGCCCTGGCTGGCTGTGGCACTTTGTCAGAGCTGCAAAACAAAAATGCATAGAGGAGGATTAAAGTATAGTTTTCAAAAGGAGATGAAAAATAGAGCCTGGAGTGCATTGGCTACCGGAAAATCTTTTAAACTGCTTTAAAGCTTAATCTAGCTGCATTACACCTACATGTAATTAGTCACACTTCCAGCTGCATTATAACACATACACTTTGCTTTTGTTTTTTTCTGAACAATGGCTTGCTTAATAGTGGTTGCTCACCACCCTGGCTCTTTAAGCTGGACTTGCACAGAGCACTCAGCTCTTGCTTTATGCCTTTCTCTTGTGTGAAATGACAAATGGTTGAGCCAAGAGATCAAGCCTAAGGGCACGGAAGAGGGTGAAAAAAGCAAGTTTATAGCTTTGCACCTCAGGAGAATAGAGTTTGTCCTCTTAAGTTATATTCCTAGGAGAGTCACCTGGGGATAGATAAGGAGCTGGAGGGAGGAGGGATACAAGAAACCTCGCTGGTATTCAAGGACACCCCCTCCACCTACTCCGATAAGATCTTAAATATTGTTGGCTTCTATTAAGTGTACTAAATACTCAAATTAGCTCAAAGCAAAACAGTGTCAGAGCCTGAAAGTAAGCTGTGTTAGTTCAAAGGCCCACAGACTGGCATGTTACCCAAATCAGCATGATAATTCAATTTTTTTAATTGCTTAATGAAATTCTTGTCCTCAGATTTCAATGAGGTATTCATACACTGTCTTCAAAATGTGCAAAATGAAAATGACCTGCCTGACACAAACCATTTAGCTGAAGAAAGGACATATCATAAAACCTACTGTTGGCTCCTGCAGTTGCTAAATTAGATTATTTTGATCTCCAGATCCCTTAGAGTGTCTTCTTCTTTTTAATAAAAGCATAACCAGTTGGAAAGGAATAAATCCATAACCTCTATGAATTTCCAACATGAATATGAATTAAGCAGTCTCCTGCTCTCTGCTCCATCTCCCAATGCAGGGCTGCAGTAGCAAGATTACTAGGCAAGAGACAATCACAGTCTCTTGATATAAAATATTAACCATAACCACTGTACTCATTATTACATGTCATGGAACTGCATCCACAAGTATGCTATGCATTGGTCTCGACCAAGCTTGGATCCTTATTGGATTTGGCATCCAAAACAACCGTGATAACAAATCAAAAGAACTTCGTGACAGAGGTGTTCATTTATTTTTCATTCCCATCTGTTTTAAAACACAAAATATAGTGAATTACAGTCAGCAAGCAGCTAGACAAGTCTCATGAGGTGGGAGTTACAAGTAATCTCCTTCTACATCTATTAAAAAGATGAACAGAATAGGTCAATGAAAGTATCTTTAAAAATCCCAAATATTGATAAAAGCTTTTTGCAAACAACACTGTGCAAAAAGCTAACATGTTTGTATGAATTCAGATTGCAGTAATTTCCCTATCAGATATGTAGAATTTTCAAGAAAGATACTTTACTTTCTTAATTTTCCTAAATAAATCTTCTCTAAAAAGCAATAGATATCTTAAAGTCCTTACACCTATATAATTAAGGCTAAGAAAAGGAAAAATTATTTTCTAAAAATTGCAGTCCTGAAAATGTGCTGTAAGTGAGCTAGCATTTGACTAGAAGGAAAATCCTCAGTCGTCAGAGCTGTATCTTTGCAGAAGTATAGCATTCATATATTCATTAGAGTAATATAATAAAACATAAATTCAGTTAAGATTTCTTGCTAGCATATTCTTTAAGAGAAATGTTGATGCATATAATGTTTTTTTTGGGTTGTTTGAAAGCTAATTACTATTTTGATCTCCTACCTAGTCATAGATATTGTTTTTTAGCTCAAGAACCTTTTCCCTGCCTCATCTTGCACCTCACACAGCTGTAGACTCTACTCCTCTCACTTTGTTAGGACAGGCTTGTTAGAACATTAATAAAATGCTCAAGACCCTTAACATCCTGGTAGTAAATGTTTTCTAAAGCTGTTCTGATTTGCCCATTCTCCCAGATGAAGTCAGATATGACTGGTCTTGTACATTAACATGTTCAATCTAATAGAACACAGAAAATGTTAATCCAGTGATTAAATAAAGAGAAAAATTATCTCTGTTCTGGAATTCCCCCCCCCCCCTTTTTTTTTTTCCTAAGTAAAAGGTGCAGAAGTAGCCCTCAGACAGGTAAAGAGCTGAAACTGAAGCAAAAAAACCCCAAACAACAAAACAGAAACAAACAAACAGAAAAAAAACCAACAAAAAACAAACCTGTGATCACATTAAAAGCAAGAAAACACTTGTGGGCACTACATGTAAATAAGAACATTTCAATAACAACCCCTTCACACTTCAAATGGTGTGAAGTTTAAAGAACACTTTGATAAAGGTTAGGGGTGAATAGAGTTATGTAGGCAAAAATATGAGCATACATCTTCACTGTTCAATTAAGAAGAAATCGTGTATCATATGACATATATTGGAAGTCTGCAGACACTTTCTATATTCTGAGCAAGATATATTGTATAGATTTAAGAAACTAAGACACATTCAGGGAAAGAGCTTCCCTTGAAGAGTCAGTAAATACTTTAAACTTGCTTTATGAGAGCTGTTTGTCCCTACTGATCTTCCTATATACTGAAAGAATTGCTCCAACACTCCTAAAATCTGAGAATTCTCAGACAATATCCACAGAGTTCTGTACAGCAGGACAGGGTGCAGTCACTAACATGTTGCCCCTTTTTTTGTGCCCTGAGAATGCCAAAAATAAGCACACCCCTACCCTCTGGTACCCAGGCCATCCCTCCTCTGCCTGCTGTCCTGCCTTGCTGCAGGTGAGCACCTCAGTGCTGTAATCCAGGGCTGAGAGCAAAATTCCATCCGGCACAGGCTTCACCTACATCCCTGGGCATCAGTTCAGCAAATCCTTGTTCTTCTGCATGAATTGAAAGGCAAGTCAGGGTAGAGGCACCACTGTGCAGAGGTCTGCTGCTCCCTTCTAGAGGTGCTGGAGGAGAAAAAAAATTAAAATTCGCCCACCAACTCAATCCTATAAAGGAATGCATCTTTTTCATATGAAAGAGAGAAGTCCAAGAAATTTTTATTTCAGTGATGCAAAGTGAAGACCAAATTTTATGTGTGTTTATGTACCAGAGCATAAAGTGATACCCAGTCATGAAGAATATACTGAAGTAATCGAGAAAATAAGAGGTGAAAAAAAGTTTAGGTTAGTATGTTTAACTCATAAATAAAAAAAAAGCAGCTTAAATAAACAAACCTGCAACTGTTCAGAGTGAAGTAATACTGATCCTCCTTTTCTCTAGTAACATAAACTTTAAATGACTCAATTTCTGATATGCACCACGACAGCTTTCCTTTAAGGATCAATTTAGTCAGGAGCTGGCTGACTGTATGAGTGTTGGGTAGTTTTAACTCAGAGTATTCTGTCATATTAAAATCACATGGGTAATGAGGAAAGTGCTTGCCATATAACATGTTCTCTGAAAATGAAATTGTCTTCAGTGAGATGAAATTAAAACACTGGGATAGAGCATAGCACTAGTTGAACTCCAGTTTGCTTTATGAGCCCACTGCTCCTGCTATTTTGAGCACTCTAAATGTCTCTGTGGGAAAAATTATTCCAATTTGGTTTATCTTTTTCTTGGAACTGATAAATGGTACAACACAGATTCTCATCTAAGAGAAAAATAAATCACGTTTCTGTTAGGTAGATGAGGTTACATAGATTTCATACAATAAGTTCTTTCTAAAATGAAAGCTCATTTTACATTTTAAATAAATGACGTGATGTGGACAAGTGGTGTGTGTGTGTGTGTGTGTGTTTAAGTACCTAGCATTAATCAGCAGGCATATGAAATTGAGCTGTGGTTAAATGGCAAACATGCATTGTGATCCAAATAATGCTGAGAGCATAATGAGGAAAGAACTTTCAGCTCATTTGCCAAACTGTGATTATATTTATTTCTATTTCTTACACAGTGTTTTCTGGCAGGGGATGGAAAAGTAAGTGATATCTAATTGCATCAGTAGTTTCAAACCAATAATAAAAATAATGCCCGTTTGCTGCTCGTGTCATGTCCACTGTTAAGCCAATTTATTCCTCTTCATAAATCAATTTGTTTTTCAGCGTAGGTGGAATCATTACAAAAGGGTCATCTCCCTAGCATTTGAATTTGCTGACCTTCTGGTTCAGTCATACATTGCTTATTCACACTGAGAGCCATTTATCTATCAGCAGAAGTTTGCATGAGAAAGTTGACTTTTTATTAAAGCTGAGTGAATAATCTGAAAATTATTTATTGAATGCACATTGTGGGGGTTTAGTCCAAATTGATTAACCTGATACTGCTATAATCTGGGAAGAGGATGAAGGAGGACAGGAAATGGACACGTTATGCAATGGACAACATCTGCTCAAGGCCTTCAGCAAAGAAAAGGTCTTAAAATTCTGCTGTCTTCAACATTTGAAAATTGCCTGCAGGTTTCTTCACTGAACGATTCTCAGGCTGGAAAGTATTCACACATAAATTCATAGGAAAAAGTATTGTTTTTTCTATATTAAGAAAGACTTGACTCTATCTGACTACTGTTTTCACTTTGTAGTTGCTTATGTTTTTGGTAACACTGGTAAATAGAATTTTTTCCATTAAAACTTGTTCATGACTAATTTTTTAACATTAATTGAACCACTGATTCGTGTCCTTCCCTCAATGAAGAACTTAGATGTGCATTAGAACTGCTGCATATTGCAGCAGAATGAATAGTTATTCCATGTTCTTCACTGCTCCCCCTCCCTTATTATCCACAGGTTAATTATGCTGGCTACCATGCTGCTTTGGGACACACCAGCACCTGGATGCAAAGCAAATACCAAGTTTCTGATCCCAATCCAATGGAAAATGAGCTGTCCTCTCCCTGGTACCCACTGAATGACTACCAGAAGCTGTCCCTTTCTGAACATCTCTGTGATCTTTGTCTCTGAGGTTTAGTCCCTTGACATCCATCTTTTGTGAACGAAAGCTCCTAAATAACAGCAGCTGAATACAGATCAGCGGCTCTGCTAACTATACAGTCCATTCTGGTGCAACACCAAGCACAAAATTATTTACAGCACTTCTAGGAAGGGCTTCAGTATTTAATTAAATGGAAGTTGCTGAATTGCACTGCTTCCTGCAGTGAATGGTGCACACGTGCATAAATATTAATCTCTAATATGGAATGTGGGGCTTTTAAACAAACATGGCCTGACTGCCTGGATATCAAGAAAATTAAAACAGAGGTATTTCTCTAAAACCATTTCACTCATTAAAAGACAGGACAATAAAATTTCTTCTTCGTTAGTTTTCTGGAATGAAATGTTTCTTTTTACTGTCTGGATTTACACAGCTCCTCGCCAATCAATGTACTCCTCAGCTTATCCCTCAAATCAAAGCCATCTAACTCATCAATGGGTACCTCAGTTAGCAACAAAACTAGCAGCTATTTTACAAGGGCTGCTGGGTTTTTGTGCAGCAGACACCACACGAATTCCAGCCCAGCCCATTATAGATATTCCATTTGTGCAGCATCCCTTAGGAAACTGTAGGAATGAAGGAGGCTGTATAAAAATTTAGAAAGACTATGACATAGAATCTCCGTCTAACAACTAACAAATCTGTCCTCTGATTTGGGCATCTATTAAAGAAAACCATGCTGCTAATCTGCATGCCAGTTCTTTGGGACAGAATTTGCAGGTTGATCTGCCCATGAGCCAGTTCTAATAAAGTTGTGTGTGTTTTCCCTCAGAGACTCTTCATCAGCGCAAATGGTTGCTGTAAGCTCAGGAGGTGTCCTCACAAAAGGGTCATTTAAGCACTGTGAAACCCATGAAAACATCTACTTGTGTTAGTTTGAAACCAGCCATTCTACCTGGTCCAAAATATTCCAACTTTTGGCATTTGTTAAGACAAATCTGCTTTGTTACAGGGCCTGAGAAACAGAAGAAAACACAGACTTGTCTAATCTATGAGTTAAAGGACTGACTTGGCCTGCAAGAGATTCGGATCCAGTTTCTATGAATAATTCAGAGGAATCAGTATCCACCCCATTCTGTTCAGAATCAATCAGATCTTTACTTCCTGCGTTCCAGACCAGCGTCCTAATTTTTGGTGGACAAGCAGAAACCTAGGTTTTGATTCAAAGCATCATATATCAAGTCTATGTGTACCAGCTGTTCTTGCTTTTTATTGAAAACAAGAATATTAACTCAAAATAAGATTGTCATTAAATGGAATTTGCCTCTGTTTATTTCATATTCCAATGGTTATTGATTTCTTTCAAGTGAAAGAGCATCAGAATATCTACAGTAGGAAAGGATTATAACTTCAATATAAGAAATAAAACTCACTTTGCATTCCTTTTTCATCTTGCTCATGAATGCAGCCAAATTTCACACTAATCAGCCCAAGCATTTAACATGCTATATGAAAATTTAAAATGTCTGCTGACTGTAGCAAAAAAGAGGAGAAAAAAAAAAACAGCTATCTGTAGTAATTACTCAAGATATAAACATTGCACTAAACTTTGAAATTCATGCAAGTTTTCATGAGGATGACAAAAGAGATCACTCTAACACCAAAAAATCTTTTCAAGTAATTTTTTTGTAGAACTCACTAGAGACCCAGAGCAGTTTTTTCCTCTTTGGCTCCCTAGTTTTAGTCACTAGACATTACAAATGTGATACAAATACACAAAATGCTAAGGAAAAAATAATTTTAAAAGTGTTAAGGTAAACAAATAAAAACATGCAAAGGGCACAAAAATATACAAAAGCACAGGTGCCAACAGAATTAATCAGAGACTGTCTGAGAAATTCCATATGCAAAAGTAATTTGCAAAATCCTCATGCTAGAAACATTTTATTCTGTGTTTAGAGAGAATCTTAATCAAATGATTCATATGCATGCAGACAAATTTTTCCCTTAACCTCATTAAAAATACACGTGTTTCTGTGTGAATATTCTCCCACTTCAGTAAAACAGTGTTAAGAAATTACAGCACAATTTCCCTCTATTGTTTTGTAGTTAGCAAAAGAAAGAGTCATGTTTCTCACTTTGCAGCATTTTCATTTTCAGAATTAGCTATTATAGTCAGTTCTGATTAGGGGACTCCTGTTATCAAGTTCTGTGAACTTTGAATTAATAGCATCACTATCTGCATTGTGGTAAACACAATCCAGGCTAGGATACTGCTGTGATTGGAGTCAGAAGGGGTGAGAATGGAGCCCAATAAAACTTTGCAGCCACTTCCAACTTACAGGTGTAATTACACAATATTAGTTGAATTTCTATAATTCTCCAACACCACCTTCATAGTCTTATCACCAGACATTTTTGATAAGAGAAGACATCCAAATAAGTCACTATCACTCATTTTCCTAAGTTAGTGACTCCAAAGTGATGAAGGCTGATTTATTGCTACTATTAAGGCTGTTTTAAAGTTCAAGCAGGAAGGTGAACAGCTGTAGCAGTAGCAAGAATGTTGCAGAAAAATAGAGAATTATTTGTGTATGGTCTATGCTATAACCTTTCCCTTTATTAGAGAAAACAGCTACTGCAAAAAGAGCCCTGGCAACACACGTTTTAGAAGGCAGAGATCAGCAAACCAATTATCAATCCATCAATTGATCAAAACTAGTCTTGGGAGTAGTTTGCTCTTGGAAATGAAGGCCTATGCAGATGGCAAGCATGTTCATGACTTGCAGAGCATCTGCACAGAATAGATAATTACAAAGTAGAAGACAAGAACAAGAAAACAAACTTAAAGAAAATTAGAACAGGTAAATGTGTACAGAAATTAAATTATTTACTGTTTTACTGCTAGATGAACAGAAATATTAAGTGATGTATGTATAGGCTGCATTTGATTTACATTTGCCTTGTAAGGATATTGTGAGGGTAGGAACAGTTGCCTGCCTCCATTCATCAGGCAGACCCAAGACTGAAAACAATTTTGAATTAGAACAGTAAATGAAGCACTGTGTATTGATGCTGCTTTAAATAACCATCAGCTGGCTTCGGTTCTGAATAGAAGACATCTCTTAAATTTACTGTAGAACAATGGTTCGATTGCTCTACCCTATTTCATGGGAGAAGGTCTTAAGAAATTCAAAACTTGGACAATATTAAGGGAAAATTCAAGTTAAGATATAAGAACAGATAAAAAAAGCAGAGTTGCCCATCTCAAACACTGCCAAGGCCACAGAAGGAACTTGCCATGAGATAAGCCACCACGTGGGAACTTGAGGGAAGTACAAAAGGGAGGCATTTGTGACAGGAAGACACTAATTCCAGGCCTGGCACAGCAGAGGTTTGGTTAGTGCATCCTGGTTAACACATCTGGACAAACATTCCCACTGTGGCAAACAGTGGGAAAGGAAAAAACTGCTCATACACACCCTGTGGATACCTGGAACCTCTCCCTCTCTCCCCCTCTCTGACCCCTAGTTATTGCATACTAGATGCAAAAAAACGCAGCCTAGTGGTTTGAATGTTTTTCAACCTGTATTACATGAATTGATATTTAAAATATTTTCTCCTTTAATTCATATTGCTATAACATCCTCTCTTCTACATGTAACAGAAGTTGAATTTTTTCTAAAAATTACATCGTGGATTAGTTCTAATGATTTTCTGAGGCATATCTGTATCGTCATGGCATTTAACTGCTAAAAATAATCCAATTTAGGCAGTTTGGGTTTGGCCACTTAATTAGCTGGGTATAAGTTAAAAACATCTGTGAAAAGGGCTCTCCCAGAAGGTGGCATTTCCAGAAAGATGGTTCACTCTTAAGCAGGCTGAGGATGCTTCCCTCCCAGACTGCAAAGGAGTTGACCCCATCCTTTGATGTTGTCCCTGCTCAGCTGGGACAGTGTTCATCTGCTAACAGGTACCCACAAGCCAAACCAGGACCTGCACTATTTACACCTTCCCTGTAATTTGCAACAGGCTTACAGCATAACAAGATTTGTGGTTTGTTGGTTTTGGGTTGTTTTGAGCAGAGAGAGGAGCACAAGATGAGAAAACCTTCAGGAGGACACTTGAAAATCTTGCCCACTTGCCTCAGCGTTCAGCAGGGCCACAACAAAAAGGTTTTTTTTCCATCTCTTTTGCCAAGAACCTTAACATCCATACATTCGTCAGGAAAGGGCAGGCTGTGCCACCACCACAGCTGGGGCAGCTGGGGCACGTAAATTCTGTGCATGAACACCCACGTGGCAGAGTAGGTCACAAAAAAGCCACTTTAAAAGCAATAAAAGCACTGTTTTCACCCTTTCCATAGCTTATATAAATCTTCCACAATTAAGTACAATTGTAAATAAATCACCTTGATTAGAAATTTATGCTTTCCATTCTAGTCTATTCACAAGGTTTTAGCTTCATCCACATAGGAAGTGCAAAGGGTCTATTAAACTATTAGGAAAATCATACAGGACAAAGGATAAGCTGATACACATGCTAGAATTTCATAAACATTACATTTTTTGGAATGATTTCTACACAGAATAATTAACAGATTTACTTACAAATCACCATAAAATTCATTGTGCGTCCAGTATAAATTTTCCACGTAGTTTGTAACATTTTTTGTTACACAAATGTTCTTTGCAAAAATGCCTAAAATTTATGGAATGCGTCCCTCCTTGATTTAAAACCCTTAAAACCACTCTAAAAGAGCACATTCTCTAGCTAATTTCATCCTATATTCATATTTTCTTTTGTAATATGACATTGAAATTGTTTTCTGATATATATTCACTTTAAAAACCAGCTAATTAAGTCTGCAGCCATTCCCTAATCATGGCTGTAATTTGTTTTCTGCTAAATTTACCCTTTCTGTTACAGCAATTTGAAAAGATGTTCAGCTCTCTTGGACACAACTGCCTTTTTTATGACTTCCTTACACCCAGTTCCTCACAAAGATTATTACGCATGCTTGCTTATTTTTGAGCACTTCATTAGGCAACTAAAGGGCCATTGGGACCCTCATGTTGCTAAAATTAAGCATAGTCATAGGTCTTTTCAGGATCAGAGCCTGACTAGTTAGATGACAATGTGATTTTTTTTTTCTTTTTAACACAGCAGTCATAGATCATACACAGAGCTAAGGCAGAGATAAGGTTAGGCAGATTAATTTATTCAGGGCTCCATTTTGCCAGTTCAATTTTAACACAAAATCTGCTGAATTGTGGGGGCTTTTATACGAATCTGGCAGACTTGATGATATAGTAGGCATTTTGTTTTAAATAAAGGACTGAAATGCTATTTGATTTTGCACTCTAAGTAAGCTATTTGTACTGTGAAACACTATAGATTATCAGATAAGGCTTGCACACAAATTTATGCATTTCTCAATATTTCAGTGCAAAGATTTTTTTGGCATTTTGTTTCTTATGTTCGATAGCTTATTCTGGAAGCATTTTCTCTTGCGTCCTTTAAAGGAGTAGTAAATATTGAAAATTCATCTTTGGATTGTTAATATTCAGAAATAGAGCAAATCACTGACAACATTCCTACAACATTCATTATTTACACGTATCTTCCACCCCAGATGTAATCATAAATGACATAATTTTTCCCATGCCTTAATTGATTATACAAAACACTCCATGTCTATGTGCAATACATAATTAATGTAATTTCAACATATACCTTCTACTCACTACTCTGAAAAGAGAAATAAACACTATTTGCCCTAATTAAAACCATCCAATCATTAATATTTACTTATTAGTGGGAGAAAATGTCACTGGTGGATTAGAGGCACTGCAACACACACCAAGCATGACAATAAAAATGTGCTTGCATATGAAAAAAACCCCTAATAAATAAATGCTTTCCTTCCTGGGGAAAGGACTATGAATGGTATATAAATGAGGGTTTGTACCGTTCACCAGACATGCTTAATCTGAAAAGCCCAAGGTCAAGATGATTAAAAAATGGAACTGAATGTCAGGAGAGAAATCTTCTCATGATAATTCTGGTTGCAAAGTGCTTCAGAGTTCAAGAACACTTTGGGCTTTATCAGTACAACTCACTCATGTACTAGGTGCACTGGGCTCAGATCACCACTCCTGAACTCACATGAACTTCTGGGAAAACAAAACTTCATAAACTCAAGAATTTATAGATGTAGAATATTATACTGATTCAGAAAAAGGGAAAAGAGACTGGATGATACTCTACAGATTATGTTATTCTGTATACACAGCCATCAGTGGAATATGTCATGCTTGTTCAAGTAATTTTAATGTTTGAGACCTCGCAGAAAGTGAGCAAAATAACTTCCACCAGGTTAACTTAGAAAAGACAAAACTATCTGAAAAGTGACTGTATAATAAATTTATATATATATATTATGCTAAAAAACCTGTTTGGTTCAAAATTAGTTTTCTTAGCTTGTTCACATTTTTAAAATTTACCACCCTCACAGCTGTTTAAACTGTAGCAGATCTTGAGTACTAACAGCATAAAAAACATTTCTAGAAATCCTGTGCTGAAGACACTACCCTTTCTATTCCTTGGTATCTGGTTTTTTCCTTCCTCCTCCTCTCACACTTTCCCACGTTTCAGCCTGGAAGACACATTTTTGTAAGCGGGAGAAGCCCATCAATTCCATTTGGGATCCTACTGGAGAAACTGCCATAACTGTGAACATATATTGGCAAAGCATACAACTCTAATTTAGTGAGAGAAAATATGAGTGCACTTAGTGAACATTACAGCCTCAAACACTTTTTTAACTTTGCCCTCTGTGTTGGCTCCTACTAATTTTCCAACTGTGCAGATGATACAATAAATAAAACTATTCTAAAACCTGGTCTCCCAAAGCTTTTATGCTCATCCCTTGCTCTCTAGACTCTTAATTAACACTTTCCCTGAAGCCAGATTTAGACCTTTTTTCTTTTGAAACAAGTCTGGTCCTCCTCTCTCTGTGAAAATTCTGTCTTGTAACTAATAAATATATTTTCTTTTTAATCCCATTAAGGTGTCTCAAAGATCAATAGTGTGTGTATATCAGATCAATGTATAAGACATTTCCCAGTAAAATTGTCGGATATATTTCTTTTGCAACACTAGCAAAGTAGTCCTGTGGCAACTCAATGCCTTTTCCAGGAAATGGGCCATACATATTGCTAATACATATATTTGTTAACTAAGCATTTAAAAGTGGATTTACAAATTAGCAAGATATTTCTTTGACACCAGAGCTAAATTAGCAGTACCAAAAGGGCCAAAACCCATTACTTTTTCCTTCCAAGTGCTTGCTTCAGCTGAGTTACATATCGATCATGTTTGGTTTTGCATGACTGAGTTTTACTGGCTTTTCCCTGGGTTTATTGGGATATTTGAACACTGCAGAAGCAGCTACAGCTTGATCAGGAGATTACAATCAGTATTGCCTGTATGTTTCTCTAATCTGAGAAGAGAAACAGCATGATATATTGCAATACATTCAACCCCATTTCAGGTGCATGATTCTGAAAATGCATACCTAGGAAGCATGTACCCAGCAATGAGATTTTATAAATGTTATGAAAATCAGGAGAAACAACCTCAACATCCACAAAGATTGCCAGGGTCACTGGGAATATATTATGCCTGAGGGCAGAGGTCCACCTGTTAAATTAATAGTTCCTGGGTTAAAATAATTAAACTAGACGAAATTAGACTAATTAATCTAGACTAAAACTCAGATATTTTTCAGTAATTTTCCTCCTCCTGACACAACCCCAGGACTGCTCAGGACTAAATGAAGCATTTGAAATTAGTGAAGTTTCTTCCTCAACAACAAGGAGGCTTGCTGCTAGAACCCAACAATGGCAGTGATTTCAGACGAGAGCAGACAGCCATCCCAGAGTATAATAATTTCTCATTACAGTTTTATGCATACAAACTAAATACTTTAATTAGGTAAGTACATGGAAATAATGGTGTGCAATTAAATACCATGCCTAATTACAGATATATAACTAATAACTGTGATTCTGGATAAATATGATGTTTGGCATAAATACTTAGACAACATGAGAGAAACAAAGTTCAGTCACTCATTTTGCATATGGATTGAGCCAGTAGTGATGGGTTTCATTTTCTGAAGATCTGACTATTAATCTTTGTTATTTTACATGCTTCTGCATGCATAGCAGTGTATATATAAAGAGGTTTTATTGTTGAAATTAGTATTTTAAAGGCAGTGAGCCTGATCTGATCAAGAATCTATTGAAACAGAATAATGTTACCTTTGCTCCCTTTCTCAGAAAACATACAAAGGTGAAATATTTTGTTCCCCTCTGCAACAATTAGCAAAACACTATTTCATTTAAAAGTATGATATAATCATGCTCCTATTATAAATCATGGTCCTGAAATAAATTTTAGCTCAGCCCTTTGTGGCCAACTACTTCCTTGACCATTTTCAGTTTTGGTGTACTGAATATCTAGTCCTAGAAAATAATTCTTAATTATTGCCATTATAAAAACAGATTTAAAAAGGAATGGTGATTGCACACCATCTGGAAATGTACTCAAGCTGTCAAAAGAATCTGTGGATAGCTCCAGTATACAGTATTCAAATTTCAGCAGGAAATCATACTTGGTCAAGCAGGAAGAATTCATTCAGATTCATACATTTTTTAAAATGTATTTGGCGTATCAAATGAAGTTCAAAGATACAGTTAAAGAATTTCAGTTTAAGGGATTTTAATAGGATGCATGTTAAATTTATACACTGCATACATTAACAGACAAAAGAAATAAATTAATCAGTCCTGAAAGTGCATTCATAAAATGCCAGAACTGTGACAAGTGCAGTACGGATACAAAAGAATAAGGGAGAAAGGAAAGAAAAGGAACTTTAAAAGAAAACAAAGAACAAAAGAAAAAAAAAAACCCAAAAAATTAAATTCTGTCTTTCTCCTTATTTCCTAAGGCACTGATGTTAAAGGAAACTCAGAGTATCACCAACTTCTCTGATCAATTACAGATCATGAGAGCTCCCCTGCAAACATTCAGCCCCTGCTGGTGCCCGCTGAGGTACCCTGGCCTCGGTGTTTCCAGGCAACAGGGTCTGCAGAGACCCTTGGTGGGGACAAAGTTGGCTTTAAGCAGTCTTCCATGTCTAACAACCTGGCACAGCTTTATTAGCTCAGATAAAAACACAATTAAGCACAGTTACTTGCTCACTAATGTACAGCGAGGAGTGAGAAAATGAGGTTTGTCCTTGCTGCTGGTATTTGGTGCATGCAAGCTGTAAATAACAGGCAATCACACAACCACCATCCTGGAGAGGGGGGAAAATGAGAAAAGAAAAAGATTCTACTTAGGAGCATCATTAGAAGAGAGCATTGTGTACAGAAACTTTTTAGTAACAAGAGATGCAAGTATGCTATAAGCTATGAAATCAAGCAGTAAGAGGGAGGACAATGATTCGTGCAGAAGGCACTGTGGGCTGCAGGGCAGGGGAGCCAAAATGAGGTGAACAAGACCTAGCTGGGCTCCTGAAACACAAATGAGGTGAACAAGACCTAGCTGGGCTCCTGAAACTTGAGCATCAGTAGGGTTACACCACTGTGAGCCAAAGCAACAATTCTGCTGGTCTGTCGTTCTGGATGTAATAGTGTCTAGAGAAGCA
This sequence comes from Poecile atricapillus, assembly GCF_030490865.1. Taxonomy (NCBI): domain Eukaryota; kingdom Metazoa; phylum Chordata; class Aves; order Passeriformes; family Paridae; genus Poecile; species Poecile atricapillus. The sequence goes on from NC_081249.1 coordinate 108,684,137, forward strand.
GATTTCTAAGTCATTGCCCATTAAGGCTCCTTATTTCAATAAAATTGAGCTTTTAAAGAAAGAAAAGAGTGATGAAAGAAATATCACCAGCTTACTCACAACAGTTATATCTATGTTGTCTCTATGTTGGCATACCTAAGTGTTCATCTGAGTTTATTCAGCCACCCTAAAGAAACCCAGATATGGATTTGTTTGTTTTAGCAGTACATTCACAAAGTTGGATGAAAGCTGAAACCAGTTACAGCAAAATATATTCTAAATCTTCATTTTTAGGAAACAAATATCAACCAATGAGATTTTATAAATTTTCTGAGAAACAGAAGAAACAACATCAATAACTAGAAAGATTACAAGGTTAATAGCATATTTGGGAATATGCTATACTTTTTTCCCCCAATAATTTATTGATGTAACTAAAAGAAACATGAAACACCAGAACAGGACTCTGTCAGTTCCCAGCAGTGCAAGATTTATTAGTAATCATTTAAATACCTTCTCATTTACTTATTAAAAATTTTCCAATATAGAAAGGCTGCCCAGCATGGAAATAAAATAAATGTTGATTATATATAATGTGTATTAAACTCAATTTCAGATAAATACAATAAATAGAAGTCTCATAATGGTCTGCTCTGAATAAAATACATGTCATAAAATAATGCAAGCCTATTAGCTTTGTAAATATTGCTTCTCAGGTGAAACAAGCTGGCTTTTTTCATGGCAGTGCTCTCTAAATCAAAGTATTTGTAACAGAATTTGTACTGACATTTTGAAACTAAGTGTTATGGGCTGGGGATAAATATACACTGCTTAAATAAACTCATGAAAATACTTTGCTAAAAGCTGCCACAACCACATTTCTAAATTCATGTCAACATCTCTACAGCATTGCTGAAATCAGGGAGGTTATGCTGGAAAACTTTCCCTCTCTGCCTTTGTTGTACTTTTTATTGGATAGCTGCTAATAAAGCATCAGGAAAAGGATAAAACATTGCCAGCAGGTCAAGGGAGATGATCCTGCCCTTCTACTCAGCCCTAGTGAGGCCTCTCCTTGAGTGCTGTGCCCACTTCTGAGTTTCTCAGTACAAGAGAGATGGAGCTCCTGGAGCAGATACAATGGTGGGTTCTGAAGATGATGAAGGGACTGGAGCATCTCTCTTAGGAGGAAGGGCTGAGGGAGCTGGGCCTGTCCAGCCTCGAGAAGAGAAGACTGAGAGGGAATCTCCTCATTGTCTGTCAGTATCTGAAGGGAGGTGTCAGGAGGCTGGAACAAGGCTCTGCTTGGTGGCACAGAGCAGTAGGACAGGACCAGGAATAGATGCCCAAGAAGTTCCACCTGAACGTGAGGAAGAACTTCTTTACCGTGCACTGGAACAGGCTGCCCAGAGAGGGTGGGGAATCTCCCTTATTGGAAGTGTTCAACAGCATGTCCAGAGGACACAAACAGTGCCGTGTGCTCTGGGATGATCCTGCCTGAGGAGGGAGGCTGGACAAGATGACCCACTGTGGTCCCTTCCAACCTTGCCCTTCCAGTGATTCTGTAACAATATGTCCCTGTGTTGTGCCCCTACAGTCTGGGCATCATTATGAATTTCATTTCTCCTTAGATCATTATTATTTCATAAGGAGGCAGAAAATTTTTCTCAGGGGCATATTTTTGTGTAGTAGGTACTTTGAAAAGCAGCACAAAGATTTTCCCTGTGTCAGTAACACACTCATTGCAGACACTCAGACTCTGTTAAAGGCAGTTCAAACTCACTCTAAGTCACAAAGGCACTACACAACCCTTTATAGCTGGGCAGTGATGTTCCAACAGCCTTTGCCTTTGGAGGTCCCACAAGTGGACATAAGCAAGAATTAACTTCATATTTAACAGAAGCAAGAATTCTTACAGGGTCAGAGGGATGAAGTCAGTCTCACCAGTTCCCTTGCTATTGCTGTACAAGAGGAAGCTGTGAGTTTCTAGAAGAATGTGATAAACATGGAAGGAAATAAAAAGAGAGGCAGGGCCGTTGGTGGAAAGAAAGGACTGTAGAGGCTAAAGTGGCACACAAGAAGAAAAGAGAAGAGCTGTAAAATGAGGAGCTAGAAGTCTTTTTAGAGATCCCTCCCTGATGACCAGCAAACACCTCTGAGGCCGTGCAGCAAATAACAGCTGATGCCCACAGTCATAAATTCTTGTGTACTATATCAGGCAGTGCATATTGTGCTGGGTAGCTGAAGAAACTCTTCTTAACTGGTTACCTGAATAGGGAAGTGGTGCAATGGCACTGTAAAAGGAAATATTGGGCACCTCAAATTACAACATAAAAGCTGGCTTACTTGAGCCATAAGCTCGCTGTGTTAATATTCACTTTTTTAAGACAAAAGGCAAAGCAGTTGCTTAACCTGACATGCTATTGTTTAGCTATTTACATAAATCACTGTGAATCCTTCAGATCGTGATGATAAACACCAAAGAAACCCCCTGAGGGAAATTAATAATTCTGTATAAAGTGCAGCAATTCGATGGCGTGTAAAAAAGACACAGCGCCACTACTTAATGAGGAGCATAATGAAGAATCATTTAGTAGCTCCCCATTTAGTAAATGCTCTCTCCCCTGTGCAGTGGTGAGTGCTAAGGTTTCATAGAGAGGTTTACAGTAAATTATTATGTAATTAATGGCCACAGCAATGAATAACAAAAATGACACCACAAGAGAAATGAATGGTGACTTTAATGGTGGCTTCTTTCTAACTTTTGCGTTTGACTTCAAAACCTGAAGGTTCTTGTTCTAGGACTTTACATGTAAATGCTAAATCAATTATTCAAAATATTTGGCCTAGTACTAAGAACAAGCCCAGAGAGTATATACATATTTTGGATTAATGTATATATTTGTAGCATACTTGTACCATACCCAGTTTTACACAGCAGAGAGAAAAGTATCTAGAATTCAACTGGGCTTAAGAGGAAGAATTATGCTTTAAGGATTGTACTTACCATCATACACTCTTCAGTCAGTAAATGACCTTTAAGTGCTTATATTTTTTTTCCTTTAGAGAAAACTTTAAGATGGCATAACCATGTCTTGAATAAAAATATTTAATAGCTATATTTTTTTCTTAGGTATCCCCACTGGGCCCAGAAATAAAGTTTGTGTAAAGAGCATACACCAGCTCTTCTTCTGTAATTTAAGGACTCTCTGTGTGTTTCAGTTGGATGGGAAAGCTCAGTGGTGAAAACAGACCAGGGGCATAGGTTAATACAACATAAGAGTACAGGCAGACTGTGAGAAAAATATTACATTTGAGGTATATGAAAGCAGAGACCTGGGTGAGTACATACCACTTTTGTGTGCCATAAATAGCACAATTTATTTTTTAAGAATCGCAAGATTTTTTGTTTGATTTGGTTTAGTTGCTTTTTTTTCCCTCTGCAATAAAACTTCCTGTGCATGTGTTGATCAGAAAAGTAGATGGCCCATCAATTGTGCTGACAGGGTTACTACTTTTTACAGCTCTTTCCCATTAGCTTTTTTCAGAGTCCTGCGGGAACACCCATATAAGATGTGGTGTTATCAAATGTTTCCAGTGGAAACATGTTAGTCTGCTTTAGAGTATCTTATATACAGAAATGATTTAACAAGATCATAACACTTTCTGACTGAAATTTCTTGGATAATGAGTTATGTACATTAATATAAAATTCACTATTTTCCATTAATTCCCACTTTACTTATTGTCCTTTGGTTTAGAAGTAAAGACAAGGAAAACAAGCTAAAAACTAAACTACATTTCATTCCTTTTCTTACTTAAATTGAGTATTGACAATTTTCTTCTCATTCTCTTATTTGATAGTCCAATTTATAGAACCTTTTCATAAAATTTAAGGAGTTTAATTTTTTTTTTTTTTCTGTGGGGGACATTTTTAGTTGGTACAATTCTTCTCTAAATCCAAATTTTTGAGCTTACTACACAAATTGCAATAAATATCCCAAACATCTGAAGAAGAGATGAGCTGTTCTATCTCTATCGAACTATTTTTTTTTTTTAAATAAGAAAACTTCCTCCCATGCACACAACCAAATAGCATCTAGTTTGGGAATCAGCTTTCTTAACTCTTCTTATATGCCAAAAAACAGTCTCAGTTAACAGTGACCTCAAAAAAATTATCTGGTCCAACTTCATGGGAAAAGGAATCTAAATGAGATTATCTACCCATCTGCAGCTTGGAAACCTCCAGCGATGAGGATTTATCCATGTCCCTGAAGTGGTTGTTCCAGGGGATGAGTTCTTACTGCAAAAATTTTATTTCTTGTGTTGAGACAAAATCTCTCCTTGGTGCAACTCGTGCATATCACTCCTTGTCTTCATGGAGACTCCACCAGCTTTCTATCTGCCTTTCAAGTACAAGAAAGCCATGATGAGGTACTCCCAAGTCTCTTCAAACAGCAAACCTAACACCTTCCTCGCTATGCAGGTTACCTCACTTCTTTGTTCATATGTTTTAAAATTTATATATCTGTTTTGTTTTGAGTCATTTGATTTTAGACATTCATCTGCAAACTTCAACCACATGTTAGTACAAAAGAATAATAGCCACTGGTTACTCTTTCCCATGTTATTTAAGGACAGTTTCCTTTGCTGTTATTCGCTATATATCCCTGCTAGCTCAGCTGCTGTTAGCACCACACAGATCTATAACTTCACTCAGGATTTATGGAGGGAATGAGACAATGAAACACCAGCAAATTACCAAATATGATTGTCCATTGAAATGAAACTGAAAAACCTGACAAAAGGAAGGATGCTTCCTTGTTAAAAAAGAAAAAGTCTTCTTGTCAAGCAACAGTCTCAAATGCAAACTCTTCAGATGACACTTGTCACTCCAGAATCATCTATCAAGAACATCCATCTTTGAACCAAGAGAACACTGTCTTCATCAAGCAGATAAATCCATCGTATTTCACTTACCTTTTTTTTTTTTCCCATTAAATAATACATTTGGTCTAAAATGGATCATTTTCCCTTTAAAGATAGGAGGATTATTAATCAGCTGGTAGTAGATCATGAGATTTCTTTTTTTTTTTTTTTTTTTAATAATTTTACATTTTATAGACCTAGAAATATATGAAGAGGAAATACATCAATGTGTTGAACTAGAATCAAGTATAAATATATACAGTCACAACACTTTCACACCCAAATTTGTATTCTTATTCACTGACAGTTACAGACATTGGCACAAATGGACCTGATGTTAGCAACAGATCAGAACAGACAGAAAACTTTGGAAAAATGAAGACAGAGACATGTTGCAGGTGTAGAGAGAAAGCAAAGCAAGGCCTTCCTTCTTCAGACATCTGCTGGTAGAAGAACCATGGAGAAGACAACTAATGGAGATGGTGGATCACAAACTCTGAAGGAAAAATCAGCCTTAATATCACACATAAAGATAAAAAGTTCTTTTTAGACATAACAGACTGATTTTATTTCTAGATATTGATGTACTGTTTTAGGTTATTCTTTTTGAGATTATCCAAAGGTTTGGGGAAATGAACATTACTTTCAGATAGCTAAGGGTATGACCATTCAAGGACTTTGCACTCTGTGGTTATGGTTTGTCCTAATTTGTTCTTCTGAACTCTCCAAGGGCAAAATTTCTTGGATTGTTTCTTGTAATTACAGATTAATTTATGAGGTTCTTCCATTATAGCTGCCAGCCAAACACTTAAATACTATAAATCACTTTCATGATCCAGTGTTCCCTTATTTTTCTATTTTGGTCTCCCCAAGGAAAAGGTTTCTGATGCAAAGGAGTTTTGTCTACCTTGCCTCCACCATGTATTTTTACCCCCATGAAACAATAGATAATTTTCCTCCATGAATTAATACCTTCACTACTGACCTGTCACCATGGAGGCACTTGATTAATGCTTAACAACTTAAGCTGCTCTAGTTTGGGGGAGCTTTCTAGGTCTATATTTGGCATAGAAATCCCCTGCCAATTTCCAACCTGCTAAATTTTTCATGTTGTTACACATCTGTACTGAGTATCAGGTGCATTGGCCTGTTTGCTGTGCACACAAATGCCACTCTCATAAAAACCTTTTAGATCTACTAAAATACCCCAATAATTTGAAGACTATTAAGAGTTTTATTTTGTATCTTCACTAAGAATTTCTTTCTCAACACTGAAATAGTAAACTAGACCTGAACACAGAACTGGAAAAGTTAAAATAAAACATATGTAAAAGAAGAAATGTCCTAAAATTAGTATTTCTTTTGGAATAACAACTTTAATGTGAAATGATATTCCAATCACATGCATTTCTTGGCATGTATTAGGAAAAAGTTTGACATTTTAATATTTTGGTGGTGGAACTCTTAGAAATACCTGAAATGGATATATTTAATGTGGTAGATGTGGAGAAGTAGGAAACACTGCATGTAGCACAGCCACCCTTCCATTAGCAGGATTGAATTTTCTTTTTTTTTTTAATTTTTCATTTTGTGATTCACAGCCCCTTTAGAATTTGTTCCTAATAAATTTTCACTTCTCTGCAACCTGCAATAATAATTTGTATGTTTAGATAGGTATTCAAAATCCATTAAAACATTTCATTTCAGACAAAGGATCCAGCATTAAGGACTCACTCAGGCTTATAAACATCTTAAACCGGGAAAGATTTATTTTCAGGATTTGTTGTGAGATTTACTGTCCTTTACAAATAGGTCTGTGATATGTTTTCAGGATGAAAAAATGAACTAAAGCAATGTACCTCAGCAGAAGAATACAAAATTCTGCCTCTAGCTGTATAAGTACCTAAGAATTACCCACATTTGGCCATTGATGTAAAAACAAACAAAAACAAACAAAAAAAAATAGAAACAAGAAAAGAACCATAGAAACAGCAACAACAACAAAAACCAAAAATCAAAACAAAACCAACCAACCATAAAATGCAGGAAAAGCCCTCAAAACCAAACCAAACCAAACCAAACCAAACCAAACCAAACCAAACCAAACCAAACCAAACCAAACCAAACCAAACCAAACATACACTCCCACCCTCCCACCCACAAATAAAACCGCCTCAGATTAGTCTTTATTTAGAATATTTTTTTAAAATATCCTCCCTGATTTGTGGAAAAATGAATATCTAGACTTATTTTGAAGTGAATATCTAGAATCTACCGGGAATGAACTCAGCCAGTGCCTCACCCACCTATTTAAAATTTCATTGTTCATTAAAACTCCTGTGAGAAATCTGAAGAAGCAATTTTTGAGTCCACAGAATAGACATTGCAAGGTGAGAGAAGAAAAACTGGTGAGTTTAGACCAAGTAGGTGCTTTTTTAATATGCAGCCATTATTCACTGCCAAAATTTGAAACTTCCCAGAAGGAGAGAGTGACTGATATATAAAACTATTGCCTTTTTTCCAAACATATCCACTCCTAAAGGAAGCCTGCCTGGAACCCTACACAGCTGAGCTTGTTTATTAATGCAATCTTTGTATGACAAATTAGGTCAGCTGCATAAATTATTGAACAACCTTGCATTAGCTGAAGTGATAAGAGTTTGCAATAAGCAAATGAAAGTTGTTGTTCTTGGTGTTTTTTTCCAAGGTGCTTAAGATTTTTGTACCTTTCCTGGTGAGTGGCTAATATTTGTATTCACCACACAGAACTTGTATGATGGCATGTATAAAATATCCTCAATTTCCATCTGAAACCTACTAAACTGTCCAAGAGTTTATCGTTGTTACAGCTGGAATCATTCCTGTCGATATCTGCCTTGCCTCTTCTGAGGTTGCTGTGCAGCAAGAGAAGCTGTAGTGCCCCCTATTATCAAATAGCTATCACTGTTATTTTTAATTAAAAAAAAATCCAGAACATCCATTCAGTGATCTTCAGCAAACACATACGTACATTTTATCACATTCATACTGCAAAAAAACCTTCACACAAGAAAAAAAAAATAGATTAGTAAGACCATCAGTGATTGGTTAAATGCTTGGGACTTTCCAAAGGGGTTTGCTTTTTTAAAAAAAGAAAACTTTTTTTCGGTTCCTATCAGTCATAGTTTTAAATTGCAGCTTTCTCTTTCAACCCCTCTCTTAGAGAAAGGACACACAGATACCAAGATCTTAAAACTTGTTTAATTGATAACTGACCTGTAACTAACTCCAAAGCAGCTCCTCCTCTCTTCTCCAGAAGAGAAAATAATGGCAATAAAACTGAAATGGCACATAGACATCACGATAAAGGTGTTTTGTGACACCTTTTTGTTGCAATGTCTAATAGATCATGTGCAAGTTTTTGATTGGTAGCACCTTGCAACAAAAGCCAAACGAACTTAAGCGCTCTGTAACTTACCTCCAACAGAGAATAGTGGCAGATTAGAGAACTTATAAAAACAAAACTGGAAATATCCTCCAACCAGTACAAGCACAAACTCATTTCAGCTGCCTTAGAATAATTTTAAAAAAAAGAAATTTTAAGCAAAAATTAAGCTCAACACAAGGCTGAGCACCAAGTGTCTCTGCTTTCTTGACTCGGCTGACCCATGCCAACCAGTGCTCTTCATGTCCCCAACACAACAGGTTTCACAATCATTTTTGGCAAAGAGCAAGACCACAAAGAACTCCAAATCCCAAACCTAAACAGAAGGAAAGAATTCAGGTAAGAGACATTTGCATGTAGGTATTTTGACAGCAGGTTTTCATCAGTAACAGTGGATTCAGTGTTCTGAGCGGTCCTCTTAGAACTGATCTCGCTGGCTAGGGGTACACTCAAAGCTGAAAAGGTAAGCACTGCAGATATGTGTGAAAAGGAGGCATAGAAAACCAACAAAGCAAAACAGAGAAGAGATCTTTCCATGTTTGCATCTGGTCTCTGCATAAAGCAGTTCCCTCCTTCCCCAGGAATGAACACTCAAAACCAACTTAAATATTTGTGTGATGAATAATGAGTTATAGTTTGCTTTATACCTATTTCAAGCAGGCTGTGAGAACTGTTCAAACTTCTACCCAGCTGTCCTCTGTTGGGAAGTTGTTTTCAACAACTGGGAAGGTTCTGTAGTTCCACAGCTGTTTTTTCAATGTATTGCACTGTATGAACAAAGAGAGCTTTCAAAATACCAAATCCAGGCTGGTAATTTTATCTCCAATACTCCCTCTTGATGTCCAACTCCCCTGTAAGTGTACACATGGGGCTGTGATCAGAGGACAGCACTGACACACACAAAACAGCAATGTGATGCTCTCCAGCACTTCAGGGCTGACATTTCAGTGAGTTTGACCAGATTCTCATTGTACATCGGTAAATCTATGCAAAACATTGTTTTCCCATGTTGCTGTTTCTCACTGATGAGCTTGGAGCTCATGAAAAATCACCTCATGAAAAATTCACTAATGAAAACTGCAGTTTCCGAGAGGCATTCAGGAAAAATGATCCAGGCAAGTCTGTATCATGTGTTTCTATGCAAGGACAAATACTCTGAACAAGGCAATCAAAGTAAAACAAGGTCTTCCACTTTTTAAAAAGCCAAGTAACAGATACATTATTTGGAATAAACTCAACAGAACGAGATCAGCAGAAATAAGTTCTCTTAGAGGTAGAATCTCACTCAAACACTTCTAGCTACCATTCCTATGAGGAATATGCATTCAGACAGATGCATTGCATACAGCAACTTTATAAAAGAAAATACCACGCTTGAATTTGTGTTACCACAGAATATAAAGTTTGGGTCCCTGGAAAATATATACAGCTTCACTGTTTTCATCCTAACCACACTGTTTTTCAGAAATCTCTCATCCCTGAGCCATGTGCTGCATTATCCATGTACCCAAAAACTCAGAGAAAGAACTTCTGTTCTATTCTGAGCCAATAGCCGAGACTACACTGATTTCAATTGTTAAATCAATGCTCTTACTGCCCAAGTAGAAAATGTATTAAAATTTGTCTGAAATTACAAATCACAGCTTCATTTGGTCAGGTAAATTTGTAATTGTCTTCCTCTTTTTTTGAGGTGCTTCAAATGTACAGGTTTTAATCCATATATTCCATTTTTGTTACTGTTATACAATAGCTTTTTACAGCTGTTTGACAACCATTTTTAACTGATATGCCCATCTACCTTTAAAATTCATATGGAAAAGAAAAATATTCCTTAAACTGTACAGGTACTCTTTTTAAGAGTGGTTGTGTGTTTTTTAACTTTGCTTGGCTTCTTTTTTTTTTTGTTTTAACTGGTTTTCAGTGTTTAATATTTACAGTGTTAATAGAAAACTAAACTATTTCTATTCATAACTAATTAATTTCTTCAAATTGGGAAATAATTTAATGCAGATTATCATGTGCATCTTATTATGTTCTGGGCTTGTTCTCTAAACTTTCTCCTGTCACCTTTAAAACAAATGAACAAACAACAGAGTAAACAGTAAACATTAAACCAGAGTTTACCACATATATATAATAGTCCCCTTCATCTCTTCCCTACATATAAAGTTCAGAAACTATGCTCTTTCATTTCAGAACTTAAAGCAGATTTCTCCACAATAGCCATTCCTGTCAAAGTCCAAACATTTTATTCTTCATTTGGTCATCTCAGTAAATCCACCTATCATAAATCCTTCATATGACCAAGATGGCAAGAAGAGATAAATAATGGAAGACTGCACTGAGGTTTTAAATTTATGTCAGAATGAAGCATTGACCAAAAGTTTTCCCATTTTGGTTTTTTGGGCTTTTTTTTGTAATGTCATTCAAGTCTCTGGTTTTGAAATAAAGCAAAAGCCCCTCTTTTTGATATCAATTAATTCAATTTGTCATTCATTCAAGTTAAACAGAATTATATTAACTCCTTCACAAATTTAAAACACAGATTTAAAAATATAACTAGACCTAAATAGATATATCACCATTTGGGGGTCCTTGGGGAGTTTTTGTTTCATAGGAAAGGAATTTGATGCCATCTTCAAAGTGAAGCTGCCTTTTCCTTTAAAAAAAAAAAAGGTTGTACTTGATGATCTTAAAGGTCTTTTTCAACATTAGTGATTCTATGATTCTGTGGTTCTATGATTAACATAAGCCAATGCTATTTATATGAGCTAATTATAAAGTCTGACCTTCAGCCTTCTACTTGGCTGTAGTATTCACTATACAACACTGTCTGCACATAGAAGAGAAGCAGAAGATACAGGCAACCTTATACGTGTTCTTGTTAATCTGCAACGAGTCAGGAAGGCCAGGAGAGGCTGGAAATTTTACTGGAGCCAAACAGAGCTGAGGGAAAGGGCCTGATTCTTTTAGACAATCTCACTGGGCTTGGAAAACACATTTATTGAAAAACTATGAAAAAAAAACCTCCAATAGTTCTGGTCCAACAAACTGATCAACATGGACATCAGTAATACACAACCCTCCCAGGGTCCACGGGGTTTTGGGTGAGCAGAAGCCTTGACTGCACCACTTGGGGAGGAAGACTCTCTGTACACCACCCACCCATAATTATCATTTGAGGTTAAGGATGATGTGCCTTCTAATACTACCCTCCCAGCAAATCTGAAATGTATATAATAGCTGACATTCCCATTAGCAAAATACAGTTAAATCAGTGGCTAAAGCAGGGCGAAACATTACAATATTGTTTAGTGCATTTCAGTACTACTGTTTTTTTTGTGACATAACCTGTAAAACAGTTGAGCATGGTATTAAAGAACCACAGAGAGAGGATAAAAAAAAGGGAAAACCAACAAAACAGCAAAAGGAAAAATCCCCATCAGTAAACCTTTCACTAAGAAGAACTTGATCAAAACCTGGAAGCTCATACTCTCCTTACAGCTCCTCTACCTGCCCATTCCCCGTCCTGCTGACTGATAGCGCTTCCGGCAGTTCATTAGCATAACATGGAGCTAATCAATGCTGCTTCAGAAGGAAAATGCCACCTAATGAATCCCCAGTGCCCCTTTTCTGTGCACCAGGTGCTTTTGCTGCAGGTGTACCGGGCTGGAACAGATCGAGACTACCTGTTTAATTTGTGGAGTCCGACACGCCCCAAGCTGTGCGGTGTTAGGAATGATGAATTCACGTGCAGTAATGAACCATGCACTCGCCTTCTTTGAAGACATTCTGATGCCAAAGTTAGACTCTAAGACTGGTGATATGTGAATGGCACTCCAAGTAGCTCCACTTTGAAATTTGTTACTACAGAAAATGAATAAACTTGAAAATCTACTTCTAGATGAGCTCAGATGGATATCCTTGTTTCTCCTTGTGTATGGTTATGGTGTGGACATTCACTGGCAGATTTATTTCAGAACCCATACTATAGGCTGATACTTCATTGAGCAAGGCTTACAAGTATACCTCAGTTAAAGCACGGCAGATTTGCATAAAAAACCTGTTTCAATTACGGCAGGGGAAAAAAAAAAGAAAACCACCTTGTAAAATCCCTAAAGAACTTCATATATTTTTCTGTATTTTTGCTGATTTTAATGTCAAGATTTCTCTAAACATACCAGCCTTCCCCAAATGCAGGGGCTTATCCCCTGCTGGAACAGTAGCTACAAAGAGCTAATGGAGCATATGGCTCGTTATGTGTAGTGCTGGGCACATGAAGGGTGACTACACACCAACAAAGGCACTTGCCTTGCATCCTCACAGGACCTGACCAAATTCCTCACTGATGCAAAGCAAAGGACACATAGGGAAGTCTGCAGCAAGTTTATGTCACTGATTTGGTGTTCTTAAAAAAATAAATTTACAAGTCAGAGTACCAAGACCTTGTTTTAGGTTGCTGTTTCCAAGTGATGTCTATATTTAAAAGGCTTAGTTTATGGTTTGAAAGCTTAAAATAATATCTTAAAATAAAAAAGTTAAGGTCAGAAACAGCTGTTTTTCACAGTATTAAACTACAAGAGCAAAACTACTTCACTAAAACTTTTGAAGAACAGTTTTAACATTCTTTCAAATAGAAAATTTCTTCTATTTTCACTGTCACTCAAACACAGCACCTCTACCAAAGTGGGAGGCAGAACAACATCTGTATAACAGTATAGTTATAACTAATACACAATTTTATTATAGCTTGTCTTATTGCTTATCTGCGGCAGTTTAAGGAACAAATCCATTATTAAACTAGTTTTATTGTGATCACTCTGTTTCCTCAACATAAATATGCACTGCTTAAAATTCAAGGTAACATTTCAATTCCCTATTTGGGAGGCTTCAGAAATCTATTTTAAATGTCATTGAGACAGTCACACTGTTTTGTAGAGTCTCAGTATTTTGTTCCTTTTAGTCTCTCATTTTCTATTCCTTCTGTAGAAGGCTACATACTGATTTGTTTCTTTCACCTTATTGTGGAGCCTTCTCTCTTCCCTTCTGGGATCTCTCTCAATAGAGAAACCAGCATGATTTAGGAATATCTGAATTTTCTTCCACTCTCATTTTCTGTTTAAAATAACAAGGCATAACTTTGGCAGAAAACAAGTAACTGAGCCCCAGATTAAGAGTTAGTACTGCAATAGTTCATGAAACAATTACATCTATTGTTATAAATGCAATATATTTTCGTGCTTGAGAGAGGAATTTTTCTCTGAAGTAAATGTTATTATGGTTTAAATTAAATTTGAAAAAACAATAAAACCAAATCTGAATAATAGTTAGCAAATGTGTAATAAAACATCATGATGGCGTTCTAGAGACCTCCCATTCTTGTGAATGACAGATGGTTACACTAGGTTTAAAAAAAAAAACAACAAAAAAGTGGATAAAATTTTTCCACAAAGATAGATGACATCAGGAAAAAAAGCTGGTATTACATATATCCTAGAGAAATTTTACTTAAACAAGAAGAGCTGAATGATACCCCAACAAAAAAATACACAGCACAGGAACTAGTAGAACCATTTGAAGAAAATAAAGATGTCTGTCTCATATGGGTAAAGAAAAAAAAAAAAATTGTTTACAAAACAGTTACATGACTAACTAGGGAGAAGTTAAGGTCAAAAAAATTTCAAGTCCCTGGACCTGAATCTCTTGGCACCCAGCCAGCATTTCAGACAGCAAAAAGGAGTCTCCTCTTCTGTTATTGCTTTAATGGTAAACAGAGCATTCCAGATAACCAGAAAACTTGGCAGCCTGACATAAACCACAGACAAATCCAACACAGGAGGAATAAAGATACAAGAAATTAACACATTTTTAAGGGGTGATATTATAATTTTTGCCAATCAGCATGAGAGAGTAGAATTTAGGAGTTAGGAAAGGAAAATGGGGTAATTTTTGGTGGGATTACAAGATTTGTTGGTTGGTTGGTTTTTTGGTTTAGGAAGTATTGATGCAATGCTGTTAGAGTCTGAGATATTTAACTTGTCACTTCATATCTTCAGTAATACCACAATATTGGAACTCTATTTCACAAGTTAGGTAGATTAAAAACAGGCAAGCATAGTGGTTTCATACATAACTAATAGAGAGAATGTACAATCCATGCGTTTGTACAACCCTTCTCTAAATATTTTTAACAAATAACATTTCTCCAATGATTGAAAGATGGAGAGGAATCTGGAAAGTTATCCTGTAGTTACTGAAAACTTTTAACATTCATACCCTGATAAATCTCCTTAAAATACTCCAGCTGTAGTCTTCCTCTTTTCTCTGTATCAGTTACAAGTGAAAAAAGCCCCAAACCCAATACTACTGATTTTCCTTTCAATTTCCCAAACTCAAGAGTTCTTGTGTATTTGATCATCTCTGATGTGAGCCTTCTCTTCAACTTTAACTAACTTTTTTTATTTTATGAAATTTTTGCACAAAAGCAGAAACTAGAGATACCTGAAAAGCTTGCAAAAACAATTTTCTTGAAATCCAAGAGAAAAAAAAAGAAAAAAACATAATGATGGTTTTCATGAAGATTTGAAGTGGAATTAAGGGTTTTTTTTGTAAATGTGCATATTGATGTAAATGTTCTTGGAAGATGTCAATTAGACATGCACAAAACACTTTTGGTCTTTCTTCCATAGGTGGCCACATGAAAACCTCAAAGATTAAGTCCTTAAAAAGTATTTTAGAGGAGAAAAAAGAAAAACAAACAAAAAACAAAACAAACAAAAAAAACCAAACAACCCCCCCCCCAAAACCCCAAAAAACTTATTCTGAATAAGTGGAAAGGGAAGACTATGTGAGAGCTCACATCAGCCTATTCATGCTTGTGGGGTGGTTCCTGGGAAGATGTCCTATTCATGAGTTTTCTGTGAAAAGCGAGAGCACGGTCAGAAAGAATGTACATTTATGTTGGGATAATGGTGAAAGTTATCAAGTTATCGAGTTAGCAAGCAGAATATTTTGCTTGCATAACCTAGCAGGCTTAAAATTGCCATAGTTCAGTGATAATCAAGAAATTGATTTTCAGTTCTGTGGGAACAGACGAACATTGAGAACAGTCTGTTTCAAAAGCAGAACACCAAAAGAGCCCTTCCCCCGACACTCCCTGTGAAGTGAATTTTAAGGAAGAGGGAGAATACCAGACGATCAAAAAACGGTTTTTTTTTTACATAAACTTTTCATTTTGACATACATGCATATTTAATATAATACAGAAATCTGCCTGTGATGCTTATTTTTAAAATGTCATTGAAGCTGACGTGAGGCTTATTTTGTCCTCTTTTCCACAGAGGAATTCTGGCTAGGATGAAAAGATTCGCACTGAACAAACGTGGCCCATGCCTCAGAGAGCAGTGCAAGTAACGCACAGCAGAAACACCACGACTGCAACTAAAACACACAGTTCCCTTTTCCCCCAGGTTTCAGAGGAGATGAACATTGGTGTAAAGAGTGGCCTGGCAGGCTGTGTGATTCCAGCCCTGCTTAGGGACACAAGCTGTAACACACACCACACTCCGGAGCTTGACAGCCAGCAGCGCATCAGGGACGTGTCACTGCTCTTCACAGAGCTCTGAATACAGCTTACATGTTCCACTAGGAGGACAAAAGTGTAATGTATTGATCTAACACAGCCTCTGCCGGAACTGAGAAGGTTAAACACTGTTGTTTTGCTAGATTTTTTTTTTTTTTTTAGTAGCATTTAATTTCCTGTGTTTTCTAAGGCCCACCTGTGTTCTTCTGAGAACTTTGAAATTTTATCCCTAACCCTATTTACATTCAAAGGAAACAGTGCTGATGAATTTCTAAAATGTTCCAGCAATCCATTTATAACAGACAATTTTGATAGAATTTTTCTCTACCTTGGCCTTCTATTACCATCTTTCTTTCCCAGCTCACCTACATATATGCCAAAACAGATTCTCTTAAGGCAAATAAAATCAGGATAAAGACAGATTACTTGTTATCAAAATTATTTGGAGGAAAACAAGTTACTGAGTTAGTATTTATCACCAAGAAAAATAACCTGTTTATCACCCGTCCAAATTACTTGTGCCCTGAGAATCTAACAGTAGATTAGAGTAACCAGATAAGAAACCCTGGAATCCCAGTGCTAGTAGAGTGAAGGAATTAAAACAAAACTTAAAATAATGAATGTCTGATGTAGAGAGCAACCAATAACAGCAAAAGAGCTATTAAGCAGAATTACGCCTCAAGTGACTCCAAGACCCAAACAGAGACTCTTTTATCAATGTCATTGTCACATAGGTAAAATCTGGTGTCTTTTCAGCTTTTGTACACCTAAATAATACCAAATAGAAGAAATAACTCTTTAGAAGAGTGGCCAGTTTTCAGACAGGTGGCAAACGTTTCTGAATTTGTATTATTCTCCAAGTCTATGTTCTCAACCAAAATAAGCCCTCATTTAAATCAAAATAAGAGGAAGATATATCAAACCACACCCTCTCCCCCAAAAAAGTGAGGGGACATGACACACACACAAATGTCTGATAAAAACTAAAGCTTCTGTAAAAGTCAGTTTGAATTGTTCTAGATATAAATTTTGTCTTATAATCATCTAAGCCTGGAATAGCAGGCTGAAAAACATGATTATAAAAAATAACATTTTTGCCACTTGCAATGAGAAAACAGAAAGCAGATGACCTAGAAGTCAGCATTGGTCTGCTTCCTCCTTTAAACTCATTGTTGCTTTATCACTTAGCATCACATTGCTTTTAGCTCCTTAATTTTTATCACTAACCTTAAAAGAAGCAGAAGTTCAAACATTAGCTTTGAAAGTTTCATTCTTGGAGGAAACTTGGGAGATGAAGTTTAATGCCAAAGTTTGAACTGTAAAGATATTTCAGTGATATGAATAATTTATACTAATGGACAAAAACTCTGCAAGATGGTTAGACACCTAATAACCTCTTTGTCTTTTTATTTTGGGGGGGGAGATGTTTAGGGTTTTTTGGATTTTTTTCATTGTTGTTAAGCCTAAAAGTAGAAGTTACTCATCAAGAAGCCTTATCAAGGAGAACATTTCAGTCACAAGTGAAATTAATTATGCAGCAGTGCTGGTAGAGCAAGGCTCCATTTAAAGTAATTATAACCCCGATTAGAAATCAAAGAGAATTAATGTCAGGATTTTATTTGCATCAGGTAACTTTTGAAAAGGTGTTTAATTTGTAGGGCAAAATTTCAGCCTGTTTGCACTATATTTACATGTAAAAAAACCCCACAAACAACAAACAAAATCCCTACACCTATGCAAATGAAACATATAGGAAAATCTGATCCTATTTTTGTTATTAACCTTTTTGATTACACCCCACCTCCTACAGTGCTCAGTATAAAGTGCTTTGAGAGAAAACCTATGAGGCTCTTAAATCACTCCATCCTCTGAAAGATTCACCAAACCTATTTAGTCAGTCAAGGTGATTATTACAATCCTTCTGTGCCCTACTGGTGCACCTACTGCAACAAAAGGGGTTTTGCAGCCCTGCAGACACAGAAGTCTTAAATAGGATTACCTATTTCTGCCAAGCTAACCCTTCTTCCAATTAATCTTCTCCCATTTTTTTTTTTCCCCACTCTGGCATTTTGATACCTGTAACCACCTGTTTCATCATTTCAGTAGCCAGCAGTTTTTAATGTCTTGAAAATAATATTACTTTCATGTACAGATCAACAGTCAAATTCAACCAGCATATTTATTTATCTTGAAGAACTGCCAGATACTGCTTAAGATCATCTTCTGACCTGAATTTTCTTGCCAGAGAGCAAGCAGGGAACACAGGTAATGGATGTGCCTTTAGTTGATAAGATTAGTTGTTTATAAAACCACATGATGTGCTTTCAAATTACCTCCTTTTGGTATTTAGGATAGAAGGAATAGTGAGTTAAAAGATAATGCATAGTGTTAATAGAGATAATTGTTAACTGATTTTTGGTTGTGTGCCTGAGTTTCTTCAGTTCTGCTCAAAGGTGTCAAGGGATATTTGCTGCTGCACATTGGATAAAGTTGATTACTCTGTAATTCTTTTTTAATTATGCTTTGTTCTTTCCTTATGTTATTTTTCCATAACTGAGTATTAGACATTCTGTCTCTGAAGTTTTATTTTAATCTGGATTAGTCCTCACTCCAAATCAAGATATGTTTGTACCACTGCAGTCAGAACAAGCAATTCTGGTTTAATATTGACCATTCCCATACATCTAACAGCATGGTAGTGTAAATATAAAATCTTATTGTGTCTACAATTAAATAAAATCTTTTCCACCCTATTTTTTAAGCAGCTCTACCAAACTATGTAATCAGTCTGTTTTGGTGGATGTGTTAGAATTTTCTTTATCGGAGAAGTTTGGTTAAAATAAGCTCATCTATCCAAGATTGGAGTGAAAATAACAAAACCATATGTTATGTATTTTGAAGGTTAAATATGCAAATTTATTGCCTCCTGTATCCTTCAGAATTTTCAGCTTGGTATAGTAACTGATTTCAAATAAGAACTTCATTTTTGCTAGGGTTGGAAAAGAAGTGAGCATTGTTGTTACTGAATGGATATGCATTTGCAATTATTTTTATTGTTCACATGGCTTTACCTGATTTTTAACCTGTGGTTAATTTATATTGGGTGACCTGTTGATTTTGACAGGAATTTCACTTTACCATCTTCAAATGAAGACACTCCTCTGACAGGATCCACTCAATGTGAAAAAAATCTAATAAATGATACAAAATTGCAAGTGGAGTTACAGGCACCAAAAAGGTCTGAAAAGTGAAAGGAAAAAAGCAACTATAATATGCTGTAGAGATGAAATATGTTAGATCCTCAGTATTTCAGCACATACTTCAAAGGCTACTGTCAGAGTAATACAGAGCTGTTTTGCTCATATTGTAAGAGTACGGAATGAATTTATTTTGAAACTTTGATGTCTTGTTTTAAGCTGAGGAACCAGATATTTCTATTTTGGTATTTTTTTTAAAATCTCTCATTCACACTTAAAATCATATTCACCAATTGATACAATAATTCAGCATTGCTTTAAATAACATGCCATCTTCCTTGTCTTTAATCTGCTGCCTGTATCCCTCACAGACTTTTCTTTCTCTAATACATTATCTTTAACTCCTCCTCAGGAACAAATAGTGTAGCAGCAGCCTGTGAAAAAAATGCAACATCCACAACCACATAAATATTTTTTAAAACTGTGATGGGTTTGGTTTTGTTTATTTTTTAAGAAACTGAGCTATAAACTACTTGTATTTATTGTGAGAATGATTCTTAAATTGACAGAGAAAAGCTATAATGTCACATAGACAACATAAATTCGATATTGTATTCAATGACTCTTCTGCACATTATTTTAAGAAAATTGTATTACCTATTTTCCACGTATTTTCTGTATTTAGTAAACAAGCAAGCAACAGGAAAATTTACTGCTGTATATACTACCAAAAGACTGATAGAATAATACCTTAAACTTTTTGGGTTTGTTTTTTTTTTTTTTTTGGTGGGTTTTTTTTTCAGATTTTAGAACATATAATCAGACTATTATCTTCCATTTCTGGCAATACTCCCAAGGAGTGGGAAGCCAAGGAACACAGTGACAGACAAATTGACTGTCCCATGGTGAGAAAGGAAACAAGCGACAATCTGCTGGGGGAAAAAAGGGAAAATACAAACTCCCCAGAAGCCCACGCCATTCCAAGGTAAAACAGGGTTCCAAGGGACTTGCCACAGGGAATGTGTGCTCTGCTCAGCCTTAAATACTGCATTTATTTTTTTCCTGTCTTTGAACTTCATTAAAATTCCCATTTATTATTTCCCGTTTTTTGAAGTCAGTCTTCTCAATTGCTCCAGAATTCTATATAGTCTGCTAGAAAGCCACAGTATCAGTGTAAAGCTGAGTTCCTTCCACGCATTTTATTTTGGCAAGATTCAGAAAAGCCCTTTCACCACCTCTAACAATTGACAGAAAGGAGTGTAGGTGATGTGCCAGGATCTATGATTCTCATGCTGTAAACTGGTTTAATACAGATGTTCTTAAACGCCATGGCTTTAATGCTTCAACTTGTTCAGTCTGCTTTTTGAGCAGTCTAGCACATTCTAGACATGAAAAAAGATATATTCTTGAGTCAAACAGGTATTTAAATAATCTTCAAAACAAATCCGTTCTTGTCCAAAACAGAATAGTTGGCAGCTCTGACAGAAGAAATAGACATTAAAAAGAAGACAGGAGTGAATTGGTTCCCTTGACTTTTCAGACACAGTAGTTATATATTGAATTGTTATTCACAAGCATTGCCCTTTTCTATCATCAAGAAACATGTTTGTAGGGCAGAGAGAGGGATCAAATGAAATGTCTCCTTTTCATTCCTTGCAAAAATATTTTTTGTAAAAAAAAAAAAAAAATAAAAATCAATGTTAGAAGGTTTAAATGAAAAAAAAAACAACCAAAACTAAAACCAAAACATAGTCTTTTCTTCAGGAAAGGTATAGGTGACCACATTTCTGTTTTACAACCTCTCAACTGCATCAGGTCACTCTAAAGCATTTACAAATATTGGAAAATAGAAGGCTGCTCTTAAGGGTGTAAGATTTAACATGGAAATATTTATTAAAAACCCTGATCTTTCAGAAATAGGAAATAGGTCTCAGCTACCCTTGGTTATCAGTTGACAATTTAGATAATGAAAAGTCGAACAAGGCGGATTGGATATTTCTGGGAGAACCACATCCAGCCATTTCAGATAAGAAAATAAAAGCATGGGAAGCACACAACAAATGAATTCAGTTTGAAGTAAAATCGCCCTTGCAGAGATCGCCTATTTTATGGATACATTGAAAGATGCTGAGACACTGTGGAAAAGATACTATGCTTTTAAATCCTGGGTTTTCTATATATTTTTGTCACCTAATCTGAGATAAGTGATGTTTGCCAACAGTCACTAGGAATCAGCAAGATGCTGCTTTTACCGTGTTATTTCAGGTTTTCAAGGATGTGGCAGCAGATATGGAGAGCTAAGAAATTTTCTTGATCCAGAGGAAGGGATGGAAGTCTAGATGCACTGATAGACAGATGTGGTGGTGTGTTTTTTTATTTTCACTAGCAGGTTTGTGGAGTGAAACAGCTGGTGCTCACAATCCCAGGGTAGAGGCTTCAAGGGAGGTTTATTTCCAAGTGCCTCTTGCCAGGACACTCAGCAGCAGCTGGGGCTGCTCTCCGGAGCTCATCACCTGCGCGATTAAATCGGAAAGGAACCACACAACAGCACGGGACAGCAAGGGGGGATTTGCTTCAAAAAGCACGTGTCTGACCTGTGCAAGAAGGCATGTGAGAGACAGAGGTGGGCATGGCTTGTCTGAGTTAAAAGACTGACTCCCTGGGCCTGGGAAGGCTCTGCTGAAGTGAGTTGCATGTCCAAGGAAAATGTAAACGGAGAAGGTACTTCATGTCAAAGTCACTCAGGCTCCAGAATTCCTTCCTACAGATGCCACGAGTCCTGTATGTTGGAGTCTGAGATACAGAGTATGTGTCCTTGTTTCTAATACTTAAAGATTCAAAGAAACACTGAATTTCATATAATATGAAATTCATGAGCAAATTTTCATGGTGATACATGAAAACAAATGTTAAAGTTAGATAGAAAAAGTCTAAGTGTGTAGATTAGAAAGTTTCTTAAATCACTGGGTGAAAAAGTAGTTTAGAGAGCAGAAGACAAGATGGAGGATTTAGGGTGTTGTCTCTTGTCCTTCTTCTTTCTTCTTCATGTTCTTCTCCTAGGGGTTTTTGGGTAGTAGTAGGTGATTGGCTAAAGAATGTCACAGTGCATCACAGAGGTGATGGGTCATTGGGTCACTAAGAAAAATAATTTAGTTGGCACCTGTTAATTGGGTAAATGGACATATAAAAGACCTTGAAGAGGATCTTTGTTAGCCATTTTACCCTTTTCTATCATAGTGCACATAGCTCCTTTTACCTTGTAATGCTGATAAGAAAAGAATAAACAACTGAGACTGAACAAGAGAAAACTGCCTCCCTCTCGTCAATCTTCAGTTCAAAGGGAAAAAGAACCCAAATCCAAAAGTCCTTAACGGGACACCTGTAGATTTGCATGCATTCAAGAGGACACTGAACCTGTTTATGAGAGATCCAATGTATTTCTAAATACATTGAAATTACAGGTCAAGAAGTCCTTTGTGAACTGTAAACGACAGTCCGGAGAGACAGGACAGATCACTCTTTGGCCAGACCTGGAAGGGGTTCTCGTTTTCTGTGTTGCCATTTTCATCATAGATTCCTTCCAGTGAAAAAGGAAATACCAGGTTAAAAACATAGAAAATACAGGGAAAAAAATCTTGCTGCAAGTATACTGAAAGTCTACTGTGCAGCTAGAGCAAACTAATGCTTTCAGACATGAACATGCTTAACAGGTGCTTCTGAAAACAAGTGTGTGAAGACTACAACAGAAAATACCAGAAATGAATGAGTCTGCTGCTTTTCCCCAAGCAAAGAGGACACTTCCTTTAATGTGGATGAAAAGAATCAGATGTCTATATTTGCTTCAATAAAGACAAACACGAAGTCTAATTCATTTCTTGCTCTGGCAAACTTGTTTGACTTTCTCTCTTTTCTTTAGTGTGGATGCCCAGAAGAGCTGGGAACAGGTAACTCATCTCAATTTACTCTGGTAGTCGACAAGAAACCAGTTCAGAAGTTAAGCACCAATAGCTGAGAAGGCTTACACATATTAAATTTTAATAAGGCAAATTGATAGATATGAGAAAAAGAAAAGGTAAGCTTTCTAATGTGGAAGCTTTTTGCAGGGGTTGAAAGAAATCTCCTTACATGAAAAAAAGTTTAAAAAAAGTGCTGAGAAATACACAGTTTTGCACAAGCTCGGCATATTAGTCCAGTAAATAGTACAGAGATTTGGCTTTCTTTCCCCTCCCAAGATATATATGTTGGTCTAACAGTGGCACTTACAACAAACTCTCTTCCTCTACAGTTTTAATTGGATGAAAGTAAGTAATTTTAAATTAAACATGTAAAATACTGCTTGGATTAGTAAGAAAATCAGTTATGTTAGTTGTGGTTACATGTCAGGAGGTGCCAATTTAATGTTAGATATGAAAGGCTCGATTGAGAATTCTGAAGATATTTAATAACTAAACTGCACCTCCCCCAAGCACTACATAATAAAAATAAAATAAAAAGGGACACTGAGTACAGACAGACTCATTGCAAACATCAGGCTTCACCACTCTGACATACCAAATTCACTGCTGCAAGGCCTTAGTGCTGCAAGTCAATGCAAGTGATTGTCAAGTTTTAAAATAACACTAGCTATCTAAAATTTCACTTGCCCTACGAGTTATTCTTCCATATTGCAGTTAGCATTTTTTTCTCATTACTTTCTGGTTAAGACACTAAGAAAAGTAATTTACAAGAACTAGAAAAGTAATTTTCTATGTGATAATGTTTAAAAAAGAAATAAAGGGACATGGTAAACCAGCTACCTAGAAGCTGCTCAAAGTGATCTATAATAGGAAAGACTTGACTTGTTTACAACTTTAAGAAGGAAGGAGCAAGAATCTGTCACAAAAGACACTGAGAGGGATGTAGGGAGAATGTGACAGCTAAATCATTTCTTTACAACGCACTTTTGCTACAAGAAGATTAAAAGAAGTGACTCATTTAAAAGAAATACACATATGGCTAATCTTTACTTGTGTAACCATAAAAAAATACAAGAAATATAATTAAACTGCTTTTCTCAAACATGAATACAGTGATGATTTCACCCATACATGAGGCTCATTCTCTGTAATCCACTAGATTTCCTTAGTAACACCTTTTCTTGGACACTCATTTGTATTTCTTCCAGGAATTTGTTTCATTTCATTCATTCCATATTGACCAACAGACAGCTGTCACTTTAATTGCAGCATCACTTTGAAGCATTTTTTTTCAGCATATAATTTGGAGGACAAAATAATGGCAGAAATTATCTTTTACCTCATATTGTTCAAGTAACTCTCTATGGGCCTTATTTTTTATTGGAACAAAATGATGTTTCCCTGAATTTTAATATCAGTGTATATGAAAACGTGGTACACAATCAGTTTAGGTGTTTACACAGACTCTTTCTGACATAAATGTTCCTACAACTAACTGAAGGTGAAAAAGTCTGTGTAACAACTGCATAAGTAATTTCAGGTGCAAAAAGAAGTCCTGTTTAAGCACAGATGTTAAAAAGAACTGTAAAATACTGACAATAAAGAGACAAGAAAGATTAATCATGTGTTTAGAAGTATCATCAAAATTCAAATCAAATCTTTTCTTTGAAGCCTTGATTTTACTTTAAGGTAATTGCAGTAAGGTTAATCAAGCTTATCATATTTTATATAGAAATATCTATGTATTGTCTCTGTTCCTTGATAAACACTTAACAACAAGCACTTATTTATTTATTCCTTATTCATAAAGGTTAAATATACTTGTAAATGCTCAGAGAAACACAAAACATTACAGGTGGAATTTTCAAAACGTGTGGAATTTACCTATAGAAAACTGCTGAAAAAAAATTATTTTTAAAATTTTTGTTTGGAGTGAATGCTTCCCCAAAACTTCAAAGGTCTCAGACAAGGTCTAATCAGGTGGTAATGGACACAAGATCTTGTGACCAAATCTAGAAATACAGAAAATTCAGCCTTTGAACTTACATTCTGAAGTACTTTTAAAAATTGTGTATTCAGTGTGCATTGAAAAATAAAATATTGAACAAAAGGTGACTTTTTATTCCATGTACTATCATGCATGGCTCTTTGCATAACACTTTCCTTTCTGTATCTTTCTAGGTCTTTAGTGACAGATATACCAAGGTTTCTGGTCACTGTCAAAAAGCTGCCATTTGGCCTGCACACTCTGGTTTTTCAAATATTAGCTACAAGCCTGTAAACCACAGGAAACAGTGCTAATAACACCATGAAAGAGAAGCATGCAGGACTTGAGCAGCTGTGCCTTCCACAGGACTGAAAGCCTTGCTGTGAGATTGTTTAAAATGCATCCTGACAGAGAGAAGAAAGGCATATAGGATTTTGTTAAGGGACATCATTGATCTGCACACGTGTTTGTACATCCATATATTGCCTTTTAGGAAGGGCAATAGAGCTGTTCTTGCGTTTGTTAAACTGTTCCCAACCAGCAAAAGCCTTATCCAGGCAACAGACACACCCCCAAACTCAAACCTCAATGGAAAAACAGCCGTGACTAAACTGGTGACAAAAGAAACTGGGATGCACCCACAGTTCATGGGACAGATGGAACTGTGGGAAGGGAGCTTTAATGATTGGAACCATGGAGACTGAATCCAGGGATTGTGAACGGGCGCTGGCAATTATGCGCCTGAGACTTCCTCCAGTTTCTCTCAGAATAAAAGGTAAAAAGGGAAGCAGAGCGTTGTTCTTTGGGCAGCGAGGTGCTTATTAAGATTGCAAGATGACCACAATCCGATACAGCTGTCATTGCTGATTCCATCAGAGAAGCACAGTCCTCTGCAGCGTTTCCATCTTCTGAAATCCCTGCATCCAGCTCTTCTCCCCTACCTCCACCCCACAGGATACCCCCATCAAATCTGCATCAAAGCCTCCTCTTTCTGTGGTTTTGTAGTCCGGTTCAGCATGGTGGCTCACTTCCATTTCTTTTCACAGAATTTATAGCCTTCCTCTTGCCAGCATATTAAACTAATTCTTTCCATCCGTTACATGCTGACTGCTTGACTTTGGCTTCTATTGTTCAAATTTGGAATCTTTGGTCTTTTTATTGCCGTTCATCCCATGCTTTATTACCTTATTTTACCTTCCCTACATATGGCTTTATTTCAACTGCTTCACTCCTAACATCTCCCTCCTGCCAGTAAATCTCATTCTTCTCAATATCAGACTGTCTTTTAACTATTTTTGTAAGTTCCATTTTCCCTCTTCACAGCAGACATGCAAAAATATGAAGACACAAGAATGAAGAGGCCAATTTGGATGGATAAAAGCCAAATAGCGTTTAAAACGGTTTCCCATTTCCTTCAGTAAGCCCAAACAAAATTTTTGTTAAGACAGTTTTTTTAACTTCATCTTCCCCTCAAATTGGATTGACCCTAAACCCCTGGCAAATGTATGAGATTTCCTTTTTATTTTACTTGAGGGCACAAATTTAGGGGACAAACAGCATGTACCATGCTACTATAAACCACATCCTGTTAAATACAATTTGATCCAGACGAGTGCATGTATCTACGTATACTCTCACATGCTCATATTTTTTATGGCTTTGATTAAAAGTATTCCCACATTTAATTTATCCTGGATATTAAAGTTATTCTATAATATTTCCAGGCCCTGGACAGCTGATCCCATCAAAACTCCACTACCATCACCAAAATCTAATAATAAACTATGATTTTGCTCTCATCATTCTTCACAAATTTGTCAAATAATGAAAGTCAGAGTAGTTTAATAGATAATTCAGAAAAACAATTATGCAATTTAGTAATATAACTTCATTTACTCAAAACTTTTTCTTTAATAACTGCATCATAAAACAAAAATAGAAATGCTAATTTTGAATGCTTTAGAGTTTGATTAATTAGTATAGTGTTTTAAATGAAAGCATTGGGCAAAAATACTGGGGAAAAATTATTTGTGTTAACAGCTCCCCATAAATTACTTATAGCCTAATTCAACTGCCTTACCACAGAAAAAGTTAGAAAATAGATTCATAATTATTTTATTTCCCTAGCCATTTCATGAAGGATCACACAAAAAAGAGAGGAAAATAAATATCCAATTAGTCCACAGAATAGTGAATGAGACTTCTGTCATTAGCTAGTTACAGTTATCTTTCAGAATCCTTACACGGTTCTCATTCCCAAATTCACTTTCAAGAACACATGAGAAAAGGTTTGTAAACTGAATTAAAGTAACTCTTTTTAAGTTCTTGAGTTAGCTTAGTCTGCTTTCTTTATCCCTTCTGCTTTTACTACTCCTTAAGTGGGGAGAAACAGGTTTGGGGGGGATGGAGCTTTATTTTGTGGGATTTTGAAGAAAAAGGGGTGTGTGATGAGGGTGAAGGACATGAGAGATACTTGTTAGGGCACATCTCAGAGCAGAATTTGGCCCACTACATTTGATAGCTCTGGAGATTTCAATGGAAAGCCATTTGCACAGCATGGTGCAGCACTAGATTTGATCTGAGAAAAACTGCAAGCTCAACAAGACTTTCTGACTACTGAGAGAGCTGATTATGGTGTATAAGCAGTGGGTAAAACATAACAAAAAAATCTATGAATCCTTGAAGTCCAGTTTGCAAAGAGGCTGTTTGCAGCCTCCTGCATTTGTTTGTTTAAAGATAGAGGAACGTTCCAGATCTAAAAACTACACAGAGAAGAAAATGCTTAAGATATTTTTTCTTTTTCTTTTTCTTCTTCAGTTGTGTTTTGTTATATGCTATATATATATATATTAATTATATTATATTATATTATATTATATTATATTATATTATATTATATTATATTATATTATATTATATTATATTATATTATATTATATTATATTATATTATATTATATTATATTATATTATATTATATTATATTATATTATATTATATTATATTATATTATATTATATTATATTATATTATATTATATTATATTATATTATATTATATTATATTATATTATATTATATTATATTTATTATATTATATTATATTATATTTATTATATTGTATTAATTATATTAATTATATTTGTTATATTATATTATATTATATTTATTATATTATATATTTTGTTATATATATATATATGTAGTATAGTTAAATATGTACAGTGAAATTGCAAATATTCAGGTCTGTGCTTTGAAAGAAATGCCACCACAGAGCTTGTTCTGTGAATCTCCTCAGCAGCCATTTATTAAGCAAAGTAACTGCAGTCTTTGCAGCTCATTTACCTTCATATGACACACTTGCAACATAGCAAACATACAGGGAAAAAATGTAGGAACATAAGTTACTCTCAGCAGACTTCCAACATAATTTACCTGCTAGAAGCAGGACCAGGCAATGCCACACAACTCCATTTAACACACCAAAAGAGTAGCCCAGAACAAGGAAGAGTTGCCTATTTTGCTTGTGATGTTCATTTATCACAATGTCCTTGTTATTTAGACAATTGTTTCACCAAAAAAAAAGAAAAAAAAAAAGAGGGCAATAGGAAAAATAATTACCAACATTAGTGGTGATACTCTAGATATCATTTTATAAAATTCCCTCCTAAATATACTTGACTAAATATGAAAGAAAACTTATAATTGGCAAAGGCTATCCTGATTGGGGAAAAAATTAATAAAAAATTTTTTAGTTAGAGAGGGAAAATGCAAGTGTATAACTTTGCTTCTTCAATATTTTAATTCACTCTCTTTCAAAAGTGAGTGGAGTTTTATGAGAATTTACTCTGTAGCTGCTGAAAAAGAGTTGGCTAACTTTTTTTCAGGTTTTAGCCCTGGTGCTCAAACTGTGCTTTGTCTAAACTAAGCAAATCATCCTTACTTTGCAGTATCTTTGCTTTACATCTTCAGTATAATTATAGAACCCGTGAGGGGCTTAAAATACACTAGTCATAAACCATCCCCCAACTCACTGTTGTTTTTGAGATGGTATTGTAATGTTTGCACTTTCAGAATTCAAGTATGATAATTAATATTTTCATTTACATAAAAGCAGAGCAACTCTTTTAATAGCATCCTAAGCGTGACTTGAAAAGCTCACTCAGGTTCACCAGAAGGTAAAAATGTAAAACACAGCTTTATTTTCATTTCTCTCTTACTAAGGTGACCTGTCAAAAACCGAGAGTTTCTTTAAAAAAAAACAAAAAAAAAACCCCAGAAATAAAATACCTAAACTTGCTCTCTCTCCCTCCCTCATATTTAGCATTTCTTGTACTTCCACTGTTCTTTAAAGTATTAAAATCCTGCAGGAGACGTGGCTCCCCCCTTCCCATTCACCAGCAGTGCAGGAATGCTGACACAGGAGCGTGATCAGAGGTATTGGTGTGTTTGCTCCTGTTCCAGTGTGCACAAACAATTTGTTCTAAATCAGCTTTACAGATATGGCACATCAAAATTCCTCTCCCCGAGAAAACCTTTTAGTTTGAAGCATATCCAAATAGTTGTAATATGATTATTCCACTCTGTGTTTATCTCTGGGTCTCCAGCTGGAGGCCCAGGCCTGCGGTGGTCACAGCCAACATTAGGCTGCAGACAGCTGATCCAGCATCCTCTGTGCCTGGTGAGAATTTCCCCCCTCTTTTCAAGGAAAAGCAAAGTGTGCTAAAAATATTTGGGTGCTTTAGACAATACCTCTTACTTAGGCTGATGTAAATACTCCCAGACCAGACATGCCTAGAGATTACATGTAAAGGTAAAATCATTTTAATTTTAAATTAAACCTTGATTTTATCCATTTCAAGAGGGATAAACAGCTCATTATTTTTGCTAACCTATACAACTGCACAAAACTTTTCTATTAGTTTCTCTGGGAACAGTTTGTTCTTATCCAAGAGATCATCTTTGTGACAGCTTAGCAGAGACAGGATTAATAGATTAAGTAAACATCTTTGAGTTTAATGAAAGATGTCAAAAACTTGTGTTCCAACCACTAGTTAATAAAGCTAAATAAAAAATATAGCAGTTATTATGAGAATTGAGTTAATTATAAGATGATTTCATTTCTTGTAAAAGCCCAGAAGCTGCTTTGTCTTGAATGCTGTTGAAGAGAATTTTGTAAGTCTGGAGAGGAGAAAGTTCAGCTTCCACAAGGCAGTGTGCAGACAAATACAATGGTTTGGTCTTAAACCGTCTCTAAGATAAGATTTCCTGTGCACTTCCTTAGACCTAAGGCTTAACCAGCATGCAAATTAAGAGAACTCATCTCTTGTAGGCAACTTAAGTTGAGCAGAAACACCATTATTCCACTGATAATTACAGCAATAACCACATTCAGATATTATGATGAAGACTAAAATAACTGGCGGCAAATTTATCTCACCTTACCTTTTGCATGATGAAATCATTAATTGTTCTAAAACTATTCATTGGTCTTAACAATTTGCACTGAACAAGAAGTTTTATAAGCCACACAATTAATTAAAAATACTGAGGATACCTTTTTTTTTATCTTAACTGGACTCAGGAATGTGTTACACCCCTGAGTTCCACTTCAGTTCACAACCATATTGCTTGTGTACTAACAGAGACCCCAAATCTGCCAGGTTTGTTCTGGGGTTTGTTTTTTTTTTGTTTGTTTAGTTTTGGGGTTGTTTAGTCCGGGTGGACCACTGACACTGAATCATCTTATTTTATTACAAGTCTACCCGAGCTTAGTCTATGTCAAAACTCCACAGAAAAACACTTTTCTAAACAGATTAACATCATCTGAAATAAAGATATCCACAGAGTAATCTATATTAGAGGCCAAAAAAAGAGAAAAATGTTGGACCAAATAGCAGCATTGTCTTTTTTACTGTGTAGCTCATTTTCCTGTAATTTTCTGATTTAATTAAAATTGCTAGGCAAATGTTTTATTGTAGAACATTCCCTAATGCAGGCAGCCTGAAAGCAATGTGGTGCCAGATACATGCATTGACCTCCTTCCCACAATCGTCTCCTCCCCCAGAAAATTCAGCTCTTTGTAAAAGTCAATGCAATCAGATATTGACATCTGTGCTTCTCACCTCTAGTCCTAGCACAATTAGAAAAGAAATTAACTGAAAACCATTTATCATAGACGAGCAATGAATAGCAAAAGCTGCTCTCCATCTAGCACATTTCATATTGAAGATGGGCACAGAAGAACTGGGACAAGTCACTCAACTGTTCTTATTTAGTGTACATTAAAAAACATACAGTGGAACTATTTTCCCCTGCCTACGACTGGAATGATGAAAGATGAGAGGAACACCCTGCAAAACTCCTAAGCAATCAATTTCAGCTCCCTGCAGGATAAGTATCAGTCTTCTTGTACATGTTCTAGAAGTATGTATGGAAAGTATTACAAGCCATCTATACTCTTGTTTTTATTGGTTTCCAACTTCAGAGCTTTATTTGTGCTTCACTTCTGGAATTTAACCTCAGAGCTCCTTAGAAGAAAGAATTTGCATTTCCCTTTTAGGTCTCATGTTTTGGTCCCAACTGGGAGACCCAACAGATGTAGAATTTTTCTTTTTAATGCATTCTCTAATGACTCATTTTTAAAGTGACTGAAACACTATCTCTAATTATAGCTGCAATATGTTCCTCAGCGAATTTCACATCCTGTCTAAGCATCACATTATGTTCTTCCAATAATTATAGCCTTTCTTCCATCCTTTTTTTGCTTTTGTTTTAAGCCAGTCAAAACTTAAAATCGGTCTTTAACTTAATTATCTAAAGCTTCTCCCCCATACTAGATGCTCTTTGGGTGTTCAGAACTAGTTGGTGTTTAAGATCACCTTATAAACATTTCAACAAGTTGATTTTTTCCCTGTTGTACTTCAGTCTGAACTTTCAAAGTTTAAACTTCATTCTGAAGGCTGTCCTCACCAGGAATCTAATTTATATGCATCTCCATGAAAGGATGTATTTTAAAAATAAATAGGTATGAACAAATTCATTGTATTCCTTTGTCATAAATATCCTTTTCTCTCATAGAGAGAAAAGAAAGATGACTGGGTCAAGACAGACCATTGTCAATAATTTAAGGTGCTATGATAAGTTGGTTTTATTAAGAGCAGATAACTTCACACAGTGCATTCCTTTGCTCAGTCCCTTACACATGAATGCACACACCCTTCTCTGTGTTGGAGAGACAGCTGGGATAAATGCGAAAATATATTCTTGAGCTGTAAAGTCACAAATTAAAAATAAGAGTGGAATCAGTTAAGAGAGCTAACAGTTGCACTCATCCAGTCCATCAGAGGAAACTTCATAAGGATGGCATGAAAATATTTCTGCCTGTCAATGCCAACAGGAAAACACTTTCATTGACAAGAGAAGCATGGAGCGCCGAGGTCTCGAGACAGCTGCCATCCACTATTAGCAGCAGAAAAGGAGGTAAAAGGGAAGAGGTTTTTGAAAAGACAAGTTAGAATGGTAAAATAAAACTTCAGTTGCAGAACTTAAGGCATGCTGAATGTGCATCACAGATCTCCTGATTGCAGTCACTAAGCAGGCTCCATGAAGAGCCTGTCTGGGCACTTCCATGCATATTAAAAGTTGCCATCCCAGAGCTGTGACCTCCTGTAAGGGATGTACACAGAATTAGCTCTTCCCAAAAATCTGAATTTTTTGTTTCAAGTTCAGGATAAAGTCTGTCTTTCTGAATAACAGGGATCCAGGCCTCAGATCCCCCTCCTACACTAACAGTACCTCCCACCCCATAGTTTGTATTAGGAAAACTGTCATGAAGAAAACACTCATTTTCAGTATTAATTTCCAAAGACAAATTTCAGAAAAGGCCAGAAGTATTCTGCGGGTTTTATTAGGTGTAGAATTTAAAGATAATTGTTTCCACTTACAGATGGGATTTAAATGTTAACAGCTGTGCATAGCCAGTTCAGATTGTGTGCGTTTGCTCTAAGAACCTATATAAATGTTCACGCTTTTTGTTTAGTATTATTAAAGAGGACTGGATGGCTTGGGTAATGACAATAAATATGAAATGCAGGTCACACTATCAGATGGCAGTAAAAATGATACATAAATGGGAATTGAGATACACGAGCATCTGTGAGAAATTATTCCCACTTAAATATGCACCATAAAACTGTGTCTGGTTAAATTCCCGGCTGGTAGGATGAAAAAATATTAACAGCCAGGAGACTTGCCACACTCTCAGACCTTTGCAGTCCCTAATGCTGGAAGGGTAAATGGAAACACTGCAACAGATACAGGACTAGAATTTCTCAGTGGGTCTTTTCACTCTCCAGAGTAGATGAACATGTCTTTATTGCAGAGCCTGTTACTAGCACAATGTACAGGGTTAAAGCATATATATATATATATACACACACAGAATAAATTTAAAATAAAATCTACAGTCCTTTATAGTCATCCTTAGCACGTGCATAATGAGAGATGCAGTGCTGACAACTTAAAAAGGGCTTTTAAAATCCTCTTTTGCCATTCATGCAAATAATTAGGTTTTCTCTTTGATCTATTTCTGAAGTTTTTCCCTTTTCTTTACAGAATGGACAATTCAGATTCAAAATAGGGCACAAAAACTCTGTGTTCACTGGAAGAAAGATTTACATTACATACATACCTTGAGTAAGCTTGAAAACAGAAATATTGAAACCAAATAGAAATTATCTTTGACTAGCTATAAATTGTTGCTTATCTCCACAAGATTAAAAGAACTGTGACACAGAGGAAACAAGTTCTCAAATAAGCAAACCAGGAAGGAAGAAGTGGCATCATAGAAATGAAGAGATGTAACTGCAGTTTCCTACAGCTGCTATGAAGGAACAATGGACAGGAGTTTTAAACCATATAAAAAAATACATTTTTACCACAGTAATAAAAGCATTAAAATTAAAGTAATAATCCTGTGTAATTAATTCCATCTGGATCAGGAATTTTTAAATTAGCCACTCAGTGCTTTCATTCCAACTTACCATTTCTTGAAGAACTACAGGCAGGAGAAGCAAAGCAGCGAGGCAGAATCACCTGGAAAAGAAACTATTTTAGAGCAAGCTAGATTATACAAAAAGAAATATTTCTTTATGTCTAGTCATATATATAATTCTTAACTATTTTGGGTAGTTAAATAAAGGCCTTTTATATTTAATTTTGTATTTTTAAAACTCATAATCCCCAACTTCTTATCATGTCGACTCATCAGTCCAGTGCCTTCTCTCTTGTGGGTTGATGCTGTCTGGAGGCCAGGTGTCTCCTAAAGCCACTCTGTCACTCCCTTCAGCTGGACAGGGGAGAGAAAACATGACAAAAGACCTGTGGGTCGAGCAAGGCAGGGAGAGATCCTTCACTAGTTCCTGTCATGGGCAAAGCAGATTTGAACTGGGGAAATTAATTTATTGCACATCAAAACTGGAGCAGGGTAATGGGAAACGAAACCAAATCTTAAAACAGCTTCTTCCCTTCCCTCCCTTCTTTCCAGGCTCAACTTTGCTCCTGACTTTTGCACCCCCACAGTGGTGTAGGGCAATGAGGAATGAGAATTGAAGTCTCTTCATCACAGCTTGTCTCTGCTGCTCCTTTCTCCTCAGGGACAGGAGTCTTCATACTATCCCCTGCTCCAGTGTGGGCTCCCTCCCATGGACACAGTCCTTCATTAACTTCATTAACTTCTCCTACAGCTCCATACTCCCCCATGGAGTCACAAGTCCTGCTCTAGCATGAGCTTCTCACTCCACAAGCCTGCAGGATCCCTGCCAGGAATCTGTATTTCAGGCAAAGCACTTTTATTGTACACAGATTTTCAGTGGAGTTAAAGTATCCATTAAATGCCCAGCAACTCTTAATATATCATGGCCATTAAAATACCCATCAGGAAAGAAAAAGGCCTTGGATGTTACTTGGTACTTCAAAAATATCAGTAATTAAAGCTGTGAAATAAATAGAGCCTGAAGTCACTAATATTAATATGAAATACTGGGAAAGAGAATAAGTAAGAAGCATCAAATAAGGCAGAAAATATAAATAAATTTTTATTACTATTCATCTTAATATTCTCTCCAAAGTCTCAAATAACAATCCATTGCTGCACATCACATCTCATCTGCCTTGCAGGGATCTTGTTGTCATTATGAGTGGGGTTTTTTGCATGTATGTGCACACACCAGAGGATGCTAAAGATACTGTAGAGATAAAAACAGTGTAACTTGTGAAATAAAAATCAGATTATTTTGGAGGTCCTAGGTTATTTTCATTTTCTTTCGTGAATGTCTATGAAAAAAACAAATTGTGATAGGCATAATGCTGGGGCAGAAGCACTTTCAAGTTGATTATGACAGAAAGAATAACCAGTATAAAAGAATGGCTTTGCCTGCTAACTACTTACTACAGACCATGACTGAAAGTTAGAAAATTCCTTATTTCATAGACACATCCTAGAAGATATTGGAGGTACTCTGTGCATAGGAAATTTTTTTTTCAGAAAGATAACTTTTTCAATGGGTAGGTAATTTGTTTAAACATTAAAACAATCGTCTTGTATAGGAACAAACTGAAAAGAAAGGGTGGAAGACACAAAATCCCATGTGTCAAAATGGTGCAACAGCAGGAGCTCAGAAGGGAAATTGCAGTACTCAAGTCTCTTCATACCAGCCAATTTGACAGAATTGCAGAAGACATAGAGATGCTATCAAGCACTGATTGTGCCATTAAAAAAAGGCTGGAAAATATTGAGAATTAGTCAGAAGGAGCTCAGATTGAGATGGCAATGTTGAAAGAGAAAAGCAAGACACTTAAGAACAGAAGATAAACAGGGCAGAAAATGGAATAACCTATCAAAATGATTACTCAATAATGGCAAT
Source organism: Poecile atricapillus (assembly GCF_030490865.1). Lineage (NCBI taxonomy): Eukaryota > Metazoa > Chordata > Aves > Passeriformes > Paridae > Poecile > Poecile atricapillus. Next base: position 108,720,111 of record NC_081249.1, read on the forward strand.
TAAACTTTCAATGAGATGAGACTATGCCACTAAATTAGGAGCAGAGCAGCAGCTAATAAATTCTAAAATGCATGCTGTCCAAGTAGCTGAGCTATTTGATACATTTCTCCACAATGAAAATTAGAGTTATTGTAGCTTACAGCATAGCTGAAAAAAATCCAAGATCTCAGGCTTACACGTGATCAGGTCACAAACCTTAAATTTCAGTACATAGAAGCTGCAGGTCCTGGATGCCCTAAGGCCAGACCTTCAGCTGGTCTGAGGGTACAGTGTAAATTACAGCAATAAAACAGTGGATTACAGGAGAGAGGTGATCCTGAAAGGATCTGTCGCACCAGGGAGGGATTTTCACGGAAGCCACAGATGTCTGTGCTCATCAGAAGCAAACAGTCTAATAGCTTTCATAACTGCTTTCATAACTATGAACACCACCCACTAGAAATCACACTCTGCAAGCTTTCCAAGAACCTGGGGAAAATTCTCAGAATGCTTTTTAGTAGCTCTCTCACTGTTGTGCAGTAGATTTAGTCAACCATAGCCTTGTCCCCTGCTCCTGCCCCACCACACTTCCTAAAGTGAAAAATCTCTGCATTATGATCCGTGATGATTAGGACTTAGAAAAAATCTACATTTTAATCACATCTACTATAATTTCCTGCCTCATTTTAAGTTATTTATAACTTCCTGTCTTCTGAAAGGTTTTGTGGTAAGCAATGAATCAGAGAGCAGCTAAAAGCAAAAAACTACACATAGTTGCATCTGAATCACAAAGAATATCCACCTGTTTGTTTTTTTATTGTAAGTTCAATTGCAGTTCAGTTTCTCCTCTGCTCAATAACCAAGTTGCATGAATGGACCAGTACTATTTTTAGGTATTTACATTGTTAGATGACTCATGGAAAGAGGACAGTTGATTATGTTGCAACTAATGATTGAAAATAACAAAAATGTGTTATTATAAATAATATTAATGCTACTTCGAATGTATTGTCTCTGTATCTGCATATAAAACGAATTTACTGCAAGTAAAGGCAAACCCACTTGCTCATATGTGTTTTTTTAGAAACAGCATGCAGCACTATCTAACAAAGATTAGAATCTGACATTGAAAAGCTCTTGGAAAATGGAAAATTACAGGTTCAGCAAAGACCATGCTGATGTCCTATTTATACTTGGTTCCCTTATGTCTTTACTTTTAGACCTGAAACATCAAAAATCTATCCACTTAATCTGATGTTTTAAAGTATTCACTTATATGAGATCAGCTTTTATTTTTTTCCTTCTTATGTCACATGGTGTGGAAAACAAAGAAAGAACTACTTTAGTTAACACCAGGCTGTGAAAAATCAAAGAGCAATGCTTTAATAATATTGTGAAAAAATTAGTTTGAATCTTTAATGTGTTTTGATGTCCTCTAACCTGACTTTATAAACCCAAGACTAACAATTCTGCAATTCACAGAAACTGTTATCCTAGGATATGTCCTTTACTTTTTCCCCTAAAGTTTGTCTAAACACCGTTCAAGTAATTTACTTCATAAAAATGACTCTCCTAAACTATTCACTTTAAACCAGAATAAGAAACGGTGTCTTCATTCTCCCCTCAGACTTCTCCTTTAATTATTTGTATCAAAATCAAGAAATGACACTGGCAATCACTTGCAATTTCCTTTTTTTTAGAGACAAGAACAACAAAAAGAACCCTTCAAAATCAACCAGCCAACCCAATATGAATCCTCATCCCACTACACAGTCAAATGTCATAACTAGACACATATATCAGAATGTGGGAGGGGTTAGATGATTCATGACAAATCACACAGAACTAACTCACTAAATATTTATTTTGAGTCTATGTAACTCATGTCATAGGGTCAGATCACTTGTGCTTGTTAAACCACTGCATAGCCCAGAAAGGAGAGGATAATTTAATCTCCAACTCTTATTGAGTAAAGTATTTTTTTGAATGTGTTTACTATTTATTAAGCTCAACAATGAACCCTGAGAAATACAAGTCATTTTCCCATTTAAAAAATGAAGGATGTAGGGTGTAATCTTTTTTCCCTTCATTGAGCACACAGCTCTGCACTGGTCTGATGGAAATCACTAACTGTTCTTGGTGAGTGGGAGTTAACCTGCCTGAGAAATCCATCTGCATTTTAATATTTTGATATCTGGGATCAGTAGCCATGCTGGTGAAAATCCCTGATTTTTGGGCTTTTAAACAGCCCAAAAAACTTTTAAAACAGTTTTTCCTCTCGTTGAGACTAAACAAGGATTGTCAGTGCCGCTCCCTACAGGTGTTCAACTTTCATTCTAGCAGAACTTTTTCCTTTCTGTCTGCACTTGAATGGACTGAAGTAGGGCAGATTTAATACCCAGTCTCATCAAAATCAAAAAGAACCCCAAAAACCTGGAACAAGATGCCTACACCCACAGCAACTACATTCCCAAACTGGTTTACATCTCTTCTGTGAAATGTGTATTGCAAGACTGAATTTCATTAAAGACCTGTAGTTTCTCTGTAGCACTACTACATTTGTGATCTGCATCTGCAAGGAATAATCACCCTGGACTTCTATTTTTAGTGAAAAATTTGGAGTTTTCAATCAAAGCTGTAGAGTAGCAGCCATGATCTTCCCCTCTCTCCTTGTCCCATGATATTTGCTGTGGTTGCAGTTGTGATAGCCCTGCTAGACAAGTTGTTATTTTTCTCACAGGAAATGCCAGATCACACTGCCATTACCCTGATTCCAGATTATCAGCCTCAAACCACTTTCCAATTCCTTGTCCTTAAAAAAACAGTTTCTTTCCTGTTCATACCATGTGGCACAAGTAACTTCTGCCTTTCTTTAGGAAAGGTGAGACTGATGAAGATGGCAGACTGAAAAAAAGAAAAGGAAAAAATAAAAAAGAAGCTAAGGTGGACTCCAAATACTGCTGACCCATTGGCTGCTCTCTGAAAAGTGAAAAAGTATGAGTATTAGAGTAAATACACTATTCTATCATTGAACAGAAATATTAAAGTACTCATTTTATAGTTCTATTCTCATTTCATTTTAATTTCGATCTAGAAATCATACATTCATTTGACCAAAGCTTGAACAAGATGAAAACACTTCAGCTATGTTAGTAACCTTGTTCTGCCCTGGAAAAATCCTTTAGCTACCATGTTGTTAAAATGAAAGAGTAAAATGGTGAAAGAGTAACCACCACACACTTGAGCATTGTAAGCACAATATTTCCTCCAGTTCCACTGCTTGACCTGCTTCAATAGATGATGCTTTAATAGGAAACTCTGTGACAGATACCTTTAACAGAAACCTATAAATAAATAGAATTAAATTTGGCTTATAAGGAAAGAGTATTAAGGCTGTAGTTTAACATAAACCTGAAGTTATGAAATTACAGGCTTTTGCACCTAAAACTCCTTCAAGTGATCAAATATGCAGAGAGGCTTTCAGAATTAGACAGCTGAAGGATGTGTAAAGAGCATGGACTTAATCAGACTAAGGTCATTGCCGTGCTGCATAACACTTCCACTAAAATAAAGGAGTTCATCAGAACTTTCTGTAAGCAAATAATACTTATGATTTTGTAGGTGAAGTGCTCCATACACACTGAGACCAGGCTCCCAAGCTGCAGAAGCAGCATCCTGAAACAATAAAACATATTCCAGGCTCACCCCATGGAAAGGTACATGCAGAGATCTCCATCTACCTCAGTGCCTACTAAATGGGAAAAAACAAAGATCAATAGCAAGAGAAATTGCATTTTCAGGTTTCAAAGTGATGCAAGTAATACAGAAGAAAAAACTATTGAAAGTAAAGCAACCATCAGTGTCCTTCCCACAGAGAAGTTACTTTTGTTTAGCATTTGCATTGGTGATTTATGTTGATGTGGTTATGGCTCAGAGTAGTGGACTAATCTGGAATACTGATGAAAACTACCCACTAATAACAAGAGCTAGATGAATTACCATAATCTCCCTGTCTGCAAGAGACCTAATAGATAATTATGAATATTTGAGTGGGATAAGGATTTTAGCAAGTAGTAATGACCTAATATTTCAGTGCTGGAGAAAAGCCACCGATTCCTTTAATTAGTGTTTTTCTCACAATCTGCCTAGTAAATTCAGGGAACAATGGAGAAACTCTCATGAATCTTCTAAGTTCTGGCATATAGAATTTGCAACCATGACTTTGTCACTTTTGTTGAATAGAAAGAAAATTGACAGCTTATATTTCAGATTTTTGTTTTTCTCTTACAACTTGCTCAGTACTTTCACTTTCAGTATCACTTCACTATCACTTGAGCAGTTACAGTTTGATGAAAGACTATTTAAAAAGTATTTAATAGGAGTATTTAAATGCAATACACAAATTTCACAAAGAAATGAAGCAATTCATCACTCTAAGACAGATGTACCCTTCATTTTATGTGAACCTAGAAGATGTGCTTTGTTTTTACTACTAGGTTACTTGATTTTCCATTAGCTTTATATGCTGCAACATGTAGTTCTCTCCAAAACAAAACAAACAAAAAACCAACCAAAAGAATTCCACAAAACCAAAACAATCAACGAACCAGATAAACCACTAAAAACACACCAAAAAAAAAAAAACCCAAACAAAACCAAACAAATAAAAAAAAAGCCCAGACACTAAAGTTCTTTTTTTTTTTTTCTTTTTTTTTTAGTTTTTTTTCTATTATCATGGTTTAAATACTAGTGAATGCTGCAGAAGGGTACTGGGGAAAAAAAAAATCACATGAACAAAACATAATCAGAGCCAAATTCAGTTTCAAGACATTGAAGAGCTTTATACAGAGGATGAAATTATTTTAAACAAGTTTTGAATTATCTTGCACAATGTTGGCCTTCCCTTTTTTGCCCCCTTTTTTTTGTTTACCACTTAAGTGTAGGATATTTCTGAGGAAAGGAGTAGTTACTGTCTATTTCTCTGACCAGAGGACAGTTTCTGTCCTGGCACTAATGTTTGGGTTCTAAGCCCAAAATAAACAGTGCTAGTGATTAGGCTACAGATCAACTTCAGGCAATAACTATCCACCTCTGCTCAAACTGATATAAAAAAAAGAAAACTTGAGTTTTAGGGATCAGTTCCTTTTCCTTATAATGTGCATCTACAGCCCAATGGTATCTTCATATCATTACAGTATTTCTTACTTCGGTTCAAACTCCCAGCTCCAAACACACTTTCAAGTATTTCATCTGTCTTTCATTTATTGTTCTTTTGATTCTCTAAGTATCAAGGAAAATAAAATCATTCTTGAAACGAGGAGCCACATATCGCCATAACATAATTTAAAAGCTAGTCCTTTACTAGAAATCATATGCCATCCTCAGATTTTCTGTGGAAGCCTTGCTCAGTCGCGACTCCTTTGGAATAAGTGAACAATTATGGGCCTCAGCACTGGCTCCCCACAGCTCTGATTCCACTATTGCTGCAATAATCAAGGCTCAGCTTTCCTCTTATTTTCCCCTTACCTGTGGCTTCCAAAAGCTGTGAGGCCCAGGCTGCAAGGAGTGTGGAATGTCAAAAGCAGATAAGTGCTCCTCCACAGCATGTGTTCACAGAAAGGTACCCTGTTATACAAACATGCTATTTTTAGCCAGGAGCCTGTTCCCTCAGTGTGGTGTAAGTAAATTGGGAATACATTTAAAGTTACTGAAATATAGCTCTTCCTACTTGGACTGATCTACATTCTGAAAGAGAATAATTGTGTTTAAAACCATTAATAATAGTATTCAATATCGTACATAACAAGAGTAATGAAATCCCTGTGTGGGAATTCTATTTAATTCGATTCTGTTGACACTGTTGTACTGGAATGGGAAAAACATTATATCATCCTTAGGTAGCATTTTAACACATTCTATGGGAAAAAGATGAAAGGTGAGTGCATCAGTTTTACTGTACTAGTAGAATTACTGTGAATGTAGTTCAGGATCAAATTAATTAAGATAATACGAGCAAATAAAACAAGCCCTCTGCTTAATATGAGATTTGAAGATTTATTGTGAGCCAAGATAAAAGTTCCTCTCTGCAGAAATGTACTTTTGTTTTCCTTATAATTTTAGCCAAACAAGGGGATCATGCCTTCCAAAAATGGAAAAAAAACCAGAAAAATCTTAAAGGAAAGACTGATTTTTGAAAAGAGTATAGCAGCACTTCAGTAGAAAGCTGGTTCTTTGACCTAACTAATAATTTGCCTAAATGGTTACATGTGCAACAATAAATATGCTTTAGATGGGAGGGTATTTTACTGGCAAAATGATGGTCTTGTAGCAATACCAATTAACTGATATTATCATCAAAATGCTGATCATATATTTCAGTAAGAGACCATCCCTGTTATTTGAGCTGAAGAACTTGAACTTCAAAATTATATTTATCAGGAGAGAAATATACATCAATCTTGCAGGAAAGCTGTTTAAGTAGCCTTTCCTCCAATTCCCCATGGTAATATTCCTACTATGCAGCACTTGCAAGCTAAACTTTTGCATCTAAACCAATATGTATTTATATCCAGGTTATAATTTATGGGTGGAAGGTGTTTAAGGCCAATAAGACAACATATAATTAAAACAATATGGCAGACAAAGTCTAAGCATGAATGTGCAAGCAACTATATCAGAACAAGAGAATTGGTACTTAATGTTGTGTGTCATCACTAAAATACACTGTGCAAAAGTTTCATGTATCCAAGATGTGTTTGATAGAAGGTAATAAATGATAAAAACTGTTTGAATTCATTTCAGGCTTGTTTTTATTCATAGAAATATTTCAAATAAAAAAAAAAACCCACAAAACATCACATGAACAGAACACATTCAAAGCCAAATTCAACATCATGACTTTGAAGGGCTTTGTGTAGAGGGTGAGATGATTTTAAAAATAAATAAACCACCAATGTCTCTGATTTGTGACAGTGCCTCAAACTTCATAAAACAGCCAAATCAGTTGTGTGAAAATCATATCACAGTTGTGTGATATAACCAATGCAGTCCTCACTGCTTCAAGACTAATGTTGGCCCTACCAAAAATTTTCTGCTTTTCAAGTATTTGTATACTATGGGTGCTATAATATTACATCCCAGGGTCATATTTTTCATGTTGATAAGTAATAGGAGTAACCTTCTGTGAATTTCATGCCAATGACTGCAAAATGAAGCTTTTTCTTTTTTCTTGTTTGTCTTAATTTAGAGTGAGAAATCTCAAGCTTACATTTTCATCAAAAAGTTTATGAGCACAGTTCACAAACTCTGAGGAAAAAAAAAAAGTCACAAACCTTTTTTCTTTTCAATTACTCTTACATATTATACAGAATCAGCATATTACAGCATAAAAATAAAATGTGTAGCAAGTGTTTCATTCACTCTTTGTGGGGAATTTCAAATATGCCTTATTGCGCTTGTGATTTACAAATGAAATACAGCCAAAAAGTCCCTCGTGGTGTGCATTATTTGTCAGTCACAGTGACAAATAGGTTTGGTCTGTCATCACCCAGTGTAGTGACAAATGGGTTCCTGAAAATATTTGAGACAACTGAAATGCCAGGGAGCAGTGCTGAAATTTTTGCAGTCAAGAGAAATCCATATGCTTGACCCTGATGAAGGCAGCTCGTATTTGAAATTAAGGAGAAAAAAAAAAAAAAAAAGAAAAAAAACCCTATAGTTAGATCATTCCATTGGAATTAGGTTTTGACAATTTTAAAATATTCCAAACTTTGCTTCCATTTTTTTTTTTTACCCCAGAACATGTTTCTGACGTCTTGTTTTGTTGTAGGCATACATCAAATGCACCCATCTTCAAAAACATTTTTTAAGGCAGCTTCATCCCTGTGGAAGAGTTACAGAAATAAAGCTTACAGAATATAAACAAAAGCAGACTTAAATTTCTGTTAAAACAATGAAATGTCTAAAGAGCCTCACGATGATACTCATAAAGAAAATATTTTAAACTAAAATGGAGATACAGATTTTCTTGGAAAACAAAAGACATGGTAATTTATACAATCTAGTTCAAAAAAGAAATTCTGCAATATGATCTGCTAGCAGCAGCTTTCCAGCAAAAGTTTCTGAAACATCACTACTTCAGAAAAATATTTGAGAGTCAAGATTTGATTATTTCTACTGCAAAGACAAACTGAGCTTCTTGTGCTTCCTGAATAGAACATTGTTTCAAGAAAAACTATTGGATTCTAATTGCTTCACATCCAGCTGCAATGTTCTGTTGAATATCCTGCAAATATTTTTATTCTGTCAATAAACAGTTAAAAGAGACACTCACTTATCTGATACTTTCCAGTGTGATTTTCTGGTAGATGAAAAATGCTAAGTTACTAAAAAATGCAAGACTGATTAGTTATTCATAAAATGATTGAACTAATGAATAATTGTTTTCTTTAAAGAACAATTTTAGAATTATGCAGTTTGCTTTGAAGGATCTCTGCAGGTCATCCTCATCCTCAAAAAGCACAGAAACAGCTAAAAACACATGAAATTTTGCCTTCACTTAGGAGCTGAAGACTAATCTGCCTTTATTTGTCATTGTAATTTTAAAGTTTTATATTTTGTGCTAGTTTTATTCCAAACTTTAAACAGGGCATCAGCACTTTGGTTTTAGCCAGGTTTCTGGACTTTTTCAAAAATCCTGCTCTATTCTGCAATAAAATTGCAGGGTCCTACTGCACAGTGAACTAGATGGATTCAACAAGAGAAGAAAAACCTAGACAAGACCATTCTGGAGATACTGAAATGGAAGTGTGATGGTATTCTGATGTTTTAAAATGTATTATTTTTTTAAAAAATAAGTTTATTCTTAGTGAGTTTTTAGTTTAATTGTAATTCACATTAAACTCCTTGTTTTTTCTTCCCAATTTAGAAATTTATTATCTCTAGGACATCCTTTTGCCTCTGCCTGGAGAACTGAAGCGCACATACCAGCTAGGACATGGAACTGAGAATAAACTCTGCCACACAGAGATCTTGAAACAGTCAGAGAAAACTGTTTTTTGTAAAGCTGCTGTCAGCTTTACAACCACAGCAGACCCCATAAAAAATAAGAGGCTCACAATGTCTCAAGCAGGCAACACTGAACCAAGAGAAGCTGGATTACTTCCCAGCATCCCCTAATTCAATTCTCATGACTTTCACAAATTTTTATTAATCTATTCATCAGCATCCATCAAGAATTTATGTTTTCTGCCAACAAAATGGATTCCTCCCCCAGTTTTTTTTTCCTTCTAATGTTCTACAGTAGCACTGGGAAACACAATTACTCAATTTTAACCTCCAGTTTGAGGCTTGGAACACACACATTTAAGAAGTAGGAACTTTCGTTCCTTTTTAAAATGCACTTTACAGTTTCAATAGTTTAAACACTTGGACTTTAAAAATAATCTTCATTGTCTGTATAATATATAGATTTCTTCCAGAGTTATGTGATCTGCCTAATTTTATTTAAATTTTTAGAATGCAAGAGAGAGATGTTTCTATTTCGGTTTGTCCGCTTTCCCTGATTAGTCCCTAAGCAAAATATTACCACATTGTATTCATTAAAAGTTTACTGAAACACAGAACCTTGACTCATTTTTAAATTAGCTTAGAGAAAACATAGCAGAAAAGTGATTACCAAAATGCAAATCAAGATCCATAGAAAAAATACAGGGATTATGTCACAATACAACATGTAAACTAAACACTGACTTGGAGAAAGGCTGATGCTCGTGCTGACTACCTGCACAGGTTTGTGAAAATTGTTTCTGTGACATATCAGTTCACCTGATATAAGAAAACCCTTGCTATGGTCACAGAGACAGAGGTAGTGAATATATACCAAAGATTACTTTAAAGCCAAATACACAACATTTATCAGTTTTACCACATTTTGAATTCTTTCCAGCTTTGATTTTATTGCCTTATTTGTGTATTTCTGACCTGATTAGGATGGTCCCAGGCCCCCCACACAGACACCATTTTTCCTGCATTGCTGATGACTCTGACAAGTATCCCCTTGTGTATTATTTTTATTCTTGGTAATTAAAAAAGCAAATATAAATATCTCAATGATCTATTTACATTTCTGACATCATCCCAGATATGCTTCCACTCTAATCATAGTTCTCTTTATCCTTTAAAACCTCCATGGGACAATGACATGAGGATATTTTTTTCTAAAAACACCATAAAACAGAGAAGCATTAAACAAACTGCAACAGTTCCTCCTGGCATGATGTTTAATGTGATTTCTTTTTCTAAGCCAATTAAAGGGCCTTGAGGGGTCCTTACAAAGCTCTTTTCACCTGATTCACACTTTAACCTCTGTCTTGCTTGCTCACAGCTTTCCAAAAAAAAATTCAGAACCCTCAAATGCTACACAGAGCATGAAAAAGTATTGCAGTTTTCATGATCACAAGCTGATTAGCCTGTCCCCTTCCTCCCTCTGTCAGCAGGAGCCCGCAGCAGTCTCCATTCCTTGGTGAGCACCTGGAATATCTATTGGAAAAGGCGAGTCAGGGACTACAAATGAAGAGACATATGGCAGAAAGGGTGAGCCACAGGAAGGACAGGAATGCTGGATGTGGGACAGGAAGAGCCCATCTCTGAACGCTGACCTTCATCTGGCATGCAATTTTAAGCCATAGTTTTGACCCATATCACCCCCTACAAAACAAAATCCTCATTTTGCACCCAGCTGATGCGTCTCTGATTTTTTACCTCATAGCAGATTCAGAGGTAGAACTCTGGCCTGATATCCTCTACCCATTCTTTGAGAAATAGAATCTATTTTTACCAGAAGAAAAAAGAAACTCTCCTTTCTAACATAGAAAAAATGAAAGTAAGAGAGATTTCTTTTTTTAGTGCATGATACACTAATATTCCCTTGAGATATGTTACAGTAAAAAGAATCATGCAGTTATGTAACTCTTTTACTTTTCTTAACACAGAGACACAGGAGTCCAGACAATGAATTACCATTTAAAATTTATAAGTACATGACGGTTTAAGATGCTTTTAATAAATTATTTTTAAAATAAATATTAGAAGTGGAAAATCCTTAAGACATCATAATTATGTAAAAGATAAATAACTCTTTTTTAAATAATATGCCTTGGAATTTCCCTAATTTTTTTTGTTGTTGTCTGTTTACTTGTGTTTTTTTTTAAGTTCCATAAAGTTTTGTTGTTGTTGTTGTTGTTGTTGTGTGTTTGTTTGTGTTTTTTTGCTTTTGTTTTAAAAATCAAATTCACATTCAGTAAGATAACAACTTTGTTAGCAGTGTGCTTCTTTTCTGAGTACCTTATACCAATAAAATTTTTTGAAAGGTTGGTACAATTTTTTAATAAATCACATTCCTAGAGTGACTGCTCAGCCCCATAAATTCATTCTCTTTCTATGCACATTTTTTATGTGGTTCCATTGAATAAGAATGATGGAGAAAATAAAGTTTAGGCTTATTCAGGTCTTTTGCTCTCATGGAAAAGGGAACTTAAGAGAGAGTTACACTCCAATGTCACAATCTTTCTGATATAGAAATCTTTATGATTATGCAAGGATCTTTCTGATATAGAAAGTATTTCTGATACAGAAATCCTTATGATTATACAACAACACCATGTGGTTATAGTGGTCTTTATTTCTCAGATTCATGCAGTCCAAGTTTACATCCCTGTAGCTGTTTTCATGGGGATGGATAGATAGATAGATAGATAGATAGATAGATAGATAGATAGATAGATAGATAGATAGATAGATAGATAGATATAGATGTCTTCACCAGAGATAACCAGATTCCAGATAAATTGTTGAGAATTAAGTACTTTTGCACACTTGGCAACTGCATACTTTGTTGGCACATACGTATTATGGCACATATTATTTACGTGCATAAAATTACAACCATACCTTACAACACTTCAACTCCCTCCCTAAACCCCATCCAACTTTTTAAAATTTCCCCAAGCAAACAGAAATCAATTATGGAGTGGCTGTCCAATAATGGACAATTTCTGTTGATATGAAAAAAGGATAAGTATTAAATCTTATACAATCTGACATCCACTCCTATTCCACAGCATGAGAACATACCATTCCTACAGGAGCAGTCTTTCACTCCCTAGTGATTTTTCATTCATCTAAAAGAAATGAATGGAGATCAGAAAAAAGCCAATGTTTTCATAGTTCCATTCCATTCCATTCTACTCCTCTCAGGACTAGACTCGGGTCTCCCTGGTACAATTCTGATTAAATAAGATTGTTTAACTTAATTTTGCTTTAATTTGCCCTCATTTGTAAAACTCTTTGACATTTTACATAAATGCCACTGACTGGCTGAGAAGGTGCCTCAGCCACCAGCAAAGCATGCTGGAGATGTTCCTGTACAGTTCAAATTTTTCATACAGTGCAGGTGCATTTCTAACAGAAACAATCATGGTTCTACTAATTCAGAGGGAGTCTTGAAAGCTGTCAGCAGTTATAGATCCATTCCAAACCACTAAAAAGGCTTAAAAGGGATCAGACAACAGGGACTTAAAAATCTCTTATGGCAGTAATAAGTGTGAATTAGCTACTTGCCTGTTTTATAGGAAAAGCAGGTGACTATGTATGCCAGTAGATACAAATTTGACTTAACCTACTTTCCCCCCATCCCTCAAGGAATATTCATTTAGCCAAAGAGGCATCATCACTTAATCCTGAATTTTGCCTCTTTTGAAAACACAGGTTTTATTTCATTAAAAAAAATCCAAAACAATAGAAATGCTGGAGTACCTAGGAACTTAAATTACAAAGCTTATGCACAAGCTATGCACAAAACTCTAAATTCCAGATTGCTGGTTTAATGCTTGTGTATTACAGGACAGACATTCTGGGTAAAGGTACTGCATGCCTACAAAGCCCAAGGTGGCTCTTAAACTTCATTGAACAGAAACTGCAGGAATATTGGTCCCCAAAAGAAAAGTCAGAGAAACTAAGCTGAGACAGCCACAATAAGACTTGGGGTTGTTGTGATGCTTCAGTAACATTTGAAAAACCATTACCAAGAACAAAACCCTTTAAATTTCCAATAGGACAAAGCTGAACTACTGGTAGGTGAGGTACATTTAGGTTATCTGAGCTGTCTCTGAGATAAACCTCAGAGATGCATCACATAGAACTCATGTTTATTTTCTTTGACTTTAACATGTCAAAATTAGGAATTTTATAAAAAACAATCCTATGGGGATGGGAAAGCCAAAGACTGCATATTAGGATTTGTTAGTACGTAATCTAATATCCTTTTTTCTATGATTTTTGGATCAGAATTCCTAGCTGAACTCATGAACAGCACCCTTTTAACCCTCACCATACAAAGATGTTATTTTTAAGCAAATGATAAGTGTTTATAGACTGAAAATGGCTACAACAGACAAGAAAAATGACAAGCTGAAATTCTTTAGTGGGTTGTTGATGACTACAGTTAAGCATTGCCTTTTCTTAACTACATTATTTTTACCATTGTCAATACTGTGTTACATCTATTCCGTGGGGAATTTTTGTTGCTGAACTAACATTGATTGAAACCTCCAATATCTGGTATTGAACACTGTACTAGAGACTATTCCATCTTTCTTTTGCTACAACAGCAAAACCCACGCAGTTCGGGCAAACTCTGGGGGAGGAAAGGGAATCCCATACCAAAGTAAGGAGGCATATCCCTGTTTTATTAGTCAGTGTTCCATATGGTCACATACACTTAAAGACCTTGCTCAGAAATGGCACAATCCCTCTCTTTCTAATTTTATTCAAATGTGAGCTCCATTTAAACACAAAAATAAAAGGAAACTAAAACAAAAAAAAAACCCAAAATATTTCTAAGTGACAGTCCTGTTTTGGTACAGAAAAATCATTGTTTTCTGTGATTCACATAACACTGTGTTATGACCAATCATTGCCTGGCACTCCACTAAATGAAGTAGATAACCCTTTAGTTGTTTTTAAATATAAGTCCTTTTTAAGAATTTTGTTTTACACACTTCAAGGGAAAAAGCAGTATCACTGATTTAAACACTACCATTTTTGTAGAGTAGACTCATATACTAATAGAAGTCTTTGGAAAAATAGTCATGACTCAAGTAGCTCTTTCCTATAATTTATGTAGGTTTTCACTAATTGACGGAATGAGGAATTGGTAATTAATTTTTTAAAGATTGAACAGAGAGTGAAGAAAACTTAATGAAATAATTTAGGACTCATCATGGTAATGCTGTACCTCTCAACTAGGAAACAGAAATAATGTACTTCATTCCAGGCAGTTGCCTGAGGGACTGAGGTTTATTAGCCATTGTTTGTTTCACTACCAGGTGGCCACATTCCTGGTTTTGTTTAGAGCTCTTAAAGTTCCTGCTGATTTAAAAGGCAGGGAATAAAATATAGGCTAGGTCAAATGGCATGGAGGAATGGAGAATGGTGCAGTCAGTGGTTCTCAAGGCAAATTTGGAGGAGTCCAAGAATGTCAGGAGTGGACATGTGTAACACAAATGGTCCCACCACAGGAGCATGAAGACATGCTACAGCTCTGCTGTAGAGACAAATTATTCTCATTGCATAGATTTGGCTGGGTTGCAACTACTCTTGTTACTCTGAGCAGAGGAGAAAAGAAAATAAATTCCAACTCATGTTTCATCTTCGCCACTCTCTTTTCATCTCTCAAGCTTCACAACTTTCAAGTTGTGTCCTCGCTTCCAAGCTGTCAGTGATATATTATAAAATGAATAGCTTGAAGTGTTTGGCTACCTGGGGCCATAAACCCAGCAGGTCAGCAAGAGAAACTGTTGGGGGACTTTCTGTGGCTTTTGCTGGAATTAAAACAAAACAATCAGGAGGAAAGTGTCATGGGTACAGCAATAACTTATTAGTTCTAACACACATATCCCTGCAGATCGCAGCGACCTCAATCTGCTTAAAAAATAGCTTCCTTGGGCTAGCCAATCTTTCTGTTAAATAGGTTGGTCTTCCCCGGAGCCAAGATCTGCCTCCTTCTGCATGGCTTATTATAACAGCACAGGCAGTCTTTTTTTGCTTTGACAATTTTCAAATAAAAATCAGTCCTATAAAGGCTGAGATTGTTTATTTTTCCTTAGGGCATTAAGTTGTTCTGATTAGGGACAGAGCAGAAGAAAAGTTGGATATTAAAACAGCGACGCTGCTGTGAGCCAGAGGTGTTAGTTTTAGTTTAATTAACAATAGAGGAAGGTGCATAAAAGAAATTAAATCATATAGTGCTGAAGATATGCAGACAAGGATAACTTGTGACTTGGTAACTGGTGACCTGCCAGTAAAGATCACTGTGATAAAGAGAGTAGGAAAAACATCCCACACAACTCCAGAGTAGCAAAATGGGGGGTATTGGGTAAAATGGGTAGCTTATTATCATTTTTGACAGTAAGATCCAATGTGCTCTCTGTGTACCTTTATTCAAAAGACACATTGCAAGATATGTGAAGTTTATAAGTTCCTAGCAAAACCAAAGGTACTCCGTAAACATCCCATAAAATTCATCACCTTCCATAATTATAGAAACATCAAAATGAGTGAATGCATCAAACAAAATACATATTCACTCCAAATCATATGTACATTTTATATTGGAGCTTTTGGACTGTCGAGGAAAAAAGGCCTCAGATTACTCACATGCTGTGAAATATGGGGACATTTCTCCCCAGACCATCATGGGTACGAGCTCTCACATTTATGTGACATCACCTAAAGGTCAGTGTTAAAACTTAAGGTGGCCTTTGCAGCCCTTAAATGGAAACTCTGAGCTCCTTTCCCAGACTTGGATCACCTCATAGCAGTGCTTACACAGTCTTGACTTCAAAAACCTTCTTTCAGTCACAGAAGTGTCCAGTTCCTTTTTATAACCTCAATGGGTGAACATCAGCACCTTGTTCCATGTCTCAGTGATAATTACCTTGCATCTGCATGCAGAGTTCAAGCATTGAGAGCAGAATGTCAGGAGCTCTGTGTCCCTGGGAAGGATCTGCAAGTCTGTCCTGTTACTAACATATTATATTATGCATATCATCAGGCTTCCTGTTAGATCCTAATATTTTAGGCTAGATTACGTAAATGTCAGAATGTCATTCTCCTACTTATGAATTATTCAGAATAATTTACAGTAAAGCTATTTTTGGCACCACTGCGACCTGAAAGTATTTTACTTTTTTGAAAGATTCTGAGTTAATTTACCTCTCTTTGGATTAATGTTTTTGTGATTTTCATAAACATCACCATCCACATTTCATTAAAATGTTAAACAGACAGCAAACAAGCCTGTTTTGTACTGGTGGAGTACATAAAGCTGTACATGACTTACTAAACTCTGATTTTTAGAACTGGGTAACCAAAGCTCATCCAACAAGACACACCAAACCAGAAAATTGCTTTGGTTTTGGATTTGTCCGTGATCTTTTTGTTGCTTTCTGAGAAAAAGATATGTTTGTCTTTAAAAATAACTTTATGCAAGGCATCAATATGTATCCAGGAGCTAATTGAATGCTTTAAAATGCTTCACCTTTGCTAATCCCTAGCACTGTTTGTAATTGCCGTGACTAATCCCAGCCTGTCACTTGGGATTATTTCTGCTTCCTAACAGAGTGAATCCTGAGCATTCAAAGAATATTCTCAACTCATTGGATATTTATATTAACAAAATTATTTAGCTCTATAATTGATCCAGGCTCACAAACTCAGAGAAGCTTTCTGTTTTTTGACTTCAGAGGCCAAGGTATGTATCATTTTAACAGCTGGGTTTAAAAGCATTATTAGGGTGGGGGGAGGAAAGGACAGAGGGGAAAACAGCACAGAAAGAGCACTGGTTGCATCTTTTATGAGCCTGCTCCACGGGAACCCAGGACAATCCAAAGTAGCAGAAGCTAAACACTTTTTCCATCCCATTGCTGAAAATATCAGGTACAGGAGGAGGGGTGGGGAAGTTTTGTAAGTGTGCAAATCCTTAGCACATAGTTAAAGAAGATTCTTTCCCTAGCAGAAAACTTCACACCAAACCAATTGAGGCCAACTTCATATGAGCAAAGGAAAAACATCTAGAACATTCCCAGGCAGGTGTAAGAAATGGTAAAGCAAAGAGCTATGAAATGAACTGGCAGCTCTCACCTTAGATGTTTTCAACTACAAGCCAATAGCCCACCACAAAGCAAAGAACTGTAGATTTTTTCATTTTTAATAGACTTTCTTTTCCATGATTAGTTGCAATTAACAGACTGAAATACTAAAACAATCTATCAAGCTAAGCAACAAAATAAAGATTAATAGAGAAGCCTGTGCCTCCTCTTTTTTTTTTTTGCCTTAGCCTTTCCTCCTAGAATTTCAAAAATATGTGTTTCTGAAATGTTAAATCAATTCTAGTTACTCTTAGAAATAAAGAAATTCTCATCCATATTACAGAACTTCACATATTGTTTCTACATTCTTAAAAAAAAAAAAAAAGCCAAATAAACTAGCACATAAAACCCCTGGAAATCACCAGCAACCCTACAAAAATAGTTTGAAGTCTTATCTACAACAGCAAAAACCACCACAGATGCTGTATATTCATATCCAGTTTACATCTGTAATTCCAGACACACTGCTACTGCTGCTGCTGGAATGCATTCTGGATCAAGAAAACAGTTTTATGTCAAACCCTGCTATTTCAAGCACAGGTATGATTAAGAACATCTATATCTTTAATTAAGGACTGTTCTGAAAAGCTGGTTCTAGTAATAAGTCTTTTTATGCATGTATATGGATCTCTGCAGATTTAATGAAATTGGAAAAATAGTTTTATGCCTTAAAAAAAGCCCCAAACCACAAATGAAGGAGCTTCACTAATAATAAATAAAGAAGAATAGCTTGAAAAATTTTAAGACAAAACCTGATAGATCCAATTTGATCCAAAGTTCTTCCTGTTATTTGGATAGGAGATAAGGAAAGAGAGAAATGCAGAGTGACTACTATGAATCATCTTTACTGTGGTTTAGAGTCTAAGCCATGCATCTGGCATGCAAGGAAGAAAGGAATTTTATGGGGGTGGCAGAAAAACCACAAAGTAACATGAGAACAATAGACAGAGATTATTTAATAAACTCATATTATTCAATATTTGAAACCCACTCTGTATTTAGGAGTCTCCTTCAGTTTACTGCAAATGTGTTTCAGGGCAGAGGAGGAGCTGAGGGACAGCTGCAAATACTGCAGGTTTTGATGTCTGTAATTTTTTCACTATACAGTCATGAATCTGAAAGAGGATAGGACTGACCTACCAGAACTTTTTTTGTATGAGAAATGAAACAGGAAGACATTGCTACATTTCTGAAAGGAGACTGACTGGTTCTACACCTGGTACCTCCCAAATTTAACGTTGGCAGGCTTAGTTATTGCAGTGACAGGGGATAGAACTTGCCCAGAGAAGCTCTTAATATGTGGCAAGAAATGTATACTGTAAATCAAACACTCCATCTTGACAAAAGAACAGTTGGGAACCTACAGTCTTTTCATACAAATGAACAAGAAAAAGACATTTATGAACAGGAGAGAAATACTCATCTTTGGAGGAGGGCAAATAAACTAGCCCACACTGTTTGAACTTGATGAAAACTCTGTGCAAATGCAAATTCTCTGTGTTTAGGGTCAGCCTAAATACAGAATAATTTAAATGTGTTTTGGTAAGTAAAGATTCTGCTCCTGATACTTAGTCGTAGGTGTCTGCCTGAGTCATGCTAAACCCTATCTCTCCTAGGAAACCTCATATGGTAAAATCTACTTCACTACAAGAAAAAACAATCTCTGTCTCTCTCAGTCTAGGGACCTTTTTAGTGTTACAAGCTTTAGAAGACACCTACATTTGCCTCAGGGTTTCACAACATTCAGTTTTGACTGGGCCTGGAAAAATATTCTTGTGAACTGTTCCACCAAAATATCTCAGCTTTGAGTGTTGAAAATTAATCACCTGGCTGAGTACTTGACTAGGTTCAAGTTTTGTGTTTACTGTAAGTACTTGAAGTCATTAAAAATACAGCATGAATGAAAAACAAATATATATGGTATTCTGTAGAGAGTTCAGTTCCACGAAAATGCAAATTCTCAGTGCATAGATAAGATGATTAAAAATGGAAAAGACAGCTTGAGCATAAATATATATGGTAACAACGCAGCAGTCACTGACAATGCTGCATCTATTTTACAGAACATTTAAATCAGCAAAAAGCCAAGATACATTATTTAAATGGGTCTTTATCAAAAAATGTATCTTGAAATTTCTATAGAAGAATAATATCAGCTGGGGTATCCTTTAAAGATTGTAATTGGACTTTATCCCAGAAAAGGCTAAATAAATTGAAATATGTTTTATATCATTATGAATATTCTTTTGTGATAAAAATAGCTTTATATTTTGTAGCAGTTCAAAAAACTGTGCAACAAGGGAATAATAATAAAGGAAAAGAAGCAATCAAAATCAGAAAGGGGGAGATTTCTTGTATCCCTCTGCAAAAGAAGTAACAAATTACTTCTGTGAATAATTTCAAAGACTTGAATAAGCTGCATGCATCTCCCAGATGGCTCACAGAAAGAAATATTAAAGAATTGTCTGAAGCACTTGCAGAAAACATATAAGACTTCTCGTTTTTTAATCTCAAACATAAAAATGTGCGAACTACAATATTTACTGACACAGTTTTATCAGATAACCCTGTAAGAGAATCCTACAATAGCATAATATCAAGAGTCTATAGTCCATGAAATTTCCTCAGTAAACTGAAAATCCTTTCCAACATGTATATTCCTTCATACGCTGCTCAACAAGAAAAGTTTCTTAACGGGGTTTTTAAGGATTTTGAACAGGGCAAGATTTAATACCTGTAAACCAGATATAATCTACCTCCACCCATTTCAAAACCACTTACAAAGAGGGCCAATTTCACTGCTTTATGACAGTGATACTCTGTCTTGCAAGAGAGCAAAAATTTGAACATACACAAGCAAATGACAAAGGTAATCTGAGAAGTGTTTAAAATCATGTTAGCCATGAGTTTTTTAACTTCAGCATTTATAACTCAAAAGGAAGATAAATATATGATGCTTTACAGACACAGATTTAGATTATTTATAAACATTTAGAAATGTTTCATAAAGCACTTGGAAGTACATTTTATATGCAGACACAGACACCTTGCACCTCCACATATCCTTTGTACATTGTCTTTGGTTGAGAAAGGCAAAAGCTTTTTAATTTTTCTGTGTTATTTTGCATTAAAAAGTTATTTCAGCGCAGAAAATAGTCTTCTCAAAGGCCACTGGAGCAGAATTTCTGTCTTCAATCTGGACTGGAAGTCAGTTCTAAAATTGTTTCTGAGCAGATGATCAGATCAAGCAGAAGGCAGGCTGCTATAGATTTTACTAGGATGAGACCAAAGCTGACATTTAAGGACTTGAAACATTTATTAGCAATGGAAGTGGGCTTATTTTTTTTTTTTTTTTTTTTTTTTTAAGTAATGCAAAGTGTCTGGGTCACCTGGAGGCAGGAGAGGGCAGGAAGTCACCTTTGTCTGAGCCCCAGTCATGGGGAAAGACATGGAGAGAGGTACCAGGGAGGACAACACAACTACCAGTTGTTGAGTTGGGGTAGATTCTGATCCTAACATATTTTGTCTTCTGGTTCTGCCATCAGTCTACAAAAAAGGCTTCTTTCTTTGCTCATATGTGGTCTTAAAAATGTAAAATCAAGTATCTGCATTACAAACGTTTCTAAAACTACAGCTTCTAGCAGCATAACTTTACATTTCCATGTGTTTTCCTTCTTTTCTCTCTCTTTCTTTTCCTCTAAACATAAACATGAAAGTCCCAAAGCATCCATATAAATAGCACACACAAATGCACTTGGGTGCTCATTCATTACTCACCCAGTGTCTCGTTTTCTCACCTCAATAGGAGGTATGATAGTTTCTTAGATAGCAGCCTGTGTTGTCTTCTCTTTTTGGACCCCTCTGATAAGAGTGCACCCCTACACAAAGGAATTTCAAAGCTGCTAAATATTTGCTTTTCCACTATTTATAAGTCTGAATCAAAAGCTGTGCTAAATTAGTTGCTGGGTGCTATCCCCATGAGGTTGCATTTTTTTACAGTTATCCTGGTCTTGAAGCTTCCCATGCCAGCATGATAGTGAAGCTGTGTTTCTTGTGAAGAAACCAATGCTTTTTCAAAATGTCCATTTTTACAGGACATAGAATATGCCATTAGGTTACTCGAGGGGTTAATAAACCTCAGAATCACTTGTCTTGTCTACAGTGAAGTGGCATGATTTCACTGCTGCATTTTTTTTCCTGTAAAGAGGGACATTAGAAAACACACTGGAGAGAAATGAATACATGCCCTAAGCCCCTAACCAGCACTTAGAGTGTACCTGAGAGCATATTAGGAAAATAAAGAAGAATCTTCAATTTACTGACTTCAAATGATTTTTTTTTCCCATTTTCTCTGTGGACTTCAAAACTGAGTCTTGAGGAGCTTAAATTATATTTTACATGCAAAGCTTAAAACCTAATTTACCATATTCCTATCAGCCAGCAGATAAAGTCTATAGCACAGTGGTGGATAGCAGTTTCCAAGGGCAATACCTGTGCCCAAAGCTTTCAAAAGCTATAACATGGAGGACACAATAGAGGAGGTGATACACATCAGACTACTTGTCCCTGGACCCTTTCCTTTCAGCTTCGGGCTAGCTATGTATCTGACTAATCTAAAATCCTCTCATCCCCTCGAGAGTGTCACAGGCACTAACATATATGGATTGCTGCAACCTCCTTTTTCTGCCAGTGCCACAGTTATCTCAGTTCAGGGACTCTGAAAGAATCACAGAGGGGACAGATAACTATATTTAAGCCTTAAGAATTGCCATCTTTGTGAGGGCTAGCCTCACTTTCCCATCACAGATAAAAGGGACACGGCAGCTTCTTCTGAGACAAACAAAATTGCAAGGACCACAAGGTAAAAGCTAGAATAGCACCAAAAAATATAAATGTACAGAGATATCTTATAAAAGCACAAAAGTATTGAAGGCATAGATAACTTCCTGAAGCTGGCAGCTGTAGTTCAGTGGAGTCGTGCCAGCATACTCCAGCTGAGCATCAGGCCTGCACTCTTCACAAACAGAAATAAACATTTTATTAAATCAAACCTTCTCCTTGCTGTGCTTTTACACCTAAGAACTTTTCCCAGCAGGCAACACCCTGTTAATGCTGCATAAAGCATTTTAGAGACACACTTCCTGGGTAGTTTTTGCCTGAGAGGAAAATCTTCTCTCCCTGATCTCTCATCACTCTGAGCACCTGGTGCCACTGCAACAAGCACCTCATGCTTTAAATTTCCCTGCTTCCCGGTGCATTGTTTGTGTTACCTCCATCCCTGGTGTAGGTCTTAAATATCTTTTCAACACTAAATAATCCAAGGACTTGGGCTTTTTTAACAGCATTAAAATAAATGCTGTGAAAATTAAATTAATTCCTATTTCCACCTTTTGAGTAGCAGCCTGCCAAGAAATCACCGAGCTGATGTGTTTCAGCTTTCAGGGTGGCCAACCTCTTTCTGAAGTTTAGTTTCCAGCCCATACACAATCTGTCATACTTTGATCCATCAGAAAAAGTATGACAGCACAACGAGGTGTCCCTCTACATCTCAGCTGTAATTGCTCAGGTTTTTGCTTAATCAGGAAATCCTGAGTACCTGTCAGGCCAAAGTCAGGGCAGCATGCTGTGACAAGGGTCATCTGTTTCCTCTCTGACTGCTTGGAATTAGCACAGCAGACAGTCTCACATTACTGGATGTGCTGCGTTGGCAGAGAGATAATAAAGCTTGCTATAGACTCTGGAATTCCCTTCAGGTTTCAAGTAACAGGCTTGCCAAAAGCGGTTCACCTTATTTTTAAATATTTTATGGCTGCATAGAAAGTGCCAGATGCTGCTCAGAAACTGGACTTAGAGCTAGACACTCAAGCAGCAGAAAAAGGATATTGAAACAACTTTTATTTAGCAGCTGCCAATATAAAGGGAAAAGTCTAAACAAAACAGCTATGCTCATGATATAATTTGGGTTTAGAGCCACAGCTAAAGTGACACAGAACATTTTCCATTCAATTTGAGATGGCAGCTTCTGTATTTAACATACCATAGACTTATTTTCTAGTCAAGACAGCTTTTTCCTTGTGTCAGTGGAATAGATGTTTGACCACCTGTTCTCAAAACTGAAATGTTTCACTAAAGAAACAGGCTAATTTTCTATCATGCAGAAGATATGCCATATTAGAGGTAAACTTGGAAGAGGAAGATACTATGAAGAGAAACCATAAAATAATTAGTGGCAAAGTGAAGGCAGTAAATTTAATGTTTCTGGATTTTGCTAATCTTTTGATGTGGTGCCCCCCAAAAAATTATTTGAAAGAAATTAATTCAATATTTGCTCAGAAAATAAACATTGTCACATTAATAAAAATCTGTCTAAATTGTTCAAAGTTGTGTAATGATAAATGAGAACCTCATGACTGTGATGGAGGACAGAGTGTTTTGGGGTACTACAGGCTTTGGTGTTTGCTTTCATGCATTGACAGATATAAGAATTTTGTCTTCAGTTCTGAAAGGTATTGCATTGCAACAACAATATTATCGGGAAACATGACAAGAGGGTGACTCTAAACATAAGGTTGAAAGAAAGCTAAAATTTCATTTCAAATACATGAGATGGTTATGTGAACAATAACCTTAAATGCAGTTTTTTAGGTGATAACATGGATAGAACAATTTCACCTAAACTAGAGCTGGGAGAATAAGTATGGTACAGAATTGGAATACTGGCAGCTAGATATGGGAAAAAGAATATTCTCAAATTTCTGAAGAAAGTTTAGGTTACCCAAGCCCAACAGGGCGGGAGGGGGGGAGGATGAGGACTGGGTACCTATCTGAAGGACCTTAGACATTATAAAGCTCATTGAAAAGAATTATTAGGACTAGATAAAACTATTTAAAAAATTGTAGTCAATAAGACATATAATGAAAAGCAGAAATTGCATCATTTGCAATGAGACCTAGTCCCTTGTCAAAAAAAAAAACAAAAAACAAAAAACAAAAAAGACAATAAAAGCTTTTGTGTAAGAAATTCCTACTCTGAACAGATTTGTACAGAGAAAGTGCAGAAGCCAGTGGAGTTATTATAGTTATGCTGGGACTCAATCCAACAGGTAAAGAATATTGCAATATTGTTTTGGTAGCTACAGTTCAACTAGGGAGAACCAGGAAGAAACTCAGAGCATTTAAGAATCCACAGGAAATATAAAGAACAAACTGCAATAACTTCTGTAGTTTATTTCAAACTCCCAAAGAGCACATAAGTGTTGAATAACAATCTAAAGTATTTTTACAATACCAGCTAACTGAAATGAAGAAGTCTCATCCAAAATATCAAAGATTTTCTTAGATGAAAAAAAGAAATTTGTTTTGACTGGGTGATAAAGTCTGGATCAAACAATCACCTACTCCCCATGTTTTGAAGTCAGGTTCTAGATATGGTCTCAGTTTCACTGACTGTCTTTCAATGAGACAAACCTGAAATATACATAAAAAATACAGTTATGACCTTAACTATACTCAGTTATAAGATCTAGCAATGACCAGCTGTGAGCGTGGCCCAACTCTGGTGATGTCCAAACTGATAAAATACCAGCTTATATATGTCACATATATTCCATTGTAAGGCTAAAATAGAAATACTGAACCTGTTTTCAATAAATTCACAAGGACTTACAGCTTCTTTTACCTGGTATGTATATTAGTGTGCCTATAATTCAACACAACTAAAAAATATACATATTCCTTGATTATCCAGCCATAAAGCTATTTGTCAATTTCTTACTATTGAAAAGAAATGGCCTGGAAATTTATCTGTAGTTGAGGAATATAAATGCAACTACAGAACAGACCTCATTCCCTAGGTACCATATCCCTAAGGTATCATCTAGTGTAAAGGATGGGTAACACCCTACAAAGTTCAAAGACCCTACAAGTTCACAAAGATGGCTGAAGACTGTATGGTGGCCCCCAGAAACTTTACATTCAGAGTGGGCACAAGGGAGACATAGAAACATTTAGAAAATATTGTATTTTAAAAAAAAATTTAAAAACAAAAATCATGAAATTCCCATCTTTTATCATTGTTTAGGTGGCTACCTGGGCACATTAAAAGCTTAAATCTGAGTTAAACCACTCCATCTTTTTTGAGCATCTCATTACGACACTGCTAGACAGGTCATTGCTAACACAAGTGAAAAGATAAAATGCAAGCCTCAAAAGAATTTTTAAAAATTACCCATGAAGGGAAATGATGTTAGTTTTTTGTGGGTTTCCTGTTTGCTTCTTTTTCTTCCCCCTTAATATTCCTTCACTCCCACTTGGCAGCTGGACCCATTTGTTCCTTCACACATACACCCCCCCACCCCCACCCCAGTACCTGCAGTGGGAGGTTTATGTGAATATCTGAGGCCTTAGTTTTGAAGAATTTTTATTTTGGTAAATGGAAAAAGGAGCTTTCTGTAGTTATTCCTCTCAGGAAGAAAACCCAGTAGAGATCTAACACCAGCACACTTGGGCAACATTACAGTGATATTATTTAAGAAAAGAGATCAAAAGCTAATAACCTCTCTAGTTTGGCAAGAGCTTCCAAATGATTGCCTTCCAGACAATTTATCCAGAGAACTGCTGGTGCATTGTCCTGGTGGAGAAGAAACCAGCAGTAGGTCTTTGCAGCACAGAAAGCCTTTTAAGCTCCTACTAGCAATCTTGTACAGAAGAAATGATTAAGGAAAAGTCACCTCCAGGCACAAAAAAAAATATCCTCACAATAAACCAGATGGGATAAAATTAGAATGTGTTATCAAGCCTGAAAAGCTCAATGGTAATGCTGTAATTTCAGTGCTGAGAATGGCTGTAGAAGGAATTAATACAGCTGCTTTGAATTAAAAATGGTCAAGGAATACACCACGTGGAAATGCAAGGTTTTAACAAAATGAGTCCCTCCATAAGAGGAAACAAACTTCAGCATTTCACCTGATGTAATAAACAACTGGTATAAGATCTATCAATATTAAACTAATTAAATGCAACGAGTCCAGAGAAGATTGAAGCGGTGGCTTCCATCACTTCTTTAACTTCTACCTTGCAGCAGTTCCGGTGTTAGATCCTGCACTTCAAGCTACACCCCTCAAAAGCAAATGCAATATTATGGGCACAGTCATTGCCAGGGTTTAGAGAGTTAAATGGTAAATTACACACACATTACACAGACAGAGAGGGATGCAGAAGTTGGATTTGCATGGACATTTGCAAAGAGGATTGTGGATGTGACTGATGGTGCCTCCTGCCTGTGCCTGGGCGGGTGCTGCCCTTCAGACTCTCCTGATACAACAGTGCTGACTCTGGAATTTGCAAATCCCAGTGGTTTTGATCTGCAGGGCTAAGTGCAACCATTCCCAGGAGCCAGAATTTCAGTCTGCACCAAGTGAATGTGCTTTGCTCAAAAAGCAGCTCGGCTGGAAAGAGAGCTCTCCTCTGGATGTCTCATTAAAGACAGACATTTAGATGTATTGTGATGCTTCATGAGCAGAATATCTAAAACAGCCTAAAATTGCTCTGAGGCCTCAGGAGCTTGGGTACCTTTCTATGAATCTGCATCCATGTGCAAACAGTAATGCAATCTGCAACTACAGCAATTTCCAGATTACCACACTGCATGTAAGATTTTCTATTCTTTTTTTGTTTGTTCTCTTGCTTTTGTTGTTGTTGATTTTTTTTTCTCCCCAGGATGCCTTGTAGGATTTGGAGGGGGGGTGTTTCCTGTACAATTTATTCATACTTGGAAGTGGTAGTTTGACAGCAAGATATTTCAGATGACATTATTCCAAGTTCTACTCTGCTGCCATTGATGAAATTTAACAGAGCATGACCTGGCCCTGTGGTTCTAGTCCATCAAAACACAAAGTATGTACGTTATTTGAAACAAAAAGGTTGGTTGTTTGGGGGTAGGTTTTGAGGCAGAGAAAAAAAATAATCTCACAAAGATCAATATACTCTGAAACATCTCTATAGAAGAAGGTATTTTTCTCTTCCACTTGATGCAAGTGTAGTCATTATCCATCTGAGACTATTCCACTGAGCTGTATTCTACTGAGACTATTCATTTTTTCATGTATCTATCTACTTGATGAGTTACATTTTTGTTTTAAAGTTAGTAGAAGAGGTAAAACCCTGTCATCTCAAAGACACTGTTCTTGGCTGAAGCTGCAGATCTAAAAAAAAAAAATTACACATGCTACTTACAGGATGTAGGTGACCTGGGTCTCATGCCTAAAGATACCTGCCTAATCTTTTGGAACATCCTGTGGAAAAGATCCATTTTCAATTGACAGGAACATTCAGTGTTGCAAACCTCCCTGCTGGCATACAAAACTGAGGTCATTTATTAAAAGGAGTATAATGAATGGCAGGGAAGATCCTTGTAGTTTTATGGATACATACCAAAAAAAATCTATCTAATCAAAGACTCCAAATTAACAGCATGTTAAAGCAGGCTGGTTTAGTGTCTGTGGTTTCTGACAAGTCACCAGATGCTCAGGATCGATAGATGTTTTGCATATTTTAAATATTCTTATGGGTTTATAACTTAATTACTCTTATGAACTTCAGGTAGCTTTGGCAGACATAGTTTACCTTGAGTTTTACTGTTGTTTCATTAGCTAAAACAAGGTGCCAACATGCTGATGTAGAGCCATGCTTTTATTCCATTACTCATCTGAGGACTGGAAGATGAAATAGAGATTCCAGCGTGTCTCCCACAGCACAAAGTAATGCTTGATTTCCTGACAAATATGGGAAATCTGTTGGACAAAGAAAATTATTTTATAATCTTACATTAATTTTCATGAACAATATTTTCAGTTTTGTGGACACTGGCAGGGCCTATAAAGAAAAGTTAGTGGAAACATAAAATGTCTGATTCAACAAGAGGGGGGAGAAAAGAACTACTGGCAAAAACTGTACTTGAATTTAGGGAAGGATTAAATTGCATGGATGGCAATAGAAAGGAATCTCTTTTCCATTTAAAGTGTTTCATTAATGGGTGTCAAATCAATCTGTCAAATTACAAGCCTCTCCTTGTAACCCACTCTCTAGAAGTGAATCATTCCTGTTGAAGGAATGTTGAAGAGGTTCCTGGTCATGATTAAGAAACCCTGGTTCTGACACTTTCTGCTCTTGTTCTGATATCAAAACCTTTTGTTTCACTATATTCCAGTTCTGCCTCCTCCAAATATTTCATTCTCAAAGGAGTGGAACATGAATTATTTCAGTAATGAGTTAACAAAAAACTTGCTTTGTAGTTTTTAAAGTCTGGAGTAAGTCATGTGGGAGCATACATGAAATACAGGTTATGAGCAGCTAACATGAAAGAGAAAATTTACTCCTCACAAAACTGTGTACACAACAATAAATCCAAATAGAACAGGCTTATTTGTTAAACAGCCACAACCAATAATACATAGCATCAATCTTGAGAATTATTTTTGTAATTATATTGCACTATAAATTATTGGAAATAGGGATTTAGAATTGGGAGAAAAGATGCTAGAGGCAATAAATCAGATCAAGGATGGTAAGAAAGAAAAGCATGGAAAAAAAATCTTAGCAACTCAGAGTTAAAATACGTTTCTCTGTATCTGTGCACTTCACAATAAACACTTTAAAATGATTGATGGGGATGGACATTCTATCAACACCTAGAATACTTAAAATTCATAATAAATCAATCAATCCAGAATGTGAGCAGGACTCATGTGACATCGACACTGCTGGTGGTTTTCCCCTCATTCTCCTTCATTTTTTTAGAAATATTGTCTCTATGTATTTTTGTATACTATGAACATTCATTTTCATTCTGTATTATTAGTTGTACCTAATTCCTGCTGCAGTCAGCATTCTTCTTCAGCTGAAACATGACATTAGGTTCTATAAACATGGATTTCAGAGCTCTTTTTGTCAGGATATTTTGCTGTTAACAAATGACACAGCTTTTTGCATGTCCTAATTCTTCGAGGTAATTTTTTTAAGCATTCTCTTTACTCTAGATTTGTCGTCACCATGATGTGGATAATGAACTAAAAATCAGTTGCACTTTATCTTTTTTTGGAGGTTTTTTTTTAGTTCAATCTTTCTTTTTATTTTCCTTTTGGTCCCAGGTTATTATGTTACTCAACAGTTTTGATATATATCACAAAATAATTTATAAGTACATGAAACATCAGAAACCAGGGCCACTTCTGATTTTGTGGTTTCTGTGGTGATTGCTAACTAACAGCTTTAGCATTCCCATAGTGGTGCCATCTGATGACTGCAAAAAACCCTTCAAAATATTCATTAACCAAGCCACACAATACACCTGTGAACTAGATTTTTATCACTCATTGGCAGATGGGGAAACAAAGACACAGAAAGGTTCAATGCCTTATCAAAGAGCCCAGAGGGGGCCTGTTGCAGAGCTGCAAACCAAACAATTGGAACCCAAACACACCAACATTTGGTGCTGCACATTATTATTATTATTACTCTGCTTTACATCTCAGGTCTTCCTTCCAAGTCTCAGACCACAATCCCACAGTAACTCAAAACTCTTCTACCACTACTCTTCTTCCTCAAAGCCACTCCACTGTCTTCCTTCTGTGCACAGCACCCTGTCTGTCACTTAGCCATGTGTGACATGGCTTCTTTCTGCTCTAGATTCTCATGTTCTGTTGGACACTTTAGAACCAGCTTTCCTATCTTGCCTTCACAGATAGAGTTCCTGTCTAAAGTTTCATCATACATCAATATCTGAAATCATTTGTCTTTGGTCTTGACAAAGGCAATCTCACATAATCAATATTTCTCCAGAAAACATTGCTCAAGAGATAGTTTCTCTAAGCTCTTTGCTTTGTCTTTGTCATCTGTTCACTGGTTTCCATTCATTTTATGTTACAAATATAAGCCCTTGTCTTCATTTTCGAAGTCCCTTGTAGCCTATTCCTGCATTATCTCTATCAGTCATTGGATACAAAAAGGTCAAATCCCACCCCATTGATGAGCCCCTACAAAAGTGCAGGATGGCAAAAGTAGTGTCTAAAGCAGTAACTTGCTGACAAAACTGGTATTCGCAAGAAATAAAGGAAAATATGATGTTGATTACTGACTAATATATAACAGCTTATGGCTAGTAATGTTATCCTCCAAATATGAATGATAATTGATTTTAACACTCCTATAATCACAGCTGAAGCAGATTTCAAGGCCATAAAACCCTCTTACTTGCATGCTTGTTATCCATCTATGGAGGTAACTATTTACTCTGGAGCAAAAGTAATAATAATGCGATCGAGGACAGATGGTACAGGAAGAAAGAATTTCTCTACATCTTTACCACAAAGGGATTTATGAGAAATATTTCTGCTGAAAAGCTGTTCTGCTGAATCCAGAAGCATTTTCTTGCCTAAGGCTCTGGACACTCAAATCACAAACATCTATAATTTAGAAAAGAGTCACCTTCTTTTTGAAAAGCAAATGAGAGCACACCAAAGATAACCATCAAAACCAAGTCAAGAAACAATATTCCCTCTTATTTTACTCTGACATTACTTGGGCAAACAAGTTATAACTCCTTAAAGAAAAATCAAAATACTAATGTTTATATGATTGTCATTGTGTCTTCAGGGATATTTGGTAGTAAGTATTCAAATCAAAATAAAATATTTTTTTTTAAATACTATGACACACATGAGCATAGCAGGAAGTGCTGTGAATTTCAGGCTATGAAATAATCCTGTTAATCTGTTATTTCAAAAATACATCCAATTATGATAAACTTTTTAGAAACTCCCTTTATATAAACACTAAATAAAAAGCACTATGCTGCTAACTGTTCTACTGGTTGAAACCAAAGGAAATGCTTTTGGTTGACACTATTCAGTTGAATTTAGATAATTTATTTGAATTTAGACAATTCAAAAGCTGTCTGAGAAAGAGGTTACAAGAGAATACACAGGAAGGAGTTTCCAAAGTTGGACATTTTCTCCTTCCTTCTTCATAGTGCAAGACTCATCAGTTTCAAGATATTGTCAGTTTAGTTTTTGTGAACAACACAACACAACACACAATCACCTGGTGGTGTGACAAAACCTGACATTTGAGGTTAATTAAGAATGGAGAATGGGTGGAGTGATGGAAATGTACCCACACCAAAATGACACCCAGCAGCAGAGATGTTTTGACAGCCATGCCTGACATTCCAGTAAATTAAAAAATGAAAAAGGCATAAAATGATAGAAGAATTAATTGGCAAATAAATGAGTTAGTAAACCATTGTTTTGCACAAGGTGAGCATGAATATTGGGGAAAAAAGTTATATTTTTAAATGCTCAGCTTGGGGTGAAAAAGAAGTCACAGTCAGTCAATAATTTTCAATAAACAGTATAAATGTAAGATATTCCTTCTTACATATCTTACATGTAGTGGGAAAGGGTATGAATGATTTACAGTCACTAATCAGTGCTATAACGCTTGCAACAATCATCAGCATGCTCTGCTGTCATCTCTAGTAGGGAAAAGTCTGCCTGCACTCCTGAAATGCAGTGGAGATCAGCAAGGAGAGGGTGAGTGAATGCTGTTGAGGGCACATGCAGAAGCTTTCCTCTGTGGGAAAACTTCCACAAATAGTTGTCATTCTCATGTTAAAATACTTTTTTTCTTCTGTATTCTTAGAATGGTATTTACACCAGGAACTCTGACTGGCCATTGGGTATTCTTACCATACTTAAATAATGGAGTGTATGTGAGGCAAAGCTCTGGTTTGGTTTTCCTGTGAATTATTCTTTTAAGCTGTAGTAACTCAATAACTGCAGTAGTAATTTAAACAGTCATTTTATGACAGGGAATCTCTCTTCTTTCCTTGCCTCTCACCTTCACTTTGAAGGGTCAAAAATAATAGAGATGGTAATCTATAATCCATTTAGGAAATGTGTCCTACTCGTCTGGGAGGATTTGGGCAGGAGACTTTTGATTTTGAAGCCTGTTTTAGAGCATAAGCCTTGTGGGTGTGAAAGTAGATGTGGCCAGTAAGGAAGTAAGATGTCAGTACTGGAGTATGGGTGGCAGCAGTGTCTGTGAGAATTTTACAAAGAAGGGAGAAATCATCAACAAGCAGGAGACAGGGCCTAGGAATTACACAGACCAAGAAGCTTTGGTTTGGAGAGCAGATCCAAGATGTGTGGGGTGATCAGACTGGAAGAAGGACGGCACATGGAAGGAGGTGGGGACTGTAGAGGAAGGATGTTTGAATTGATGGGATGATATGAATGGTGGAGTGGATGGGAGGGGTCAGAACAGGCTGGAAAGAGGCAGAGAAGGAGGACATGGTCACTGCTGTGGAGAAGAAGACAACCTAAAAGGTGGGAGACCAGAGAATACAGAAGAGATTCAAAGGAGAAGAGGAGCCTTGGGTGTTATGAAGAAGATGTAAAGTGATTCAAAGCTGGGCACTTTAAAATGATGTGGTTAAAGGAACACAGAAACATGAACAAAATTCTTTCAGGAATAGAGATAAAGTAGTCGGTCTTGATATGAAAGGGTACATACAAATGCCAATAAACACTTGATAAGAGGTACAATGATTAATTGAAGGGAATGTAATACAAGGGAAGAGTGATGGACAGAGATAATCCATGGAGTAATATCTTAATACCAGCATTTTGCAATCTCCTGAGACAGCAGAATCTAATTGAAGAAGTTAAATAAGAATGAGTTGCAATAATTGAAGTACTAAAAGTGTGTGACATCAGTCAGTGTTAAAAAATTTTAATATCCTAGCAATATTTCTTATTTGGCAATTTAAAGGGTGAACACTATTATTAACAGGGGCTTTTTATCACAAAATTAGGTCTGTTAAGATCCTGAGTGTTCTTGGTCATATTGGATCAGATTGCTGCCTAAAAGGGGCTTTAAAGTTGGGGCATATTTTAATAAATTCATGCCAATTTCTAACATTTTTGTATTAAAAGGCATTAATTATTAACAACTTCTGTGACATCCATATTTGCACTTCTGCTGAGACATCAAGCTAAATGTTATGAGCATTTTACACTGATAATTGAGGGTTTTAAAACCTTAGCATCTGATACCAAAAACCCATGAATCTACAAGAGATGACAATTCCTGAACCAAGTACTTCACGCAGCCTAATATTTCTTTAGAACAGGACAAAATGACTTTGTTTTTAAATACACTGCCATTAGTAGAGCAAACAAGATCCAAAGCAAAAAGGAATTGCGTGCCAGTTACCTGAGATGTGTTGAAAAGACCTTGTGATCTGAAGTTTCACAAGCTAATGACAGGAGAAACAGAAAATAACACTAAAAGGAATCTATTACAGACCCTTTGGCAAACCTCCCTCATGTGGGAGGTTATTAATGGGATTGAAGTCAAGGAGACGTTTCCTACCCAACTGTGCTCATTATAGGATGACTGCCACAGCCTTACTACTGGAGCTGTTCCAACTTGACCCCCATGTAAAAATAGAGTATTTTAATAATGTCACAGTGAGCTTCCCAGATCCTTTTAAGAACAGTATCTCTCTTTTCATGAGGCATCTCTTTCTGAAGAGCATCATCAAGCAGGCTCAGAAGTGAGACGTGTTCATTAATAGGTTCCACCTTGACTCCTGTAGAATATGAATCACTGACCTGTTCACAGGCAGGGAATTTTCTTTAAGTCAGATGGACAATTATTTTGCTTCATCAAATAAAAAGGGTCTATTTTACAAAGAAGAAACTAGAATAATGAAACAACCCTTCCCAGTAGTTTGTAAGGAAATCTTGTATTATTGAAATTAAATACAAGGAGAAAGAGCTATAAAATTTGTGGGCATAAGGTGAAGAAAACTAAAGTATAATTTATGCTGCTTCAGGATTGGAATTAGAAATAGATTTTAAGTAAAATAGACTGACTCAAATTCCTCCCTACAGAAGCTGGAGAAAATAAATTCTTTCTCTGGGAATAACAAAATAATAAAGAATGTGTTAAAGGTCTAGAAAATATCTAAAAACAAAGTCGTCCTGAAAGAGAATCAGGGATTTTTTTGATTATTATGAGATGAGATAAAAATCTGGCTAAGTCTCAAAGTTCCCTAGCAGTTCCTGCATTATTTCCAGAAAATAGCATGGGTAAAAATGTGAAGAAGAGGCTGAAAACTGCAACACCAAGAAAATGCTTGTTACATATTCTGTTTTGATTACAGTTGATCAAAAGACAAAAATTCTTTCAAGATTTTCTATTCTGATTTCATAATGGAGAAAAGGTGTATTGAAACAGAATTGGGACAAATTTCTCTTTTTAAACACAGAGTGATAGAAAGATGTTTCTCTCTTTCTTGGTAGCCAGGTGATAACCGAGTATGTGAGAAATCTCCATCAATCAAAACCAGACCCTCAATACTGTCTCATCTGTTTCTTGGAACAGTAATTACAAACCAGACCACTGCTTGTTGCTGCAAACATTCTCTGCTTTGGGGATACATATTAATTACATATTATGTTACATGTTAATTTATGCAGTTAACAGCTACAATTTAATCTTGCATTTCATAGCTCTTCCTCTGCTTTTTCTTTGTCCTGAAATGTAGTACATGTCATGATATCAGTTTGTGCTTCAGGAGCTAAGGGAACTTGTTACAGGAAGTTAATTGAAAATAAAGAGTTCTAAAGGAATGAAATTATGTATGATGTTTAATTTTTATTTTTCAATACCCTCTACTAGTCAGCCATTACTTGTGTTGATGCTAGTTTTTCTGCCCATTGTTTCCTTTTTCAATTTCTGTTTGTATAGAGTGCAGTGGGAACATCATTTTCCTTTTCTTTTTTTTTTTTTTTTCCTGTACAAACAGCAGTAATTCAGTGGAACTCAGAGATTAGCATGAGGAGCAGAAAATGATCAGTGAAGTACTTTAAAACTCTTTGTAGGAAGAGGAATATTCTAGTTACAGTCTCTTAGACAACAAATTGCTAAATTATGCTAAGACTGAATGAAGTTTGAGATCAGAGACGGTCTGCATTAGCTGATTCTGCAGCCAAAGAAGAAGAAAACAATGACCTACATGAAACATACACAAAACGTTTTGGTTCCTTTACGGAGAACAAGAATTGGCCAATTTAAGCAGAGTTAATTGAGAGTTGAGGTCTAATTCATTTCAAGTGGTACTACACAGGATGCAGTTATCTCCTGGCTACTGCCTGTACATCAAGATTTGTTGCATTTAAAGGGATGGAATAAAGAAAACTACAAAAAAAAAAAAACCACACACACAAAAACCCACCAAAAAACCCACAAAAAAAACCCCAGCAAACCAAACCACAAACATCCTCGTCCCCCCAAAATATTATTTAATGCACAAGATGTGATTAGGGAGGAAAAGGTTAATCAATAAATCAGTACTTGAAGATCATTGGACAACCTTTGCTCTTTGACTTGAGTGTGTGCTGTACCTCAAGACAGAAACTCACAGCTGAAAGTAACAGGTCGAAGTGTGTAAAAAGTATGCAAAGGACACATCTCTTTCTCATTCAGCACAGTACCATGCATGTGTGCAAAACAAAATGATCCTTTTAAAGCAGGGATTTAAT
This sequence comes from Poecile atricapillus, assembly GCF_030490865.1. Lineage (NCBI taxonomy): Eukaryota > Metazoa > Chordata > Aves > Passeriformes > Paridae > Poecile > Poecile atricapillus. The sequence goes on from NC_081249.1 coordinate 108,755,905, forward strand.
TTTCAAGTTCCTTCACAACATTCAAATGGTCTAATTTCTCCAAGGGTCTATCCCTCCCCCTGTAAAATCATTGTCAAGTTTGTTGCCTCTTTCCACACTCTAACCTTTGTGGGTTTACAGTACTGAAATATTTAGAGATGCTCAGGAAATGTCTAATTAAAGCACATCAAATCCATGGAGATCTACGCTTTGGCTTCATTATGTAGAGAGTTTCACTGAATATGCAAACACTATTAAAATTGGGACTTTTGTTCCTGTTTATTAGAAATAACATTAAATATGCAGTAAAACATCTCAGAGCTCTATATTCATGATGTAGGGGATGAGGATCTTAATAACCGCTTTTTTACTGCCCATGTAGCCACATTTGCAGGAATATGACTTTATGGCACAACAGAGAGATGGAGGAGTCATTCTGAACCTAACTCTTAGATATTAAAAAATAAAGTTTAGTTGTAATACTAAGTCCTCCTTCTGTGATGCCTGGACTGCCATATTGTGGTGTTCCTATGACAAAAACAGAAACAGTACATGTCGTAAATTAATTTTGCTCAGGTTTGAGAATAGACAGAATTGGGTGAAAGGAATTATCTTTCTTTAAAAACAGTTCATGGGAAATAAATAAGAGTGTTTTGGTGAGCCCTTGGATTCTCATTAACCTGACGTTTGCATCCTTTTCACTCTTACTCCCAGGAGACCTTGAGAAATATATACTAATTAAAAATGAATTATCTATTCTGAATAGATATCTGAATATCTATTATTATTATTATTAGACTACTATTTTATTTCCAAATATATTTTATTTAAGTGAAATAAATCAATAAATAATAAAAATAATAAATAATAAATAAATCAATAAATAGCTTGCCTATACTGTTGCATCTTCATGGATGGAAAAGAGTCTTTTCTGTTCTCTGATCAGGTAAATAGTCCCTCAGTACTTTATAAAAATTATACCTCATGGAAATTATAGAAACATTTTTATTTTCATTGATACACTGTGGTGAGGATTTCCCTCACTCTGTCTTCTTGGCATTTCTCCAGATTTTTCTATTACCCTTTTGAACCTCCAGGCCTGGAGAACAGACTGCCAGGAATCCATGTGAACATGGAACAGCACGAACTGTTTTAGCAACTTCCTCCTTCTTCTCCCACCCCCACAAGGATTTAAGTTAAAATAAAGCAACTCGACAGGATTTCTCTCCAGCAGAGTTTGGGCTCTGTTTCTTCCTAGTTTCATATCAAATTTACAGGTCCTGCAGGGAGGAAGGTAAACAGAGAGGTAAAACAAACAGAGGCAGTGGCTGTGGCAGGCTGACAGTGCAGAGACACGAGCCAGGACTGTGATGCAGCGAAGTTTTCCAAATTGTTACCCCAGCGACCAGGAAATAACACACTGCAGCTCAGGCCAGGGACTGGCAGCTGAGGAAACAAGATCCCAGCTGCACGAGACCCTGCTAAGGAGCTCTGCCACACCACCATGCTGAGAGAATTCAGCCCTCTGCCTCTGAGTCACATTTCACGTGAAGAAATTTTGCTTTTGAAAGATTCCACTATTATTATTATTATTATTATTATTATTATTATTATTATCATCATCATCATCATCATCATCATCATCATCATCATCATTATTATCATTATTATCATTGTCATTATTGTTATAACTATTATTATTTTTTTTACTAGTATTATTGCTAGTATTATTATTAATACTGATACTAATATTAATTTAAGGCTAATATTAATAATATCAAGATCGATATTAATATTAATAGCAATGTTAATATAAAAATAAATGATAATCAATAATGGCATTAATTAATTATAAATAATAGTAATTATATATGATCATATTATATAATGTATATGTCAATACAATATATACTAATATAATAAATATTACTATTAATTAATAACTAATAACTAATAACTAATAACTAATGGTAGTGATTATTAGTGATATTATTAATAAAAATAACAGTATTTCATCCTCTCAAGCAAATTTTGACAGACCTTGAAATGAAAAGCATTAACAAGACAGGTCCTGTAAAAGGAACCACTATTTTCACATAGAATCAGCAGGTATTTTTAATGATCTATTCTCTTTTTATAACATGACCCTGAGATGAGCTCAATTAGTCAGAGCATGGTACTAATGATGCCAGGGTTGTGGGTTTGATCCTTGTATGGACCGCTCACTTAAGGGTTGGGCTTGATGGTCCTTCTGGGTCCCTTCCAGCTCAGACAATTCTGTGATTCCTTTACATCACTGCAAGAGAAGCAGAGGAAATCATAAATCGTGCCATGTGTGTCTAAAATAATTTTAAAAACATTGAAACAACAGCAAGGGAAACTTCTGTTTTGAAACTGAAACCACACAAAAAATTTCTTCAGGTATAAGGGCAGGATAATATTTGAGAATGAGTTCTGCTACCTCGTGATTACCTGAGTTCTGCTTTTGTTTACCTTGTAACCAGTCCTGGAGAATTTCACAGAGTTCTGAGTCTTTGAGTTTGCCTGCTTACCTACATCTTTTCTCTTCCCTGTTAATGTGAGCACAATTGCTTCACCTGATACTGGAACCCTCTGGGCACCTCAGTTCTTGCCAACAGGACACAACAGAGAGGATAAAAGATAACTGGGAATTTCTTCAGTTTCCTCTCTGAGGAGAGATCTTTCCAGAGAAGATACGTACGGAATGTGCAGACATGATGCCAGTGCGAGCTAGGGGGGCAGGTAGGATTTTGTAGAACAGCTCTGCTACCCTTAGGTTATATCTCTTCATTTACAGAAAGGTGTTTGTTTAGGTTTTTGGGGGTTTTTTAAACTCAATTAAGCTTATGAGGGAAAGCAATGTTATGGGGGAAGAACAGGAAAAGGAAACCAAACTTCCAGTCTGCTAGAATGAATGACAATTTTTTCTTTGTCTGCTACTCATAGTGATATTTGGATGCAAGAGAAGGAATGGACTCTTGAAAGAGTAAATATTTGCTTCTCTACTAAGTCCCAATGTCAACAACAAAACTGAGAGGCATGTCTTGGCACTGAACCAATCATTTGAAATCTCTATAACTTCCTATAAAGCTGAGAAAACAGATTTCACTGCTAATAATCTTTCAGGATCCTCATCATTGGTCCTATAGCAAGACAATAAAATAATCCATGTAGTCATTTCAGAGAAAGCTGGACTCTGAAACAAAAAATACTGAGCCAGTACACTCACACGCCTTTCTGATACTCAGGTAACACACTTCCTAGACAATAAACTCACCAAACTCTAATTTTTTTTGCTATCATCTTAGCACATTGATCATGAACAATTGCTGATCTGAGCACAGCTTTTGCACTGATATAAGCCAATCTGCTGAACCAAATGTACTGCATCCCCTCTTCCAGGAAATCAGAGGAATTAACTGGGTATGCCTCATGATAGCTTTTTATTTCATATCAATCAGTAATGTTAAATTAAATTTCACATATTTTAGAGCCTTAACAGTCTTTATTTTCTGAAAAACAGAACAAGTTTCTCACCTTTTCCTTTTCTTGGCTTGCTGTTAAGCCCTTCTATCTGTCTAGCTATTCTCAACCTTCAAGTTATCAGAGAATTAGGAACAAGAATCTAGCTGACAGTTGCAACAGTCTTTAAGCAGTTAAAGGAGAAATATACATACTTGATGATGAAGAGATGCTAAAATTAAAATCTTGGCCCAATTTGCCTGTTTCTGCTGTCTTCTGGAAAAGAGAATGACTCTGACAGTCCTCCTTTCTTGGATCTTTCTTTCTTTAGATGCAGATTGCAATGTTGGAATGAGAGGCCAGAATTCCAACACCAATAATATTTACCTTTTAATAGTTACAGACTTGTCAGTGCTCATACAAAAAGACCACAGAACATGATTTTAGCTTGACCAATGATAGATATGGATAAATACTTAAAATTATTTATGAATATGAAAAATGACATGATCAACATTTTCAACTAGTGGAAGTTACAAATGGGAAACTACAGGTAACTGATTCCTTTACTCATCTTGAGGCTCAGGAGAGGAATTTTATTTTTCATAAAACAAAGGTATTGAGTACTTTAGAGCAGTTCAAGAGAAAAAGTGAACAAAAGGTTGTTTAACTGCCTTCAAGAAAGAAACAATGTTATCATCCAAAAATGATATGAATACTCTCACTTTGTAAGATATTGGAATTAAATCAAAATTCTAAGAAACAGAGGGGAATCACATGACTAAGCTGATTTGCAGAGGAGCTACCTGAGGATATATAAAAAGACATGGATCAAGTTTACCAGTATCTTTCTCTTATTCACCCAATACTTTTGAAAAGATCCTTGAAGTGAATGGTCTAATTCATGGGTGGAAATTCACTGACTTTGAAAAATTAGACCGAACCAATGCAAAATAAATGATGAGTAAAATAGATCTGAAAATATAAATCCAGTCTGGAAATATCTAAAATTAATCAGGACCTTCAGAAATTGTTATTTTAATACTTATAAAGTAACATATTCCCCAGCAGTTGCCTGGTAACCCTACCACAGTAAAATCTAGGGACTGTTAGGTCATACTTCAGCTTTACAGGTTTTAATGCATTTAATGAGACAGCACAGCCCTACATTATTATGGACATCATATTCACTATGAAATTCTTCATGGCAGTACTTGTGCAAAAAATGTGTCATATTCTTTACCATGTATATATTTGATTTAAAGTGATTAAATTCTTTTAAATATACTACATGTGTCCACTAGGAAATTATTTCTCTCATATTTCCTAACTTCAGAAGGCATTTATGAATGTGTCTTCTAACCCTGGTTGTTATGAAGCACCTCCAAATTCTGATTACCATTAATGCTTATAGTTCTGTTATTTCATTTAAAAAGCCTGAGAAAAGAGAAAAGTCTGACCTTTAAAGAGTTAAAAACTGAAAATCTTGTGTGGAGGGGGTGACAAGGAACAGAGTAAAGAAAATTTCACATCTACCATGAAATTACTACTGAATTTACAGTTTAAAAATATTCTAACTTATACTGGGAGAAATTATTTTGTACTTGAGATATATTCTGCAGTGTTATCAAAGGTGAAAAGCAATTGCTAGTGAAATACATGAAGCTGCTGTAGCAGTGATTGAGAAAACAATTTTCATCATAGAGTTTATACACTAGAGAAAACATGAAAAAGTGCTTAAAAATAGTTGATTGATTTATTTCCTTTTTAGATATGGATGAAAGGGAAATAAAAGATATCACTATTATAATATGCTATGCAAAACTTTATCAGTCTTATACAGTCCTGTCTTGTTTACAAACACCAAGGTAGGCAAGAAATGGCTCCATCTAATTTTAATTTATTTTTAAATATAGATGTAAGGTGTATTAAAATAAACATTTGAACTTCATATTTCTATTGATTTCTGATGAAGACATAGCATCTCAAACCCTGAACTTCCTTTCTTTATGGACAAAATGAGGAATATCTGTAGAATATATTAAAAAAACCAATGTGTATCAACCTAAAATTTATATTCAGTAAGATAAGTTTATAATTGTGCCTGCACTTACTTAAAAAATAGTCTGGCAAGCAAGTTCTATTAGAGATCTCCAAGAACTTGCACTTCTGTCTCCATGGACTGGTGCAGACTCTTGTGCATTTATTTTGCTGCAGTCCAAGCAAGCTGGATATGAGCTACATGCTGTAGATTTATCCTGCAAAACTCTGTCTCTTCTCCAGTGACTCCCAGTGTACCAGATGAAGTATTATTCACCTTGACATATGGAAAAAATCTGTATTTATACATATGAAGCAAGTTTGTAGGTGTTATCTCCATGCCTCCATTTTCTTCACGTAGTGGGAGAGGCACATTATTTTAGATTCCCAGTTGAATCTCACACTGATCCCCTCAGAAATACAAACACTTCACCTGAGTCCATTATCTGGCAGGCACGACACCAGTGAAAAGTATTGTGAGGTGGGGGACTGGACAAAGAGAGGGAATTCACAGGCACCATGGGGAGAGCTGGGCAATCTGACAGTGAAGGGAAAACATTTTTCCAAAACTTTTAACTATGAGTCTCATATGATTCTAGTTTAGATTTACTTCTTTCTGTTCTTCTCAAATAACTGTTACCCAAAATGCATGCTCGAGAGTTGAGTTGTTTGTTCACTCTGCTTGTGCTACAGGAAATGGAAGACACCAGAGAGGGTCAGATCCAGTCCATAACTTACACTGATAACAATCATCCTTTGAGTGGGGAAAAAAAAAGGATCAGAAAGAACAAACACAAAAGCTTCACTTGACAACCTGCTTCATTTTTTGAGGAGCTCATTGTCTTTTCACCAGAGGCATCAGCAATGCAATCTGCTGTTTACACATGGAAAAAAGTATTAGCAAATGAAAGGTATGTGCACATATGTATGGATATATCATCTATATCTATATCTATATATGTATATGGAAACATTCCTGCTAGGAAACCACTTGAAAAATATCTGTGCAATAACAGAAAGAAACAGCTTTTTTGCCTAGCAGATTCTTAGAGATGTGAAAGGAGGTAATTCTATAAAACAGATGTAAAATTGGACTGTTTTGCTAAGGTGAATTTCAATATTTGTTCAGACATCTACTAACCTTTCTCATTTTTTTTAAAAAAGAGGTAATTTATATACAAATATTTTGAGAGAACCTAAAAGTAGTGATTAATTTCTCCTATGCAAACATAGCTGTAGGCATGGGAAGAGTGACATGTTGCAACAATATTAAGTAAAAAATTGACATATTTTACTAGAGGCATTTTAAACATTTAAATTTGTAAATATTTTATTAAAGAAAAGTTGTTCACTAGTTATTAAACAATAAAAATTAATTGTTTTCTTCCTTTCAATAGTCAAAATCATTTAATCAGTAGCAAATGTTCAATACATTATGATAACTATTTTGAAACTACATTCACTTCCTAGAGTACTTTCAAATCACAAGTTATTGAAAACAAAAATAACAATTAATATGCAAATGAATAATAAAGGTACAGTAAAACTCTATTATTTTATTGTTATTCACATTTAAATAATGCATTACTAACAGATTGTTATCTTCAGAAAAGAGTATCATGGCTGGTTAATGAAAAAGCAGCATTAATTATAATAAATTTGGAGCAGTAATAGATTAAAGCTGAATATGAAAATAGAGTGAGAAAATACTTTAGACCAACAAGATTTAACCTGAGCTGTGCTTAAAGAATCTGGACTTTTATAGTTCACAGATGAACATATTCACTTACCTTCAAATAATACAATTCCTGTCCTGGATACAGAACTCCTCTGTAAATGCTAAGTATCATTAGGACACATCACTCCACCCTATTCCAAAAAAACCTTAAAACTGCTGTCAGTGACTGAATTTGGAGAGGAATTTCTAAAGGCAACACATCCAATTGAAAGCTACATCCTGTATGTGGGGAATTCTAGTCCAGTCTCACCTGCTTTCCAAGCTGGGATTGCTGAAAACCAAACCTGGGACAGTTTGATTCCCCCACCACCAATGGGCAGAGAGGGAGAATCACTTTCACCACTCCACCTTTCTCTGAAACTCTCAGCTTGATTTCAGCACATATAAACACTGAGATAAAGGCTTTAATGCACCTTATGGTTACCCACAGCCATTCGTTTTGGGAAGTATAAAACTTCTTACATCCCCATCAGGGAAAAATGCAGGTCTTTAGTCTTCCTTGACATAAAGAGAACGCCAGGGTGAAACAAGAAACAGTTGTGAACAGCAAGACCCACTCAAAAATCCCTAGAAAGAGAGAAATATGAACTACACTTAGAGGCATTAATCACCTCTTTGCTGAAAGGGCTTGGATATCATTCCTCCCTTAGCTAGCAGCACTTATGACCAGCAGGACTCCATCAGTCTCTTTGGTATAGATTGGGCAGTCACATAAACACAGAAAATGAGTAAAAGTATCAGGCCCAGAGGGGTGATATCACTCCTATTGAAACTGCCCTGGTTCAGTGGAAGGAGGAAACATGCTGGAAGCACATAGAGGAAATAACAGAGAATTTAAATTTAAACCAGTTTCCAAATTTTTAAAGGGAATAGTAAAAGAAAACCATCTCTGAGTTACAACCACAAGTTTTACACTTTTGATCAAGAAATTTTATTTTTTCAGAACTTTGATTATTTAATTACACTTCGTTGCATTCAGCCATTGAGAGAATATCTATTTTTTCTTAGCATATTATGATGTGAGTTTTTTTCTGAACAATGCACAAATAAAAATACTGTTGCAAAACCCCTCTGGAAACTTTACAGGTAGTCTGCCAAAACTCCCTTCACGCAAATTAAATAAACATTGTTTTTAGCTCTTCTCAAATTCACTCATAATTATTGATTCAGTATTTAAAAGTATATTAAGCTTCTATCCATGTTGCATATATGCTTTCAAACATTGCACTGGCACTATTTTCTTGTTTACTTTCATAGCCTTTGATATCAGCCATATAAAAAGTGACCACAGGCCAGTCAAAGACCTAATTTTCAGGCTGCAAATCCACAGGAACATTGGCTTTCATGTACAGAAATGAAACTTCTTTGCACAAGTGACCTCAAAAGGTGGAGACACATGGTACAGAAAAGCCACCTTTTCTTGAATCTTTAAAACCATATTAGTTTCCCACTAAAAATCTTTTGGGACAGTCAAAATGGCACTGAGATCACTTGTTTTGTGCATGAGCAATATTTTTTGCTAATAAAAACATTAAAAATATTTCTGTTTTCTTCCACTCTCCCACAGGAATGCTAAGCTCTTCAATATCCTGAGTTTCATGAAGCAAGAAAATCACAGCTCAATGCAAGGTCACTTGAGTCTAATCAGCCCTAACCAAGAATGAAGATTTGTTCTTTTCTTTGGGTTTTGATAGACCAGAGGTAATTAATCACTGCAACTCAAGCACATGACTATTTCATAGGTACTTTAAGGGCAACACCAAAAGAATGAAGTATACATTATTTTGGGGCCTTTGTGGCTTCTCATTTTCCCTGCCAAAAATTAATCTAGCAGCTCATTCTGGTTTTCAAGTCTGTCAATATTAGTACTAATCTTAATGCAATAAACCCTTCTGGTTTGCTTGTTTTCTAGGAAAATGAGTAAATGCATTTATCTTGGCTTTCCATCAGTATCGCAGCAGAGGACACCTGCCCACAGAGGAAGTTCCCACACTCAGTAAACTTTGTTTACATCATTTTGAAATGGTGTTCTCAGCCTCACCCCTTCACAGCCATGTAGGTTATTTTTTGGGTGCCCCCTTTTAACAGCTCTGTTTAACAGAGCTGTGCCAGTCCAGCCTGAGAGTGGCTTAAACCAAATGTGTGTGTGCCTGACTCCAGCCTGGCTGACTGCAACTGGCAAGAGAATAAAAACTGTGCTGGAAAGCAGGGTAGAATCACAGCTGATTTCCTAGGCACAAGAAAAACCTGAGAAAACTGTGTGTATGGCACACCTGGGAAGGGTGGTAAAGAAAACCCGAACCACAAACGTGAGATTATATAAATAACAGGATTAAGGCTTGCCACAATAAAAGCTTGATACTAAATTAAATAAGAGAGATTTTAATTAAAAAAAATTTTTCTGCTAGTCACCCACAGTAAAGTGGGAAGAGAAAGAAAAAGGTGTTCTCTGAGACAGGAGTAATTCCCTTCAGATGGCCAGAGCGCACAACCTCAAATAGCTGTGGCAAGGAGGGGCACCACTGCTGACACCTTTGTGGGGTGACACCTTTAACCTTCCCCTGTCAAACCTTGGATGGACTCCCTTAAACAAAACAAGTTACTGCAGAAAGCAGACAGAATGACTGCTACAGTATCACTGAAACACCTCAAGAAGTTTTCCTTTGACTACTCCAGGGCACCAACTTTTTGGCTGAAGTTAAATAATTGAAAGAAAGAACAAATAAGTCAGTGAATATGTGAACATTCATCATTTGGGGTGTGGGGATACAGTAAAGCAGCTTAAAAGGCTTTCCAGTGAAGCTTAAAACCACCAATTCTTTCATGGACTGAAGTGGGCTAAGAGTCATCAATTAAAGCAACAAAGTCTAAAGGTGGCAACAAAATCCGAGAAGTGCTGAAGTCTTAAACCTGATAAAAGCAGCCACAAGAGCTTTTTGTGATTACGTCTGCAATGCTACTTTGCAAATGTCTTGAGTTTTCAAAACTTTGTTTTCTTTAGGATCCTCTACTCAAACTGGAGTCGAATGCATTAAATAGCAATGTTTCACTTTTGCTTGAGTCTTCATGCTTTTAACAGATTAATCCTCTTAACATCCCTGTTGGGTAGATAGGCAAAAACCTCTCTTGTCTGTAAAACTGAGATAAGTTCCTTGCTTAAGGACATGCAGTTAGGACTGGGAAAAATAGGGTTAAAATTTAGTAAAGAGTGTCTCTCATTCGTGCTCCAACAACTAGATTGTACCACAAAGATTGCGCTATTAATATGAAAAATGAACACAAGATTAAAAAATAGAGACAGATAAACATTTCCTCATTAATATTCTCACTAATACTAAAGATAAAACACCTCAAAAAGTATGTATTCCTTGCAATTTGGGGAAAATGATCTTGAAGCAAAACCCCAAGATTTCTAATAAAATCCAACATGTTTTTAAATTATTCAAAAGTACACAGTAGAAATGCACAAAAAAATGCATCCAGGTAATGAAACTAATTATGGATGGTTTTATTCATTATATGTCTACAGTAATTCTTAATGAGAACATTCAATATCCTTCACTTTTATAAATCATTATAATGTGATGCATAATAATTTTCAAATACGTTCATTTTGACCATATTTAAAAATACATTTTCTAAATAATTCATTTTAGCAAGTAAATATTGCTAACTGTAATGCACACACAATCCCTCCCTAGTTATTTTGACTTGAGACAGGGAGCCGCTGTCTTGTACCATTTGATACATTTCGTAATTTTTTTTTAAAGCCGTTAGATTTTTGATTATTCCTAAATATTTTAAAATGTTGTTCTAGTCAAATGTTATTTTCTTGAAAATTGTAATAAAATTACCTACCAATGAGTTGGGTTTGCAAGACGGTCTTTAAGGCTTGAAATTTTGATGACAGGACAGAATTTATTATTCATATCTCAGCCTGTCAAATCTTGATAAAAGATTCAGAGAAGACATACTCAAGCATTTGTGAATAAAAACCTATTAACACTCATTGCTATCATTTCCATTATCATATAATCTCTAAAGACATTAAAAAATACCCCCATTTAAAAACCCAGCGTACCTTTTTCATATCATACCATACCATGCTACAAGATTTCATGATAGCAGAAAGACATGACACTTTATATCTTTGGGCTTTCTATGTAAAGAATATCTGCATTATCCAAGACATTGCAGCTTTTACAGACACAATTGCAGGACAAGATCCCATTTTTGGACAGAGAGCAAGGAGTTACACTTTAACCACATTCTTTAAATTAAATAAGAAATCTCATTTCATTAAAGATATATAAGCTGAGATTTGGCCTACCAAAGAACTTTTCTGTTATAGCTTGATTGGTAGAGCGGACATTAGGACCTAATAAGATACTCAAATTTCTACCAAGTATTTTCTGCAGAGAAAAGACAAAATCATCTGCTGTGACTCTTCATGAACAAAGTCCCTGGACACTCACAGTAAGCAAGATGCTTCTGAGGACATGCAAGGGTTACCTCAAACATGCTATGCAGGCCCTTTGTGGATGTGGACACATAGAAACCTTGATTTTAGACTCATTGTTTTTATTTCTGATCCTGGGATCCCCACAGCTCATTCAACACCAATTTTCCATCCTGACTGCCAAGCAGGTGGCCAAGGTGGGATTTCTCTGCTTAGAGAGGAGCTTTCTGGGAAGATAAAAGAAGAGCATGTGTGGGGAAGCCCAAGCATATGGCAGCACTAATAACTATTTCTGGTTGTAAACATTTGTAATGCTCATTACATGGCTATCACTTCCATAAAAACATGCATCTAAGTATGGATAGCACTGGATTCATGTACAGTGCAGAGCACTGAACCTAAATAACTTAAATAGATACTGAAGCTACTGCACTTGTTAAGCAGGCAAGCTAGCAGCACGTTCACTCTTTTCCCTAAGTAGCTGAGCAGCAATTTCCAGAAATTAAATCACCTTTTTTTATAATTGTTTTATATTGGGTGTTTCTTCAAATAACTTTTAAATATTTAATAAGACAATCTTTTTCTACGTAATTTCCTAAATGTCAGTTAATTCTCTACAAACATCTTTAAAATATTGTTCTCATATCTTTATTAAGATTATTCTCAGTTTTCCACTTTATTTTTTTTAGGATTACCTTGGCATACATTATTGTTATAAAATGTAATAATATCTAGTACAAAACATTAGGATTTTTTTTTTTATTATTTTTTTTTAATATATCTCAGAGAAGCCATCTTTGGGCTTCTAGTAGAAACAGACAAAATTCTCAATATGGTTTTGCCATAGACTCATTTAGTGCTGTGCTTGCATGCTACAAAAATGCACATTTCTTCTTTGGAAAAGCTGCAAAAGGGAGAGAGAATCCACAAAAACAACCAAAACTTGTGGTAGTTTTCAAATGTCCTTTATGGATCAAATTTTAACTATAGAATTGATATGGCTGAAAAATATTTTGTTCATGCATAAACACCCAAAGAGAAGGTACAATGAGACAGAAGGCACCTACTGTCAGAAGAAGAGGCAATGGACGTGTTCCAATGTCCATCTTGAGATGGAAAGGAAAAGTTTCATAAGGAAAAACTTCATCTCACTCTTAAACTCCTTAATGTTTTGCTGAGGGATGAGGTGGGTTTGAACCTTCCTCAAGAAATATGGGAATTCAGCATGGGCTGGATCTTTGACTGGAGTCCCAGCTATGAAAAATAGCACAAATGGATGGAGTGTTTCAGTGTACTGTGCTGAGTGGAAGGGGCTCTGCTTAAGTGAAATCCCCATCTGCAAAATACATTTATCTAAATATATTGCTGCCAGACTAAATTCTCAGAGATCTGCAGTTGAACACATGTTCCAGGGACCTAGCTGAGTCTGGCTATGAAAGAGGGAGTGTACTCTTGAGCCCCTACATCCATAAATTTTCTGATTGCCCTCTGAAATATTTCTGGGAAAAACAATAGTAAGAAGTACTAAAGTAAATTTTCTAGGAACCCTATTGACAAGCTTTTTGTTCTTCAAAGGAAAATAACCCACTGTAGCTACATAAAAGTCCTCTGATTCTCTATGGTATCACACCTTGACAAACATGTATACCTTGCAGAATAAAGTATCTATTTTTACTGCTTTTGAATGTCTTCATTGTGGACAAATGCCATATGACAGAGTAAACCAGCAAAAATCAGAACGTATTTTGTGGGTGGCGATTTTGGCCGCTGGAATTTCATTTAAATTTGTAGAGTTTTCATCTTCTGAGTCCTGATGCAGAAGGTTCTCTAAAAAGGTTTGTAAGAAGTACTTGCTTCTTCAGGCACTCAGTTGTGAAATCACCTGATATCTGAGAAAGATGTGCTTGTAATATAATGCAGCAAATAAAAAGCAACCAAGACGTAAGGGAGATTAGAAGAGCAGATTAATTTCATGATCTCATACAGTCAGTTTCTAAGAGATAAATTAAAAAACTCTTTTAAATTATTTGTACTGGCTGATAAACAGAACACATGAAAACAGAGGATTCATTACATTGCCATATATAATGTCTTGTAAATGCACAAGTATCCTCTTCATAATTCTGTAATAGCATACATATCAGTTCTATATGCAATATTAGCAGAGAAATGAAATTCTACCCTTTCTAATAAAGGGTATTTTAGAAAGGATTACATGAAAGTGGAAATGAAAAGACAAATAACACTGCAGACAAAATTTAGGAAATTAATCAGGGATCTCATTTTGCTCTCTTTTCCCCGTTGTTTTGATTAATTAAAAGCTATTTTCTATTAAAACAAACAAAATGTGTGCACACACACAAAGCCCAAACAAAACAAAACAAAGCCCACCAAACACTGTGGAGGTGAGAAGGAAAAAGAGTTTTAGCAGTTCTCCTGATCATTAGAGAAAAAAAAAAAGAGTAAAACTTGAAAGCTCATATTGAAAATATCTATGAACAGATGATGAAGCTTGAAGAAAGAAAATCTCCTTCATTCCATTTCTGTTCCACAAAAAATGTAAAAATTCAGTTAACCTCAAGCACAAATGACATTGAAGTTACAGAAGGAATTTGTTTTATTTGTCAGCATTCTGTATGAAAAGAGGGCTTTTTCAACAATATTTTGCTGTACTTTGCTGTGAAGTGCTGAGGTTTGAAATTTCCTTGAAATAATCTGTACATCCTAACACTTCACCAGTGAAAATTTTCTTCTGATTAAACAGTTATTCTTTAAAGCAGAACTGACACCTCCCCAAGCAAGGAAGCCTTAGAAGGTCACAGATTCTGTCTCCATAGGAGGCCAAGCTGTTTAGCAGAATGTATGACCTACTGTGGAAAGCAATGACCTAGTAGAAAAAAATAAACAGCACTGTGCTGCAAAGCGGTGGAGCCAGCTGAGAAATAGAGACCTCAGTAATGAACTGCCTTCCTCCTACAGAGATCAAATCATGTTAAGTGATGCTATTAAAATAAATCACATTTTAAGAGTCTTTACCTGAGACACTAACTTAAATTATTAAACCACAAAAATATTGATTTTATTTTTCAACATATATGAACATTATTATTTTTTATTTGCAGCAGACTGAACTCCAAACTCACAGCTCAACACCAACCTGGAAAAACATTTAAAATATGTATTTAAACCATAGGAACTTAAAAATTATTTTAATCTTTTTCCACATAAATTAAAAAGACAGAAAATTATCTGCTGATTTCAATGAACTTTGAATCATGACCTCAACTTGAGAACTCAATTTCTTATTCATATTGTTGAATAGTAATCAGTTAAAAAAGCTGGAAATAAAATGTCAAAGCAGTAATTGTAGGTTACTCCTTTGCATATAGTACAAATACATGAGTTTAATTCTCAGAGCAAATCATGACAGCACCCTCCCTATCAGCAGGACTGTGACCATCTGCACTACCAACAGCCCCTTTAATTAGGCAAACCACATAAAACCTTGCTTAAATTTGACAGACAATGAACAATGCTTCATGGCATTATTTTAAAGATAAACTTGGTCATCGCCCTCCAAGAGAAACCAAGAACTATGGGAAATAAAAGCTGTTAAGTGCCATTGACTACATTTCATCAGTGCTGTGTTCTTTCATTGAAGCGAATTGACCTGGCTGTGGGTTTAAAAAGAAGGTTAAGACCGATACAGCAACAAGGTGCAGTAGTGATGAATCATCTGGAAATTAGTGTGTTTGCAGTGTTCTATTCACATGTAACTCCTGAGAAAGGCAGGTGTGCCAGTCAACATAGCAGGTGCCAAACCATGGGGTGCTGAGTGCCATGAGAGAGTCAGATATTTGGGATAAAAAGAAAGGCCTTGGAATGGCATTTAGCCCATAGAGAAAAATACAATTTAATAAAATTACCTTCAGAAGAATGAATCATCTGTGATAGGCGGAGTTCAGGGCTACTGAAAAAAATATGGTTCCAGACCAGAAGGTGAGTTGTTTCCCAGGAAAAATTGCAAACATACTTTTTATTCAGTAACTGAGACTTCCTGTGCTGCTAGACTGAAAATAAAACTAAATAGAACAGAACTTGCAAGGCCACCATACTTTTATAAAATACTAGAAAAAGCATCTTTGAATAAATTTTTATTTCAAATAAACATTTTCAGCTACAAGGAAAATTCTTCATGTTGGGCTTCATATTGATTCTTGGCTTCATGTTTATGAGCTAAAAGAGCAGATGTCCCAAAGCTCAGTGAGAGGAGGAAGTTTTTGTCACACAGCTTTTTAACACATTCTAATAAGCCTTTTCACAGATTATATTTCACAATCATTTCTAACCCCATCTACCTACAAAAAAGTAGCAGGTGGTGCTCTCCTACAAGACTAACGATCTGAGAGAAAAAGTGTTCTGATTATATTATGTTTTATTTCCAAGCAATGCCATTGATCTGGAGTTCAAACTGTTTGTGATATCCTTTGTCTTCCAAGCAGAGAAAGGATTGTATTTTCGTACTGTTACTGATGTTACAAGACGAATTTTATTAGGGTTTGTGTCTGGAAGTTTCTGCTCGGTTATTTGATTTGTAGCTGCACAATATAATCCCCCTATCTCTTGAGCTAATATAAATTTCTCAGACAAAGTCAAGATTTACACTTACATTAAAGTGTAAGACCTACTAATGTATTAAACCTCACAGCAACTCAGTAGTACAGCTAATTAATATTATCACCAAACTTGTCATGTCTAATGCTTTCTTCAGAAAAATCAACTCAATCAGGTTTGCTACCTGCTCCTTTCAGACATGTTCAGAGCAGTGCCTCTGCAGAGCTGCTCTTGGGGTGCACAGACATCCACAGACCTGCTGCACGACACGTGGGGACCTGAGGAAGTTCTGATGTGTCCTTATGATGAAAAGAGACCTGTTGAAAGTCACAGTCCCCAGTGACAAAATCAGATGTCAAGTTACAGATATTCTCAATTACATAAATCAACCATCTGGCAAAAAATTAGCTATAGACATGAAAGAACAGGGAGAGTGTCCAGAAAAGGGAAACAGAGCTGGTGAAGGGTCTAGAGCTCAAGATTCATTAGGATTGGCTGTGGAAACTGGGAGTGTTTAGCCTGGGGAAAAGGAGGCTCAGAGAGGACCTTACCTGAAAGAGAGTTGTGATGAGTTGAGGGTCAGTCTCTTCTCTCAGGTTACAAGCAGCAGGACAAGAGGAAATGGCCTCAAGTTGTAGCTTGGATATTACAAGAAAACTTCTTCACCAAGAGGGTTATCAAGGGATGGAACAGGCTGCCCAGGGATGTGGTGGAGTCACCAAGCCTGGAGATATTTAAAAAGTGCCCAGATGTGATTCTTAGAGATATGATTTAGTGATGGGCTTAGCAGTGCTGGGTTAACTGTTGGACTCTATTATCTTAAAAGAATTTTTCCAACCCAAATGATTTTATGATTCTATGATCCAAGCAGAGCTCTGCACCTCTGTTTGAATTTTGCGATGCATAGTAAACATAGATGACTATCCTGTGGATTGAAAAAATTAAATCCTCAATCATTGACACCCAATTGTTGGGCCAAGCATTAGACTTCTTCTTCTAATATACACAAAATGTACATTAAAATGGAAAACAAATTGTGAGATGGCATAAAAAATTACCCAAAAGTTCCTTGACTCATAGCTAGCTGGGGATTAGATTATTTAATAAGAAATTTACTATGCTTCTGTAAAACTGCTTGTTAGGTCACATATTGCAAACTTAGAAAAGCTGCTAGGAAAAAAAAATCAAGAAATCAATTTCTAGTCCCTGTGGTGATGTATTCTAAGTGTGAAGCGTGTTATGCCTGGGGAGCACAGATTTCAACCCTAAGCAGAAAAATTCTGGCTTGTCTTAGCTTTTTGAAATATATTTTTAGTTCAGATTTTCTTATGAAGATATGCCTTACTGTGAGAATTCCATGCTCCCATTCGTATTACCAAATATCCATCTCACAGAAAATTATTATTATTGTTTGCTGCTCCAGAAGCAGATCCAAGTTCAAAAAGTTTGAGGAAATGGAAAAACTCCTTTAAGTTTTCCCTCAGAACTCATTTCAAGTTGAAAAAACGAGGATGATGAAAGGATCAGAGGGGAAGCCTTAAGAGGAGGTCACCTGGTCTGTTCAGTCTGGAGAAGACTGACGGAGGACCTCATTGTGGTCTTGAACACCCTCGGGAGAGGAAGAGGAGGGGCAGACACCAATCTCTTCACCCTATGACCAGTGACAGGACCCAAGGGAACAGCATGAAGCTGAGTCAGGGGAGGTTTAGGCTGGCTATCAGGAAAAAGCTCTTCCCCCAGAGGGTGGCTGGGCAATGGAACAACTCCCCAGGGCAGTGGTCACAGTCCCAAACCTGGAAGAGCTCAAGAAGCACTTGGACAAAGGTCTCAGGAACGTGGTGTGACCCTCTGTCCAAGGCCAGGAGTTTGAATTTGATGGCATTGAGGGGTCCTTTCCAGCTCAGCTTATCCTATGATTCTGTGACAAAAAGTAGCAAGACTTATAAACAATTTTTTTTTTACTATGACTCGTAAAAATCCAAATACAATACTTGCTCAGTAACTTGAGACAGAGTAACAGAATTATTGAATCATTTAGGCTGGAGAAAGATGTCTAAGGTCATCAAGTCCGTTAATCCAGCGCTGCAGAGTCCACCAGAGCTGTTCTACCTTACTTTTGGAAATCAATGAAAGAAAGATTCAGGATTAGATGAGAGACATCTGCTATCAGCTTCTCTCCAAGTGCTATACAACATAAAGAAAGAGGAAGCAAGAAGAGAAACCTGTGCTGTTGTATTTCGGTGTCCAAGTGCCACACACTATTGATTTACTTCCTGGAGGACCAGCAGGAAAGCAAACCAAAAAAATGTATGAATAAGCAAAGTCTATTTATAAATATATTTATATATAGCTTAGGCACAACATTTGTAGGTATGGACTGATATTCCACCTCAGTATTAAGTAGCTGTGCTGACAGCATGCTGGAGGATGACAGATGACATTGGCAGCTGCTGTAACAGGGAAGGACTTTTGCCAGAGCTGTCACAGGCGCTCAGAGCTGACAGCCAGCTCCAAGCGAGCCAGTCTGCCCTCGCCACCCCAGCGTAAGAGATACTGGGGGAAAGGTTTGACAAGCCCACGCTTCTCCACACAGGAAACACAAACAGATAGCGTGTCAGGGAATACACAGCATCTACAATTCATCCCATGGCTTAAGCAATTTTGAGTAAAGGCAACTACAGTTAGAACATTACATTTATAACAGGTCAATCAGAGATTTTTAAAAACCTTAACCAAACCAGAAGCAAAACCCTCACAATATTTCATCCTGTATGAGTAGTTAGAACTCCCTGAGTCGTCTCTTTTTCCTAAACAAAAACAAGTAATACAGGTAATAAAAAGTAGAGTATGATAAGATTTGAGATTTTTGGACTGAGAGATGTCATTATAGCGAGATGAACAAGGGAGAAGCAGGCTGACGAGAAGCTCACAAACTCTTGTCTTCCTGCTTCCAGCTTCTGAACCTGGGAAACTGGCAGAATATCTGAGAAAAGCCTCTTCAGTTGTTACCAGCTGGCAGAAACAATTTAGGCAGGTTGAGACACAACAAAAATTAATAGACTCCATTTCAGCAAGGTGACAAAATTAAAACAACATGATATAATCTTTAAAAAATAATATTAATTTAAAAGAAGAAAAGAAAAAAGTTTTAAAATCTCTACAGCTTCCAAAGGTATTTTAATTTTCAGATTTTTGCTCATGATTTTTGCTTACTCTTACTATTTTTTGTGGCTTTCTGTATAATTTTGAGCTTTGAAGAGAATTCTGTTTAGTGACAGCTGTTATTTCTTTATTGTCATTTAACTTAAGGATGAAACAGAAGAGTAAATATCTCCTCTATAATGAGATTTACAAAAAAAAATCATAAAATCTTTCAAGAAGTAAAATATTTTCTATTTAGGGGGTAAGATTAGCAATAATATTAATCTTGCCTAAAGCTTCCTTACATCTCTGAGGTCTTGAACCAACCTGCTACCAAAAATGCAAATATCTGAGTGACCTGTAACATTGATGTTACATTGATAAGATGCAGTCCTCCTGAAGACCAGACAGAAGTAAAGATAATGAGAAGGTCAAGGAGAGTGGCTGAAGAATTGGTATAACTTGTGGTGACTCTACATGGGCAGGGCCACTAGAGACCTTGAGGATGACAAGCTTCTCTAACACGATAAATATTCCAGAGTCACTGAGAAGGAACAAGATTCCTGTCATTTTGACTGTTTTTCCATTCCCAGAACATTAGAATGGTGACTTGAAGATGAACTGTAAATCTTATCAAGCCCTGCTAGGGCTGCAAAATCAAAGCCAAAATAGTTCAGTAGATATTATATAGAAGTTGCCTACATTTATGCAAGTTCCTTGATTTTAAATGCATAGGACAGGTGCCTAGGTTTGGTAAAGTTCTCATACATGAACACTCATTAATGAACATACAAAAGAAAAAGTAGTTTGACTGTTCCAAGTCACAAAACCAATGTAAAAATCTAGATTTTATTTCTCATTTTTAGAGGTGTCCAATGTCTCTACACATTCCACTTACATCATCTTCCATGCCTCACAGAACCACTTGTAACATGGAGGTTATACAATTACCTAAATCACAAAGGAATTCCAATGATGACTAAAAAGAACATACTGGGACCCCAAAGCATTCTGATAAAAAGAAAACAAAAGAAATGCAAAATACTCTGCACAAAGGTAAGTAATAATTTCTGATGTATGCAATAATCCCAGCATGTGCTAGCTAGCATCTTGCCCTACTTAATACATTAGTAATACTTTATGGTTTAACATTAGGAACATGTTTAGGTAAACAGTTGATTGCAATTAAAACCATAATTCCAAGTTATTCCCAAATCCTCATCCTCCTAGGGTTCTCATTACATGCAGCTGAGTTCACCATCTTTCCAGAGGTACCTTCTCCGAGGACTGTTATCAAATATTCATCACAAGGAGACTTAAACCTGCTCGTCTAGGAACACCAGCTTAGTTCATGTTGGAGCACAACAAAGCTCCCAAGTAAACCTTGTCTGGATTATTGATGAGAACTAGAAAAGGGGACTAGCACCAGCTGTGCAGCAGAGACACCAAGAAGAGCAGCAGCCATGACATTCAACAGAAACTGAGGTTTACCATGGCACCAGCTGTAAAGTACAGGCTAAAACAGATATCACACAGGCCAGAGCCTGTGGTACATCTACAACAAAACCAGCAAAATATGCTTTGTAAAAGCTGAAAGAGCCTGACAGCTGAAAATTGATCTTTATACCTGGCAGAACTTTTCATAACCAAGAAGACTGCTGGAGCCTCTTCTAACAGTCAGATTCTATGCTTTCAAACAAATCAAATTTTTATAAAAGCAAACAAACCAGCTCAAACCAAGAAACAAAAAACAAAAGAAGAAAATAAACCACCATAAAACAAGAAATAAATGTTGCAGTTATGCTCAGTCAAAAATTTTTAGCTTAAAAAAGTTTTTCATTATTGAAAATGGCAACTCTTTTCAAAGAGTGTCTAAAGATGTTTTTAGTGCATATCTGTTGAAACTAAGTTGAAATTCTTTTAAAAACTAGATTTTTTTTCCCCTGAAAAATGCTGGGACATTTTTTTATTTGTTTGTTTTCTGTTATGGTTTGTTAAAACTGTTTATTCTTTTTTCTTCTCATTATTCATTTATTCAAAATTTATTTCAAGTTTGGGTTTTTGTTTTTATTTTTGGTCGTTTTCTGTTTTATTTTGTTTTTTGTTGTTTTTTTGTTGTTGTCGTTTACTAGAACCTTCACAAAACAAAAAGCAACCAGGAACCTCATGATTATGAGAACTTCATGGGATACCAAGGTTGAAGTCATTGCTGTGAATGACACCAAACACTGAAAACGTGGCCCTTGCACTGCTGTGACTGACCCAACTGCTGGCTGTGCTGTTATGCAATCCCCCACTATAAAATTAGGACAGGGTTGTTGTGTTTTGGTTTTTTTTAATTCAGAAAAAACACCAAATATTCCTCAAAACAATGCCATTAATCTGGGACCAGATAGAAAGATCTTAGATAAATGCCTCAACCTCTAGGCAAATTCATGCTGGATCTGCGAAATACTCAAATTATTCTTCACAAGAGCTTATTCCAACAAATTTTCACATACTATAAAATAACTCTCTTTAAAATGAAAAAAAAAAAAAAAGTTTTGTCAGTCCTTAGCACTACTGAGTAAGAGGGCAGGGATATATGTAAATCAGCCATTAGAATAATCATGTCATAGACAATATAATAAACAAGCATATAATTTCCTTGATGATGGTTTGATGGTTACCTATTACTTTTTATAGAATACTAAATGCAATGTCCTCCAATTAAACTATTTACAAATATCTGTGAAGCTAATTATCTTCTGATCATTAACCTGGCTTCTCTGCATGTTTATTTGTTTTCAGAGGCAGTTATCCACATTAGAACAGCCAAGCACCCGAGATCTGCATGACATTGTGTTTTTCAGATTTTTCCAGGCTTATGGCTATTTCCTGATGCAATATGACAGATCTGCAGCACTTTATGCTCTGATACACTAGGAGTATCCAGCTAAAAACTTTGGTTTTGAAGGTCAAAGAAATCATAAAGATATTTACAATTTTATTAAGTCTTAAAAATATTCTGATTGTTCTTTAGCTTTCACTTCAGTGTTTGGATTTAAATTTATTTAGCATTCACATTTTTAAACTACTTCACTGAACTGGAAATCATTCAAGGCTTTTGTGTGTGTATGAGAAAAAGAACAGAGACAAGATCATTCTTAGGATTTAAAACTGATTTGCAGGATTTAACATTGTTTCTCTCCTTAACATCTTCAAAACCTCATCTTTTGTAGAGAAAAAGAAGAAAACATGATGAAAACAGGAAATGCATTTCACTGACTTCTACAGTGTAGATGGTCATGGACAGATGAGATAACATAGCATCATCTGACTTGTGACAGAAAATCTTTAAATATCTGAGATGTAGGAAATTAATTAAATTTTATTTTCCTCTGAGATTTTTGACACAAATATATCTAACCAAACTTCTCATTTGAAACCAGCATTTCATTTGCAATCTTGATGAATTGTAAAAGAGTCTATGCAACTGAGCAGAACATTGTGTATGAATTCAAAATTATTATTTAAAAATTTCCTCAGCAAACTCAGGCATTCACCTGAAATGACTTTGTGAAAATAAAATAATAAAAAACCCCCACTGTATAATGTTAATAACCAGAACACAGAAGAAGAGTGGAATGCTCTTTAACAAAAGAGTGGATGATAGCTAGCACCTTCAGCCAAAAAACCTTGATTTCCACCCTTCCTGGGAAAACTGTAGGAATTGCCATCTCACCAGTGACCAGTCAATATGAAAGCAAATTAAAAAAAAAAAAAAAAATTGATAGATTTTTTTTTTTTCTCCCCTGAAAAATGCTGGGATGTCTTTGCACAACAGCAAAAAAAAAAAAAAAAAAAAAAAAATAGAGCAGATGATCTCTTGCCACGTATTTCCAGAGACTACTGATGTTCACCTTGAAACATAAAGTGTATCAAACTCAAATCTCTGTTAATATTGACCCAAAAGTAAAGATCAGTGGTGATAAACTGTGGCACAAGAGTCACAACACATGAAAGGCATCCCTGTCTGAGTGGGACAGCACTTTTCACATATTCAGTTTCCATGATTATGATTAAGGTCTGTAGGCTATATACAAACTAAAATGTCACAGCTATCTCCTTTTATAGAGTCTTCCATGTACAAAATTTTATGGATGGAAACTTTTCTGAGCACACCTGTGGTTTGTTCTACAAGGTATTGGACAAGATTTTTAAATAGTACAAATATTTCACATAAGCAGTGACACTTTTCAGAAGAGTTTCTTAAAGCACACTGTGAATTTGGTATTAAACAATTCCATATGTTTGACTCCAATTTGTGGCTAATTGCATCTAGTGTTTTTAGCACCTTCTCCTCTGTTATGAACCTTTCAGAAAATGACTGAAGAAAAAATCATGGAGTTCAGGAACCTGCAGTTATTAAATATGCAGGTTTTATGAGCCACAAGGCAATCTCAGGGAGTGTTTTAGCATCTTTTTCTCTTTTGTTCTCACTAGCAGCAATTCCAATATGAGATCATCAAGTACAACACAATCCATCTAGCACCACCTTACAGACTTCTTTGTATATCTAATTACATGGACTCTTCTGTAACAGACTTCACTTGAGAAACTCTTTTTAATGAAGTATATTTTAAAAACATTTTATTGATAAATGATAAAATTAACATTACTTTTCATTTTAAAAGTATGTCACTTGATTTTGTATTTCTTTGCAGTGGATTCCACAAATATTTTGATGTATTCCTCTCAGATAATCTTTTAATCTATACTGTCTCCCTATAAGGTTTGGATATGTTCACAAATACTCTAATAGCATTAGCATTTAAAAATGTCCTGTATCTAAATATCATCAAAGGCTAGAAAATGTTCTATTGCTACTGATATATCATAAAACTGATAAAATCAATTAATGATTGCACTGTGTTTGTGAAAATCATTAGGAATGCAATTTCCCTCTAGTGATGAATGTTTTTTTAGTTCAAAACATCTTTTTTGCTGGCGGGAAAAGTTCAAAATTCTGATGGTTTGGAAAAAAAATCAGCAGAAGTGATAAACACTACCGTGTTCCAACTTCAATTCTTCCAAAAAAGATATCTTTAAAATACTATGAAACCATAATACAGCGTGTTTTGGAAAATTATACTTTACAACACACAACAAGGCAAAACCGTGAAATATCCCTGCAATGTAAGAATTGTATGTTTCAACAGGATCATTTCCTTCCCTGGCAGAATTATGGAGCACACAGCAGGACCCAAATGCAGCATTACCTGTGATCATTGTAATGGGGAATGTTGATAGGAGTTGCAATTTTTCCTTCTACTCCATCCCTCTTCCACCCTTGTTAAAACGTGTGACAAATGAGAAGCCCAGGCTTTCTGATGAAGAGATAATGATGGCTACATGCAGATGAAAATTTATTATCCTACCTTTGGTTTTCCCTTAAACAGACATCTTTGATGTATTCTTCCTCCTGAGCATCCCACTGCCACCTAATCTGTAGTCTTAACAGTCTAAACAAGCAGCTACTTTATTAATATTAACAAGACGTTTCAATATTTATAATACATAGCAAGACTAAGGGGAAGTAAAATGATGGGCAGCTCAGCATTCAGATGCTGAATCTAAGTGACTGAGAAAGTACATTACAAATGAGTACAGATGGATGTCAAAGAAATGCAGAAGAGAGAGGGCAGCAGGAATGTCTTTTGACTATGCTACAAAAAAGCATCCTGCTTTCTAGATATGCCCAGGTCTGCTCTGGCTTTTGGTGAGAAGTGTATTTCAGTTGTACTTTTATTATACATACTCGTATAATTTTAATTTTATATTAAGACTTTGACATGCAGGAATTTGTAACACTTTACAGATATTATCAACAAATGTCACTGGCCTGAACTTTCCTGGTCAGCTATTCTAATGCTCCGTGGAGAACCGGGAGTCAAAGTAGATCAAAACCCAACGCCAGCTTCCTTTACATAAATAAAACAAGCAATCATCTACTTTGTCACCTGATCACCCTGAAGTGTCTTACATGAATAAAATAAACTGATTTTTCAAGTTTCACAGTAAAAGTCCAGCTTTCCAAGGTCACCCCAACAACACTGAACGAGTCTCATGGGACATGATAAATATTTTGGCCTGAAAGTGGGCAGCTGAATTCCATTCACCAGACATGATGGGAACTATTCACAATAACACGGATCCAACAAGATTCCTGTACTGCACAGTGAAAATACTGAGGCTGCTTTACTCACTGTCTACATGAAGTTCAGTCTCTTTCATGCAGGACTCTGACCCAAAGTCCAGATGTTACATCCCGTGTGTCAGGCAGTTGGATATGGCTTAAGGTCCAGCAGCCTGGTGCCAGCTCCTCCAGCCAAAGGCTGGGCCTCAAATGTCCAAACCCACAGTGCCTCCTTTTCCTTTCACCTTCCCAGAGCACACAGCAGCCTCCCACTTCAGGAGTTATGACACCTGAGTCAGCTGTGTCCTCACCCTTTTCACTCTATGGAGAAAATGAACAACAGGATGAGCTAGGTAGCCCTCCTTCACAGCTGCTTGGAAATAAATTCCTTAGGATATATATTCCCTATTCATGTTAAATTTTGTCTTAAAATTGCAAAGAAAGTCTTTGTTTCTTCTCTTAACTTTCCACATCACCCTGAAGACCCTTTCTTTGAGATGAATCCCACCCTAAGGGAAGCCACTGTTTCCATCTCTTTGTTTAATTTGTAGTAATGTTACTTATCTAATCCATGAAAAAAGTTGTTGCCCTGTCTTTTTCTTTCTATATATATATTTATTTTTTTTTAATAAACACATGTACCTTCCCAATAATAAAAAAATAGACTTTAAAACCTTCTTACGTTGGTTGTTTGGGATTTTTTTATCTTTGAGGAGGATGTAAACATATTCCTTTTTCAGATAAATCAATTAGTTCTTCTGCTGTAAAGAAATGGGTGGCATTCTCTCTGTTTTTGAGTGAGCAGCTCCTTTGTTAAACACCTAGCAAAACTCTGGAACTGGATTTCTTTGTATTTTGTGAAAGATTTTAATAATGCAGAAAAAAGAAACTAATTGTGTTCAGTTTAGCATGATTGCCAGTTTTTAGCACAAAACCAATCATTACAAGAACAAAATGAGAAATACACTGCATGTGCAACAAATGAAAATTGAATTACATCTTCAGGGAGTATCTGCAGGTACACACAGCCAAACCACTCTGCCCAAACCTCCTATTTTACTAGGACAATTTTTATTTGTTTGATTTTATTATTTTACAGTTTTCATATACCACTTAAGCAACTCTGATTGCAGCATGTTTCTCTTGCTCTTAGCTCAGAGAGAACAAGCAGATACTGACAAAAGCTCCCCTGCTCAAAGCTGTTCTGCTTCAGAGGACGCATATCCACGTTCGGGGAGTCCTGAACTTGAGCTGGTAGGATCAATATTTCAATCAGTATCAACCGTGCCGACAGAGATTGGGAACCAAAGCTTCCTCACATCCTTGCAGGCAGACATCAGGGAAAGGAGCTTATTCTGCTGTGCAGGCGTGCCTCATGTCTCACATTTTTTTCCTTTTTTTTGTTTTTTGTCCTTCAGCTGTTTTGCCAAAGACATTCATGTCAAACCTGCTTGTACATTGTTACTTACTATCATTTCCTTTCTCACTGCTGTGTTCTGCAAAGGGCTAATTATGTATCAGTTTCTGCAATGCTAATGTAGGAAGTATAACCACTTGTGATACCTTGATGACTGTTCTAAGTTAATTTTGGAGGTGCATATAGTAATTATTTTTTTTTACAAAATTATGTCAGCTCTATAAAAAAATCTAACCTGAGGAGCAAGCTCAGAAACAGCAATAGGCTACAGAACTTCACGTACCTAAGTGGTTTAAATCCAGTGGTGCTAGATTAAAGCTAATACCCACGTGAAGACTGTTATAACTAAAATATTACTTGCCCCAACATCCAACAATTTCTCTTCACTCAGCCTTGTCCCATGTAGCCGTATCCATGGCCAGCCTCCATCCTGCACTAGTTATTTCTCTCCGTTGTGGGCAGTGCACAGGTCACCTTTTAGAAGGCTGAAACAGACTTGTCAGGTGGATATTTTCCTCTTGTCCAACAAGAGTTTAGAGGGTGGTAGCAGGAGGTAGCAAAGTCTGCACATGATGCAGACCAATTTCCCAGTGTGGAAAGTGCTGCTACAGATAACCACAGCTTAGCATTTTTCATCCCAAGGCTCACAGAAAACCTGCTTCCCCTTCACCACACGGTAAAATGTCAGACATGACCTGACAAGAAGAGCAAGTTGCCCACAATAAATTAGGAAATACTGCTGCCAGTGGGAGAGTAATGACTAGGAAACATTGCCACAGCAGGGCTTGTGCTGGACAGAGGTTAGAGTAAGATATCCTGTAACAATCCTTGAGTCCTTTTCCC
Source organism: Poecile atricapillus (assembly GCF_030490865.1). Classification (NCBI taxonomy): domain Eukaryota; kingdom Metazoa; phylum Chordata; class Aves; order Passeriformes; family Paridae; genus Poecile; species Poecile atricapillus. The sequence goes on from NC_081249.1 coordinate 108,783,797, forward strand.
AGGCAGTTTGGAGACAAACGACCAAAATTTGACTCTAGAGCAACAGTTTCTGAAGAAGTGAAACATTTATCGATCTTAGCCAGAGCTTAAAATAAGAAAGGAAGGAGCATCTGAGAGTTGCAATGCTGGATAATTGCTTGATAAATTATGCTAATAAAAAAAATCTATCCTCTAGCTCCTGCCTTCTTTCACTGCCCATTCACAAAATGGACAGAGCAGTACTGGTATGATGAAGAATGAATCTTTGCACTAGAGCTATTTTTATCATAGCTTTGGTGTAGACAAACATCTTCAGCTTCAAAACTACCATTTTGCCTTCTTTCACAAACAGCAGATCAAGTGGAATTGCCTGTAACAATGCTTATTTGTATTGCAAAATGAGGCTTTTATTACTTCCAGTAAAATAAACTGAATCAGCTATTCTGCAAAATTTTCTGTAGCACATTTATTTTTTTCTAAAAAGAGAGGGATAGTCAAATCCCATTTTAGAAAACCCAGCCATGTAATGTAAACCCAAACTTGTTTGAGAGAGAAGTTAAAGGTCAGTTCTCAGTAATTGTTTAGGGAAGGATTAGAATCAAGTTAAAAAGCCTAGTTTGCTGTTTTCCTGGAAATGTTGTTTTCAGCTCCAAGCATCATTTTGAATGAACTGCCTTGTCATTGGCACAGAAGATAATTATCCCAGTCCCACCCAAAGAACTGAGCTTGAGCCAGCAGGGACAGCTGAGCTCAAAATTAAACAAATGCCTTGTTGAAACTGAAGATATTGTACCATGCTTCCAGTAAGATCTTATTGAGTTTTTAGCCACTTTTAAACATTCTAGAGGATGTCACATGCCACTGACCTACAAGCAATGTGTAGGAAGGGCAACACTAAACAATCTTAGCCAGTTAACATCATGAACAGGACTTTTACACAAGTCTCATTCAGAGGGGCCAATTGAAAGTACTACTTATAAATAATTTCCTCCATGCCATCAGAGGATGTCAAGCCTGAAAACTATCTAGATGATGGCTTTTTCAGAAAACCTATAGTCATGAACAAGTGAATTACAGTAAAAATACAGTACTGAACAAAATTAACAGCATAAAAATTATTGTGTCATTATGTAACTTACTTCTTATGGTAAACTTTGTCCTGGCCTCATGCAATGTCACAACTGAGTGGGTACAGAAGTAGAATAAACCAGTATGCCCAACCCTAATAACTGCTTAGACTAATCCCAGTTTTAAAAGAAGTGATTTTTTTTTTAAATTTTGTTTTTTAGCTAACTCATTGCCAAGATAACATCCTTTATTAAGGAATCATTTAAAATGGAGTCATTGTGAGGTTTAATTTAGAAGCTCATCAAAAGTCAAGCCTGAACATGAAAACTAGATTCACACATCCAACACTTACCATTTGCAGAGACAACATCATTTCTTTTCCATTAAAGTTAATTATTTGTATGCAAGAAGTCTTTTCAAAGCTGAAAGGAAGTATTAAACCCAGTAATCAACATGTCCTTGAAATTTATCTTTTAGACAGTCATCTGCAGACAAACAACATATGCTTATGTCATACAAATTCAAAGAGAGTCTCTAAAGCCCCAACACACTGGAGATACTGAGAGAGACACATATTTTATCCACTGAGTTGCACCTTTACAACTCCACATATCCTAGGAGATAACATGTAATTTAAAATATATTCAACATGGTGAATAAGAATGTTTCATATTCAGGTTATCTGACATGACCAGAGGACCTGCAAGAGTGTTGTCTGCAATAGACATGAAAGACCATCTGTACTTTGAATTTGACAAATATTTCATTAAAACTTATGATAAAATTCAAAATTTAGGTATGTTAAGTGATTGTTTTATGGAGGTCCTAGTCAAGAAGTAACCAGGTGATGACTAATAGCAAGGTGTGGCTCTTGAGCTGTGATTAAAGAGCTGCTCTGCATAACTCAGGGAGACAAAAACATGCCCAGGTTGGATACCAATAAGAATAAACTGACCTGCAAAGTCTGCAATTACTTGGCACTACAAAATGTGAAAAAAAGAGTAACAAAGAATAAGGAAGTTGTTAAAATCTGTGAAGGGTAGTCAAAAGAGTAAATTACTATGGTAGGCTCAAAATGGTTACAAAACATATTAGAGGCATAAGTCATAGGTATACCGACTTAAAAAAAAATTATGAAGTTGAGAAAATATAGTTAAATATCAAAATAGGAGAAGGTAGCAAAAATCCATGTCTGCTTTCAAATAGTGAAGGTGTGTGCAAATGAGGAAGGTAGAAATGTTCTTAATCTTTATCAGGTTTTAGAAGGCCAAACATGAGCTTGAAAAACATATTTCAAAGAATGAAATCCAGATAACACATATTAAAACATTTTTAAATTTTCAAACACATAAAAAGAAAGATGCCTGCAAAAAGACCACAAAAAAAGTAAAACATTTAAGCGTATCTATTTTTAGCAAAATAGATAACGCTAAAATTATTATTTTTTAATCTAGGCATCCACTTAGACGACTATTGTGAAAAAACCTTCTTTTGCAAGGTAAATATCAATGTTCCATGCCAAGCTGAAATACTGGTTGAAGAATTTATTAAGTTGACAAAATTATTTTTCAGTAGCAGATGGCATAGAATTCAAAAGGGAATCAAGGGTTAAACAGCTGGTCTCTTGCTCATAACAAAGAATTGAATTAGTGAACATTGGAATAAAATACATTGTGAAGGTTCAATACAGATCTTCTAAAGAGAAATATTTCCTTCCAAATTATAGAGGTCTTATGAAGAAATGATCAAGTATAGTGATAAATCAGATTTATATATCATCCCCTTGGAATGCCAAAAAGTGTCTCACAGGCTCAAAACTGAACAGTTCTAGGCATGGGATGATGGCATATGTCTTCACACAGTTGGAAAACAGAAACTTAAAGAAAAGTGACTGGATTTTACAAAGTTTGAAGTGTCAATGGGGAGTTATACGAGTTATATTCATAAATTGATACAGAAACCTGGATGAAGGATGTAGCATGTTGATGATACTGACATATTCACAGTAGCAAAAGCAATGACTGCTTTCAACAAACTAAGAAGCTTAAAAGATTCTGCTTTGGGCCAATAAAATTCATCATAGATAAATAAAAAGCTATTTGTGTATGGAAAAAAAAAATCAGCTCTATAAATACATTTAAAAGCTCTGCCCAATCAGATAAATCAATGAAATGATCATTGGAAATTAAAAAAAAAAAAAAAAAGGGAATAATTAGGAAAGAAACAGAAAATAAGACATTTCATTATGACTATGTAGAAAACTGTGCTGGACCTTCCTGTTAAATGCTCTAAGTTCTTACATCAAAAATGGCACACTGAAAATGAGAAGTTTTACAGGAGAATGGCAGTGATTATCAAGGTAAGAAATGTTTCTGTGCAAGGAGTGACTAACAGACTAGGACCCTTCAGCCTGAAAAAGACATGGCAGGTACGTGGCACAGATGCACAAAGCCATGAGCAGAACATGCAGAGCTTGCTCTCATCCCAGAAAGGGCTGCTGTGCACAAAAACTAGTGTACAGTTAAAGGAAAAGTGAAATCCTTTGGAGGTGGAAAAATGCCAAGTGTTGATACTCCCTAGGAAAGCCTCTGACCAGAGGCCATGGGATTTTGGGACAGCGTTCCAGGAAATGCCATTACACTTTTGCCATTGTTCTGGAGATCCACTGCTGGCCTTTGTCAGACAGAAGACTTTCAGACATGGTCTGAGCTGATTCGGCCTCTCTCATGTCACTCATGAAACACTGAGACCATTCACTACTTCCAAACTGAATGAAATCTTTGACTGCAGCCTCCATCAGTGTGGAGTCTCATTTTCTTCTTTGTACATTTAATGTACCCAGAAAAGAAAGACAGCACTAGATACATTTAACTAAATACATAAGAAATGGCTGGAACAATATTTCATGTCAGTTTGCACAATGAGCAAAATGTATTTAAAGAAATCTCTTTCTTTTCTTTCTAACCATTTAGGTATTGCACAGTCACTTCAAAGGAGCTGATAGCATCAGGCAGAATTCCAGCTGTGCCTTTCCTGAAACCAGGAAATAATGTGTAAGCTTGTTCATGGAATAATGAACAAGCAATTAACAGAACCAAGACAGTTTCCAAATGGATCTTGTCTCTCTTCACGTATCAGTGGTGCACTTAAAAAAATCTGTAGCTATTTTCACCTACCCTCCAGTTTCTCCAGGACTGACTTTTAGTGCATTGGTTCAGAACTACTGTGCTCCTTACAGGGTGAGGTGAGCTCCCAAAACTATGATCTGATAAAATTCACAGTAAATAGGAATGTTCAGGTTATCCCCTCTGTAACATCTGCATCACACTGGTTTGTACTTTTGAACAAAAACTCTTAACAGATGTTCCCATATATATGAATGCTTCTGTAGAGCAGTTAAGACTGCTTAGAAACACTATCATAATCCACTAGCCATAAGGGAAAATGGAAAATAAAAGTTTTAATAGATGGTACTTAAGGTACTCTTCAATGTATTGGCTAAAAAAAAAAACCAAAAAAATCTTTATTAGATTTTTAAAATAGGAATTATCATGCAATGATGATAAAAATGACTGAAGAAATTAATTTAAAAGTAATTATTTTAAGTATTATGCAACTATATTTCTACAGCTATAAAAGATATATTACAAAACATGAAGAAATCACACAGCCTTTGGAACTCATGAACTCAGTAACTTAGAAGCTAACTCCATCATCTCTGATTTCTTCTCTTCCTCTCAGTTGTGCAATTCTGTTCTGTAAATCTCTCAGAATCTAAGAAAATGGACCAAAAAATAAGTATTTAAAAGTGTTCTGTCTTAGAAATATCAAACTTGCTTTCCATTATGAAATCCTGGAAGGGTAAGGAACAAAATAACTAATTTAGCCAGGAGACTATCACTTACCTTGGGTACCTGCTGACTCTGACTGTTCTCATGGGATTTAAGAGGTGTGCTGGAGGTCTCAAAGATAAAAAAAGCAACAGGATCACTGTATGAAATAATTCTGGAAAAAAAAAAAAATCTCTCTAATTTCATCATAGCTTGTGTCTATTGCTGTTGAATTTTATGCTTTCACAACATTTTAGTTGATTTGACCCTTTTGATACCAGAGCACATTGCAATAAAAAGAGATGCATTTCTCAGTGAGGAAATGGCAAAGCTGTGGCAGCTTCACATCCTGGTTGTTAAAACAGAGCTGATGAAACATTCTGTTTGTTGTTTGGTAGCTTAGCTACTTCATCAGGCATTCTGCTTATTTCCGCTCATTACTGGAATTATGCCTTTCAGCTATGGAGACCAAGAACATTAATATATGATTTAGGCAATGAGAATATTAAAAGTGTGTGTGAATGAAATACTGACTAGGCTAAAAAAGAAAATGGGACAATGCTGAGCATTCTCATTCTCATGGATCATCATCCGTATCTTGCACACTGTTTTAAGGATACATGTTCAAAACAAGGAATAAGGCCCTTTTTTTTTTTAATATATATATATTAGCAGAAGCTCTACATAGCCTTTCCACCTGGAAAATAAGGAAATAAATGAACATTCTGCATTTTCCAGTTTCCTGAATGATACAAGGAATAACATTTTATTTTAGAATTCCTTGATCTTTAGTTTCTGTCACACACTAGTTTAACCATTACATTTTGGGGTTTTTTCTGACTTGTTGACTGCAACACCCCTGAACCTAAAGGGAAAAAAAAAAAACCCACACACACCCCAAAAGAAACAAACACCTTTCAAAACATTTGGGAGTATCATTCCATGATGAACACGAAGAAGACCATATATCTGAATAGACAGGTATATAATGACCATTACTAATATAGGATTGAAATGCAAGAACAACAAAACTTAATGTGACTTAACTTTCATCCCTAGCAATCTGATAAGAAAAATAGCTGACTTTTCAGATTGAAAGTCAAAATATTATTTAAAGCTCTGAATGGATAATTTTACTTTTTATGAGTATTTTTATTTCTTATTTCTAAAAGATAAAGAGTAAATTAAGTGATTTCTGTTTCATTGACTTTAGCATTTTATGCTAAGAAACTAGTCTCAACACTGCCAAGTAATAACTTCAAAAATTCCCGAGCATACGAATTTTCAAAGCATGGATTAGTAAAATGAATCAGAATTGTCATCACTGCTCCTGCTAAAGGTAATGCAAAACAAAACTCCCACGATCCTTAATGAGATAAAATTAGGTCAATGCTGAGAGTTCCCATTCCTGTGAAATGAAAAAGAACAACACCACCAATATTTTTGCTATAAATCCAAAGGTGATAAAAGGAATCTGCCATGCTTTTCCTGGCATGTTCAGGCATAGAAAAGAGAACATGGTTGGGCCAGGGAAAACACCACCTTCTCCATAAGCAGCAGGGAACAACTGTGGGATGAAGATGCACAAATGTGGAATGATGAAGGAAAGCACAGATCCTCCTGTCATTTCAGACCTTGATGAAAGAAAAATATACAAGTCTGGCAAAGTGACAAAATATATGGGGCACGTAGATTTTAAGGATTTTTGTCAGCTATTCCATGTGTGTAGCTCTGATCAGATATACAGATGGAGAGCACAATGCTAAAACACGATGAGTGAAGATGAGCTTTAATTAGGGTTAAAAAAATGGAGATGATCTGGCAAGTATACAATGTTACAGGAACATCAATTTTATGGTTTATTGGATTGCTATTGCACCCAGGAGGCTGTCCTTGACCTAAATAGCAAGCTCCAACAAATACTTTATTTATATATATATATATATACACAAACACATGTGCTTGCATCTATTAATACGTAAATGATTTCTTTTTTCCTTCTAAATAATAATAGCATTTTCTCTAGCTACTGTTAACTCTGAATTTCTTACAGGCCTCATGATAGAAATTTACCTGGAAAACTGATTTAGAAAACATAATTCTTTAAGCTTTACATCTTTTTAAGAAACATCATGAACAAAGATATGATAAAGATAGACAAAGAAATAGAAAACAATATTATAGAAAACAGAGAGAAAGTTGTGGATGAGGAAATAGAGCATAAGTCTGATAAACAGGGAGTATTATAACTGTGAATGACCTTAAAAATAAGAAAAAGTGATCTGAATTGAAATTGCTGTGAATTGGAAGCCAAAAGATGGATTTGAGGAATGCAGATATTATTGAAGTGGTAATAAAAGTAAACGAGATTAGTACTGAGAGTTGTAGTATTGTGTTTTTGATTGACAGGTAAGGATGGTGCTATTCCATCACTATGAGAAAAAATAAAGAATTAGGAAGAGTACAGGAGAAAATTAAATTCTGGATGGATAGGCAAACTTTAGGAAACCAGATGCTACAGAGGTTATGGGATGGGGGGGAAAAAGCCTGAAAGGATAAGGATAAATTGGTTCTGGAAATATAATTTTCAGATTACTACATAGCTTGGGAATGTATCCAGCAATCAGACTTAGTGTTACAAAGATAGATGGCTGAAGTAAGACTTACTGTGTTGTTGTATCTTCCTTGATTTTCTGGGAAGCAGAAGTCTAAAATTTATCCCAGAATAAATATCCTTCTTTCAAATTGCACCTGGATATCCTAAGAAACAAAGCTTATTCACAGGCTTGCTGCCTACCTTCCCTCTGAAAACCTTTTCAATAAATCACCTAAATCCAACTGTGTAAGTCTGGTTGCATCAGAAACATTAAGTCTGAGAAAATCAGCCTCTGAGTAGGAAAAAAAGATTAAATTTGTATCCCTGTAGAATGACCAACTGTTTGAGTTCTCATTCATCAGCTGGTCAGCCAAACAGCCACACATATTCATTTCAATAAATGAGCTTAGTAGCAGCCTGAAAGAAGTCACAAAGTACTTTTCTATCCACCTGGGGATTTGGACACCTGGGAAGGTCAAGGTACAGTGGAAGAACAAAAAGAGTAGAGGAAAAGAGGAAAAAAAAAAGAGAAAAAGAGCAGGAAAAGAAATCATCCATTAGACATAAACTCTTAGAAAAAGAGAATCATGAGTTGCAATGCTCACAAAACAACTTCCTCTAGAAGATTCTCCCTTTGAAGTGTGTATAAAAGAGAAAACAAAGGAAAAATAGCCATTACCCTCTTTATGAGCTGTTTTTCATTCTCTGATGTTGACAACTTAGATCAATCACAGATGGATCAGTGTCCAGGTCTGCTCACTCTGCATCCAGTACATTTGTATTGTACACTTCATATCTGTATTGTGCTTAAAGTTTCTCTTTCCCTTGAATCAGTCGTGACCTGCATGAGACAAGATTCCAGTCTAGACACTTCTGGTAGGTGTAGACTAAAAACTCCAGACCCCTGGTGCTCACTCTGAGAACCTGTGTAGAAGGCAGGTCCAGTCCCACCATCCTCATTCCCCCAACATCCCATTGCTGCTCTTTTGTCACCTGTTAAAGTAGCCTGGTAGTAATCAATTGTTGTGAGGCACAAATGAAGACAAATCTTAGAAGCTAAGAAAAGGTGTTATTCTGTGAGCTGGGGTGGTGCTGCCAAAATACCCAGATGTGCTGATTAAACTCTTCTGTAATAGACCTCTGTAAAGTGCAGTAACCCAACTAGTAAAGCAAATTTTAGCAAACATTACATTGTACAGAAACTAAAAGAGCTTCAAGTTCCTTTTTCTGAAAGAGGAACTGAAAAATTCATACACCCCCACCTGTTTTTTTTTTTTTGGTTTTTTTAAATATAAAATGTAATCTTTAAACAAATTGAGTTCTAATTTACTTGTAACATTAATTGATGTTGCCTAGTAACAGTTTACATACAAAATACCTACAGTATCACACATTTATATGCCCAATCCTCAACACATACATTATTCAGTGACTGGGAGAAAAATCCACTGCAGAGTAATGAATTAACAATCCAAAAATAAGGAATCAATGCAGTTAAAATGGCTGAGCATGTAGCTAATGATATTCTCATGATCCAGATCTGGTATTTGGACAAATAGAAAAATTCTATAAATTCCCTGATGGACTTTAAGACATTTAGAGGTCAATAAATGGTGAGTGCCCTTCCACTTCAGTTAAGCAAATACTTGTTTCTAGTTAGAAACAAAGATTGGCATTATGGAATGAACTTTGCTTCTGTTCAACGGCTGCATATTTACATTAAAACAGGCATTCTGCATCCTCACTGATTTCATTGAGACTTGGCAAAATAAGTTCTGATTTATATTTGGATTCTAATGAAGGTAACCAGATGTTGTTATTACTGTGGCTGTAATGCAGAAAGACATTCTTTTTGGTTCCCAAAATCCCCTCACATACTATGTACTAACACAGCACTTAAATTGCTATTTTGGAGGTCTTCCTTGGTGGTGGGGAAAGTATTTATAGGTAGAAGGATAGTGAAGATAAGGTTGGAGTTATTTTAGCCCTCATGTGTTACACATTTTTGGAGGTGTTATAAGGGGGTGGGATTAACATTCACATCACTGCAGGTTTCAGAAATCAGATAACATCTTTACAGGATTTATGATACCTCTTGAGCTTCCCAGCTATCATGTAAAATTTTTATGCAGATATGTCCTGTATCATTCTTGAAAGAATAAAGTAAATCTATTTCCTATTTTAGGAAGGATGGTTGGGGATCTGGATCAACAATTTTCCTCCATTTTCTAGCAATTTCCTCCCTCAATATTTATATTACCCCTGTTTTACTCTTTCAAGTGGGCTGTAGAACAAGTCTCCTCTACACAGTCACTTTTCAAGAATACTTCACAATTCACAGTTTTGATGTTTATCTCTGAGTGGATAAAACCTGCAGTTTCCGTCTTAAGCTACCTCTGCACCCATTCTTAAATCCAGCTAATTCTGAAATACATTCCCAGTCATTAACCAGAGCTGAGTAAAAAAAAATCCTGTATAGTCACATCATGCTATAAACAGGGACCTGGGGGCTGGAATTTTGGAAAGCTTTTAGCAGCTTCTAAACCAGGGAAAGCAAACCAGCTTCCACAGGTGACATCTTCTTGTGTCTGACTTTTATGAGATGGTGATGATGTGATGCTGCCCAGTGATATGGCTTCATAGTTTCTGGCTGACACCTAGATTTGCAAGGACATGAGCTAAGATTTGGTTAGTGTCAGCTGTAGCTGACAAGAGTGAAAACACAGATGCTAGCAGTTCAGGGCAAAGCATCTTGCCACAAAAGCTGGTGCCTTGGTATGTGTTTGAAGTTATGTGGAACTATCACCAAACTAAAACTTTGTGCTCCTTTCCCTTCCCTGCTCTGCTGTTCTCTCCATCCATGTGATGCAACAGTCTCACCTCACCCTGGTACCTTCTTGTGCTGACAAGAGCACAGAGTAAACAGGGGTAAATATTTTGGTGTCTGAAACCCAAGTTCCAAGGCTCAGGGTCTGGTGCAATCAAATCCTTGCTCCAGGAGAACGGCTCACATTTGACAAAGCTTCACTGTGCCCTGGGGGTGTGCAGCATGGCAGAAGAAGAGCTTTCTTTGTCTATAAAACAGTTTAATTGTTCTGAAATATTTGTTGTCACGTTGTTAAATATTTCATTATTGTAGCAAAACTGAAGTTATTTTGTTGAAATTTTAATGGATTTCTTATTTTGACTGCTCTGGCCAGGAATCCACAGTTATTTAAATCCAGCATTCATGACATGATAATGACTGTTAAAATTTTTATCCAGAGTGCAGAATTTTGCCACTAACAAAAGAGTGTTTCTTCAATTTTTTTCTTTTTTACTCTGTGGTGCAATAATATATTCTAGTGTTATGAAGACCAAAGGACTCATAGAGTAGTATAAAAAGCTTTATGTAAACTATACTATGCAAATACTTCATTCACTGAATTACTCCCCAGAGTTATCCAACATTTCAGCTTCAAGATTCCATGTAAGGTACACAAGGCATTGCAGCCTGAACCCATCTCACACTGTTGTTACTTTGGATTTGTACCCTCTTGCTTGTATGCTGCATAAATTTAGTGCAAGATTTCTCAGTTATAAAACAGTCTAAACATGAGTCTTTTGAGGTAAAGAATCTACCTTTTACTCTCTAAGAGAATTTAGTTGCAAGGATTCACTGATATTACAGAATGAGACCAAGAGCAGAATTTGTCCTATTGTCTGAGAACTTTTAAAAGCTGAAATTCTGTGTGAATTTAACCAAAGAGAAAAAGTATTAATGAAAGTCTTACCCATTTTATTTTTGTAAGGAACTTGGGTTTTAAGTCTCAAGTGTCCGAAAATACAAAAGCTTCATGGAAATTAAACTACTGAGAAAAAACACAATGAAAAGAGCTTTCCTTGAGGTTTGGATGGATTTGGGGTTTTTTTCCCCTTTTTCTGTCTTGCTCCAAAAATGTGCTTTCAGAGCTTTCTGAATATGTAACAGTTTAATCTTGGCTTATAAGGGGAAAATTAGTATTAGACTCCAAGGGTCAGCTTCCATATTCAGTTATTTCAGTTCATCCTAATTTAAGTCAGAGATTGTTCATAACCCGTGTAAAACTAAAAAGAATTTAGATTTAGACAAGGAGGTTCAAAAAATGGGTATAACACCCAAAGGATAGAGGATAGGATTTAAAAAGTAATTAAAAAAATAATAAATAATAATAATAATAATATAAAAAATAATAAAAAGGTAAGTGGACTTACCCATTAAGTGAATCAAACTCTATACTGGGAGATGCAAATGTGAATGCTTATGTCACACCACTGCATCTACACTCAAAACCAGGAATTACCCAGAAACATCTACCCATTCCTTTTTTAAAGGGCTGCAATATTTCAATTATGACAAAATAAAACCACAGATTTATATCCATCAAGAAATGTAAATAATTAATACTTCCTACAGTGCATGACCAACAATGCCATTTTGGGAAGGGGTGGGAAGTGAAGAAAAAGAGAAATGGAAGAATTATGTTTGCTCATCCAATTCATTAATTCTATTCCCCAAAGGCACTTTACTACTTTTTAATTGCAATTACAGACACACCTATGCTGGCATGTCCTACAACCATTACTTTCAATGGTTCCAATTTTCCCTTGTCTGCAAATTTCTACTTTTTACGAAGTCAGGATGATATGGGTGCTTCAAGTTTGGTTGTTCCATAGAGACAAGAGTTTAGACTTCAAACAGAAACCTTGCTTTAGTCTTAACTGATGAAAAATTAATGGTTGCCTGTGGGTTTTTGTAAAGAATTCCTATCTGTTACAATTTAAAAAGTTTAAAACCCAAGTGCATCAATCCTTATTCTCAATAAAATGGCAATGGGCAACTGAAAAGATCTCACAGAGTTGCACCTACATATTTTTTAACATACTTATATTAAATACATTGTGGTGAAAACCATATCCATAGACCAAATAGCAACTTCAGAGGTTTATAAATATCCTATAATTCCTATTGCCATAACCATTGACAAAAAGCCTTGGGGGAGGATGATGATGAAAAGAAATATTTATACTAGTAAGGACTGATATCTACATTAGTAGGTAAAAAAGACAAAAAAGACTAAAATTCAGTTTTTTAAGATTAATTTTATTGTACCCTCTATTTTTCACCTGATATTTCCTATGATAAATTGTCATGTTGGCCTATCCTGGATAAACTCCACCTCACAAAACAGGGCCCTTGGAAAAAAATGACTTGTTTTCTGAAAACTGAAAATGTTTTCATGTAAAACACAAGTGTTTTACTGTTAGTAGCAAAATATGTTTGCAAATACTTCTAATAGTTAATTTGTTTTAAAAATACTATGGTGATTATTGCTTTATGTCTCTGGTTTCAAAAATAACCAGCGTCACAGATGAAAAACATTCTTTTTTTTTTTTCTCTCATTCTTTCACTTTTGTGTTCACTACAGTAATGACAGATACACATAGGGATGATTTGTAATTAAATTAAAATCAGCAACAAAAGGTGTGTAAAATGCATTTACTCCAAAACAATAAACAAGCAGATGATTAATTGCTTGCAATATGCCTACCTTTGATGTGTGAAAATAAAGATGATGCAGCACCTGATCACCTTCTAATCAATTCAACATCCACCCAGTAGAAGAGCACATAATTTACTGCCAATTTAGACAGGTTCCATGGAAGAATTTCCAAGACCTGTGGTGGAAAGGCACCAGAACAGAAAAAAAATATTATATTCATTTCAGTTTTTCAGCCTCTATTACAATGACTTAGACCCATTTCCACAGAAGGAAAATATCCCCCAAATGTCTATAATTCAAATGATGTGGTAGAGCAAAAGGTAGAACACATAACTACTCGTTTTTAGACACTCTGATAACAGAAAAATATAATCACCATTGGCACAATGTATGTCTTTAGTCATGATTTGCCATAATTTCCTATCTATTCACAGAATTAAACTCACACAAACCACAAATAAATAAAATATGGAAGAGCCCCTTAGCAGTGGCATCTAATTTCACTGACATTGTGTTTTGAATCTCTGAGCACTCTCTTGAATTGCACTGTGGCACAGTAAGACTTATTAAACACACCAAGCATACAATTATGTGCACAATGAAAACAAAGAGGAAAAGATGTGGTAATAACAAATACCATTCCTCCTGTGTGCAAAATTCTATCACTCTGCTTGTAAGTCCAAAAGTGTAAGAGTTCACCCTACTTAGGTTTTTTTTGGGTATGTGTAATATTTACAGAGAAAGCTTGGATGAGTGTTGATTTTCTTTGTTTAGTTGGAGAAACAGCTCCATTTAAGTGGTGAGAGATGATAATACAGATCATCTGAAAGCTTGTTGAGGTTTAATTCTTTATGGTATTCATTTAAATGCATTTCTGTCAAAGCAATAATTTACACTCGATTTCAGGAAGGTTGCAAGCCAAAATCTAAATTCAATAGATTTGGGAAAAAATATTTTTTTTCCCCCACACAAACTTTATACTTATGTCTGGAATGCCAGAAATTTGAGATTTTGAGATGTGAACAACTGAATGCAAAGCAATGTAACAGTGCAATTCACAGTAAATTGAACAAATTGGGTTTTCTAACAGTGCTAAAAGATTTACACCCCATCCCCACATGCATCTTTACTCTCTCTTTACATCTTCCACACTCCCTTTTGTAACTGGATGTAGAGAATAAAGAGGAGAGGGGATGTCAAGTCACTACTAGTTTCTACTTTTGTTTTCTTCTAGTAGCTGTGGGCTTTAAGAGTTTAATAGCAAAAAGATAAGTGTGCAAATGTTCATAAAATAGGATTTCACCTTCAAGCCCGCATAATGTCACATGATACAGGCATCATCTATAGTTGTAGATTTTCACAAATTCAGGAAAAAAGTATATTTGTGTAAACACATTTAATATTAAAAAAACCCTAACTAACTAACAAAACAAACAAAAAAAAAAAACCACAAACAAACCCAAACACATTTTGCTAAATATGAAAATGCTTAAGATATGAAGACTAGCAAAAGTAGCAATGCTTTCATTCCTAAGCAGAACATGAAAGCTCAGTGAAATGCAGGGAGATAACTTACATTATGACTACAGGCAACTGGTGATGCTAAAATCTGCCTAGCTCCTTGGAGACTGGTTGCATTCTTTGCCTATCAGATGACCACTCGAGTTTCACAGACTGCTCTACAGCTCTTTTTTACAATAGCGAGCATTCTGCCCAAGCCCTGGCAAGTTGTCACTGATTGTTTAAAATGTTCTGTATTCAGCTATTCACGGAATGATTCACTGGCTTTTCAAGCTATAAGCCAGCCTAGTGTGTCAAATATGCTTCTGAAGATAAAGGCATTTGTAAATGTAAAGGCATCTGTAAACGCAAAAGGTGTTTAACTATGTATGCAGCCTTTACAAAGCACAGGCAGCAAGCGTGAGACTGCTCCTGGGGAGAGAGAAAATAATTCAGCATCACTTTTCCTCTTTCTGAATTCAGACTGCAAAATAAAGATTTAGTAGGCTCCCACATAATGAAGTTAGGAATTTTAACAATACATCAGTGCTGGCCTACCACTATTTCTCTATTTTCTGCACCACAGAAATGTTAGCACTGTGTCTCCCAAGGAGCTATGATCCCTTTACAGTGTGAAAAGTGTATAAATACAGGGGCTGGGAGGCCTCAGTGGGCAAACCTACTGGCAACAAAACAATAAACACTGGCATATATTTACAGACATAAAATCCTGGCTTGCATTTGAATTAATTTACTCAGAGAAAAGAAAAGAACCAATGGTTTGAGCAGAGGAAAAGGGCAGAGAGATCCTAACATTTCAATATTTAATTACTCTCTAAAATTTCTCTTAAATCATGATTCCATTATCGTCTCACTCCTTTCTTATATTTCCGGATCTCTTGCCCACAACCCTACTCCTTTTAGAAAGGGAGAAGAAAAAGCACAAAATTGCAAAACATCTCTAAGGTTATCACCAGCAATTAACCCAGAACCACCACGTTCACCAGTAAAGCAAGTGCCACATCCACACACTTTTTGAACACTTCCAGGAATAGTAATTCCACCTCTCCCAAGGGCAGCTTGTTCCAGTGCCTGACCATCCTTTCAGTGAGGAAAGTTTCCCAAATATTCAATCTAAGCCTTCCCTTGAGGACATTTCCTCTCATCCTGTCACTTGTTACCCAGAAAACTGATCCCCACTTCACTATGATCACAGAATTATTTAGGTTGGAAAAGACCTTTAAGACCATCAAGTCCAACCATTAACCCAGCCCTGCCAAGTCCACCACTAAACCATGTTCCTCACTTCTCCATCTGAATGTCTTTTAAATACATTCAGAGTTGGTGACTGCACCACTGCCCTGGGCAGCCTGTTCCAATGCTTCACAATCCTTTTGGTGGGGGATGTTATTTCTAATATCCAATCTAAACCTCTTCTAGGCACAGCTTGAGGCTGTTTCCTCTCATCCTATTGCTGATTACCTGGGAGAACAACCCCCATATGCCTAAATCCTCCTTTCAGAGAGCTGTAGAGAGTGATAAGGTCTCCACTAACCCTTCCCTTCTCCAGGATAAACCCTCCCAGGTCCCAAATAAATAAAATTTATTTATTTAAATAAATAAATTAAGCTGGCGCTCCAGACCCTTCACCAGCTCCATGCCCTTGCCTGGACTCACTCCAGCACCCCAATGCCTTTCCTGTAGTGGGGAGCCCAAAAATTAACACACAGTTTGAGGTGAGGCCTCACCAGTGCTGGTCACAAATCCAAGCTGGCTGGGTCTGACTCCCCGATTGTCCTGTACACTCAGGATGTGATGGCACCAGGGATGATCTGCTCCATGACCTGCCCTAAGAGACCTGTAGTTCTCCAGATTCCCCATCCAACTGTTCTTTTGGATGTGTGTTACTTTTGCTAACCTGCACTCAACTGGGACCCTCCCCACCATTTGAACAGCGCTGCTGGTAAATGATTGAAATTTGCTTGGTGACCTATTCTGGCAGTTTCCTTGGTGCTCTTGTACCATAGACTCATCCATGTTCCAGTGGTGTAGCAGACCTCAGCAAAAAAGGATAACTTTTTTCCCCCCAGCTAGTTCAACTGAAAAAAATCAGTTCCTCTTCCTTTAGGATTAATGAAGACAGTGAGTGTGCACTGTGGGAGGTCTCCTAGTGAAGAAGGAGCATGAATATGCCCAAAGCAACTCTAAGTTTAAATAAAACACAGTGTTAGCATGTTAACTCTTTTTCTCACTGACTTGTGAAGCTGTGTGTTGTAACTCAGAATGCTCCACAGCGATCTTTCACAGTTTTGAGTCTCCCCAAATCTTGTAAGCTACGTGCGAAATAGCAGATCACATGGAGTTGAGAAAAATGAGGGGAGAGACCAAGAGGTATACAATGCAAATTTTAAGTTTGGTGGTACCTCTTATTAAAAAAAAAAAAAAAAAAAAGAAAAAAAAAAAGAAAAAAAAAAAAAGTGGTGCTGGAAGGACATACATTATGTATATGTATATGTATATGTATATGTATATGTATATGTATATGTATATGTATATGTATATGTATATGTATATGTATATGTATATGTATATGTATATGTATATGTATATGTATATGTATATGTATATGTATATGTATAAGTGCACCCAAAATAGAACACTGACAAAGCAGAAGAACAAGTTATAGAATTGTTGCATGCTCCAAGAAAAGACAGAAACCCCTTTAAAATAGAAAATCATTAAACTGAAAGATCAAGAAATAGCACAAGCACAAAACACTGCATAGAGGGAATTCAAGGCAAGTAATAGTCAATGTGTACAAATGATGTGGCACAATAGATTCTGCCTACAGTGAAGAACTTTGTTATACCCAGGCCTGCTTTCCAACTTCCCTAGAAAAATCAATGCCCCTCTGCAGCATGTGAATGGATTGCATAGAGGTGGCAAGTGCCTGCCGAGCCAAATGGGGAATGCCAATGTGACTTCAGCTTGTTTGAGAGTGTGGAATGCCAATGAGACTCCACACCACCCAGTCACACCACTGAAGAAACAGGCACAGAATTTGTCATCATAAAAAAAAAAACTTTGGGGGATGGAAAAATGCACGTTACAGTCCTGTTGGCAGTGCTGGCAGATGGCATGAAATTGCCACCATATGTGATTCCGAAGCGTAAAATGCCGAAGGAACAGCTGCCTACTGGAATAATTGCTAGGTGTCAAAACCAGGATGGATGTCTAAAGACTTAATGAAGGATTGGCTGAACATTGCTTGCAATAGGTGACCAGGTGTGCTATTAACAGAAAGGAGAAATGCTTGTCCTAGACATGTTCAAAGGGAACCTACCAATAGCAAAGAGTGATATCAGAGAAGTTAATTTTATTCTCTGGTCATAGTGGGAGGAGAACATTCACAGCTGCATGGCCCCATGTATTAACAAACAAACCCTTTGAAGACCATTTGAAATCTATTCAAAATGGCTCTAGAGATGTGATCATGTTATAACTCCTGGAGAAAGTAATGTAGTTGATCACAACAATGGAGTGACAATGATACCATATAAACCCAGAAGCTGTAGTTGAAAGTTTTAAGAAACTCCATGTTTCATTTTTCATGATGGAATCAAAGGCAGTTTGCTTGAGTGCAAAGAATTTGAGAGCAGGGAAAACTCTGAAAATGGACAAGAAATTGTATATGAGCAGGAGAGAGGATTGAGGGAAATTAAGAGGATGATACATGTAATAAAAATTTTTTTGTTTATAACTTTTGATTTTGGATGGAAGGAGGTGTTGTCTTCTGTTCAAACTTGTCACCTTTCCCGGCTGATACGGTAGGTGACTCTGATGCTCAGTCTCAGCATCCCAACTGCACCTGCAGCGAGAGGGAGCTCAGAGCTGCCTTGCAGAAGAGCCCCTGTGTACCATGAAAAAGATCTATTTTCATTAGAATGAAATAGATATAATTTCATTAGAACTAGTGAAAATTCAGTTGGAAACTAGTGAAATTGAGTTGGAAACAACTGCATTATCAGAGCACCTCTGCCTTTCAGATTAAAGACAATAGCACAGGCCTACCTCTCACACAACAGCTCACATTTTCACAACATGGCCTCACTTATTCCTAAAAACCCAAACCCACACAACCAAAAACAACAACAAACCCCAAAACAAAACAGGAAACAACCCTGCCCCCCAAAACCCACACATATCTGCAACCAACCAAGCAACCCATTCCAGCCATATAAAATGTCTCTTCACAGAAAGGAAAAAAAATCAGCCAGAAAATATTTTTATGAATTTGTCATGTATTCTCCTGGATTTTGATGTATCATTTACATTCTTTTTTTCTTTTTCCTCCCTGAACACAGGATTGCACTAGTGACTAGGTGGGACTTTGAAATGTCTTGGGATTTAAATCAACAATGCACATAAGAATACAATTTTGTGTTACTTCTGTGTAAATATATCCAGACAGGTAGCTATAAACTCACAGGAATCCTTAGAAAACTTCAAAGCTTACCCACACTATTGAGTTGCTTTTTCCTCTTGCAACATTCAGAGGCATATCAGTTTAAACATTCTGTTGTGATAGTAGGCATTTCTGCATGAAAAATCTTCTGCATGAGGAAGTGCCTAACAAGAATATAATCGAGGCTGTATAAGGAGATCAACTGCTCCCTGCCATGCTTAATGTAGTCTACTTTTTGTTAATGATAGTTTCTCCCAGAAGCATTTAAAATTTCTGAATTTAAACACAATTGCATTGGAAATTTTAAGACCTGAAGAGATTGACACAGTTCTTTCTTACTTCAGTTGGAGTAGCACTGGGAGCTGGTTCCTCCTTGCTGCTTATAGAGCATCTGTTTTTAAAAGTGTGCTTTAAAAGAGAGTTCTGGAGCTGGAAGAGCATTAAATAGATTAACTGAGAATTTGTGTCTTTACTACTTCCCAGTAGCTATACTAATTTAGGACTAAATCTTTGTTGGACTGATTCACTTCATCCTCAGCTGCATCCTTTGTCAGCACTGAGACTTGTCTTGGTAACTAAAGGAGCAGAGTCAGGGCCCAGACAACCATTTAAACAGAGTGATACAAAGAGACCTTAATGTCACCTTTGTTCACACATGATTTTGGTGTGATTCTTTGTGATATCACATCCCAAACTCAGTCTGCATTATTTTAAAATTAGTTCTTAGATCTAAAATTTAAAATGAAATGAAGTGGCACAATCACTTAGCCTTGTGGCAAATAAGTTCAGCGTTTCCACATGTTGAAAAATATGGACTTGCCATATTAAAATTATGTGAATTCCATGTGAAAGAAGTGTACCTTGGTGTCTTAAATATTGCAAAGGGAAGATGTGTAAATTTATAGCTTCCACAGAAGCCTTAACTCCATTCCCCCATGCACATACTTTTTAACAAGACCTTTGGTACATGATCACATGCAGCACTTGTGTGGAAACAGGCTGCTAGCTACTGCTCAGTGTTGGATTTATTGGGAGTGGGCTGGGAATAAGTATTGCTCAGGAGGTGGTATGTACCAGTCTTTTAAACAGGTAAAACAATACCCCGCTTCTGGCTTCCTGAGAAATGATCTCCCCTTTAGGATCAATTTTCTATTAAAAGAAAAAATTCTACTGAAATCAAATTTCAGGCAAGATAAACAGGTTCTTGGCTTTCCTTCTCTATCTGTGGAATATATGGAGGATATTAAAATTATATTTTCCAAAAAAAAAGATGTTTCAGCACACTGATAAGACAAAAATAGTGCAGTCCAATGTCTGAACGTTACTTCTACAAATATTATTATTAGCCCAAGACCTAACTCTGCAGCTTTGTTGGCCTAAAAGAGAAAATTTATTAATTATAAAGAGTTTAATATTTCTCTGACAGAATTGACAGGACAAATACTTAATAGAAAGACTCCTAAAGTGCAGTGTGAGATCACCATGAGATACGAGTGTGATGTGTGTCTCACAAAAGAATGAACTTTGTAACTACTGACAGTGGGGTATTAATGTTTCTAATTTATTTCTTCACACTTCTATATGCAGCTAGTGTTCTAGGGCCAAGGTTTCATTTTCCTTGTGTTAAAATAACTTGGAAGTGAGAAAAACTTTCATCCTTCCAAAACTGTATTCGCCGTTAGATCTCCACTTCCCTTAGGGTGGTCTATGCAAAAGGGAATGTGGCTCTCAGCCTTGTTTCCAGTCTATGTAAAATCTATTGCAAGTGAGTCTCAGTGGGCCAGTTAAATAGCCAAAAAGTGAATTAGCATGGAGACAAAGGATGTCTCTGAACATGACGTTAGTAACAGATTTTTTCAGAATAAATAAGCATATGGTAGATCAGAATAACAGAGGCTTCAGTGTTGTATCACAGCAGACACGTGCAACTCAAGGAGATTCCTAACAGACTCAGCAATGAATGAAGACTTACCCTCTGAGAAAATAATATAGTCAAGATCTCAGTGTTCTTTCACAAAGAAATCATTTATGCCAATTATAAACATGAATCGGAAGATACATGTCTTTGTTGTTTCAAAACTAAACATCAAAACATTTCAGCTGAGAGTGATGAAACAAAATGCTCCAATTTCTGAAGGGAAAAAAAAAACCCATAAATCAGTTTTTAAGACTGAGCATTTGAACAGGTCCAGGACAAATTATTTTCCTTAACTTTTTTTTCCTGCTAACAATCATTTACCTCCAAATGCTGCTTTATTTTAGCAGCAATTTTTATTTTTTTAATTTTACTTTTAATTTTTAATAAGCATTACAGACACTGCTGATCACTCCAGCTTGGTTGGTGAGGAGTATCAAAAACAGGAGCTGTAGCTAAGGGATTTTCTTCAGTTTATTCCAAAGCACAGGAACAAAGCCACAAAGCCAGGGTAAAACTATTCACGTGGTGGCTCCTGTTCTGCTACGAGAGCCTAAAGCTGCAGGCTTCGCAATTTTCCCCGTAATCCAGCTGCAGGATCAAACCCCAGGTGTTGGGAAATAGAAAGTGTGTCCACATGGAGATGAAGCCTCTGTTGGAAGTCACAGTGCTGTAGCCCAGATTTACAGGAATAGGAATGTGTGGATTGAAAGCAGAGAAAATAAAATGCTTTGTGATCTCAACTTGTGACTGTGCAACAGAAGAGAGGAAAAGCTGGAAATTAAATTACAGAAGATGGTATTTGTGCAGACTCTGTAGCAGTATTGGGGAAGTAGGAGGTCCCAAATTAGGTAAGAGGTCCCAAGTTGTGTAAGGGATGAACTATGGAGCAGTCCAAGCTTCCAGGAGCCAGGTATTTCTCTTGGGGAAGGGAAAGGAAGGGATTGAAGCAAGCCACCTCCTCTGTGTGACAGGCCTGACACGGACCTGAAGGCTGCTAGCAGGAGCAGATCCCATGCCATCTAAATCTGGAAAACATTGTTTAAACAGGACAGTACCTTGTGTTTTTTACAGAGCTCTAAACTCTGGGAGTCAGTTCTGTATTTGCCAAAATAGAGCTTGGGCTTTATGACCTTGAGATCGAGCTGTAAGGCTCCCAGAAATATCAGAAGTAGATAAATAATATTACTTCAGAGTATTGCAGATGTTTTTCTGTCAATTGTCACTGAGCTGTTTTCTCAGAAAACACACTGAAGTGTCAGTGTTGTCTGCAAACCTCAGTGAAAACATCAGTCATTCTAATTAAAGGGCATCCAGAAGTTGTTTTTCCCTATATACTGTTGACCATCGAAGAATATATTGGAAAAGACCACGGCTTGTTGTTGGGATAATGCTGTTGAAAAACTGCAACCTGGCAAATACTGACATCTTATGCTTTTGGCAGAAGTTATTGTTCCAAATTCATCCACATATTAAATATTTATCCATAAAGCTAAAGAAGAAATAAGAATCTTAGGACAGTATGAACAAGACAACAGGAAAATCCCAGTTGAACAGAATTACTGTTAAAGAGAAGATCCTGCTGAGAATTTGTTTCAGAGGACATGTTGCCAGAACATCAACAATAAAAAGAGACAATATTTGCAGTACAGTTTAATATTCAACACTCTATGCTTTGTTAGAAATCTCCATCTCCAGATTTTTAATACCTGGTGGCAGTGGCACTTGGGTTTTGCCTCCTCCTCACTTACATTGCTGAAGTGAATCGATGTTTTGTCCTCTCCTCCATCTGCTGAGCATGTGTTATCTAACAAAAGCATAGTGAATACCTGGGAATGACAACACTGAAAAGACATTTATAAGGAAAAGAAAATCTCCAGTTCTAGCACTAAGACAATATAATAATAACAACAGCGACCTTCAATGGCTAATGGCCCAAGCCAGATCAGGAATTTGGAGAAAGCATGGACATAGCATTGTCCCATTTGACTGGAGTTTGCAAGTATCAAAATAAAAGGCAATGCCATTCCTGTCATAGAAAATCTAAATCCAACTCAGCAAGCTAAATGCCTTTCAAACACCCAAATCAATGGAACATTCGAATGGGATAAATAGATGCTGTTAGCTTTTCTTGATCCACTTGTTTGAAGGATGATTTCTCTAAAATGCTTACATCAGCCTTACATTTACCTCTCTTCTTCACATTTTCTCACAGACTAGGCAAATTATATGATGTAGAACACACACACAAATAGTATGAGAGGTGAACAGCCTTGTTTTCCAGAAGTGCACAAACAAATTAGTGACAGATTCAACGCTGGCAACAGAAGTCATTGCTTACAGCCACACATAAATCATTGCTGCTTTCTTCAGAGTGAAGAGGGGAGATAAATAAGTCAAAAACCGAAGTAATATTCTGCTAATTCCTAACCTCTCTGTTTAGATTTCAGCCTTAGTTATCAGTAACACTTTTGGATCAAAAAGTCAAATAGTTTAGATATTAATTTCAAACAATATTGCCTGCTTACCCAGAATTTCAAGGAATAATATATAGGTATCTCTATGTATCAGTTACTTTTATAGCGATCATTTTTTATGTTCATTCTGTTTAAAAAAATCAGGCTCCAGAATGAGTTACAGTCCTCTATTAGACAGCAAAGCAGAAATGTAATACTTAATGATGCCAAATAATTTCTTCATTATCCTTTGTTCTTGAGTCATACAGAATCTTGTGCTAAGATCTCTCAGTAGGACTCGACCCAAATTTTTTTGATTAAATTACCTTTTCTTTTGCTAGAATTTTTCAGGTAGAGAGCAAAAAATACAAACAACTTCTTCAGTACCTATTCTTTGAATTATTTGAAACTCCATTGGCTTTTGCTCCTCAAACTTTGATTTTACACACAAAACAGTTCCCTTGGGTTTCACTTTAACATTTAAGTCTTCTCAAGTGTCACCTCTCAGGGAAAATACATAAGCAGGCCTACTTTGGCAATTTACCTCCAGCACTCCCCAGTAAAGAGGGAGACAGACTTTGAATGTCATCACCACTTTTTTATGGGATGGCCATGCTTTTTAATTATGTTCCCTGTCTTCTACTCATATTGGAGTTAGTCCTGGATCATACTGTGTTATTTCCATTGATTATAATGGGCTTTGGATACAGCTGACTGAGAAAAATAAATACTGGTGTTGGTCCAGCATGTTGAATTGTTATGTTTTAGAACATTCCATGCAGAAAAAAAATACCCCCAAATACAAAATTATCACTTTTGTAACCTGGCAGAACAGAGGAGCAGGGGAACAAAAGAAAGACTGAAAACAAGAACAAGGGGGGAACAGCAACAGTGTGAGAGAGAAAATAAGGAAAGTGGCAGTAGAATTTAAATTCTGCAGTGTTCCAAAGTGGAGGAACACAACAGCAAGGTGAATTTTTCTCATTTTTTCATACAGTTGCCATCTGATGCTCTTGGTGGGGAAGGGAAGCCATTTCTTTCCAAACTTAGTGAGGAAAGATATAAGGCAAAAATAAGATATAAATACACCTCTTTAAGAACTTAAAAAGTCAGTGAAAATGATCTTGACAAAGACTTAAATTATTAAAACCACAAAAATTTTCTTAACATATATACGTGTATATATATTGGTAAGGGTTAGTCCAAATTCAAACTAGAGGAATTTTTTCCATGAAATATTTTTTTAAATACTAAACTGCTTCAGCAAGTGCAATATTTAGAAAATGTTAACATTATCAAGAGATGTGAAATAAAGATTAAAATTAAGCTGACCTTCCTACTTTGGAATTTACAGTATTTTAGAACTGTATTTCAAGGATTTGCATGTCTATGAGAATCTCAAATACAGCAGTGGTTGCATACTCGCCTTCCCCTGAGCATCAGAAATGTTGCAGCAAGGTTAAGAAACTATAACAAGTATTCAGTGAAATTACCTTGTACATACAAAACAATGAATAACTTGCATCTCAAGATGCTGATGGAACATGGAATGATCACAGCTTTCTCTTTCTATAAATCTAATGGAGATGGGTCCATTCCCATCTTACTGAAAATAGTCCAATGGGGATTTTGCCACAGGGATGAGGAAGGGCAAAGAATGTTAATAAAATAAAAATGCAAAATAACACCACTAGAGAAGTATCCTACCTCTGCATCGTGGTTTAAACCCAACCCTAACCAAACCCCCAGAGCCACTCATTGGTGGGTCTCTACTAGAAGCAGAAAAAGTTTTGTCTCTGTATAAGCCAAGTTCAGCAACAACAGAAAACATTTCTGTGTGATGAACCCTGTTTCCAGCACAAATCCATAACACAGACATATTCTTACCAGACAGTGTGAAGAAAATTAACTCTACCCCAGCAAAATCCAGCACACCACACTAGGTGTGGCATCTATAATGAGGTACAAAAAGCTCCCATTATTGAGAAAAACTGGCCATGGACTGGATTTACTGGAGGATTTCCAGTTCTTGACAAGAGGGCTGAAAAGAAATGCATTTTCCACCACAGAGCAAGGGGGTGACCTGCCTCATCACCCTGATCACCACACTGCTGATTTGTATGGCTAATGGCCATCTCTCTCCAACATCAGGGCTGGAAGAACATTG
The DNA here is from genome assembly GCF_030490865.1 of Poecile atricapillus. Taxonomy (NCBI): domain Eukaryota; kingdom Metazoa; phylum Chordata; class Aves; order Passeriformes; family Paridae; genus Poecile; species Poecile atricapillus. The sequence goes on from NC_081249.1 coordinate 108,809,295, forward strand.
CAGGCTTATTAATTAGATAAAGTGCTGGTTCATTTGCTGCAGAAGCAGCTCCTTTTGAAGGTTATCACCTTGATTTCTAAGGCTTTGACCTATGACCACTATTTGCCTTTACTGCTCACAGAGGATGCTTATATTACACCCTTGCAAAAGAATTCCTCTGAAGCATGGCTATCCAGTCCTACATGCTCTACAGAAACACAGAGCCTAGAAATAATCTCTCAGTACCCAAACTTGACAGCAATCTGCTGAATATTATGTCAGATCTGTCTACACAAACTGTTATCAGGTTACGGGTACATATATTCTTAACTTTTCTTCCTTGTCATGTAAAGTTATCTTCTTGTTGATGTAAGGAAATGCTGACATTCTTTTTCAAAATTCATTTTTCCCATAACATGACACTATGAGGTAATCTAGTCAAAGACAAACTGCTCTGCCTATATAAACACCACACACACAAAAAGAACCAACATCCAGAGTTCAGTGTCTGGATTAATCTGGCTGCTCTGGTCCAAGACAGAAATAGGATTTCAAACATTCTCCTTATTTCAGCACTGCTTCTTGATGAGTGTGAGCCATTGGTGTGATGGCTATTGTGGCTCAGCCACAGGCATCTGACTTCCCTTATTCAATGTATCTGCATATGAGCTGCCTGGCCTGGCTTGGTAAATTTATGGTTCTGGGTACTTGTACTGCTGTGCTTAGTCTAGCAATGACCAAGTTTCTTGTTACATAAATAACTTCTTTCCCAACACATAAATTGAAATACATTTGGAATACAGAAGTCATCCACCTTGAATAATGATTTAGTTAAGCAGAAAAGAAAGTATTTCTGTGTAATTGAGTTGGTGAGGTGAATGAAGATCCTTCTACAAGAGCAGAGAATAATAAAACTATCCAAAATGAAGGAAAATGAAATTTTCTGTCCACACACAATAATAGCAATACATATTAGAAATTCACATAATAATTCATGGAAGGATTCTTTGCAGCAATAAGTAGCTTTGCTTAAGTGATACTGCTTGTGTTACATCTCAAACATACAAGTCTGAAGTTCTGGACCTTGAACCCATCCACCTTGAGCCCCACCCTAATTCCAGGCAAATAACAATGGATGGCCCAGAGGTAGAACATGGGAGAATGTAAGAGGAAAAGGCACGTGGACATAATGACAGGCACATAACAGTATTTCCTCAGAGCTTTTCTTCACCCTCCAATAACCCATGAACCTGATATTTAAAGCCCAGTTAGACAAATCACAGTACCAACTAAATTAATAAAAGCTACAGTTCAGAATAGTTGCAGCAGAGACAGACCTGTAGAAACATCTGGAGAGATCCCCCAAGGGTCACTATATAGACTTTTCTAACAACACCAAATTGACATTCATCTGTGGTCAGGTAGGATGTTAGGAATACTGGGAACATGCAAAAATAGTGGATGTAACAATAATACTTAATAAACACAGTGTGCATTCACTCTTTTGAGTGTTTAGTACTAGCTTAGTCAGCCCACCTCTAAAAGGGTACAGCAAAATAAAATAAACTATACAAATAATTTAACAGGTATAAGTCTTAAAATATTATAAGTCCTTAATAACCTCTTAATAATGACAGTAAACATAAATGAACTTTAGCCCTTCAAGGAGACAGGAAATGGAAATAAACCTGTCAGAGAAAAACCTGCATCCACAAGCGTGATCACTGTTCTTCTATTGTTTCTTAAATTTGTGTATAACTTATTTTCATTCCTAAGCATCCAGTACTGGTTGCAGTCAGGCAGAAGGTATATTGTCAGGTGAACTTTATGTATAAATGTCATGGCTTTACATTAAAATAAATAAATAAGTTGAGGTGAATTTCTGGTTTTCTTCAACATAATTTATAAGGGAGGTAGAAATTTCACAGCAGGTTGTAAACTAGAAGGGGCCACACCGATATGGTTGTGGAGGTTTTTCCTAATATATTGTTTTCTTCATGTGACAACTTTGTGGGAAAAAAAAAGACAAAAAAGTAAGCTGAGTTTTCCTGCTGAACTTCAGCCTTCCCTATCCCATCTTGCAAAAAGTTGTAACACCATTCAATCAGTCCAAAGCCCAGGATTGCAGCGACCTTTGACTGATGAAGCAGGGGACTGCCGGAGAAAAATTATTTCGATCCATTTTTAGGATAAAAGCTGAAATACAGACAAAAAATACTCAGTAACATCTTGTGCTTCACAGCCCTTGTAGAAACGTGATCTTCTGAATGACCTATACTGCTGTGGATTCAATCAAAAGAGGTTTAATGGTCGGGCACGGGAGCAGTGGAGTCATGGTGGAAGGCAGTTGGGCAGGTGGCATTTGGTAGCTCATTGCCAGGCAGGTGATGGCCCAGAACATTGGCCTTGCTTAAATAGCAAAAGTAAAGGTGTTAAACTGGAACACCTCCCCTATGAAGACAGGCTGAAAGTTGGGTTGTTCAACCTCAAGATGTCTCCAGGGAGATTTTACTGCAGCTTTTCTGTATACAAAGGAATTTCTTAGAAAGACAGAAGCAGATTTGCTACCAGTGTCTATAGTGACAGAACAAAAAATTTTAAACCCAAAGAGGGCAGATGTAGGTAGAGCATAAAAATTAATTATTTTAAGATAAGGGTGGCAAGATATCAGAGCAAGTTACACAGAGAAGCTGAAGATGTTCCATTTTAGGATGTGTTCAAGATTAGGTTGGATGAGGCTTTGAGCAACCCAGATTAGTTGCCCCTGACTATGGGAAGAGGATAAAATAGATGATTTTTAAAGGTTCCTTCTTGTTAGTGTTCAGGAACACATAATCACAGAATGATTATATGTAGGTGCTTTTATTAAAGAGCTCTGGGCATCAGGGGTACACAGACTCAAATCTGACCTGACTTGGTTTTGAGCTGAACGTGTTTTATATTCTACCATTATATAACTTATATATTAATTATTAAACTTACATTGTTCTATTGTATACATTGATTCCATCCAAGAATGGATTTCTTGTGATCCCCCTCAAACCCCTAACATAGTTTCTCATGATTCTTTAAACAATAATTATATCTAATCACATCTAACAATTATATAATTTGTCATATACTGACTACACAATTGCAGTTTCACATGATCTAGCAAGCACAAGACCTAACATTTCCCAGGGCCTACCTTTAACACTTTCCCAGGGCCTACCAAGACTATCTTTCTTTCCCCAAATTTTCTATGATTTTAAAATCTTTTACTATCATTCTGACCCAAATCATTCTACTATTCCGTGATTCTAAAGGAATATCAGCACACACAAATATACAGTGATTCACAATTGCCTGGCCACCTGTACAAAATTGTCACTGAAATAAAAGAAAAACCCCAAACCGACCAACCCTGAAAGACAATCATTATTTTTGCTAATAGTTTCATATGAGGAGACCTCATTTCCTAAGCAGTGTTTGTGCACGGACAAGCCTAATGATTCATTTCTTGAAAACAAATAGTCAGCAAAATTCCAGCTTTGTAGAGCTTTGTGTATCAGGATGGGAATACTGAAGTACTTAATTTAAACATTGTTTCTCTTTTGATTACAGAGAAACAACGGTGAAATGAAAAGTAATGTGGGTTTTATCCCGTCTGATGACAAACAAGGGGGGAAAATAACATCTTAGTTTTCAATATTATCCAGTGTGGGGAAGTACAAAGGAAATGGAACAGATGCCTTCCTTCTACTGTAGGTTCTTTTTCAAACAGCTATTTCTATAATTTGGTAAGAGGAACATGACAATCTAGCTTTCTGAATTAAAAATAAAATACACAACAGGTTTACTTGAGAGATTAGTCACAGGGTGCTTCTTACTTGTGACACCAGCTTCAAGAAGCTGCATTACAAACAAGTATCATGCAGCAGTTAGTTTGAATCCCTCAGGATTTTCAATGAAATCTGACGAAATTCTACAGTAAAAGCATTTTATCCAAAGGAAGAGAATGGGGTTATCAAAGGATATTGTTATGAAACTTCAGAGACAAAAGGGTACGTGATTCTTCTCAGTATCAATTTTAGCAGCACACATAACCAGGCACATAATGCAGACCACCATCATGGACTCAGAAACAGGAAGATAGATGTGAGAGACTGGCATTAGGTCAAACCATGAAACCAAGACTTCATTAGCTTAATTTAGCCAAATGTCCAATGCTTAGGAAAGAGAATGCAATCTGAGTGCCCAAGTCCACCAGGTTTTAAGCTCTAGCACAGATTTGAGCCCCTCTCCTCCTCTAGAGGCAGTGGAGAAAATTTCAGAAGGTAATTTAGCACATGGCTGTTTCTCCACTCATTGTAGAAGTGACAGTAGAGAGGTACAAGCGATCAGAGGAGCTCATTGAGCTCAGTCTCTCATGGCTGAGGACAGCAATGGAATGCAATCTCTCTTTTAAAGGTTCCACGAAGCACCTGCACCACCATACCCAATTCAGTGTGAGTAACTCACGATTAACACGATTATGAGCAACTTAACGGCTAATGATACCTTGACACACACCTTAAAATTTTAATAGAGGTCTCAAGTTCGCAACTATAATTTGTCATAAAAGGGCAGCAAAAGTCAACTGCACTGCCAGAGAACATGCTCCTTCCACTAATTGGGGATTTTTTGCATAAAACTTCCAGAAGACCCTGAGCACCCCTGCTAGCGAGGAGCACAGCCTTTCCTTGCCTCCATCCCCACCAACCTGATGCAACAGGAAAACCCTGACTCCTGAATTAGGCAACTCTGCTCAGGTAGTATGAATTTGACCATGGTTCTAGATATGTCACAGCATTTAGAAACAGGCCATGAATAAAAAAACCCAGAAAAACAGAAAAACAAAACAAAACAAAACAAAAACAAAAATCCACACAACAAACTATTGCAGTACAGTAAAGTACTTGCTTTGGAATAAAGCAGCATCCAGGACACAGCCTCCAAAACATTTCTAGCAGTTGTCCAGAAAATTGCCCTGTCAAAATCTACTCCCTCTGTGCCACTTCAACAGCAGGAAGACCTGGACACCTAACAGAAATATTTCTGGCATGGAAAGCCTAGCACCAGCTGACAGAAAGGACATACCCATACATAACACCAGCACACAGGCTTTGCCAAGGGACAAACGGGGCCTAATCAGAGAGCACGCTGCTCTCCAATAACTCTTGGCTGCAGAGCATCCCCCTCGCTTCCACCACAGTTTAGCACAATTTATAGATGTGATTGAGCTGTTATAACTTATCCAGGAACTTTCATCCAGGGATTACCACAGTAAAAAAAACAAACAAAACAAAACAAAACAAAACAAAACAAAACAAAAACAAAAAAAACCCACAAAAAACAAAAGCAACTGTCCTGAAGTCATTCTTCCCATAGGTAACTCTTTCTGGAAAAGGGACTGTGCAGGGGTGATGTAAAAATCACTGATTTGAAACACAGCCAGGGGAAGGAATTAGTAGGTAAATGGATTTTGCCTCTGATAAATTTTTGCACCTTCCAAAGACATGAAATAAAAATGGATTGGTTATACTGGAAAGGTTAAAAAAAAAAAATTAAATTGCAGAAATCATGAGGTGTGTCACATACTTGAATTTAGCTGAGTTATCTTTAATCAAAACTACAGTGATTTATTTTTAAAAAATTGAATGTTTCACTCACACATACCAGAGCACAGGAATTTACTTGTTTCTCAAGCTACACATGAAAATTCCCACACCTCAGTGGGGATAATGTTCCCCATAAATTCAAATGGATTATTACCCTCAGCTGATACATCAGAACAAGCGTTTCAAACCATATCAGACAAGTGTAAAAATTCACAGAGATTAATGAATTTAAGATTCAAAACAAGCAAGGTACCTTTGGATAAAATATATTTGCAGGTTTTTTCTATACAGATGAGTTAATTTATTAGGCATATGTGTGAGTTGATACAGTTCCTGAAAAATTTATTGCCAATTCTAACTAGCAGAATCTTTCTTTTTTAATCAGTTCTTCCCCACTAATATTGGAAAAAAACCTGCTCTTTAACAAGGATGTGATACCTAATGTCACAGCATACTAATCCATGAATGTGCTTTGTTCTGGTTAGGCTTGCTGGATGCATAATTCAAATTCTTTTCTAATTTTATAGAAGCAGGTGGTTACTGTTAGATTAACACAATATTCTCTTTTTCTGAAGCTGGCTACCTGGCCATAAATACGCAGGAGCCAGCAGTAGGCATTTCCATCCTCAAACTTCATTCCAACTTTTTTGAGTTTGACACAATGCTTTATCCTAATGGGCTTTTATCCCCTGAATACATTTTCATTAAATAATAAATATCCATCAGGAGAACAAGGATAATTACTGTAGGTACATTAGAAAGGAGAACCTCTTTCTATAACTGTCTCCAAGTCAATGAAAACATTTGTTATTGAAGTGTAATTTCTTGGAGATTTCTATTGTTCATGCACACTTTTAATCAGTGGCAATATAACAATTACTAATGGAATCTCTGTGTGTAAGAAACTTAAGTCACAAAGACAATCTAGGGACCTTGGGGTACATGAAAGCTTACCCTTCTTTTTAATATAAAGTCTTCTGAGCTTCTTAATTTGTTACTGTCCATTCAGAAAGAAGGCTTTTCTTCAAATCCATTTACCATTGTTGAAGTTAAACCTATCCACTATTGCTTTTACCATACAGCAGAAGCATGGGAGCAAAGCATCCTCCACCTCCAGCTTCTTCAGAGTCAGAATATTGTAGCCATTTTGCAATTTGTGGATCATTGTAACTTTACTCAATAATACCACCACTTTTTTTGAGTCCTGTTTGGAGCTTTTTTCATCTTCACAGTTCAACACAATGATATTTGGTACCACTACAGTTGTTTATGGAGTCTTTCCTCTTTCAATAAAAAGAAGACCCACACCTGATTCATCTCTTAGAGCTTTTACTCAGAACTAGCTAAACCTGAAAACCTATTTCTTCCCTTCTTCCTTTCCTTTTCCTGGTCAGGCAGCACACAGCTGATATTAACCAATGTTTTCTTCCCTCCACAAATATCCTTGGTGTTTGACCCTGCTAACCCAGCTCTCCCTGGATCCTTGCAGAAAGTGTCCCGAGGCAAGTCTTCAGTATGCTGCTCACCTTTTGGGGGGCAGCACCTTGCCATGCTGTCTGAGAAGGCATTTTTTAATGTCATGGAAATGTGGGTCAGAGTTCTTCACTGCTCAGGAAATGTTTCCAACTTAGTTCATTCAATAGAGAGGGGAAAAAATACATATGAGCCACACAGTGACAAGAAATTTCTGAAGTCTATGTGAGCTGTTCTACTGGGAACAGATCTGGTCTTCAAAAAAGTAATGACCATGAGCATCACAATCAGTGTCAAAGGTTTTTAAATTCAACTTTATGTAAAGATCCCAAAATCCCACTGACACTTTCCTAGTAGCAACAGTAGCAACTTCCCTGGCAGTGCTCCTCAAGCATTTTCAGCCCAGGTGAGTAACACAAGAATGTTCAACTCAGCCCTAAAACCTTCCTGTGTTTTGAAAGGCTTTTGCTTTGAGAAATTGATTCTCAGTATGGATGTAGAATAATGCAACTTTTGTCCGACACCAGAAGAATTTATTTCAAAGGAACAACAGCTATGTAGGAGTTCCAGGAAACACATGACATTTCAGAAAAATAAAAAAATTACATACTCAAAGTTCCAAATTTTCTCTCAATAATAGACTCAAAGGAAAATTTTCAAAGAAATTAAAACATAGGATGGAAAGTTTTCTGGAGAATGTCTCATTTATTCCTCTCTGCACAATCTGTTTCCCTTCAGTGTGATACTTTCACCACAAATAGAAGTACATCTTAGTTCACCTTCAGCTATTAAACTCGACTTTTACAGTCCCTGGCATCTCTCCATTCTGTTGAAATCACTGCACAAGTCTTAGGCTAAAGTGGCTAAAAACTCTTTCTTTAAATGTTTCTTTTGGTTCTATTCCTTTCAACAACCTCAGTCACACACAGAATAGAAATGGTGAAATTATATTTCATGTAGTGGAAATTAGGCAATGCATTAAGAACATCTCTCTGAGTAGGTGATAATGGATTCCCATCATAGCTCTCAAAATTAGTCATCAAGTCACAATCTGAGGTCAAATAAAGAGCTTTTCAAAGAAAATGAGCATGAACTGGCAATTAATACTTTTAGACTGGAAATCTGAGAGTTTCTAATTATAAGAATGGCGAGAATTTCCTGAGCAATAACAATGAAGTCAACAATCTACTTATTGCTGAGATAAAACTTGATTATTGTAAACTGATTGATTATGTTTATATTTCTTAAAGAGAATTTATTTATTGTGATTCTACGTATCTTCCCACAATATTCCAGCAAGGGTAATGAATGAAAAGGCAGACAAATCCCACTTTAAAATAAAGAGAAAAATAAATGAAGAAGAGGTCATATTAATCCTTTTTTCAGTTGTCATTTTTCATTGCTGCATAAAGCTTTATATGAAAAGTGAACCCATAATTTTTCAAAACTAGAAAGCACTGCTCAATATTTTTATGAAAGATTAGATTTCCAAATTCTTATGCAGAATTAATTATAGCCCCTTATTATTTATAGAATATAATTTCTAAAATCAACATGAGCTTAATGTTGAACACCAAATGGTATTTTTGAAAAGTAGTCCAACTATGCTGCCAGTAACCAGTTGCGTGTCTTTTAATTAGTTCTCATGATCAATTTTAATTAAAATGAATAATTCAAATATTATGCATTACAATCTCAAACATTAATCTTCTCAAGAAAGGTAAAGAAACTTAAAAGGCTATGATTTAAAATGTAGTCTCCAAATTTGAGCTTATAAACTTGTGTATAAGACATAAGATTGCCCTCTTATGTGACCTTTTCCTGTGCAGAAGTTCCTTGGACAAACAAAAGTCCCAGTGGGGATGAGAAAAAACTAAGCACTCAGAAATTCATCTTCATATTTCCATAATCATAATACAAGACACAAAATATAAAGGATTAGACAAATAACACCTTGAAAACTTGGTTTAAGCAAATATTTTATACTGTTGTAACCTTCAAGAGTCCTGGAACTGCTGTGTGTTACAGAAAAAAAAAAATCATCAAATTAGATATCAATTAGGAAGAATTAGGTGATGTAATTTAGGAAATCCTAACAGGGGGAAAAATAAAATCACCCAAAAACACTTGACCTGGAAACTTATAGCAGGTCACTTAGCACTGATACAGGTACGGTGTGAAGCTATAGTCATAATGCATAACAATCTTGCATATTAGAAGGCTATAGTATTTATTTCCTGAAAATAAAATATAGAGAGTGACAGAAAAACTTTCTTAATGGTTTTTTTTTTTTTTCAGTGAATATGTCAGATATTGAGTTTAAAATATACTGTGGCTATATTCAGTGATACAGTATACCTAAATCCATTAAAAACGGTTCAACAAATATTTTGCCCACAGCTTTTCTTCTGTTTTCCATTACAACATGACATTTCTGTCACTTGGGATATTTATATGGTACGCAAGAGGTGTGAGGGTAAACACAGATAAACTTAGAAAAATAAATGTATCAGATTGATCTTCAGCTTCTCTAAACTGGTGAACTTGTATTGACTCAGTGAGATGACTATCAGCTCTGGTCTATAGAAACTGCTCACAGCAATCTCCCCCAGATTCAGAGATGATGTGTTTCAGAGACTTAAGTAGCCAGATTCCTTCTGACCCCAAATGCATTCACCTCGTGGCAATCTCCAACCTGATGTAATAGCTACAGAAGTTTCTGCAAGCAGGAATGTACATTATTGGCATACTAGTTTTGCCTCAAGTTATGAAGTCAGTCCTTTTTGTGCTAGCCTTGCACAAGCTGCAAAGTAAAAAACTTATTTTACTGAAGAAGAGCAAAAGGGCTTGAAGTATTTACCTAAACAAAATAAGGAGCCAGAAGACACACAGCTGCTATCCTTAAACATGAAGGAAGAAAATGAGATATTTCACCCTGTCCATTTTGTTAGCAACACTGACATTGAAACAAATGCATGTGAACTGACTGAGAATCATAAATCCAGGCTGGATATTATAAAAAAGACTTCACGCCATTAGGGAAGTAAGACTCTAAAACTTCTTTCTTCTAGAAAACAGTAAGAACAAAGGAAAGAAATGATCATTCTTAGGTTTTGGCAAACGTGATTAAAATATGACATGATAGCTCTGGGACTGACAGCCCAAGACATCCTTGGCTTATATCCTGTACTCCTATGAAGAAAACAAACAAAAATAAACAACTATTAATGACTCCTACTTTCCTGGAATCAATTCTACCTTGGGCAGAAAATTACAAATAGCCCTTTTAAGTGTGAGGAATACTTGGTTCATTCTACTCCAGCTGCTTACCACATATGATGCCCTTATCTGCAAGTCAGGAAAAATTTGTGCCGTTTCTTTTTATTGCGATGTTAATGAAAACATTTGTTTCCACAAACCAGAGTTTTAGATCAACACAAACGCTCCAGAGCAGTAGTGCATGTGTGTGCATGCATGCACCAGCCAGTAAGAGCTCAGTGGAGGAAATTATCCAACTGCTCTCTGCCAGATCCACAGCGCTGCTGGCACAACAAACTGTGGGAACTGCTTCATCTTAACCTCAGCTACCTCAGTTTACCTGGCTTGAGGCTGCTTAAAGCTGCCTTTGCACCAAGTTCACTGTGGCACATACCTTACATGTGCTCACACACAGAGAAAAAATTAGATTGGAAAAAAACCGCTGAGATTATTGAGTCCAGCCTTTGAGTGATCACCACCCTGTTGACCAGACCACGTGCCATGCCCACCTCCTGTCCATGCCAACCTTTAACACCCATTTCAGTGAAGCAATTCCTCCTGATGTCCAACCTGAACCACCACCTGCACCATTTATGTCCTCTTGTCCTGTCCCTGGCTTCCAGGGGGGAATTGACTCTCCCTCACCTGGCTGCAACCTCCTTGCAGGTGGCTGTAAAGTTCCAGGTCCTGCCTCTGCTGTTTTCTCATCCCCTTTCCTCTGCCCTGTCTGTGTAACTCTCAGCCTCCAGTCTGTAAAAGAGGGACGGCAAAATTACTCTAAGTCAGTTTTAAGGGGGTTAGGAGTGGCAATATCTAGACAGAGTGAGAGCCAAAGTAATTTATCATTTAAAATTTATAACTGTAAGAGTGTTACCACAGCAGCTATTTTTGTATGCGAGGGCAACATAATATTATTAATAAGAAAAAATGAGTCAAATGTTTAGCAAATATTAATTAATTGAATAGCAAACAACAAGCATTCTTTTTTTGGCTGATAAATACATTTGTTTGCCCAAGAAAATGAAGATCTGTATGAGCACCAGTGTTCCTTCAAATTAAAAAAAAAAGATTGTTCAAATGTTCATTAAAAAATTAAAATACATACTTATGAATAAATCTAATGAGCAATTAAATTTTGAAATTGTGCTCAGAAGTATTTGCCAATTATTCGATCAAACTACAAACTAAATGATTCACTAAAAATAGCATTGAGGCAACAAAGTCAAGGACTAAAGCATAACAAAACCTCTACGCATAAATTGCTTGTGTAATCAGATTTCTAACCTCTTGACCATAGTACAGTTTGGCTATGTGATATCATATTCTGACATCTACAGACCTTTCATCACATTTATGCAGAGAATGAGTGATAATCAGTGAATGATATATTTATTCAGTTTGTTTTCTTCTTCTTCTTTAATTCCTTCTCTTTTTTTTTTTTTTTTTTTAAATAAATTTCTCTCTTAAGTATGGTATGGCCTAATTCCTTATAAACCCCATTTTCTTGAAGCCTGGCCTCAGCAGAATTTTATATCTCTATATAGAATATTTTATCACCTTAAAAGGCTTCTCTTACTATTTTCTAAAAATCTGCAGCATGTCTTTGAAGTGAGGAAGCTCTCTGTGAATATTTCACAGATGGGAAACTGAGTCATATATAAATATAACATTTAGGAAATCTAATTTGGGGTGTTAGCTTGATGACAAGATATATATTTTACATATCGGAGATGCTCCCATGTTTGAACAAAATTCTAAGTCGTCAGCATTCTTAACAATTAGGATTCAGGATGGGTTTCTTTCCACTTAAGCACATCTGAGCTAGAGAAGACTATAGAGAAAGAAAACAGGCACCTAGAGGTCAGATATCTCACCCAAAATTAAAGAGTCAAGATCAGCATAATTTGTGTCTGAAAAGCACCAAGTTCTTTCCATCAGCAAAAGAAGGGGTCAAAATATCAAAACTCACAAATAAACATCTAAAATTAAGTGGATGGAGCCAAACTAGAATTCCCATGTTTTTGACCCTTGACATTTAGCTTCTGAACACTTTTATTTAATAGTGAGGCACGTTTGATAGAGTTTTTCTCATCAATCTTTGTACTTTGAGCTTAGGCAACATCAGTGGCGCTAGTCATTAAGAGGAATTGGTAAATTTAAAAATATGTATAAATGTCCCTTGTCATTCAGAAATTGAAACTTCTTTGTTCAGTGGGATATGGAAGAAAAGTTAAACACATCTCCAAAAGCGTAAATTTGTCCACTGAGATGTCAAGCCCTGTTTTCTTCATGCTGCAATTGATGGGACAGTCAGTTCAGAGAGAAAGCTTGCTCTTACATCTCCTGAAAGCTCTGAAATGTCTTGTTCTCTTTTTTTTTTTCTTTTTTTTCTCCTTATCAAAAACAAAATCATACAAACATTGGCTGCTGAACCCTTCAGAAGACAGACAGAACACACTCATCCCCCCCGAGACTGTGATTCATTTCTAGTGAAAACCTTGTGGGGATGGTGGGGAAATAAAGGAAAATAAAAGCCTTTTCTGGTTATAAAGTAGAAAAGCAATGTTCCATAAAAATCTCCTGCAACATCCACCTGCCACTGGGAATTTCACAAGCCAAGTAGATGATTGTTGCATTGGCTGCAAGTGAAGCCCAGACCTCCCATATGGCAGCGCTAATTCAGCCACCAAACAACCAGTGGTGCAGGGAAAGGTCCTCTACTCCTCAGAAGCACTACAAAAGAAGACTTTTCTTTTCACCCAAGGTATTCTGCTTGCAGGGTTGGATGTCCTTTGATTTATATTTTGAGTTTGTATTCCAAATGTACCCAAACACCAGAAAAAAAAAAAAAAATAGAGTTTGAAGATTTGCAGCACAGGTATCCATACAAATAGATAACACAGTATTTTTCCTCCAGAGTTTACAAACTTAAACAAGCAGGTCAGGCATACAATAGTGGAACATCCAACATGAAGAAAGAGACTTTTTGATGTAGCTACCTTCAATAATTTCCTAATATTGCTGTTTTTCCACTTGTTTGTACAAAGCACCCCTGTGACTTTTTGATTTTTAGACAACCATAAAGGCAGTGACTGTTAAGTACAACTCCCTCTAATCAGAGACATAATGAAAAATAAAGTTCCATTTTCTGCAACATAGCAGGAATCAGCTGAGACCACAGAGTAAAACACCAGGTAAGGCCACCACAGAAGTGTGAGGTGAGAAGAGCTTGGCAACTGCAGAGAGATTAAAAGAATTTTGGGAAAGCTCTGAATGTTTCAGTCACATACTCAGTCAGGACTGATCCCGTTCCTCTATTTTTCTCACAGGTGATTTTAGGTTTTACAGCCTCTCCTGTGGCACAGTTTAGCAGCAGAGCGTTCTGCTTTCCACACTGCCTAATGTGTCAATCTTCCTTGCATCTGAATTCTAATTTAATTTCCCCAAATAAGCTCCCTTTCATTCCCCAACTCTGTCACATCTTCACCAACCATTGCCTTTAAGGAGACTCAGCTATCAAAGGAAAATTAGAAAAGAAGCAGGAGTCCTTTCTAAAGCCAAGCTCTCTTCATTTTTCCTCCCCGCTCTGTTTCCTCGGGGATACAGTAACATTATGGGCCTTCTCTTGATGAAGGGACCCGGTGGCCTCTTATTCTCACGCTGGGGTGGAGAGAGCTCAATCACTTGTCAGTGGCATAAATGTTTAATAGTCATGCAAGCAGAACTGTCTCATGGTGGCTTGCTAATTACCCACTCCAACAGGCTCTGCATCGGATGCCCTCAGATTATTCTCCTTTTTGGCTATGCTTTAAAAAACAATTACTCATCATATTTTCAGAAAAATACAATGGTGTGTTTCCACAGCAAAGGCTCTAGCAATGGGGAGGACACTAAAAATAGAATAAAAGAGGCCAGTGATTTCTTTGATTCATTGGCACCGTTTCCAGCTCTGCTGTGTGTGACTGGAGTTTGTACAGAGAGCAGAAATCCACTGAAGATGAGATTTTCCTCTCCTACCAAGCTGCGTGCATTACTACCGTTGAATGAGCAATTAGTGCAATTTGCAGAAAATTAGCAGATATTTTTAATGAGAAAAGTCGTTTGTTTCTAGGACTGCCATTTTACATGCCACAGATTGGGTGGTATAGAATTCCAAAATATAACTCAGCACTTCAATTAAACCACTCATGGAACTCTGATGTGTGTCCCTAAAACACAGAATTTAAATAAGAATGACTGCATAATTCAATATCAGACAGGCTGAAACAGAAAATTATCCAAAAGTATAGAAGATAGATTTTTTTTTTCCAATCTCAATATTTTGCTTTACCAAAGCTGACTAAACAGCTGGAAGTTCAGAAATATCACTTTATCACAAAGTGCACAGAGAAACAGTGAAAAAAGACAGTTTTGACTGATTAGTTCTTAAAATCAGTGAAAATTAAAGCTACAGTGAAACATTTCTAGAATATGAGAAAAATTAATTAAGAGTGCAAGAAGAATAGAAGAACAGAAGGGTACCTGGACACCAAACTTACTGTCAATTTGTCTAGGTAAGAGGCAATACAGAGGTCAAAAGCAGAAACTTTTGAGCCGGTATGGAAGAGGTTGACAAATTTGCCTGCAGTTTTTAACCTCAAAAATTAAAACCAGCAACAACTTAGAAATAACAGGATCCTAATAAATTATTATATACCGTGATATTAACATGTGACATATGGTTTGAAAATTGACATTATAGAATCACAACTAATAGAGATCAGTTTATGCAGGTTTTGCCTTAAATAAATGCCTTTCATAGCCATGACTTCAGCAGCTCTGTATCAAGTGGCTGCAAAAACATAGATTCAGTTCATATTCCCACAAACCCGTTGCAGATTATACAAAGAATGCTTGTCAACACTAAGAATAAACAGAGTTACTCTAATCATTAGAATTAATCATTAAACAAAGGAACTTCCAAAGGTAATATTTATCCCATTAACAGGTTTCACTATAAAACTGCAGCAGGTTATTACTTTCAAGTTTATTCTTTTTCAAAATCCTGTAATGTCAATGCTGACATTTTTAATTTATCTTAAATATAGGAAGTTGAAACTGAATTAATTTTTGTTTTCAAACCATTATCAGCCCAAAACAACATTTAGAGAAAATCCAATTGATGCCCTTTTTTTCTTGTAGCCAGGCACCAGGCAAAAAGGAAAAGAGATCCTTGATAATCAGTAAGTGAGCAAGTGAAAACAAAACATCTTTCTCCTCATCCCAAAACCAGATGGAAATAGAAACCTGAGCTTATGCATTCAGGAGAGCGAAATCAATGAAACTGTGGCAAACCATAAGAGACTACAGTGAATGTATGTAGGATGAATTCAAAACCAAGGAAGTCTTCCAACTTGGCACAACTCTTCCACTTTATTTTTCATATGGCTGCTGGCTACGTTAAACCATAAAGAATGCAAAGGCTAAGCATTATTCTGAGAAGGATATAACATATTTTTCATTTACACCAAAACCTCCAAGTCCTTGTTTTAAATGCAGAACTTCTGTGGCAACTGAATTTGCAGCTGAATTTGGGTTATTTACTACTGATATACTGTTGTGTTTAATCATGAAAATGTGAGTCACACAGGCCAAAACACTGTTAGCAGCTTCCACACAGACATAAAATCCACAGATCTGGAGTAGAAGACATACAAAAATCTGTATGCACATATACATACATACACTTTCTGTGGGAGGGGAAAATAAAAGAAAAATGCAGAGCCTTTGTACTTCATAAAAACTGTTTTTTTCCCCATAGCTGTGGGGTACTCGTGATATTATTTCCTCTTTGGTCACTAAGCCTGTAGGCTTTCCTGTGGCAGGAAATAGTTTATACAGTACTCAATTCTACATTATTATGTTAAGCTGTCATTTGAACATGCCCATCAGATGAAACCTCCCATTGGTACAAACAGCTTGAGAGAAACTGCAGCTGTAGTAACCATACCTGAAATTACTCATTGCCCCAAACCAGCAGGATAAATTGTCCAACAGCTCTGAGCTTTTTTTCTTAGTAAATTGAATTTTTATCCTACAAAAAAAAAATGTCACCAGGCCTGCAAATTTCTCCCCCTCCACAGGTTTCAGGGTTTTTTGGTTTTTTTTTTTATTTTTCTCATGCAGGAGTAATTTCTGTACTGTTCTATCAGAATCAAGTACCTTATGACAAGCAATTTATAAACTTTCTCAGTATTTTCAGACTCATTCCTGGTTATTTTTTTCTGCAGCTTGAACAATCTCTACAGAATTAATATATTAATAAATTAATATAAGGTACAACTACTGTACATGCAACCTGAATTTCTATGGGCAATTGCTAGTCTGAGTTACCTATGGGAAGCAAATGTACTCACACATCCATGGGTAGCTTAGACCAAGTAATTTCACCTGTTTCTCCAACAGGTCTGCATTTGGAGCATATGTTAATTATGTGGACCAGTTTATATAGTGCCAAATGCATGCTTTTGATAAGCCAGGGAACTATTACAATCACAAACTGCCCACATTTTTAAATCACCCCTGTTTCTTATGCAAGGTATGATGTAGGATAATGCACGTAGCTTTACAGCTCGTTTTGAGTTTCAAAACAAGTTACAATGCAATCACCTATTAACCTTTTCATCCCAAGGGTTTTTCTACAAAAAGTTAATATCCCTGACAGCTCCTTGTTTGTTTTCAGATCCATGCACTGCTTGCCACTAGTGACCTTGCAAGCAGATTCACACCTTACAAAGTCCCTGACCTTGAAGTCATTAAAATCCAATCACACACTGGGCAGGCTTCCATATTCATTAGGACAGCAAGAAGATAGATTTGAACATGCCTTTGAAGTGACCAATACATTCATCAGCCAATTTCCATCTTCTTCAACAATTTCAGATTGCTCAGGGATATTACTAGATTAATTGATACAGAAAATCTTTTGCAACAAAACAGTAGCAATGTTAAGCAGATGCAATATGTTTCTAATTAAAAAGGCTACGATCAAACATAAGCCATAAATTATAGGTTGTCTTATGAATACCCATATGAAGTTCCTACAACAGTTCTTTCTGCTTATGCTTTTGATGTAGGGGTCAGAGCATTTTTTCAAAACACACAATAATGAAACTAGCATCTAAAAAAAAAGAAAAGCTATGTCTACAGCTAAGTGAAACCTCACATAGGATTTTTTATTTTTTTTAATTAAATCCATCACCAGAACATGCTAATTAACCCTATTAAGTTCTTATGTATTTATTTCATAAGCTCCTTTGGAAGTTAAAACTTCAAATCATGAAGATAGTATTTATAATAACCATAAAAAGAACAACAAAAGCTGAAACAAACACAGGCCTAGAGGAAACATTTTCTCCAAACTATTTTGACATACACTTGCCTTCATCTACACAGATTGTTCTCACAGAAAAGTGAAATTTATGTGAATATGCTTTGCAGAAAAAAGGTTTTTTTTAACATTGGATATATGTAGGCATGATTTCTTCCAAATTTAAAGTGAGAAGGATTTGAAAAAGGTTGGGATAAAGAAAGGAGTTTCAAATACATAAATTGTAAACCTCAAATGAATCACTACCTGTCAAACAGGTTGCTCAAAACCCTGTGTTTGCTCTTCTCAAAAATCACATTTAGCAATACTGTTCAAAAGAATTTTGCGTTTACCTGGAAAAGGCCAGAGTCATCTCAAAACATTTTCAAGGGGACTGAGCTTCAATACTTTGGTCAAAGGTCTCTTTGCACAGAAGGTAGCTGAGGGCAGGTTGCAAGCTCCTCTTGAATTTTTAAGCTTTTTGCTTTTTTGTGCATGGGGAACCCATCCATGTGAGTTTTCATCAAAGCACAGACAAGAGGCTCTTTAAAAAAAAAGTGATTCTCACTCCTTTTCTTAAAGTCATAAATAGATAGCATTGTTAATTGGCAATTTAATGGTTTTAATTTTTTTTTTTTTACTGGGATCTGTCTGAGGTACATCAGTGACAGCAAATCACTGACCTGCTGGAGAGAACTTTTAATTCAGAAGGCCTGATTAACAGCTTTTAAGTAACATTTGAAACAAATCACCACTTTTTACAGATCCCTCCAGCTCTCTGATGGCAGAAGCCAGAAATTACACATCCTGCAGGGGGCTGACCCAAAAAAGTACTGTATTTTTGTGATCACAGTCCAGCAGATAACTTCAATGAATACAAGGTTGTTTAAAAAAAATAACAAAACAAAAAAATGACAAAATAAAAGCAGAAAATTAAACAAATCCATGTAGAGACAAACAAGTTTAAGGACCAAATTCTAAAACTGGCTTCTTAAGGAGAGAGGAGAAGAGAGAAGAATGAAAGAAAAATCAATATTTCTTGAAAATGCATTCCCCTAGATGGGAAAGGGGCTGTTGTCTTGAGAATATAGTATATAACAGGCAACTGGTTATTTCTCCATGTTTGTTCAAGACCATGTGATGAATGTCCTGAAACAGCATCTGTAACTATAAAACTAGTATAATAGACTTTCCATACTATTGCACAGTAAACAACTGGATAGAGCACAACAGTGTCAGTGTCCTTTGTGTAATGGTCAGGTATTTTTCATTTATACTGTCCTTTCATAACCTGCATTGTGCTCACATTGAGCCAAAGCTCAAAGGCTTTGGCACCCAGTTACACCATAAATTGAAATAATGAGAATGGTTTTATATAGTTCTACAAAACGTGTCTAGGGTGTTGTGTGTGTAATGTGAACAATTTCGCAGCCAAGGCTCTTTCTGTGGAGAAAACTAAGACCTTGAGCTTTCCTCTGCTTCTGGAGAAAGCAGGGATATTTATGGCAATAAATGCACTGTTTTGAAAGCAACAAATTTTAACAGGCCCATTAGTCTCTATTGAATTAATATAAATAATTTTCCTTCAAGAAAATTAGGTGCAGGAGCATAAAGTCAATTATCTGGCATTACCTTTGCACACAAGAGAGACATTTCAAGTCATTACGTCATACATGCTTCAAACTCAGCAAATTAAATACACCCCTGAAATTTCAGGAACACAGTGGCTGAGAAGGTATCTGCAGCAGTATATAATAATTTATTAATAAAGATAAGGTTTTAAAGCAATAAAACTGTTTGAGCACAAATCATACATACTATAGCTTCTTGAATGCCTATTTTTAGGTACAGAATGGAAAAATCCTGCACTCCCTTTCTCATTGTTTACAAAGGAGATTTCTCTCTTTAGAATTTTATTTTGCAAATGTAGTTAACAGTAGTTATTATTTGAGTGATGAAAGCCAAATAAAACTTAAAAAAATAACAAAAAATAAAGCTATATAAAGAAGCATACATTAAAATTTGGCAACTGTATATTCTTACATTTGGTACTTTGTGTTTATACCCTGCATAGTTTTCTATTGACATCAGCACTCTAACTCCATTTTTGAACAGTTAAGCTCACAAAGGAGTGGAGGATCACTAAGATTTTGATTGCTGAATCTATACAGCCTGTTGCACTGGAATTACCCTGTGACTGCCTCTTTGTACCTTTGAAACACTAAAATCATGTTCTAAAACTTTACCCCATACATAACCAATCCCACAGCCATGCAGTTTGAATTGATGAAAGATAAAAACATCAGGTGAATGTGAGGCCATCAAAAAAAGATAAAATCAATAGTCAATAGTCAAATGGAGCAGGTACAAGGGTTTGGATGCACTAGGCCAGCACAGAGTGCTGCTTCATTTGAGTGGTGACAACACTGATCAGTTTCTGGACCATATTCTCCATACTTGGTCTGAATTTATTATCTTTTTAATATAATCTCTAATATTTAAATGAATGCCCCTAATTATTTTAATGAAATTTCCATATTTCAATTGAATTATGTAATTATTTGACTATGTGATTTAAAAGAAATAGTTTTCTATGTCACTGTTAGTCTCACTCTCACTTTTGTCTTTTTTTAGAACATTCTAAGTTTCCAGATTTTTTTCAGCAAAATATGGGTTTCATCCCACAGTCCTAGCTGTTTAACATAGCACTGATCTCATGTTTTCAGTGTGTTTTAAGTGGTCATAACAATTACCCAAAAATATTTCACCAAATAACTTACCTTCATGCTACAATATTATGCTAGGAACCAATTCCCCAAAACTCATTTTATTTTAACCAAGATGAAAATGCACCTAGGTATGGATTTCCTGTTCATGGCCCCAGCTGTAATTTCAGCTTTAATATAATTATTATTTTTGTGTTTACTAAACCCCCAAAGTGCTTATTACAGAGCCAGTAAGTGCTAAGTAAACTTGGTAATAGAGCACAGCTTAGGACAGCAATAATCGTTCCTCCTAAAAGGGAGAGATTAACAAAGTGTCACTGTTTTCCAAGTCATAGAAGGATGCTCAAAATAACTATGAGCCTAGGAACAAAGAGATTAAGACACTGACCTGACACCAAAAAAAGTAAAGTAGCAAATTGTACATCCCAGGAAACAGAGGAATAACTCAAGGGAAATAAAAACTCACATCAGCAGTAATTATTTTTTATGGATACTTAATAATTTGTTTATTTGTTTGTATCCCTGTGTTTTTAAAAAAGGTTTGATTATAGGGTTTGCACACCGCCCTGTTTTGGTTTTTACCCTTCTTTAGTATTGACAGGAACAGACATTAAATTCTTCATGGACTGCATTTTCTTTTTTTCCTCAGACTAAGTTTAGGAATGAAATCTTTGTTCTAGAAAAAGGGGCATATTCCTCAGCTACTCAATATTATTTTGCCAGCCATTGACCAGCAGCCACAAAGTCTGCTTGCACTGCAGAGAAAATGGTTTAGAGAATCATAGGGTCATTTAGGTTGGAAAAGACCTTTCAGGTCATCCAGTTAAACCCATGGCTGCCAAGTTCATCACTAAACCCTGTGCCACACCTTTTAAACACCTCCAGGGATGGTGACTCAACCACTTCCCTGCACAGCCTGCTCCAATGCTTAAAAACCCTTTTGGTGAAGAAATTTTACCTAATAGCCAATCTAAACCTCCCCTGGTACAACTTGAGGCCATTTTCTCTTGTCCTATCATCAGGTACTTGCAAAAAGAGACAAACCCCCACCTCGATACAACCTTATTTTAGAAAGGAAAAAAAATCATAATCAAATGAGAAAAGACTCTGCAGTAGAAAGAGTACAAAGAAGTTAGCAATTTCAATGTTAAATTTAACACAAAGTGATCCCAGGAGTTCACAATAGCAGCAGCTAAAATGTAGGTGGTGATTTTTTTGGTGCAGAAGTGGGTAGTGATTTTTAGTGCACTTTATATTTAAATTAGCTCAAAGTGTACGACTGAATTACCTTGATACCATCTAACCATCTCAAATAATTACACAAAGGTATGTGATCTTCCATCTGACTAATGATCCCAAAACGTTTCTTCTAGAGGGAAGCTGGTGTGACATTGAGTAGGGGACAAATCACAAAAATGAGGACAATCAGAAAGTTACTTTTGCTTCAGTCATAAATAATGTGAAAAATTTGATGCAGCTGCTCCACGGGGACTCTGTAATGCAAAGACAGAGAATTTTGATATCCCTTTCCCCCTACCTCATGCTGCAAAAAATGCTTGCCAAGATACATCAAATCAGTATCGACCTTTACAGATAAGCAGCATATCATGGAAGTTTGAGTAGAATATTGAGAATAATAACATACATGAAACACTTAGAAGATTTAAAATACCAAGTAATAGGGGGTGAGGGAAGAGACAGAGATTACATTGAGTAAGATGCCAAGACTAATGATAAGGCAGAGTAGAGCATAGTTTGGAATAAAAATATGTTGTCACAGCTAGAACCTGATAAAAAATTCCAACAAGATGGAAACTTGATCTTTAGTGTTCATGAGAAATGAAGAACCATTCAGCCTGTATGTCAAGTTTATAGGCCAGGAAAGAACTTCAACAGAAAGGAAATGTGATCTACACAAGTGTTTCAGAGTAGAATCCTCAAAATCTGATATGGGAAATTCATTGGTTACAGAAATATAATTATGTAGCAAAGGAGGGAATACAGTTTTTAAATGGCATCCAGATATGTTATAACTCCATCCTGCAAAGGATCCCCATCACTGCAATTGCAACTGCACTTCCAGTTTTCAGTTTACTACTCAACATGTTCACGGGACATCTCACTCTAATAATCGAGCATCAATTAAAATCTGCAGATGGCAAAATCTAATGATGCAATTAAGTAATTTTGGTTACTTCCCAAGCTGAAATTTAACACACATACTCAAGATGCACTCAAGATAAAGCCAGATTCTGTCTCTTCTCCTTTCTTCTTGCACAGGTTTCCTTACACCTTTTGTAAGTTTGATGAAATGAGGCCACTTTTGCCTGGTTGCTGTTTTCCCTGGAGCAGACATCTCAGCCTTCCCCCATGGCCAGCAGGAGTGAGCTGTCATCCAATCTGACTGCAGCATTTCAGCTCCTGGCCTCTCCTGCCTGTTTGCTCCTGGGGTCTCACTTGCTCTTCCTCTGATCCCTGGAGGCTCTGCTTCCTTGTCAAGACCAAACAGAAGAACAGGGATGAGTCATGAAAATGGGTAGATGATCATGAGAGAGAGGCAAATTTAATATTGCATAAAGAAAAAAAAAAATAGCCATCATTTGATGGAAGACACATTTGCTATGGTCTGGTGGTCAGAAACACATTAAAAATACACATAAAAAGCACCCTAAAGTACCCGTAGCAAACCCACAATGCTGGAGCTAAGATAAAATGAATAGGAGCAATAAATTGATAAAAGCCGACTCACAAAATAAACAGAAAGAGGGATGGGTTTCCAGAGGAGAACTGAGCAACTGAGGGGATATTAGGATAAAACTAAATAAATGTTGAGTTCATAACAAAATTACATTGCACAAGAAACTCTTTTTAGTGGCATGTTTACAGTGTTCTATTTAGACTGTGCTACTGAATGTCTGGAATGTTGTAAAGGCAGAAAAAGGCAAAGAAAGTTGAAACAGCAAACTACTAGCGGCTCTTGAACATATGGCTCACAAAACAAAATTAAAAATATTTGTATTCTCCCTGAGGAAATAGAATTTAAAAGTGAGCACAGCTCTGCATAAATACATGGGATCAATGAGTAGGCAAGTTAAGTGTTTAATTGAATACTGTACAACAGATACAAGCTAACAAACACAGCACAGTTTCTTTCAAAATTTTTAGACTTATTCAGTTTAAAAATTAATCTGAAATAGGCATTCCAAAAGCTTTTTGTGCCCACAGATCATAGTATAATAATGAAATATATGTGTGTGTGTGTATATATATTTATGTGTGTGTGCATTTATAAACACATGGACACATAAAAGTATCCCAATTTAAAGATAAATCCTTTTGTACAAATAATTTGGACTATAGGCTGCAACAGTGGTGAACTACTAGAGAAAAAAAAAAAAAATCCATATTCATACTAATTTCCAGCAGCCATTTATAAGAACTTAAAATAAGTAGCATTCAAAAAAATAATTCATAGCACCCTATCTGCATTGGTCTTAAAATATCCTACCTGATCTGTCAGATAACTTTGTCTGAAGTTGTCAATAATAGGTTTATGAATGTTTTCTAAATTGAGAAGCCCACGTACATTTATTAGAAGTAAATTATAAAACAGCACAAGGTAAAATATATTAGTAGTGATGCAAAATTATAAACAATTTGGCCAACGTGATCAAATCAAAGAGGGTTGCACCCTGCTGGAGGAAAAGAGTCACTTGAAAAACAGCGGAAGTTTTAGCTCCCTGGAGATCTGCTTTGTGCATGCTTGAGGGGCTCTTGCAACAAGAGAAGGTGCTTTATAACTCCTAATTAGTTGGGAAACACAAGATTGGAAAATTGGGTCCTAATTCAGCCCTACTTCCTGCATCTACTTCAAACAAGTTTTAAATTTCCTAAGAGGGTTAGTTGAAAATACAATACAATAAGTTTCAGACACTTTCCCAAGGTACTTGCTATGACCAGTCCCAATTCCTCACTAATTGCACCTGCACAGAATCTTTCCTCCCTCTTCTGCTGGCAATCCTGACCTTAGACATGCAGGCTGCCAGCACACAGGCCACAGCTCAATAAGAAGAGGAGTTCAATACTAATTCTGGCCAGCAGCAGCCACCTCCTGCCCCTTGCCACTGCTGCCTCCCTCCTCTGCTCTGCGCTGTGCTAACACAGCCGCTGGCACAGCTGTCAGCCCGGGCCAGGGAATGAAATGGGATAAAAGAATAAAGGTGAGGAGAAGGAGGCTTTATTTTTAATCTAAATCAGTTCCCTGATCTGATTTGATGCACTTCACACCCTCGCAAGCAATTTTCAGGGACTTGGCAACAGAAGATATGGTCGGGGAAAGGTACTACTTAAACTGTCATTGTGGTATCAGGGAACTATATTCTCATTTTGTGCTTTAACCAGCTGACAGCTCTGGAAGAGAGTAAGCAAGATAGGAGATACACATGGACAACTCCCTCCATCCCAGTATATTGCCACTTTGGCTAAATTCTCCTAAAAATGCCCTTTTTATTTTCTCAGTTCTTACCATCCTGAGACACCATAAGCTTTCTGAGTTATCAGAGTGTCAGATGGACTTAAAGTGAGATTACAACATTCAGCACATTCTTAACCACTCATTTAGGTAACACAGCTAAAAAACATCCTCTGCACACTCTGAGTAAAGCAAATGCTACATTAAAATTAAATTTATCCTAGATCTCTTCCATTATTTCACCCTCAATACATAAAGAAAAAAACTATTTGTCAACCTCACATCAATTTAATATTTTTCTAATGATCTTAAAGAACGTCTATCTCCCAATATAATAATTCACAGGGAAAATGCACTCTCTCTCATGCAGTCTGAAAGAAAGGTCTTTTCTCCTGGGTTTGACACATTTGGTTGCTTTTCCACAAATGCTCAAAGGCAGGCAGATTGTAACTCGGTGGATTAGCTCTAATTAAATTTCAAAGTTGCAGTTGCAGCGGTGTGGCCTGGCATGAGGCAATGGATGGCTTGGACTCACGGGCTGAACACCTGCAAGAAGGAGCTTTTTGAGCAAGGCATTAATATTGTCAGAGTAGATGGAAAAGGAAGGCTTTGAGCACAAACAGCCACCTGAGCTCTCCCTGTGAATAGAAACAATTGCCATCAGTAACCCTCCCTTTCAGAAACATCAGGGACTTGGGTCATCCCTGGAACTAGGATTTTAGGTCATCCCCAACCTTTTGAATGTGTATGAGTAACAATAACCTCTTTATATGTAATAATCCTTTATATTCTGGTCTATTTTTACCCACAGATACAATGGAGTAGAATTTACTTACACTATAGTTTCAGCCAACCTCCATCACTATCAAGTGTAACACATTTCTTTCACTCTAAAGCCACAGAAAGTCTTTTATATCAACAAATTATTTTCTTAATGGCTTCTGTGTGAATGCTATCATAATATGATATAATATGATAAAATATGATAATATGCATTTATTACTAACAGAAATTATGCAATTTTAGAAATAATTCTACTACACAATATGACCAATGCAGCTATCACAGTTCAGATAATAGGGAGCCAGAGCTTTCTGGCTGCTTACATGTCAGTATTTAAGTTTGGCCCAAGTCTAGCCCTCAGTGTGTTTAAAACCAACATCTTAACAGCAGCCATTAAGATTAGAAATTTTCATAGGGGCAGTGCAAATAAACAAAATCATTCTCCATTCTGAAAGTCACATCTTACTTGCACAGAACTCCAAATTACTTCTAGAAGAGAGAAAGAGCAATACCACATAAATTTGATACTAGTTACCCACCTGTACTTTTGTTTTCCATCACAACAATTAGGGAAGGGATGTTCCTGTACCAAAGTTTGGCACAGCAGACATTTGGCCTGTAGTGTGATTGGGTTATTCTATTTGAGTAATGGTCCTTGGAAACAGAACATTGTGTGCTACTGAGGGCCAAATCTTCAGATGGCATAGCCTGGCATAACTCCTCTGATTCAGTGATATGGAACACAAACCCTCTGAGGAAAAGATGTATCATTTTATGGTTGGAATGCACCACTCACGTTTTGTGTGTTATTGTAATTCAGCTGGATAAAAAGTGCTAACAGCTGAAAACTGAGTCCTTCCAGGAAAACATGAAACCAGCTTCTAAGTGAAGAGTCCAAATAGCAACTCATTTGAAAAATTAAACATCTTATAGACTACTCTGGCAACAATTTCTAGCACGAGATTGTCCTATGGCATTTTTTCACTTCATAATAGTATTCATTGGTAAGAGAACACCATAAATTCCTTTCCATTAGCATGCGTGGTTTGATGTTAAGCCATGTTTTTCTGAGATCAGCTGTCAGTTAGTGTGGGTATTTCCACATGACAGAAGATACTCATGAGGAATCATGTGCTGGGATCACCAAAAAGTGAGTAGGAGTAAATGGGAAATTTATTTATAGTGCATACTATAATCTATCCAGTGATAGATTTCTGACTTCCAAAAAACTAAAAAAAAAAAAAAAAAAAAAAAAAAAAAAAACCCTAAAAAAAAAAAAAGAGGGGGGAATGAAAAAAGATTAATACAGAAAGTCAGAAGTGCAAGAAAAAAATCCAGAAGCCCGTCTGTTAAGAAAAAAAAAATAAATAATTGCTCATCTAGTTCAAAACTGAGCAAGTTGTAAATGAATCCTGCAATAAGAAACTGATTAAGTGGTTAAAAAAACCAGGGGAGGGAAATTTTTCACAATTACCACTGGATGATTTCTCATTTTCCCATTTGCAGAAAACCTGGAGAATTTGAAACTAAACCCATAGGAATAAAAACTATCATTTGCTCCCTAAGTGTATTCAGCTCTGACTGCCTGCTCTTATTAACCAGCTTGCCACCAGAAAATGTTCCTTATTAAATTGTACAAGTAATAAATTGTTATTATAATAATTTTTCTGTTTCTCTTCTTATTAATGTAACCAGACTAGCATTGTATTTGCTATACTTTGCACTTTAAATGTGTAAACATTATCAATTATTTTCATTAGGAAACTGATGTTTGTGTTGATAATTCAATTTTCCCACCACCAGCTTTACTCTTTCTCATGTAACCCAGGTGAGATCACTCTGACAGACCAAACAATCTCTGCTGCCAGGCTGTGGTCATATCAGCATTAACACAAATTTCACACAGGAAAGTCAAATGGAGAGGCAGCAATAGGAGAACATTTCAGAGCAACAGAATTCAGAGCTTACCTCTATAATTTCAGAACACAGAGAGGGAAATGGTCTATCTCACTAGAGCTAGCATGGTTTATTGTAAAACTACTTTGAGATTAGTCATGTTAATGATCTATAACATATTTTCAGCTCACTACAAGGAAAGCTGGCAAAGTATGAAAAGAGAATGGAGGCAAGGGAACATCTTACTACTTAGAGCATGGACAGAGGTGAGGCAACGAAGGAAATGAATCAAATTTAACAATGAGATATATGGTATCAAAACTGAGACAAAATGATAAATGCATTTTTTACAACTTGATGCTTTACTCTGACATACTAATGCTGACAAATTTGAAAGAGTACTTCAGTGTCTATTCCAGAACTATGTTTTCATTTGTTGTATTCCTCTTCTGTTTACATGAGAAACCTAGTTAGACCTTTCAATGGCTACTGACCCACACCCTTCCATGGCGCTTTCCATAGTGGACAAAATGGTTCAGGATTAGGAGAGGGAATACTGACATAACAGGAGCTCCAGGGTGCATTACCTCTATAAAAGACAGGATTCTTTGGGGAGAGGAGAAAGGAAACATGAATTACATGTTACAGTTTCAGGAACCAGGATTCTCTTTGGAAAACAGCCACTTTTGCATGCCTGGAGATAATCCTTCCTTCTGTGACCTGTCCAGAAGTACCTGTTCTCTTTCCCAGTGCATTTTGGTTCCTGATTAATAAATCTGTGGCACCTAAAGAAAAGAGCATATGAAGAGCAGCTGAGGTCACTTGTTCTGTTCATCCTGGAGGAGACTGAGAGAACTCATTGCAGTTCCAACTTCTTGGTGAGGGGAAGAGGAGGGGCAGGCACTGATCTCTGCTCTGTGTGACCAGGGACAGGACCCATCTTTCCTAACAAGCATCACATAGCAAAAGAGTAAGATAAAGAATGTTTAAACACCTTAACATATAATTTTCACATCTGTTTCCTAAACTTTCAAGTTCAGACATTCTTGAATTCGGTTTGGTCACAATATTCCTGAAATAATCCACATCACTGGTATAATAGCATAGCAGCAAACAAATCTCTAAATTTGCTTTTTACAAGGGCATGGCTACAGTCAACAGCAAATTCCCAAAAGCATGTTGCCACACATAATTTCTAATGATTTGAAGTTGTATAATATCAGGAAAACATATTTTGAAAATGGTGAGATGCAAGGATCTTGGGCTATCTTCATCTTCTTCAGGAAAGGATGTATTACAGGTACTACTTCACGAAACTCTCAAACCAGAGAATTTTTTCCTTGATCCTGATAAAAACAGGAATAATAATTAAAGGGTCCAGAAAATCTCGTTATATTAGTAACAAAGAACAATAGGAAAAAAAAACCCAGACTTTTATCTCAAAAATATATGGGTTTTTAAGAGTTTTATTTTAGAGAGTATTCAAAACCATATTTTGATCAACTGCACAAGAAGTAATCTTTCAAAACTGGTAGTTTTCTTAAAGAAACACCTTGTTCAAGCACTTTCAATTCATGACTAATCATTTAGACTATAAATGATCAACACCCACTTCATCCTATCTAATTATTTTCAGAAAACTGTAGTATATTTTTTTCTGATTCTTCTAAAATAGATAGGCAGAAGAATCTCAGTTTAAAACTGGGATCTCTGCCCATTCTATATTTTGTAATGTTTGACTTCTACTTTGCACAATGCCATACAGAACCGAGGCCAGACAAAATTCCTAATCCAAGGAGCTCAAAATGCTTCTCTAGAGAAGAGAAGTAAAGCAGCATCATTCACATTCCAGAGAAGACAAACCATCATCAGAGGGAGATTTTAAATCAATTGCCTGAGGTCACAAGTCGAGTTACTTGTGCAGACCTTTTATAAATTAAAACAAAATCCCCCATTATTGCAATTTGAATGAGAAAACACCCTTAGCATACTTTAGTTGCAAAATGTGTCTTCAAATACTAGAGATGCTATTTGCAACACACCTGGAAAAAGACTCTAGGTCTTGATGATAGTTAATAAATTGTGCTTCCAGGAGCAGCACACTAAGATGCAATCTGGATTATTGTTTTTCTTGTGAATTTAAACAGGAAGACACACTTTCGTGCCAGTGTTCTGACAATTGTGTGACACAGAACCAGAAGTTCACTATTTCACAGCCTGCCTGCTGTAATAACTCTGCTCAAATTTCCAAGTTTCTATCACAAGTTCTCACTCACAGATTTATGTGGGTGCAAGGGACTTGCAGGCCTTGTGAAAACAGAACATCTCCTTTCACTGCTTATATCTTCAGACTTTTGAGCTCTGGGTATTTCTTTTACTACCTTTACAAGTTCTAAGGGGCATCTGGTGATTCTGCACTACACTCTTTAAAAAATGGACTTTTTAATGAAAATGGCAACTTTGAGCCGCTACATCTGTCTCTGTGAAAAAAAAAAAATAACATATATCCTACTCTTCTGTGTGAAGGTTTAGTCTGTATGAAGGTAGCAGCCAAGAAACTAGTAATTTTTCATGCACTGCAACAGATCTTCTTAACACTAGTATTTACATACTATTGATTTGTTATATGTGGCCATCTGTTTGTGAGTGAAATACTCCAGGCATATTTCATTTTCTTTTGACTTTGCTTATAAAGCTTACCAAAATCTTTTCAATTCCCCCCTCCCCCCACCCCTTACATACTCTATGTTCTTTTCATCCTGTTGGGGAAATGCTATATAATGAGAATCCAAGATATTCATATTACCCTCACTGAAGTATCATCTGCGTGGTTTTTTATGGTTTGAATCACTGAATGCATGATTCTAAGAACTTTTTTCACTCTAGTGACTTTATTTTTACACTTTTACAGTTAAATGGAAAACATGGTTTCACGTAGCTTAACTCTGTATTCCTCTATTTAAAATCCTCTAAACAATGCTGACAACTTTGAGCCAGTTAATACCTCTAAACAGCAGATCAAGATTGCTCAAAAAAATACAGATTAGACAAGGACAATGTAAAATCTACATTTCACTTCAAAATCAGTTAGAAGAAGACCTGCTATACTAATACCCTGGAAGCAATATCATGTATAAATCCTTTAACAGCAGCTGCTTTGAACAGAGTAGCTGATCTGAAATGCCCTGTGATTTAAATCCAAGTCATACACAAAGTAATCCTCAAACAACTGAATCCTATTTAACTTTTCAAAACATCTGAATTTGAATTTAAGAAAAGCAAGCATTTTTAAAACCCTACTTTTAAATACACATTTAACCTTAATCTCTTTTTCTGACTCTTTCTTGGAGCATACCACCTGTACATCCATCTCAATTATATGTTCATGTATATACATATATTGGAATGTATAATGTATGCAGCTTGCAAAGGACAGATTCAAATGAGAATTTTCCTCAGTTCTAAGACTACCACTACAACTCTCAATTTCTCATCACAGTTTGGACAGCAATATGCTGTATCTATGCTCTATGCTTTTTCAGCTGGTAAGCAGGAAATGTGTATTTGGCCTTTTTTTTTTTTTCCTTTCCCTATACAAGAAAATACAAAAAGTCAAAACCAAGCAAACAAAAAAGCAAACAAAATTAAGCAAATCTCATTTCCCTCCAGGCCACAAACAGGACATTTCACAATTCATACTGGGAGAATGTTGGATAGCCACATAAGAAGAAAGAATTTATAGCAAGGTATACCAGCATCATATCAAGACTTAGGCCTATTGTGGTACTCATTTGTAAACAGGGGCTGGGTTGGTGCAGATTTGTGTGTGAAAAGTCCTGATTCAGGTTACTCCTCTCTGGACTGATATGAAGGGAAATTTAATCTTTTAATTAGTCTATCACTATTCCAAACATAAGATGGCACAACTCCACTACATGCATTTCTAGAGCTGAATATCAAGAAAGCAGCTCAAGAAGCCTTCTTTTATTTACTGGCTTTGTATCAGTGGCTATATTTTTCCTGTGAACTCAAATCCATGACTGGGGGAGATGACTCTACTCTCTAGCCTGACTCATGTCAGGAGAGGACCCAGTGATGCTGCCAGCTTCAAATCAAACAATTTATTAATTGAATATTTTATGGCACTCAGAGGCATCGACTCTTAACCCTGCAGCCCACAACCATGAGCATTCACAAACTAGTAGTTCTCCAGCTTCTCAAATTTATCTGTTTTCTTGACATGCCAGAGTTGGTAAAAAGGACCATTCTTCATACATTCTTCAGTCATTCCAGTTCAAAGGCCAGTGTCTCTGCTGAGCCACATGAAAAAGCAGCAAAGTAGAGACAAACATCCACTTCTGTCAGCTTGGCTGCAGCTGTACCTTCCACAAAGGGCAAGGATGAAAGGCTGGAGATGACACCTTCTAAGTCCAACAAGATTCACCAGCAGCTACCCCTCAGAGATGCCTTGGGAAGCCAACATCCATGCTCAGTATCTCCATATGTTTAACAGCACTCACAAGTTTAAAAAGTGAAAAAAAGTTTAAGAAAAGAGGTGTAGTACTTGGTCTAATAGTAACAAAGCAAACTAATTTCAGCTCTCCATCTCCTCAGCTGCTTCTCACTGTTTGATGGTACTCTGTCTTCCTCCTAAGTAGGAATAAAAGCAGTAATTCATCCCCTGTCTGGTTTTCAAAGACTGAAACACTTAAGTTTCTTTCTAAAAGTTTTGTTGGTGGTGATATCTTTGTAGAGTGATGACACACTGCTATTGAATTGTTTTGTTTGTATCATACTGATATCTATTCAAGCCCTAAAAAAATCTTTTGTGAACCTTGTAAAGTTATTTCTATGGAACAACATTTAAAATAAAATCAATAGATAATGTGACCCAAAGATACAGTGGGCTGCTCACACTGCCTGTGTTATTTCTAGTACAAGTCTCCCCAAGGCTCATAAACTTCCTGTCACTTGTCCAGTACACTTCAACATAAATTTGAATGATTCAGCTGGACACAGTGGGACCAGTGAACTCAAAAATAAACAGTGAGAAACAATCCTACAACATGATAAGAATTCCGATTTTTTTAAAGTACTGGAGCCATTGAAACAGCCAAAATGAAAGTGACATTCCAAGCATAGTGTATTTCTATATGAGATTCTAAAATGCTTCTGAAGTTACCTTTCTTTGCCTCTGACAGCTTCTGGTTTTAATTCAGCCACTTATTTTCATGATACCAAAGCTTTTTTTCCCTTTTATTTTGTATGCCAGGCTATTAAACTACCCAATGGCACACAGAAGGACATAGAATAATAATAATAATAATGATAAAAATTATTTAAAGAAATGACAGAGAATAAGGGAAACATGACTTTCATTTCTTCTTACTCTCTGTTTCCTTGTCTTTCATTGCTTGGTGTTATGAGGTTACTTTACCTTTAAGAAAGTTAAAGTTGCTGGGGACTGCTGGGAGTCTTTTCTCCTGACCAATTATCGGTCATTGCTGAGAATTGACAGCAGTTTTAGCCATTGAAAAGTAGAATCAACTTGTGAACCCCACCTTAAAGTGTACAACCAGAACTCTGTGGTTCTCTTTGTTTTCTGGCTGTGAAAGGTAGCAGAGCTTCGGCCTCTCGCGCTCTGCCCGGCCACATGTGGCCGGGCGGGGGCCGGGCCGGGCCTGCCACGTCTCCTGTCTCCCGGCTGGGAGATGGGGCCTGCGGGAGCTTGCTCCGAGCCAAGCTAGGCCGGGCCGGTTCCTGGCTTAGCTGCAGGTTTTGCCATGATGGAATTTACCAGAAACTGCCGAGTGAAGAAGGATAAGAGCTCTGGGCCTGCTGCAAGCAGAGACGGTGACCACGCTCTCCAGAGCGGCTATGAGGAACTTTCCATCGCAGACGGCTCCAGCTCCTGTTCAGCAGAGATCACCGAACCATCTACAAAAGCTTGGGCAAGATTTTAACTCTTTCTTATCCAGATGAGACTTGCGGATTAATCTTTTTATCCAGAGAGAGAAAAGGAGAGTGATCAACATGAAAAGAGACTTTATAAACTACTGGTGGCAAGAAAGAAAAGAAGCTTCAAGAAAGGTAGAAAATTAAGAAGATGCTTTAATTAAGCTGAAATATCTTTCTGTTAAAACTATGGGGATGGACAATGAAGTCCTGAAAAGAACTCCTTTAATTCATGACGGAGTATGGGGAGGAATAGAGTGTTCAAAGTGTAAATTGGAGTAAAAAGCAGAGTAATTGTGGTATAGTGAAGTGCTGGGAGATTTGAAGCCTTGAGAGGCAATGAGAAAACTGTTTTCTAGTGAAGCGCACAGAAACATGAAAAATACTTTTTGCCTTTGACTAACTTATCCTTAAAAAATACTATCCCTAAACATCATGACCCATAACACATTTCAGAGTGATGTGGAATGGGAGGAGTGAGCTTTGATAACAGCAGCTCTGAGCAGCTGATATCAGGGAAACGGAAAACTATAACAAAATAGCTTTCTTGTGAGAAACTCCATAAATTAACAGAAAGGAACTTCTGTTTCTCTACAGAAACTGAGGAAAAGACTATAGAAAGAATTGGGACTGTTTAAACCATCAAAATTATAAAGTTTTTGTCTCTGTTGTCATGTGAACAAAAGAATGGTGAGCAGTGAGAAATGAAAAGGTTTTTCTAAAAGTTTATTCTGGTGTTCTTATTCTTGTAGTTTGTCAATAAACTTTTCTTTATTCCTTTTAAGTGTTATGCCTGATTTGCTCTTGTTTTAATCCATATCTCACAGCAAAAAATAAATAATCCTTTTTTCCCCTTTTTGTTAATTACTGGTTCAAAACCACGACACTTGGCTATGAAGCAAAATGAATTTGAGCTTTACAGGGTGGAAAGAATACCACAATTCCCCTTTGAGATGGCTACTGGATGAGGATTCACAATTTCTCATTTGTTCTTAGTGCTATGATTACACCTGGACAAGAACACCACAAAATAAAACACATTCTTAGTTATCTGCATTGCATAGCTGTGAGAAGGATGTAAAAGGAGAGAAAGAGAGAGGAATGAACAGTTATTATTCAGTAAATGTAGGACCTTATAATTAATACAGTGATGTCTCATCACCATCATTGAGTTGATCAATATCACAATCAATATTCTCACTTGCAACTTCATGGGTATTTAAGAACAAGTCATCACACACACTTAACTCCCCCACCAGCCTTCCTTATATAAATCATGTTTTGCACTGAAGGCAAATAACAGAAGCTCATCTGACCAACTTTTCTAATGTTTACCTAAAGGAAATTAGCTTCCATCACTTAAAGTAATTCAACATCAGAAAAAAGCATCTTCCAGTTCTGCTGAATAAGGAAAAAGAAAACAATCTTTCAACTTCAAGAGCTGTACTTTCCTCACCAGAATAACTGTTTCCTCCAATTCTTATTGAAAAGCTCCCTCAAATTCTTAACTTGGACATCCAGGGAACTACTCTGAGGGTTTTTTTCTAAATTATCATTTGATATACCCTACAGACCAACACCTAAACAGTATCTTAGCCCTTGCTGATGAGCCACAGATGCCAAGACAGCAGCAGTAGAAACCAAAGTAGTGACCCCTCTCTTATTTCTGTCTGAAGTCTGTCACTTATGTCTTTAACAGTCATTATCATAATTCCATTGCCTTGTATTTCTATATGCAAAACTGCTCCAACATGCTCTTGTATTGTGACCTTTTCCTATCCACAGAGAAACTGGTTTTGATGGGTCTGTTTTACAAACAGAACAAGTGGGCCAATAAAATTGGTTATTTGCATGCTCTATAATTCACTGAAATCATGACTTACACTTGGAAAAAGAACAGATATAACAAACCTTTCCCTGGGGAAATCCAGCTTTCTACCACATGAAGCAAAACACATTCCTCAGCTATTTTAGCACAAGGGATATGTTGAACAAGTCTGATTCAATTGCAGAGACAGTGGCATTGTGTGCTGGTCAATTTACCATCGCTGTCCTCCTCGACCCACAGACACACAGACTCATAAAAAAAGAAACTACATTTGGAAGAAAAA
This sequence comes from Poecile atricapillus, assembly GCF_030490865.1. Lineage (NCBI taxonomy): Eukaryota > Metazoa > Chordata > Aves > Passeriformes > Paridae > Poecile > Poecile atricapillus. Next base: position 108,844,934 of record NC_081249.1, read on the forward strand.
CACCGTTTCTTGAAAGGTCAAGAATGTATTACACAGACTCCGAGCACAGATCATAAAGCAACACAACACCAGGCTTGTTCTTTCAACTGTGCTCGAAACCATTCATTTGTTTTCTTGTTATGAAGAAAATATTGCAGACCGATTGGAACAATGTTCGTGGTGCACCAAATCTGACACGAGTGTGACATAGCAAAAGGATATGCAGGTATCTCCCCTATATATCTACATGCATTTGATTACATTTGATTAATTTCATAATGAATTAATGGTAAAATATGCAAGTTGTGTTAATCTTCTGAAAAGATGCTAGCTTTTTTTTTTAAGCATACTTACACATGAGAATACTTGGCACCTTACATTAACCTAGAATAGACTGATAAAACATTGGTTAATAATTTTGCTGAAAAATTAGTTGGTAGCTATGCCAAATCCAAACATTTTCAACTGAGAACAAATGGGAAGAGTTAGAATAAGTGATTTAATTTTGTTTCCAAAAAAATTCAAATTTTATAACAAGTACTGAAGCAATATTCAGGTGACAGTCTTTTCTAGCATACATCTCTTACCTGTACCCTTTCCTGCCCCTCACTTTATGGAAGTTCTGTGGCTAGGATACTTAGATGAATTCTAGTCTTGATCTTCTTTGGCCTTGGCAAAGAAGGTAATCTTTAATTGTCTAAAGGTTTAGAATTGTCCAAACATTTAAGAGAGCAGGCCTTCCTTTGAAGAAATTCCATTTTCTATAAAATTATTTAAAATATACCAGAGCAAAAACCAGAAGGAACATGTTTGGAACCATGCAATTAGATTGTGGATGACTACAATTAGTCCTAATACTTGATGGACTTTGTGAGAGTCATCTAACACCCTTTACTCATATAATTTTATGCTTGTACTAAAATGTCCAGAAAAAAAAATGTAGATTTCTTAAAAAATCTGGAAAATTATTGGCTACAGGCTGACTTGAATCAATTTATCTTCAGGTGAGCTTCTAAGAAAAGAAAATATTAGTTGCTACATCCCAATGTAAAACCATATGTTTAGTCCCTAAGACAGAAATATCAAGTTGCCCAACTCAACAGTCAAAAACTTTTGAGCGTTAACAAGGAGGTGAGAAGAAAAAGCACAGGAAGTCAAAGAGGAGTGAGAGGAATATGAAGAGACACAAAAGACTCCTTAAAATATACAGCAATGTTCTTCATTCCCTCCAAGAAAGGAAAAATACATGAATGCATAATAAAAACAAGCATTAATATTGACTAGAACAAAGTGAGAAGACTGGGAGTTTCTGTTCTCCCTGATTTGCAATTCAGGAATGCATACTGAGAGAAAGAACATCAGCTTCAAACTCATAATCAAGGGTGGAGGTTTTTGTTGGTTGTTGGGGTTTTGTTGCCCCCAGATAGAACATATTGCTGAAGGATATTATTAAAACAGAGGAAATTTGCTCATTTAACAACACTGTAAATTGAACAGCAAAAATTAATGACAATAAATCATTCTAGAAATCCTACAAATTCAAATAGAGAGCCTAAAACATTAGATCCCAAATTCTGCTGCTTGTTCAATGGTCTATATTTCTAGATGCAAATGGAAATACACAGAGAGAATGGACTGCAATAAACAAGCTTGGAAACCACAGCCTAAAACAAATATTATTAAATTTAATAATAATTGAAGATCAATAAAGTTTATAGCGGGAAAGTAAGTGCTGAATATTATAAATTTTCTGGTTCTTCTTTGATGCTTCTAAAGACTGTTATATCCAGAGACAGATTATTAAACCAGTATGAGGATTTAAAGAATGTCTCAAAACTCTGTCAAAGGAGGAAGTTCCCATAAGTTAAGCCACCACAACAGGCACAGATGGCAAACAGGAAGGCATTCTTTCCAGGGCTAAATGAGGGTGAAGGTTCAAAATGAGCACACTGGACAAAATTCCACTGAGAGAACTTGTGGCAAGCACAGGATATATATAAAAGGCCTGTATAAAAGTGGTACCTCCAGAAGACCACTTGGAGATGCCCAGAAGACCAGAAGAAGAAGGGCCAGCAAGACACCACAGGGATCCATGTGATGGTGACTGTCCTACTTAACCTCTCTATCTCATTTACTGTTAAATAAAATCTGTACTATTGACTTTGGCATATGGTCTCATTACTACCTTAATTCGGGAAGAGGCATCTTTTAATACTCAGATCCTGACAATCAAGAAGATCAAAGCTTGAAGCTGCATAATTTTACAAATAGTTTAGAGATTAATCACTCAACCACCTGCACATCTCACTCTGTATTCTCTGCTGGCTCTGCAAATACACATCTAGAGAAACAATCCATACACACAGATAACTGTAGCTTGGGATCAGGGACACACAAGAGCAGCTCTTTATAGCTCTTCTAATAGCTTGTAAACAATGGGTGCTATAAAGGGTGACAAGAGTTAAGCAGTTTCCATAAGAAATATTACTGAATATTAATTGTCAGGCATGGGATGAAACAAATACTTAGGATACCATTCCAGATCTGCTGACTCTGAATGCCAAGGTGTAGCCATAATCTGTACAAATAAATATAAATATAAATATAAATATAAATATAAATATAAATATAAATATAAATATAAATATAAATATAAATATAAATATAAATATAAATATAAATAATATAAATATAAATATAAATATAAATATAAATATAAAATTTATTTTTTTAGTAGTAGTGCAGGTATTGCAGGTAAATATACTGGAATGTTACCCCTTTGCTTGTGTGTTTCCCCATGTGTTTATCAGAACAGAACAACAAGCATCATCCTACTGAGAAATTTGGGCTTTGTTTCACCTGAAATAATGAAGAAAATCAGTGGTCATCCCTTTACAGCTGCCAAATTTTCTGTCATCTGCTCTGTGACAACCAAGAAGTCACTCCCTGCAGGTGTTCTCCCTGTATTGTGCCAGCCATCTTTTTGCTTCTAGCTGCTGCTGAATTAGAGCCCAGCAGTGATGTACCTTTTTAGGAGTCATTGTTTGGTAGCCAGAAGAATGCAGCATGGAAATGAATGGGTTATTAGAATACACAAAGGTTGCAGTTTTCAGGCTTTACTGTTGAAGCCTAACAAAGTACATCACTCACCAGCCGGTTCATGCTTTCAAGTTATTCTTTGCATTTTTGTCAAACAGAAAGTTACTTTCCCATTAAGTGAACACTGAGATCCCGGTGCACAAATCATCTGACTTAAAGAAACAATTTTTTCCTTCCTACAGTGTATTCCATCCTGTTCATACCCTGCTGGCATTTTTCAAGAGCTTTTATTCCACTGTTTTGTCAATTTTGCTTTTAACATTGCTGGTATAACACCTCTCTTCTGCATTTGCTAGCAAAGCCAGTTAATTTTCCGTATTGGCACCAGTCAGCCCTGGCTCAACAGAGACTACAGCCCTCTGCTTTTGAACCGAAGAGTAGAGTGTGTTTGTCCTGTGGTCAGAGCCTGTGCTGACCCTTGGTCTGTGCTTGGAAGGCACAGTGGGATAAAGCAGGTGGAAAGGAGCTATCTCTGCACTATCAACTGCACAGGCAGCATGCCCCAAGGCCTTCTCTCTGCTAGAAAGTCACTTCACTTGAACCAGGCTGGTGCAGTCAGCACAGAGCTGTTTGCTCATCTCTCACACCTAGAACTCTGACAGAAATCTGCTTCACTCATTGCCTCTGTTGCACCTGAAGAACTGCCTTGAACACGAGCTCCTGCAAAGCAAATGACTCTCCAGGATCATCTTTATATGATAAATCATTCCTATAAAAGGGGACATAAAATATTCTGGTACCTTGATACAGATGGTCCCTCGTGTTCCCACAAGTGGGTCATGGCAGCGTGGGTATCATTCATAAAGGACAATCTCTCTTATTCTGGCATCTCTTGACAAATTCAAAGACACTGAAGGAACAATTAAAGTTGCACCCTCTCTTGTTTATGAAGATGCACAATTGCTGCTGCTTTTTAATTCAGCTGCCACATTTACACTGTCCCTTCATTGCCAAATTGAAATCACACTTGTTTTTTCTCTTGAAAAACAGCTCTGAGATTTAATTTATACTTTACTTGTTGTCACCTGCCAATTGACCCCAAAATAGGTTTTTCTCTGACCTTACCGAAAATCATTCAAGCCACGTATTATGTTATGTATTACACTATTTATAAAACATCTGTCCTACATTTGACTGAAAGACCTCACAAATGACTTGAAGTTCTGTTCATTCAACACTAATCTTCTAACTCAAAGCCTGTCAGTACAGTACATTGCCTGATAGCTTTGTTTGTGTGCTGTTTGCTAAAATGATCATAATACTTTCTGACGCCAAACAAAGGAAACATTTTGAATATCATGTCTTCAAGTGTCTAGTAAAACAAAGCCATACTTTCAGTCTCCGAAGAGTATTGATAAATATTCATCTGTCCTATAACTAAATGCCATCTATGTTAGACTGGACATATTTTTGATAGCTCAGAATCAGCCTAGAGAACTAATGCTATTTATTTTTTGCCTTCCTGACAAAATGTCTTATTTGATTTTCCTGCACAGCGTACAGTACCCAAACCTTGTCTTTGCAATAAAAGCAAACTCTACTTAATTCACCTTTTCTCTGGAATATTACGTAGACATTCATACATAGAAAATTAAATATTTTTGTCTTCTCTCAGTGTGAGAATTTGTTCCCTTTATGAATTAGAATATTTATTGTACTTTCACTCAAAATACATAGGGTAACACTTTATTCACTATTCCATTATTCTATGTTTAACATGAAAAGAGGTCAACCTTCTTGTTTATACCACTTTCTCCAGATACTTTAGCTACACTGAACAGAAGCGGAATATTGATGTACATTTGAGATGCTTCATTAGTTTCATAAAAATGTGGTAAAATATACTAATTTTTAATCCAGTTTAGTACTTTAGGAAGCTGATCCTATGCTGATGTTTCCTTCTTGGTCCATTCCATTGGATGAATATTAGCACATTCATGGATTTCTGCAGAGGTGAAGGCAGGTGGCAACTGCTGCAGAGAAAGGAAAAAAGAGAAAATGGGAGGGTGATACCAAGATTTTCCTGTTTTTTTTAGTGCTGAGTGCTTCTGAATCTGCCTGATTGCTACAGAGATGGAAAGGGAAGGGGAAGGGGAAGGGGAAGGGGAAGGGGAAGGGGAAGGGAAGGGGAAGGGGAAGGGGAAGGGGAAGGGGAAGGGGAAGGGGAAGGGGAAGGGGAAGGGGAAGGGGAAGGGGAAGGGGAAGGGAAGGGAAGGGGAAGGGGAAGGGGAAGGGAAGGGAAGGGAAGGGAAGGGAAGGGAAGGGAAGGGAAGGAAGGAAAGGAAAGGAAAGGAAAGGAAAGGAAAGGAAAGGAAAGGAAAGGAAAGGAAAGGAAAGGAAAGGAAAGGAAAGGAAAGGAAAGGAAAGGAAAGGAAAGGAAAGGAAAGGAAAGGAAAGGAAAGGAAAGGAAAGGAAAGGAAAGGAAAGGAAAGGAAAGGAAAGGAAAGGAAAGGAAAGGAAAGGAAAGGAAAGGAAAGGAAAGGAAAGGAAAGGAAACTGACAAGAGTGAGCTTGACAAAAGTGGTGCATATGGAGAGCCATATGATAAACCCTGACACTCCCTCAAATTTACTGGGATGGGGGAATGCCATAGTCTGTCCAGTAGCATTTTCTTGTGCTGAGCATGCTCTCTGCCACACAAAGATGCCTCCCAGTCATGCAGTCTCTGATCAATGCCATATCCTTATTTCCTCATGTTCCCAGTACATGAGGAACCCACCAAGCCACTGATCCATAATAACTATAATAATAACTATGGGTTATTTTGCAGAAACAAAACAAGGGTGCAAAATTCAGAGACAGAAAATGTAAATTTGCAATAATTATGGACAACAGTTCCTAAAAGTCTTCACAGTTACTGTTACTGAAAGCAAACCACCCAAACCACCAAGCCTGAAGTTGGGTTTCCTATGTTTCTTAGTTGCATATACAGTCATAGGCACTTCAGTGGTACACACAAAGCAAAAACATTTTGTAAATAATAAATAAATGTGTATTCCAGCAAAAGCTCAAAGATACATAAAAGTATGGTTGCTATAGGTCATAAAGGCCACACACATAAAAATTAATCTTTATACATTAATATGAAGGTGGAGGTATTGCAAATTTCTCTGTTTCTCTAGTTTTCATCTGAGATCAAGTGGATGGAATTTTGAGGATGATCTTTTTTACACGTGCTTGTACTTTTTCAGACATCCCAGGAGAACTTCCATGCTGCAGAAAATCATTGGATTTATCCGGCTGCCAAAAGCTGTGCCCCTGCCTACAACATGAGGCATTCAGGAAAAGAAAACCATACAGACCTGGCTGTAGCTCACTCATTTCTGGTACAACCTAATGCAATAAGCAAATTGTTCTCCAAACTGCAATTTGAGATTTCTGTTGGTTAATTTTTAGAACATCAAAAGGGCTTTATGACTTGGAGTTTTGCGCCTTATGTGTAGCATTTCCATGATGTCCAGCCTAAAGATTTTTCTTTTACGTTTTCAATTCAGCAGTGCTCAGGAGCACCCATCAGGTGAGGATTTCACATATAGGCAGTACTGTAAAGAGGCAAAGAAATTTATTTTTAACCACCTCTCAAATGTTCTCAAAGGGCCAGTAAAACATGAAATCAGACACATGTTTTTATTTGCAGATAATGCTAACACACAACACAGATAATGTTTATGCAACATGATACAGGAGACTCTTTCCAGTCTAGTTTTGATGAAGAATAGTTCTGAATGAGTGATTTTGTCCACTTGCACTTCTCTTACATGGTAAAACCAAACCCTAAATAGATATCCAAAACATTATAGGAAATATTATTGAAGAATAAGGAACAATTCCTGTAATAAGGAACAATTCATTCTGCCCAGTTTTACAGAGTTTCCTTTTCTAAAACTGACTAATTTCAAATGACTTTTTGTTCTTCTCAGACAACATGCTGCTTTATAAGTTTACTTTAACAATATTAGAGAAATTCAAGATTTTCATGGTCATCAGTAAATCTGAATGTTTCCCCTGCACAGATAGCAAATTCTGTGTTCATAGCAATTAAGGCCACTACAAATTACTTCATTAGGTTAGAGAGTAAAAGTATGATCAGATTTATGGCATTCTTGATTTTTACTCATAGATACCTGAGGTTTTCTCAACAACAGAGACTCTGCCGTCTTTTATGGCATTTTATTTGTGAAATACATCACATATTCAATTTAACAGCAGTTGAAGTTGTGGTGGAACATGTGGATATTAATGACACTCTAGATCTTACCACTAGAAAGTTCAAACTTTTGTAAAGTTGCAATCTTTACATAATACATATGCCATACATGTGATATATCCATAATAAGACACCGTATTTAAACATTTCTATTAATTTTATTTTTCCAAGATAGAGAGCTCCATCATCTCACCTACATGATAGAAACCAAAGAGTCTTGCCCCGAAAGTTTTATAAAAGTCTGTCTTAGCTCACACAAAGACTTTACAAAGATGTCCATGGTGGAAAGGATAAAGGTATTAATGTTACACTTCTATCAAAGCCAACATAGGGAAGTAAAGCAAATTGAAGCTGCAGAGAAAGCTCAATTTCTCAATATTTAGGAAATAAATTATCAGAACTGTTCTGTTAGTAACACATCAGATCTACCATCACTTTGCTGTTTTAAAATAAAATTGATAAAGAGAATGGAGACAAGGACTAAAATACCATGCCTGATTTCTGGGACTCTAAATGCCAAAGCTAGGAACTTAGAGCCTGTCTTAACACAAAATAATATGCATTTATTATGCTTGAGGAAGAGCAAAAGACTGAGTGTTAATTCATTTATGGTATTTCCTCCACTATAATTTCTTATTCTAGGAAACAATAATACAACCTTTGTATTTGAAATGAAGAGGAAGAAATTTTAACTTATATAGCACAAACAAACAAAATTTTTCAGACTGTTTGACATGAAATCTGCATGTGCTGAAAAAGTGTTCCTACATCAGCCTATAGAAGATGTAGCACGTCAGAATAAAGCACTGAAACTTTTTTGTGTGAAATCTGCTACAATACAAACTTTTCCTTTGTATGACTACAGGGAAAAATGAAAACATTTTGTATTTCAACAGAAGAAAAGTTGACATTTTTATTATTTCTCACAACTATTCTATTCATTTATGTGATGTTTTTATCCTAGATAATGTACCTTATTTTAATATACATACAACTTAATCCAGGAATAAATACTAATTGAGCTAATAACAAAGAAGTAAAATATAATTAGACTATATCCAGCACAAAGTGACACAGATTTTACCAACTGATTATTATAATTATAGATTATGTTCTAAAAAAACTCAGAAGTGGTTCTTGTTCTGGGAGGTCTATTCTTTCATAATTCCTAATTTTGAGAGATACCTAAGGTACTTGAATATTGCAACAGAGGGCTTTATTACAAAATTTTATGTAAGCCAGTTCTTCTATCCTGATTATAATTAGGAATAACAACTAGACACAGTAGCTAAACATGAGTTCCAGTGGCACTGTTGTTCTTAATTTTCTACTAAATCATTATGAGAATTTTATAAATTTTAGCAGTCAGGGAAATGAAAAACTACCTCCATTGGCTAAAGCCAAGAACAGTTCAGATGTGCTAAATCAGGTTCTCCAAACAGCTGTGCCAATGTTCCTCTGTCCAAAACTGCTCGTTGAGTTTCAGGTCTTCACTGAGCAGTCTGCCAGCTGCATGAAGTTCTGCCAGATTGTGTGCAACACAAACAAACATCTACTTGGGTTTATATTCAGACCAGCAAAGATGATGCATGTGTGTCCCAGGGTCAGATTTAAGCATAACCCTCCAAAAGTGTATCATACTCTATTGACCAACTGTGCCATCTAGCTCTCTTTTAAGGTAATCCTATTATGCAATGAATTATTATGAGAGATTTCAGCACCGGTGAATTTGAATTAAATAATCCCTCTAAGCAGTTGGATTGTAAAAGAAAATATTTCTGCTGTACCTGGGCCAAGCCTTTAAACAGCACAGTATTTTTCTTTTTTCTTTTTTTTAAACATAGATTAATTCAACATCATTATGCATTTTTTATTAGATAAGTATTCAAACAAGATGCTAAATCTTAGACATTTTAAGCAAAGTCCTCTAAATAAATCAGCTCAAAAAAAGTTAATAAAACTGAAAGGTATATATGTGTTAATTTTGAAGGTTAAGTAGAAACAGGCTTATCTAAATCTTATAAACTGGAAGGCATTTCCTCTAGATTTTTATCACTTAACAGTCATTTAAACACCAGGCTTCCCCTAACAACCCATTGAGTGTGACACAGAAACAAAGATTTATCACCAAAGCTGGTTCAGCTGTCATCTGATATTAGCACGTGGAGAGAAAAAAAACCACCAACCAAATGAAGAAAAAAAAAGACAGCAAAACCACTCCCATTTTATTTAACAGCAAACACTTCAAAGGGCATTGGAACCAATTCAGAAAACCAACCAAAAAAGAAAGGAGAAAATTACAACATTAGCATGAAAATACTGCAACTGCAAGACACACAATTATGGTAATTTAAGGAATAAAAGAGTTTGTGGTTCCTTCTGAGACAAGGACTCAGAGGTGAATCCTTCACACAGCCAGAAGACTTGTACTTGATAGGCAGTAACTACTGAGCGCTCTAGATCAGGTGTTCTCTCAACAACTGTTTATTGATTGAAAAAGAAAAAAGAAAATACTCACAGCAAAATGTAGTTTATTAAATGAGGCAAGGAATTCCATGAGGAATGACTTGTCTCTGGGAAATGGATTCTGGGCAAGGTTACCTTTGTAGCCAAAGCAGGACAAGTGGTAAGACAAAGCATTCACAAGTCAAATAATCTGCTGAATGACAGCTCTCACCTAAGAGGTGGGAATGCCTGCCTGGTCAGGAGGTTCAGCTGAGTAGGTTCTCCCACTAAAACTGAGCACAATGGCAATGGTTTTGAGAGGTTTTCCTGTGGGCAAAAATACTAATGCATGCTTGTGCCCACCTGTGAAGGCCTGTGTGAAAACACACATAAAAAACATAATGTGGAATTATATAAACTCAAAACCACACATAAACCACACCATTCCTCTCTGATTTCTTCTGGTTTATTTCTGTCTTTAAGGCTTTTAGATGGACAAGAGACCAATCAAGCATTAATTCTACTGTTTGAGAAGTGCTCTTTCCCAGACAGCAAATCTTGATGTGTAGTCAGGCTAAAACGCCTGATGACAGGCTCTAACCACCAGTGACATCAGGAGAAATTATGGCTCAGGGTTGCAGGACAGTCTCTCATTAATAAATTGAAGCAGAAATAAAAAACAAACAAAAAAAACCAAACAAAAAAACCCCAAAACACCAAAATGGGAACTCAAGCAAAAGGAACTCAAGTGGCTGCATAATTCTGGAAGGTGAATGAGGAAAAATAAGCTGCAGTGAGCTTTTGGCCACTCACCAACCCTGTCTAGTTGATGTACTGTGGTCTCACTGCAAGTGTGCTAATTAGGAGGCACCAGCACGCCATGGTGTTCCTGCCATGCACTTTTTCACCTGCCTTAAATAAGCTGAGAAAAGCTTCAGTGGTTTTCATGTCACTCAGGGGTTTCCCTTACACTATGGGTATCTCAGAGAACTAGAATATTTCAGCTGCCCTTGAAGCAGCACAAACCTTGAGCACACCCAGTATCTAATGTGTACAGGGGAAAAACAGCCCAGTTTCTGAAATAAAATATAATATCCTAAGAGGAGGAGCCAGAAGATTAAGAAGTGAATAAAGCCTCAAGGCATTATTTTAAACATAATTTAAAAATTCAAGTTAAATGTTATTCATCTCCTGCACTGACTGAATTTTTACCTCAAATGACCCCAAGGGAGAACATGGAACTCTCCAAAGTTACCAGATGATGTCCAAATCAAAGGCTTGGCCAAATTTTCATTTCACAGGGGAATCAGAGGGATATCCCCTTTGTAGTTTGGCAATATGTACGTTAAATTAAATTAAATTTAAGCAAGTTAAATTCGGGCTACAAGGCTAAATAATAGTAATACAGGGACACAATATGAATGCAGCTACATATTTTAAGTAATATCTCAAATTTTTCTTTCTGTAGGCCTCGGGCACATTGTCCTTCTACTGATGTGAATTATTTCTCTTTTGAAAGGGAAAAGGACAGAAGGCTTTGTCTATGAATATTCTGCAGCAGCCCAGGCTGATTGCAATCCAACAAGATTTTTCTCTGTCAGAGAAAAATGGCTACTTCCTTATACTGATGTGTGAAATGAGAACAGTTCACACTTAAAAGCAGTTGCAGGGGATGACCATCACTCCACTCTTCCCTGGCAAGCTGCAACCCTATTGAGCAAATAGTATGTGTGTTAAATAAGAAAGAGGAATCTTTTTCTCATGTTAAAATACTACCAAAAGCATAGCAGAAGTATGTCTGTGACAAGCAATCTGGAGGTTCTGAGAAGGAAATATATAATGAACAGATGATAATCACTGATTCTTCTTAATCATTTTGCATAATAGCTTCCCTAAAACTTTCTTTCTTCCACAAAGTTGAAGTTAAGAGATAATTAGGAATATTTTGACTTTTGGGAAGCAGAAAACTTTGTTTCGGATTTCAGAACATTACAATTTCAAAAATCAGAACTTGCTTAGCATGTATTTTTTTCTAGGTCAAAACCATTTAAAAACAGTATGAATATAGGCACATTTCTGTCTAACATTGCTTCACCCTATAAGTAAAGGGAATAAATATCTTGTTCCTGCAACAATTTAAAACTTCTGATAAAAATATATGATCATGAAATGCTATGCTTTATTCAAAGAAAAAAAAAGACTTCAAAACAATTCCAAAACATGTTTTAGAATCAGAGTCATAAAAATAATTTAAACATACATACAAGTATAACAAACAGAGCTTGCCTCCTGGGATCATTACTTTTATATTTTAGGGGGGGGAAAAATAAAAGGCAACTTAAGGGACTGAAAAGAGTGATCTAATGGCAAAAACATGACAAAAGTTGTCAAGACACATTTGTGAAAATTTAGTTCTAGACAGTTTGATATGGGCTTGATCAAAAGTGTAAAGACAACAGCCTTTATTACATTGCACTTGATCCAATAACTCATTAATCTCTTACACAAAAGAGACAGAAAATCTGTTATAGATTGTGGTTATCTAAACACAAATAGACTCTAGAGAAAGAATATTCAGAGGGAAAAATAGCTTTTTCACAGGATAATGTATTCAATTCACAATATAGAGGAGTATTTCAAACAATGCTAATTGTCTAGTCAATACCAGATTCCTCTAAAACAAGAGCAAATTGGACTAGGTTGATGTGGAATTCCAGCTTTATTATAGGTACTGTTCTCCTAGTTGGCACAACCCCCATGCTCCCCCCTCCTGAACACTCTGCAAATGTGTGTCACCAGTTATTTTTGTTTTCCAGCTGGAAAATATTAGGGTTGAAAGCCAAATATTTTCATAAAAGTAATTCTAGAGAGAAATTCAATAGAACTTCACCTTGCCATGTTTCACAAACTCTGTAGAACTGAGAAGAGTGATAAAAGTAAAATGCCCTGGCTGTCCCCCCCAGTAAAGCACATATCTGCACACTCACATAAAAAGAAATATTATTTCTTTGAAAATTTTTATTTAATCATATGCATTATTTGATGCAGTCAAATTTGGCCAAAATTAAAAATCACCATGTAGCAAAAAAACCTAATATAAATTTATATAATTTATAAATATAAATGGAAGACAGATTGTGCTTGAATACTACAAATGGTAGGAGGAGAAGAGAAGATATTATCATCCTCTCATTTAATTAATACAGAGAGGAAATAAAAGCAAATTTTTTAAAACTATTAGCATGGGTCAGACAATGCAAGAAATAAATGAAATTGAACAACAAAACCGAATTTTTTTTTTTTTTTTGTAAGTTCTGTGCATGCAGATATTAATTTATGAACTATGTGTTCCTGGTACTGATTTAAAAATCAATGCCAAAGAATAAAATCCATTTTATTACAGGCACTTTTCTGCTTTACCTTAAGTCTTTCAAAATTTTCTCAGCCAATAACTGGAATGGAAATAACTCAGACAGGCAAGAATTAATAAAGTTAGAAAACAAACAAAAGAGCAACCATAATGGCCAGACTGCCTGAAAAACATTCAGTTTTGTCTCTACTTCAAAATTTGCACTGGCCTGGAGCCCGGAAATGGCAATAAGCAATCCTGCACCTGTGACAAGCCAAGGACTGATATCTTTTGACCTGCTAAGATAGAAATGGAAGATAGAAAAAGAAGATCATGATCTTTCTAATAGAAACTGACCCCTTTTCATCCGTTCAAAATAGTAACTTCTAATGGTAGTAAAATACTCAGGATGAAAACAGGATCTTATAATTTTAAAGGGTTTTTTTTATATACCATTATAACTTATTTCTTGGTGGTTTGCACATCCTGATTGAGAACAAGTCTACAAACAGAGGGATTAAAAAAATACACCCAATAACATCTTAAAAATTCCTAGGGCCTAGGCCCTCACTTTGGAACTTATCGGCATAAATTCACTCAGTACCAGATCAGAGCCTACTGTGCTCCCACACTAACTGGAGAGTGGTTTAGTTATTTAATTTGTTATTTAATATTCTCACAAATGTGCCAGGGTAAGGTATGGGAAAGGGTTCTGTTGGCTTCTATTGTGGCAGCACACACAACTCACTGGATTTAGCTCTTTGCTGAGTGTCCACACTGACAAACACAAAGCTAATTTCCAAGTGGGACTCTGAGGAAAAGCACGTTATGAGTGTGGACATAAAGGAACAAAAGCAGGGTTTAGAAACACTGCATGTTAAGAGATCCATTGAGTGGAGCAGTTTGCATCTACCCTCATACTTTGTCTCTTGGACCATACACTGCAATGAAAACAAGTGTTATCTTGTTCCCACTTTTACATCAGAAGAAGGAGCTAATAGCCAGGAGAAAGAACATTGGTTTTGATTGAAATGCAAATAAAATACATTTAAAAGTACTTTAAAAGTGCCGACTCTCACCTCTCATTCCTTTTGCAATACCAAAGTCTCAGTACAGAGTACTGAGTACAGAGTAACTAAGATGGTGCCTGAATTATCAGAAACTCCTGTTTCAGAAAAATCTAAGGCCTAATGTATTACTCATTGAATGGGAAGAGTTCACTTACCTGATTTGTTTTCAAGAGTCCGTTTTCAAGGACTCTTGCAATAATTTAAAAAAAAAAAATCCAACTGTTTTAGATAAGTCCCTCCAACATAAATTAAAGGAAGCAAACCACTAAGGAGGGTTATTTAATCAAAAATAGGAACAACAAAAATTTGTCATCATCTATGAATAGTTATTGTATCCATAATGAAATCACAGAACTGTCCATAAACATTTAAAATATTTTCATAATTAGCAGTTAATGATGTCCCACAATATTAAGAAAAAAAAATAGAAACAAATAGTCAGGTTATTTAAATTCTTTAACATTTAAACATAAGTTGCCTTCTGGTTCATAAAAAACTCAAAAGAAAAGTTGTGGGATTTAATCTCTTAAAAAATAGTCAGATCAACTGTTTTCACCCAAGTCATATACTGTATTTTCAGCTTTCTTCAGAAGAGTAAGATTAAGAACATAAAAGGAATCAATAACATATTTGTTCTCTCCCAAGCACATACCTGATACACAGACACAGAAGTTTTAGTAGTTAATGATCAACAGGAACATGACAGACAAGCAGAGCATTTAAGAATGAAAAAGAATGTTCAAATATTATTTTCCACATACATTTACAGATCACAACATGGATTGGGAATGTGTACATAGCAAATGTTATTAAGTGTTTTTCTGGGGGAGGGAGTTAATGTTACTGATTTGCTGAAATGTAAAGAAAAACAGTTTTTGTCATGTGGTCATGGCAAATGGTCATCAAATTCCTAATTTTTCCATTCTCTACCTCTTTAAGCAGTAGCTCCAGTGTTCTCTCCCTCTATTCTGCTTTGCTTCCTAGCAAATGAGCTGCAATTCTGTCTATAAAAGATAGAGGTTCCTGTAAAGCTTAATTCATTATTTATAAGGTACTTTGAGGTGCTCAGAAGAACAGCATATAGCAAATGAAAAGGAAGTGGAAAGTATCCAAGGATACAAGTGCTTTGAAGGCCTACAGCTTTTTAAGGGATTGCAAAGGACTCCTAATACATACAATCTGAAGATGTAGTTCATGTTCTGACCTAGAAATGTTTGTGATCTAGATGTAGTCATGTTTCCTGATTCCTCAGCATCTCTTTAACTCTGGTTTTACTAAACATGCAAAGCTCAGGGTTCCATACCAGAATCTTAAAAAGAAAGCATTCATCATACAGTATTTGTATGCTCAATATCAGTTCTTTATCACTGCAGCAGAAAATAATGTCACAACTTTTCACCCCAATTTTTTCTTTATAGAAACAACTATTTTAAATTGAGAGCATTTTCCCTGTTTCTTATACAGCATTATTTGCTTACTTTGATTTAGTGATGTTTCTGAATTTCTGAACCACTTTTTTTATCATTATGTAAAGCAGACAAAACTGAGATATTAAGCAATCCCTAAAACTAAAAGGACTTCCACAATCCATTTGAAAAATAGTCAACTGTAATGAGAAACTGTAAGAAGAAACTGGGAGGAGAACAGAGATGAATAAGAGACAAATAACCAAGATGGAAAGAATTTAATTTCTTTCTCAATACTCACCATTAAAATGTATAAAGTTGCATGAATTTTTCTTGTAAGTCTCTTTTCAAAATGGAACACAGACAAACTGAACCTTTCTTTTATAAATAATTTCAATTTCTCTGATATTACCTTCAAACAATAATTAGTACACATATGCAAACAAATCACACCTCAAAATCCATCACACACAAGGTTTTTCATAGTGCTAGAGTTCCAGTCTTCTAAACTAACTTACACTGCCACTAACTTGCTAGACAAGGAGACATAACTTCTTGATCTATGCAGTTAATTTCAGTTCCTGACTGCAATTCCTAAGACATTGCAATGCTGTATTTTTAAGAGTAAAGAATTAGAATTCATTTGCATAGTCTAAAAAACTGCAAACAAAATGCAAAGTCATGTGGGTTTTTTCCTCTTTTGAGATGGCAACAATTTGCAGCAATCAGTTGCCAATGCCTTGATTGTGTCCTATCATTTTGTAAGAAAAAAAAACATTTTTAATAAAGTTTGAGAAAGGAAACAAGTGATTTTGAACCAATCAGTTTTCCAGAACTTAGCATATTTTTTCCTTATTTACATATAAAATAAACTTGAAAGTTATTAAGCATAAAGGAAAAATTATTTCTTTTTGCAATCACCTATCAGTATTTTCATTTTTTTTTTTTTTTACTGCTCTACAAGGCTTCCTCATTTTCTTTATTTTACAGCTCAAAACTTAAAGGAAAACCTTTTATTTGAGAGCTGAATAGTGCCTGAATGTTGGGTGTAACATGGGAAGAGGCAGTCCTTTGCCTTCACTCTTTGTCCCCACAACAAATGAGCCCAAGTTTTGTTTGCTTCCAGCATTATGTTACTTTGTTGTTTGGATAAAAATGAGAGGTTGAAAGCATGGAGGTAAAATGTTGCAAGAAGGTGAAAGCCCTTGGAAGAAGCAGGATTTTCTCCCCCTACCTGGAGCCAGCTGATCATGCAGAAGTGGAAAAAACTTCTGGAGAGCACAAGAAAGGTTTCAAAGCAGGGAGAGACTGTGGCAGAGATGGAGAGTAATGGTCTACAGAGAGGAGCTGGGACTACACCCATGAGAAAGGAAAAAAACTTTCTCTGAAGGGCCTGGAGAGGGATGCCTTAGCTATGAGTTGTTGACAATTTCTGCTGGTCTGAGGGTAAAATACCTCAGTCCTGCAGGGACACAGAGGGCAGGTACAGATAAAAATGCAATGGCTTCCAAACAGGTGTCCCTCACTCCAAATTTTCTCTGCATAAAACACTATCACATCACACTATTTGCTACTGAAAATATTACAGATTCAAACCCATCACAATGTTTTGGGGATTCTCACCACAAGGAGGAAGGGTAGGCCCTGGTTACTGAGTTATGCCTCCAAAAGGAAATGTCAAATACTCCAGGACTATTATCTGCGTCCCCAGCTCCAGCAATGCTACCTCCAGTTTTTTGGGTCTTGCAGTTTGAAAGCAAACTCAGATAGGAACACCTTGAAAGACAAAAGACATTGAAAGATGCAACAGCTGAAATCAGTGCATTCCTTTCAAAAATATAAAATGTATCTCCAAACTTTTGGTGTTTCCATGTCTGTTGAAACAGAAAAAGAGCAAAAACCCGTGGTAAATTGAAAAGATATGGAAGTAGCTGGTTTCTGTTTTCTTTTTGAACAAACTTGGTACCTTAAGTTCAGCTCACATCTTATTTCCCTTATTTTCATTTGCCTTTTGTACTGCATATGAAAAATCTGTGTACAGTCACTCAATCCAAGAAGCTGTAGAAGTAATGCAGTAAAAAAAAAAAAAAATCAACTCTAACAGTTCTGCAAACCATCAAACACCTCATTAAAAAAACCCAACAAAACAAAACTGAAAACATCTCACTAGTTCTAGCAGCATTTTCTATGTATGAATATAATAACAATAAGAATCTCAGCCCAAATTTGTAATTGAAAAAGTTCTCAATGCACTTGCAGTCTTTGGCAGGAAGCTTAGAAATATGAAACTAAGGCAAGACCCATTTCTGTAAATGTTTGTATCAGCATCTGATTTTGCATGCTTCAGAATAGATAATTTTTACTGAGTTACATATTTTTCTTTGCTTTTTTTCAGTGTACATTATCTTTGGAGAAATATGACTGTAACACAGTGTGCCCAAAAATGTATACACTTGTACTCTCTGAAAAAATAATAGAAAACAGAAATTTTTTCTGTGTACAGAAATGTTTAATATGATATTAACTTGAAAATGCCTAAATTTTCTACTTTCCCCATCAACCCTGTGACAGAATTTTAGACAATAATTTACATGGATCCAAAAGTAAGGTGTCTACTCCTGCAGAATTTTAAGTAAGACTTGACAGTTGCTTTTTTTCCCTATTTGTTTCAAATCAAGCACAATTTCCTCCATGTTTCAACTGCTGTATTTATCTCACTGCAGTAATCATTGGTTCATTACTGATAGATCTACTTTTAGATATTAGTTTGAAACAACAGCACTAACTACCTTTAAATCAAATGGAAAAGTCAACAAATCACAGAGTTTTGGCCTATAATGGCAGTCTTCACTCAGTATTCTTCAGCATGAGATGATACTGTCCTAAAAATCTCTGGAACTCCCTTACTTTTTTTGGAGACACTCAGAAATCTCTGCATTTCCACCAAACACTTTCAGCATCTCTTTACACTGCCCCAAAGTTATCGAAATTCCAGTTCTGTCTATCAGAGCTTCTGTTTCACAGTGGTTGCAGCCACCTGAAATTCCAGTTGGTAATTAATACAAATGATTTTAATGAATTTAAGGCAGAAGACAAACAAGGAATTATGGACCACTTTGCTCAGGGGTCATGCATAGCAGACCCTGTATTTTTTGACCCAGTTGCCTTGCCGTGGTGAATACAAAACAGAAATATGGAGAACAGAAAATGAAAAATTATCTCATGGAATATATTCAGGATGCATCAGTTTAATGTTCTGACACTGGACACTATTTCAATGACTAAATTTCCCTTGTGGTCATTTCCTACCACATCACTCTCACCTGTGGCAGAACATTATTTCACTGAAGGATGCTGCAAAAAAAATGGCATTTAAGAATATTACCTGTACCAGACCACACCCTCAATAGAAAAAGTGGCACAAAATTATAAGCAAGATGCTTCACAGCCAGCTGTTTACTACTATTGTCATCATGAAACTGTTTTGTGGATAACTGGGCTTGCATGATTTTCTGAAGGAAGGCTCTCTGAAGTGTCTGTATTGTTTAGTCATCCCTCCCCCAGTGCCAGAGATTTATCATCAGCAGACCCCCAGTAATGTCACCCAGAAATCAAACTCATCTCTTCAAGGGTTCACTGTCCTCTCCTCATAGAACTGAAAGAACTGTGGAGCGTGATACACTTCACATTGAGCAAAATTACATTTTAAAAGTTTAAAAGTCTCTAGAGATGAACAGTAACTTAAATAATTGAATGAACTATTATTTTTAGCTTGATTTCCTAAGGTAACAAGTTATATTTAATGCAGATGGGTTGTTTTTTTGGTTTTTTTTTCTCACCTTGGGGTGATACAAAAATTTGGTAATCCTTTGATTCCTCACTCTTAACTTTGAGCTTTTTGGCAAACTTTAACCAAGTTTGAGACAGCATGACAGAGCCCACAGATCTGCTGTTTCCACTAAAACAGTGAAGAAAAAAGACCCAATTAGTGCCTCTTGATAGTCAAAATACTTCAGAATATATTTGACTTTATGCTGATATAAAAAATCAACATCCAAATGAAAAATTAAGAATGACTTTGCCCACACCCAAAAAAAAAACCAAATCCCAGTTGGAATTCTCACATTTCCAGGCAAAACAAAATCCAACCAAGAGACAAAAAATGCAGGAAATTATTAATGCAATTAATTTTATTTGTTGTCTGTGGATAATACTGTAAGATCACAAGTATGGTTTCTGTAAAAAAAAGGCAGGTTATTGCCAAAATGATAAGTGATGCAAATGAAAAAAATATTTCTCCCACTCTCCTTTACACAGATAACCTTCACAATGGCATAAAAAAAAAACATTGTTCTGAAATTTGAAAACAATATTTGTATGTATGTACATATCCAATGGGGTGATATTTTGCTCCATGGCAATCTCATGGAAGAAAGGCCGGTAGACAGATTAGGTAGGAAGCAGAAGCTGACACATTTTTACTCAGTGGGCCAAGATGTCGTACAAGAGGATGAGTAGCTGGGAGAACTGTCACTGGAGTGTGATGCATTGGTCTCAATTTGTTAACTTGGGTAAGGCACAGCTGCTGTGATAGACCATAGCAGGTCTGTGACCAGGATGCAGAGTGCTGCAGCAATCTATCCAAAAACTACACAAGACAGACTGTACAGCCACGACACAGCGTTCTTTCTCCAGATGATACTCCTCTTACAGAAAATAATCCCAGTGATTTAAGGAATAATTTATTTTCTGTCTTAATCTGTGGACATTTTTTTGTAAAGAAGATGACAAACACACAGCATTCACAGAAAATAAAAGATTTTGTCCAGCTGCTGTCCATTCCACCTGGGTATGAATCCTGATTTCAAAACCTGAAACTTTATTGCAGTAACCTACTAAGAAAAAGCTTAATAAAGTTACACTGCACAGCTTGTCTGTTCATATCCATATAAACTGTCAGAGTTTTGCTCTGTTGTTATTGGATATTTTCTGAGATATTTTTGTAATTGCTTTCAGTTCTCAAATATGGCTTCACATCCAATACATCTGCTCTTCCTGCTTGCATTCCTTAGCATTCAATTCTTAATCATTTGATAATTTCAATTCCTGCTTGCAAGTTGCTACATGACTGTTTGCTGCGGTGTACACCTTTCCTGTCACGACAAGGACAGACTTTGAGAAGTTTGCAACACCTTCTTATTTTCCCCCATCTTAGAAACATTTGTTGCCATACACAATTCAGAAGCTGCACAAGAATTAAGTTGATATACAAGTTATCCATCTGTGCAGAGGGGACAACACTGGACTGTAGCTTCACCATATTTCATATTTGAAACAGAATTCCTAAAATGCTTGTATATTCTCTTCCTCATGTGTAAATATGTGTAAATATGTGTAACTTTTTGAATTGTGATTAAAAATTCTGGTGTACAAAGCCTGAAGCTCACTGTAATGACTGCAACTATAAAAAGATGAATGCAAACCTTGAACTCTTAAAGAATGAAGAGACATTTTCAAAGACAAATTAAAATCTGTGTGCCTCCAGGACTAAAAACTTCAGAACTGCAATTTTTTTTTTTTTTTTTTTTTTAATTATGTAGCTATTTGCTGGTTTATGATTGCTGAATACCTTTCAATGATGGCTAAATTATTTTCTCCTTACCTTGACAGAAGTTAGTGCTGAAGTATAGACAATTTTAATTAATTTGTATCTATATACAGACACTTCATCCCGAGAGTTCATCAAGTGAGAACTATTTATTCTCTAGTAGTTTAATATTTTTTTATCCTGAAGAGAAATATTCCTTTTTAAATATATATATATATATATAATCACAATACAAATTGTATCAGCATTGAAAGATTTTCCACTAAGAAGAACATGCATAGAGGTACTGTGGAACAAATACTTTGAAGAACAACTTTGGGATGTATTTCTCTCAATATTAGTTTGTTTCCATGGCACAACTTATTTTTTCTTACAGAACAAATTGCAGAGGATTTGCAACTTTATCTGAATTATACAGAATGCTGTTTAATGTATGTCCAATGAACAGTTTTAAAATAATACTTTTAAAACCCATTTAGGTTTCATTTGGTCTTTTACTGGCTGGCTTCAATCTTGTTTTAAATTCTACTGCCCACACAGCAACTCCATCTGGGACTCACTTAATCCTATCCCTTCCATTTTTGTACACATCTGATTTTCCTTTTACCCTTTTCATTTCCCATTTCCTTACTTGTTTTTCTGCTTGAGAAATTCTTACACTACGTGAAGTGTAATGCACTACATGTGCCATATCTGTTTCTATTGTAAAATTTCCAGGACAGATACTATTTATACCTGATCAGTCCTTATACATAAATATAACTAAAGCTGATTTTAAAAAAACAAAAAAATCACCAAAAAGCATGCCAGAATATGGCCCATCAGCAAGTATGTCTCTTTAGCTGGCACACAAGCAGCAGGCAAGGATAGATTTTAAACTTTTTTTGCCTCATCTAGCAAATATCTTATCATATTTGGTGCATGAGTAAAATGAAAACTTATTTGGTTGAATAAGGCAAGGCCATGAGGAGAACAGATGATGCGTGCACCAGTTCCCATTATCCTTGGTTATCCACAAGTAGCTGATCATGGGCTAGGAGCAGGGAATGACAGGATCATGTGAGATGTGTACCAGCTATGTCCTCTGATTTCAGGTAGAGGGCTTATTTAATTATAGGCAATCTTCTAGTCTGTTGTGAAGAATAAGATTTTTAAATGGAAATTATCTGAGGGAAAAGTTATAAATTAATATACTTCAAATATGGTTTGATTATTGTTCACTGCTTTGGAGTTCAGAAAAATGGGAGGGTGGTATTGTGTTTGTTTGGTCTTTAATCACTCCTGAATAAGTTTGTATCTCCCAGGTGACTTGGTCCCTCTATTCATTACCCCAGTCTAGGAAAAAATTTGTAGATCCGTCCTGGTTCCAATTGCACTGTAAATCAACACCTTAAAACTACTAAAATTATAGCAAAAGGACACATTAAGTTGTACAGCTTCTCAGTTCTTTGCTTTTAAGTAGCTTGCTGATGCATGCCATAAACACTATATGAGAACCATGTGTTTTCCCTTTTACAGGAAAAATAAGCAGAATGGTCTTAATACCTTCAGCAATGTATTACAGAATTGTGCTGCCTAAGTAAATTCATATTATACTATCTGGCTATAAGAAAAAATGCTATGCAAAATAAGTCATAGAAATGACTAGAAATATCTCCTGAAAAGAACAATGTTAACTTTGGCTGCTTTATTGGGGAAAGACAGAACATTAATATACATCAAAGTTAACTATGAAGCAATAGTATTTTTCCATTTCTGATTTTAGACGATGTCGCGTTTTAGTAAAATTGACAATTCAAGCAATTGCATAGGGAAAAAATAATCTCATTCTCACTGCAAAAGGAAATGTAACCACATGTAAGAAACATTGCAACAATGAAAATTGACAGTGGAAACAAATATGGAAAGCCTTGTGACTTAGATAAATCTTTCTGATAGGTATGGACCAGTAATCACTCCTATTTCTGGCTATGAATTGCTGTGTGAATGGCAAGTCAAGGACAGGGATCCCTAAATTCCTTCTGCCATGGAAGCCTCCTTGTCATCAGATGCTGATCTTCCCACTGGTTCCTCAAAAACAGCATTCTGTCTCTTCAAAACCAGTCTTACATCCTTTCATTTCTGCTGCATCCCTTCACTGACCACCTCAAAACCTAGCACATGTATTTATGTCCTCACCCACCTGAAGAACACACACTATACATTCACCTTCTTCCCCTGATTTGTTCCAATATTTTCCTAAACCAGAAGGGAAGGCAAGATTTTGGTCTCCACCAAAAGAACCTACCAGCAGCACCACAGCTCAGGAGAGACACAACATTTATATCTGTCCATGTGTCAGTAGTTGATATGACAGGTTGGGAGCCTGAAGTCTTGGTGAAATTTGGACTGGTTTTGATGGTGTGGGCAGGAAGATAAACAGCCACAGGGCAGCACAGATTAACAGTAAAACATAAATTGCAAATAAGAGAGCAATGGTCCATGAGCACTGAAGCCATAGAAAACCAAAAAGTAACTTCTGGAGCAAGAAGAGACTTCCAGTCAGAACAAACACTGGGTAGAGAAGGATTATTAGCATCCAAATTAGACCCAGTATACCCAGTATTAGTCACACAGCAGTAGCAAATTATAGCATGATACTGAAACCATAAAGGTCTGAATTGACATTTATATGTGCATAAATGAGGAAGTATAAATCACCATTATCTGAGTTTAGAGTCCAGTCTTTGCCAAGGATGTGTTCCCCAACACGTTCTACCTGGCACGGAATCACTGAGTGTCTGAAGTTGGAAGGGACCCATAAGGACCCAAAAGCCCAACCCCCTACTCCTTCTCTAGGACTACCTAGAACAAAACCATTTGACTGAATGAGTTGTCCAGACACTTCTGGAACTCAGGCAGTCTTGGTACCATGACCACTTTCCCAGGGAGCCTGTTGCAGTTACTGACCCTCTCAGTGAAGAACCTTTTCCTAAAGTCCTGTCTGAACTTCCCCTGAAGTGAAATGAAGCAACTTCGTTTCATTTCCTTGTGTCCTATCACCGGTTGAGGAGGATAATGTATTCTCCCTTCAGCTTCCTCTTCTGTTCCCTCTCTCTCTGGCAGGCCAGATTTATTTTACAGGCTATTAATAGCGCTTGGAATTAGTTGTTCCAGGGTGACTTGTAATTTAAAGCAAAACCAGCAGTGACCGAGGCCACAGCAGAACTCATACCCCACTCACATTCTCCTTTCCCCACACACTGATGTGACCCCATATCACATCCAGACACAATCTAACCAAAATGCCACAGGTTCTCAGAGCCCATCAGCAGTGGCAGCCAGGTGTCAACTGATATTTTTGCGCCCCATTAAAGAGGAACCCACTCCCCCCAAATTCAAGACAGAAATTAATCATAGAAAATACTCCTTGCTCCTACAGAAAACAAAGTTACTTTCTGCCCCATCTCTGTGAACGCTGAGAGAAATACTAGTTATGTTCGAGTAATTAATGTTATTTCATGCAAAAATAACATTTAAATATAAAAGAGAAATATGGACAGAGGAGCCAAGACGGCCCCACAGCTGCAGGACCTCGACAACATCTCCAGATGCACCTTCTGCTGCCTGCCAGCAGCGAAACTGGAAAAGGAGCCAGCAGAGGTGACACCAAGGAGTTAGCAGCAGCCCCGCCTGATGCTGTGAGAACAAGCATTGCAGAGTTTGGCATCTGGTCCCTCCTTTTGCCAAGTATGCCTTGTTTGTTTCCACAGCTGTTAAATGTGTTTGCTCAAAAAAAAAAAAAAAAAAGGAAAAGCAGAAAGAGCGAGTGACTGGAGATATGCAAGTGACTACTGGAGGAAGGATGAAGCCAACATGCAATTTATTCCCAGATAACAATTTGCTTTAGAAAATGTATTTCTAGCTATTAGGACAAGTTTGAGATATTCTTAGATGAAATTCATGCATAAATTCATATGGCATATTTGTGTTTACATCTTCAAAACACTGTAGGCAATTATCAGAGGGTTAACAAATGCATGTGCTGTAAACAACTTTTCCTCACTTTCTATATATATTTTAAATTACCTTGTAATAATCTGCTCCATCCAGCAGAGAAAATTATATTAGGCAGAATGAAATCTGCGCTAGATGTTCCGATCTACCTGAAGGTAAAAGGATACAAAATTAAATATTACTGTTAATGAGGTAACTTGTTACTAATCCTTGTGATGCGTGAGTATAAATGTATTTTATTAAACAAAGCAGCCATTAAAAACAATAAAGTCACAATTTTCTTGAATAAACTAAAAATAGTCTTATTTTGAAGTAGCTTCTCCTTTTTAACTTTAGCTCAAAACAGAGTCAAATTTAAGAAAATAACGAATTGCATTTAGGTGAATTAAAAGACTCTAAATATTTAGACTTCAAGAAGAACAAGTAAGGTCAATGCATCACTTCAGGATGCAAAAAACATGTCATATTCAATTTCTGGCTAAATCCTTATCATTTTCTTTGCTTCTGGCAGCGTATTGGTCTTCACAGGGGAATAATTTCTGGGTTTATTAGCATAACTGACCTTGTTTTACACCTGTGAAAGCAAACCTTGTTAATATGACTCAACAGAATGCATATGAAGTTAAAACATGGCCTCCAGATATAAGTGAAACATTGATTTACTGAAATTCAGTTACCGTCTCCTCGGCAAATATAGAGATATTTTGAAAATATATTTATAAGCTAAAACCATGTGTCTCATGCTATGATATTAATCTAAACCTTTAAAAAAAATCAGCTTCATAGAGGTTTTTTTTATAAAACAGTCTCTGCTAACCTGAAGCCTAATAAAAGAAAATAAGTTTAAAAATTGCACTGAGTATTTAATCTCTGCTGGAATGCACTGCACTGTTTTATCCATTAGATATTTTTTCATAATTCTTATTTATTTATTTATTTGTTTATTTATTTATTTATTTATTGCAATAGTAAAGAAATTTCTGCAAATTTAATTTCATTGAGTTTCACTAGCTGGAAAAAAATAATTACTCTTTTTATCTCTCATTATTTTCCAATTTAAAAAAAAAAGAAGGAAATAATGTCCTGTTGTATTCCTGTCAATTTTTTTCTCTTTTACACCAGCTGTGCTGCATACCTAGTGATAATGGTTTCACTGAGAAAGCTCTGGAAGGTATCTGCACACTACCTTGTCCCTGGGCTTCCCTAGGTGTTAATATGGGTGGGGAAAGAAAATTGAGTGGTGCAACTCAAATTTGATGCTAACCTCAAGACCCTGGTTAAGATTGTCCATCATCCCCCTTAGTTTTGAGCTAGGAGGGATCTTCCCATCAAGCATAGGCCTGCTATGGAGGCAGCATAAATTAAAGTCGATGCCATTATAATTTGTAATTAGTTTGTTCTACAGATCTGTTCTGACACCAGCTCTAACCCATGTTCACATTCATTACTGGCAATGGACTCAGGCCAGCTTCCCATGATCAGAAATAGGCACTGGAATGCAAGACTCGTGCTGTTCAGACGAATATTTGTGACCAGTACATTACAAGCATGTTTTGCAATACTGTAGAGCATTCTAGGCTAAATGGATGATTAAAGTACTGAAGACAGCACAAATCTTGCCATGGATGTATTAATGGATCTCTGCTCTTCCCGTGTAACAATGATTTGAAATAATTACCAAGATTGTTCTTGCTGTTCAATGAGGGATAAGAGAGCCTCAGAAGAGATTGTGTGTGTCTGAAATCACTTCAATGAAATGGTTATTCAGAATAGCTTGAAGCAGTCTTATCTTGAATGCACGTTGGAAAACTAGTTAATGGAAGCATTCATAGTCAGGGATGGAATTTTTCTTCAGGATTGGAAACTGGTCATGATTTTTTCCTGCTTTTTTTTTTTTTGCAAATTAAAGACTTTGTTTCTTGTTTTGAGTGCTGCTCATCCAGCAGAAAGCAAGGGGGTATAATGTTCATTCTGTTCTAAAGAATAAGTCCTAGAAATGTCAAAGTCCTCCCTAAATCCTGTTATTTTTTAAAGTCTCTAAATAAACATGTTTTATTGGTACTTTTGACACCCGTTTGACCCCTTTACACAGCTCCATCCATGAGTAGTAGGACTTGATTTATAGACATTCCCTAGAGGGTCAGTGTCTATGGCTCGGAGCCAGGGTGGAGGCACTTGCTGCATTTCCATGAAGTTTTTCACATTATCTGTACACAACAATGTCTTAGTGGTTAAGTGATGTCAGCTTTTCTTTCCTAAAACATGTGCAGCTCATCAGCTATGAAACCTGGCTCTCACATCTGTGGAACTGTTGATAATACAGTCCCTCAACTGATCTGAAACCCAGGCTGCTGGAAGGAGAGTGCTAGCAGGGTCTGCCTCAGGAGATGATACGGTGTTCTGTGGCTATTTTCAGTATGAAGGGTCAAGAAGTTTCTCAGAAGTGTGAGGAAAACTGATTTTTTTCTTGTTTTGTTGAGGAGTTGTAGACTTGGGCCATCTGAAGCCCAGTAAGGACCTGCAACTGCAGAATTCTTATGTGTGAAGCTAGGGCAGGGTCATTGGATGGGAAATGATGAGAGAGGAAGAAACTTTGATTTCTCTGTCTCCAAAAAAAAAAGAAATGTGGCATGGAGACCATGATGCTGTTGATAGAGTAGTTTATGCTACACCCACCCAGCAAACACTGTCTTGGCTGCTTTTCTGGAGCCTGACACAGTAAAAAAACCCAACATGGATAGGACTGTGACTGAATTGCCTAATCAGCTGCTTGGCTTCTCTGGCCAGTACTGGGCAAAAATTGTAAAATTTCAGGAAGTTTAGGCACCCCTCCTTTATGGCCAATAACCCAGGTTTGATACTGTTAAAATCTAGGCAGTGTAGGCAACGAAATTTATCTTTTAAATCTTCCAAAACTAAAGTAAGACTGAGCTGTTTTGAAGAAAGAACAAAGGAGGAGTTAGTGAACTCTTACTGTCATGTCCCCAACTATTGCCTCTCATTTTTCTGCTTGTCAAAATAAGTTTAAAATACATCTTGCATTTGTCTTCTTTTTAGCTGATGTTACAAAAGACATCAAATGTCACCAGATGTGCTGTATTGGACAAGTTTTTGGTCAATGGGGGACACAGCATCAACACCATCAGTAAAGTGCATTCAGGGAAATAAGACTAATTCTGATGTGAAATCTTCCAAGGGAGAGCCCTGCCACCATTTGATATGCAGTTGTGGTTACTTAGATTATAAATCTGGGAATCTAATTTTAAGGACAGGGTAGAACTGTCTCTTTTGAAGCATATAAATTCTTAACTGCCACAGATAATATTAATTCAGGTTATCATTTCCATTCCAACACAGATTATAGGACAAGAGAATTTTACTGGAAATTAAAAAATAAATTCAGCATATGTATATCAGAAAGCACCTTTTCATGCAGAGAATATTAAATACTTAGAATAGCCTGCAGGCAAAGTTGTAGAGGCAAAAAGCACCAGTGTCATGCAAGAAACAATTAGATATCATCCTTGGGGAAACAGTCTACTAAAAAGAATATGTCTTGATGGACCAAATGACCTTTATTCATTCTCCAAAATTCTCTCATGAGGCTATAATTCTATTGAAGAACATTTCACCATTTTGGCCTCAAGCAATGTCAATTCTTCCTTGAATTATCCTGTTCATCAGTTCACTGATGAGGGTGATCCTTTTTTATACCATAACAAATACTAAACAATTTCCAGCCCTGTGTCATGACATCACTTTGAGTACATAATCAAAACTCTTTTTCAGTCCCATGGCTGTACCTACTCTTGTATCCAGACTAACAGAAATTTTTTCAGGCATCTGGAAAACAAAACAACAAAAACCTTCTCAGGGTTTTAAAATTAACTGGAAGAAATATGGTCATTCTTCACTCCTGGCACACAGCACACACCTTTTAAATGAAACTCATAGGAAAACAAGGTAAATCTCCCTCAGAAATCTAAGCAGATTCATGACAATTCAAAAAAAATAGTTCTGAGATTTTATAGTTTTGCTAAATTGCATGGACTATCAAGCCTAAACATTCATTTAGTCTAGGTTAAAAAATCTATTAATATTGCTGTGTTATAAAAGATAATTTCTGAAACCACAAAATATTAATAATAAAAATTATATGAGTAATTTAAAATGCAAGAAAATTAATTACTCGAAGTTCTCCACATTTCGTTAAATTTGATTAAAAGATCTAAAACACTGATGCTGTTCATCAATAAGATATTTTCTAAGAGTTCAAGCTTTAAATATGTGGAGAAATTTAGTATTTTATAACTTCGAAGAACTAAATTGAAGCTTAATAACATGGTAACATCAAACTATTGCTTTCATTGTGACATTGCTACATATTACTAGTACATTGAAAAATTCAGATTCCGTCACACAGACTATTTACTTTCAAAATATACCACATAAGTTATATCAGGAAAGACAGCAGAAAGGCCACATAAATTTTCAGAGAAATCCTTCCGAAGACAATTTTTTTTTTTTTTCTGAATACAGAAATGCAACATTAATATCAGTTACTAGGAGTGTGGGCGTTCTGAAAACAAGAAAAATATCCCTTGGCATATTATGGTTTCCACCTGCTAAATCTTCATGTGTCTACTATAGCTTCATTTCTCTTGTTATTAGAATTTGCAACACAGACTTTTCTGCAATAAAATGATTCTACTTCTTTGAGATTCACACTGGATCCTATCACAAGTTATTTGTGCTGCACTTCTTGTTCTTTGGATTTTATTCATGTCGCCATCATTTTTCAACAGCTTTCCACAGATGGATATTTATCCATGTTGTTAAATTATTGAAGCAGTCTATTAATTCACAGAATCCCTGAAATGGATGTGTGTTGGCACAATTTATTGCTTTACAGAGTCCCTCCATAGCAGAGCATTTACCTAATGGTGAAGTTTTTTATGCCACTTGTTACCACTTACACAAGGTCAGCCCCAAGGGACAAGGTCTGAATTCAGATTCCTGAAAAATACAGTTGTCATCACCAATTTCAGCACTAGAATAATTATTCTGTAGTCATCTACAGCAAACCTGATTTGCATAATATTGATATTCTTACTCATGCCATTACACAATCAATTGTTCTCTTCAGAGCTATATTTTGTTCCCCTTCGTCTCAGACCCCTCACCCAAATACCTCATAGAAATATTTTTAAAGCTCCAATATAAACACCAAATTTTTTAACAAACTTTTCCAGGGCAAAAAAATATTATTTTTAGTTTTTAGCTGCTATTCCTCAAATTTTACAGAGTATCCCTCCATTTTTTTATCTAATATATTAAAATGTAGCTTTTCCTCAAGAATAGATTTTCATGTTTAGGGAAAAACAAATAATCACCTCATTAAGTAAAGAGTGTGGAACTGAGTATATCCCTCTCCTTACCTTCTGGAAGATTATTTCTACTTCTCTTTGTTATTTGTATCTTGAGTTTGCATAACCCTGCCCTTTCTAAAAGGTTAAATGAAAAAGCTGAAGAAAGCTTTCTGAAAAGGCAACCAGTTTCATTTTTCCCCTCTATACTTTAGGCATTTGAAAAACACCATCCTTTTATATTCTTAAAAATAAAATTAAACATTAAAGCTATACAAAAATGCCGAAGACACATTTCAAAGGACAGTATATTTCAACCTTAACTGAATTTCAGCTATACCTTTATATCTATAAAAACTGTCTTTAAATGTTATATAAAGAAATAGAGGGTTTTCTGAATACTGTAGCTCTCACTATTGTACACTCACAAGGGCATGGTCCAATCTAAGGTATTTTCTCAAGAGAAAAATAATAGTCAAGAGTTTTTGTAAGTAATCCCTGTTTCTGCTTTTATAAATCTTGTTGACTTAACTGAACTAGAACCCACTGGCCAATTTCCATAGTGAAGTTTCTAGGTACACAGTGGAGATTTTCACTGACTGATTTAAAAGTCAAAACCCCACTTACTACAGTGGATTTCCACCAAAACATCTATCAGCACATGCTATAAAAGGTAACCTCTAGTGAGAAACAAAGGGTATCAAATCAATACTACTATTCTATGGGCAAGTCCCTTTGGTCACAAAGGACTTTTAAGTAATTTGGGATTTTCATTCATTGGTTGGGTTTTGTGAGTTACCCATTTTGATAAAAAAGATAATTTTGTTTTTCAAGGGCTGATGTCTTCAAAACCAGATTCAGACAACACAGTAAATTGGAGAGGTCTTTATTTTCAATTTTTTTTTTGTAACACATAAAAAAGCCTTTTTCTGTGTGGACACATGAACATGGAAGAAAAATAGACAATTTGAATCTCTCTTGTTATACATGGCAATATTTTCAGAGTGCCAAGAATATAACAGCTGCCCACAAAGAGGAGACAGACGTCAAGCTTGAAACCAAACTGAATCTTAGGTTTAGACTGAAATTTGGAAGACCTTGCAGTTAGCCTAAATAAAGAAGGAGAATGTCTCAATAAACAGTTATAATTAATATCTGAAATTATTCCCATCTTGCATAAACAAATATAATTTTTATGTATAAATCCATATTAAACCCCTTGTTTTCTGTCAAAGGTTCTACCCAGCTGAGAACATATGAGGATTCTCCCTTGAAGGATTGACATAACCTTGGAGTACAGCCATCCTTCTGGCTGGGTACCCTCAGGAAACATCCCTTCAGGCACTGAAGTCCTCTGCTGAACTTTCTTATCTGTTTTCTCAAATGTATTCCAAAGCAGGACTTTTTTAATTCCATATCCTCACTGTTATACCATAGAGTTGCACCTGCTTGTTGCACTGAGGCATCAGGCAGACCTGAAAGGGGAATATGGGCTACAAAATAAACCCTTTGCCCAAAAGATTCTATACCCCATCATGTTACTCTAAAAGTTAGCCCCCAAAATATCAATGGGTCATTTATTTCACACAGTTTCTATAACAATTCAGGAAAGCCAAACTGCTGATGTCTTTTGGAGGCACCTTGATCTATTTTATGTTAGTCAACATACTGAGTATGAGATCATACACTTTGAACTGCAGAGAGGATTTTGTACCATCATTCCAGCAAGTCAGAAACACCATGACTCATATAAAAAAGGAAATAACTGACTACATTCCTTTACTCTTATTTTATTGTTCTGAGCAATTCTGAATTATAGCCTTCATTAAATAAAGGTCAGCACCAATTTTTCTCTCAAAAATTAAACAGTTTCTAGTTCTATCTCTGCTTTAGTTATGAAATTTTCTGATAATCTTGAAAGAACAAAATTATTATGTTCTTTTTTTCTGTCATTGCCAAGAACTCACAAACTAATATTTTCATTTGGGAAAGCTGATAAACAGAGTTAAATTGTATTCTCACATTTCCCTATTTGAAAAATGCTTAAGGAATGTAACAAACATTGGACCAGGACCTTTATATAAAAATTTAAAAATCAATTAAATTTATGGAAAAGCTATAATTTTCCACAGGTAAATCTACCTCGCATCTTAACACTATCACTTTTCACTGTACTACGTATCATAGTTTAAAACAATTAACTTCTTTTTCATTACTTTGAATTTTGCCAAAGTTTCCGAATGTCTCATTTCTCATAAATTGCTTTTATAATCCTAACCATGAATGCACAAGCTGATCTTCCAGTCCAAATCTGGCAGGTTTAATTGTTCTTTCAAAATAAAAGAATAATCTTTTGATGTTCACATATGCTGCCCAGCATCTGAGGTATAAAATGAGATACCAATACACTTACTTGGGCAATACCAAAAGAAAAACATTAATAAAGTGCAAGTGTAGTTTCTCTAACACGACTGCTCACCAAAAATATTTTTTCATCTAAAGATATTTTTGATTAAAAAAAGACAAAACAAAATACAAACAACAACAACAACAAAAACCAAATCAAACCAAACAAAAAAATTATTATTTTTTAATAGAAGGGTGAAGCCAGTGTGGAAGATTGGATTATCATTACAAATTAGACAAAAAGAAGAAGTCCATTCTTTTATTCACATAATTTCTATATGCAATTTTCATGGAAATAATATGAAGACAAATGAGTCAAAACAGTAAAATTCATATGTGCTAAGGTTTTTTCAGACACATTAAGAGAAGGCAATCAACTTGAGATTTGACTGTATGTAGATTAGCATTCAGTCAGAATTTTGATAATACACAGGGCATTCAAAAGCTGAGTAACTTATTTCTTATATTTTAATGTAGTCAAATGATAAGATGGAAAGAGAGAGGTAAGATTCAAGTAAGCAAAATAAAATTGTTTTGTAAAATGTAGTTAATGATGGATGACTTCAGAGTGTTTGCAGAAATCTGTATCATTGACTCACAATTAAAAATTCATTAAGTCTTGCAAGGCCTGGATAGCATTTTGTAAATAAGAAGCAGCATGTGAAAAATTCAAGTGAATGCAGGAACTTAATAGAATAATCATGGCTTGAAGAAGTGCCCCACAACACAACAATACATAAATATGTATGTGTCAAGGACTAAATCATGCTCACTGTACTTACACTAGCAGCTCCATTAATTTGGGTTGTTCTGGAATCAACCAATCTACTCAGAGCAATAAAACAAACAGCACCCTAATAACTCTGATGGCCATTTCATCAGCTCTATTTCTACTGGTAATGTGTTACATAAGCATAACCCATAAAATGCATGAGATCACATCAATAATTTCAGCTGGAGGAATCTTTTTGCTCAACAGTAGATTTTTTTCTATTCTCACTCACATTAATTTCAATTCAACTCAGTGACAGAAGGCTTAAGTCAATGTTAGTTTAATGTCTAGTTAAGATAATGAAATATTTTTATAAAACTGTTTCCTTTTAAGATTCAGACCTCTGTCATTTATTTCAATGGATCCAGAATAATGCTCTATGGGTTATATAGAATTCCATCATTTGAACTTACCCTTTTGTCAACTCCTGCTAATTCACTAATGATAATTTATTATTTATTCTCAGAATCAAAGAAACTTTAAAGAGGAAAGCATGCATAGCCCCAGATACAGTGAAGAATAGGCTTTTATCAAAACCAAGCATCAAAACACATTTTTGCCTGAATTCAGAAATCATCAGTATCTTACCATCACTGGCACAACGCAACTCACTACAAGTAACCAAGCAGCAAATGAATCAACCCATTAAAACAATGGAACATGCAATCAGCACACCCACCAGTGCTTTCAAACACTGATCTGAAATACTTTGGAATAACCTAAAATTACTTGAATAATTGTGGAAATCCCTGCTTGACTTGGTGCACAAACAGAAAGCACCCATACAGCTGATACTGCTGGGTTTGAGGAAAAGGCAGTACCTGCTCTTTTAATCCACCCACATTATATGTCTGCTTTTGCCACCCAGCAGCATCTATAATGGACACCAAGAGCCTTGGAACAGCTGGCTTAACCCAGATGTTGGATATTAAGAGTGAGCTATAAAGAAGCTCAGCAGTGAACCTGTGTTCAGTGTAGATGTATCTGCCAGATGCTGCTGTTCTATTTGCCTTATCCAGCTGTGCTGACTCCTCAGCCTGTCATCTCCCCCTCCTTCACAATATTAAGGAAATATTTTTTGACTTTTTACCTTGGTAATAACATGCTTTCAGATAGTCAGGAACATTTTGTCTCAACATTCTCCCTATTTCTTTAGGATCAAAGCCTTGACTTTCTCCGTCCACCTATACACAAGTAGGTTAGAGTAACACACCATTATGTCACTGTATATTTTAAAGTTTTCCTTACAAGACAGGTGAAAAAGAAGTGATTATGCATTGTTCAAGTCCTTTAGTCCTTCCACCAACTCAATGGGGCTGGTTTTCAGATCTCTATGCAGTTCAAACAGGACAATCCCTGTGAGGATTCCCCTCTGGGGAAGCAGGACATGACCTTCTCATTTGAATTATGCTGATTTGCTATTCTGATTTCAACCCACCTGCCAAAAATATTAAAGGGCATATAAAACACCCAGAAAGCATGGAGAGTGAGAGAAGTGTATTGTCAGAGGAAGTTATTATTATCTTGTAATACCATGGCAAATGTCTTATTACAGGGAACAGCTGAGAAAAAACACACAATATTTCATACCAGAAAAAGACATACAACTAGATGAAAAAAATATGAATTTAATTTTGAAAACATAAATTGTGTTGTTACAATTGATATAGATGCTACAATACCTTAATGTTTTTTCAGAAGCAACTCACATACTTATTTTCATTTATCTTCACATCTTTTCAGCTCTTTTAATTTATTGCCTCTTGCATAACTACCCTTTTCATTCCCCTATATACTAGTTTGACCTCTACTTTTTTTCATTAAGCAAGGCTTAGCTTTATACAAGTTTTTCTATATCCAAGCAGCAGCCAGACATCTCAGAGTGCCTGCAAATGTAATTGACCCTAATCACTACATGACAATAATCACTTTAATGAGACCTAGTCTTGTCAAACGACTGGCACAGTGTCAACTCTTTAGTTCCCAAACAAGGAATTCTGAATCAGGACTTTGGTTG
Organism: Poecile atricapillus; assembly: GCF_030490865.1. Lineage (NCBI taxonomy): Eukaryota > Metazoa > Chordata > Aves > Passeriformes > Paridae > Poecile > Poecile atricapillus. The sequence goes on from NC_081249.1 coordinate 108,880,654, forward strand.
TACAGGTTTTTTGATCACCGTTTTTTTTCAAGGATGAGACCAGCTAGATCTCCACTGCCTGCACCGACAGTTCACATGGAAGGCAGTGCCAGCCACTGCTCTGAGCTCAGCTGACACTAATTCCTGCAGGAGGCAAGAACCCCAATCTTTCAGCCCTAACAGGAGACAGGCAGACAGTCTGCAGGCAAAGGGGAAAGGCACAGAGCACACAGCACTGATGCTTTTGCAGCTGATGCATTGCACCGCTCTCATGCCAGTGATCAGCTCTGCCACACATTTCCTTTCCAGCCTCAGCGAAGTCATCTGTTCTCCTTGTGAATCCGTGCCACGCTGGCACAGCGGGGAGGACGGCACACTCCCCTGCCTGTCATTTGTCTGACTCTTAAAATTAGCTCCAACCTTTCTTGGAGGAGCACACAGAGGTGGTTTTGTCAAACAAGCAGAGCCCCGCTGGTGCTGAGACCTTCCCCACCGCGGCGAGGTGAGCGACACCCACCCACGTGTGCTCTCCAAGTGATGCAGCCATGTACATGTCAAAAATGAGGTGAGCCTTGATCCTGAGAATGAGAAAAATGTCCTCAATAAAGCAGAGAAAAAGGTTCATTAAATCTATTAATTTATGCTGGCATTTGAAAGACTTTGCCGCCTGTCTCAGCATTACCGCTACTTAGACACAAACTCATGATTAAACAATGGTGAACCTTTAACTTAAAACCTGGCTGTTTTGAGATATTTGAGTTATGATTTGAAGTTTCTAATTCAGACTCAAATGAGGAAATTAAATATTTTAGCAATTAATAAAGTCTTTTCCAAACTTCAGGTAGAATATTTTATCCATTAATTTATTCTCAGTATTTGAAGTGTGGGACAGGGAAACCAAAACACCACCTGTGGTTTTACTTTATTCCTAACACATCCTTCACTTATCATTTTAAATAATGCATCAAAAGGAGCCTGTTAAAATGATCATGTTCATTGTCAATTCAGTAAAATAATATAGTATTATCTCCTAATGATGTGATTCACATTTATAATAAAACTAAACCCTACCTTCTATTTAACTTTTCCTCACAAAACCCTAGTAATAATGCCTGGAAGATAACTATAGAAGGGAAATCATATCTGATCTCTACATCCTCAGTTTTACCCTTAATATGCTGTTTTAATTAAAAGTAGCATTGTTTATACTTAAAGGAACATTAGGAAGAAGTGTTTAATATTCCATATATGAAAGGAAAGAAATAATCAACACTGTCTGAAGTCTTGGAACATACATTCATGTTGTGTGATGTTACAGCCATTAATCAGATATCACTCGATCATCTGGATATGAAAATGCTTGAGAGTTAAAACACACACTTTCATGCTCTCCATGCAGAAAAAAGTTTGATTTATGCATAAGATAAATACAAAGACTCTACCGTGGCTTTATAGCTTTTAGCTTTTTAACATGCTGACAGTTGCATTTAAAAAAAAACAAAAACAAAAAAACCAACCAACCAACCAAACAAACAAAAAAAAAACTTAGGTAAACTTTAAAATACTGGTTTTATTAAATGAATACATTAGTCACAACAGATAACAACTGAGAATTTTATCTACCCTTACCCCTTACCTTTCAAAACCTGTCCCAACAGGTTTGATGAGCAGAACAGCCTAACACAAAGACACTGCAGTACCTCTTCAGTAATCAATTAAATCCTTGGGCAAACTGAGGAATGTCTCAATGGCCATGCTTCAGCCTTACTAGAGGATGACAAGGGTGCTGATTTCTTGAGAAGGTAGCTAGACTATCCCTACCTCTGCTTCAAGGGAATATATTTTAGTCCACAGTTAGAAAGTTATAAAATGTTTTTTCCACCTTCCCAAGAGTTTTTTGAGGTTCTCACATGTTTGGGTTTTTACTTTCTTTCTCACAGTGTGAAAGCAGATGATACTCTGCTTCTAACACAGAACAACTCTTACACATTTCACGTTTCCTGACACATCAGGGTCTGATCATAGAAGATGCTGAGTGTAGCTGGTCCAACACTGTGTAATGCTGGAAGCTGTTTGAAAAGTGTGAGAAAGGAAACTTTGTGAAGTTCATACTTTCAGTGTTATAAATAGTGACAGTGAGTACATAACAGATGAGTCCAATACACACTTTTAAATTTTTTCTTACATTCTTTTCATCCAGAGAGCAGTAAGTGTTCTGATAGAGCAGAATATCAGTCTAAAGTCTCCAAAACCCCAATATTAAAGACACAGCCTTCCTCTTTGTGCTGCCCCTAAGATTATTTGGAGTAGCCACAGTTGGTTCAGCTGTGAGGGAAGTGAAACTTCTTTTCTGATGTGGCCATTACATCTACACCTGAGTCTGCTTTAAAATTGACAATCTTCCCACAAACATTCAGTTCCACTCTTCAGGCTGGCTCTGTATCATTTCTTGTGACTGAACACAGGAAGAAAGTAAAGGAAAAAAATTGAAAAAGCACACTTGACCCAGCTGCTTGCTTTCCATGCTGCCTTTGTGTGACATAAATCAACAATTTTGTATGTCGGTGGCATTTGGCTGCTGTAGCTGAGCAATTACCTTCAGATATTGGAGTCTCCACCTCAGCTGTACTCTGGGGTAAGGGCATGAATTCAGCCTGAAATATCCCTATAACCCATTTGGATCCACTGTAAAAGCAGTCAGTAAGGGGGCACCTCAGGCAGTTGTCACTCTGCAGCGCTGGACACATCCTGGGACTCAGAATTTCACTGGTACAAAAGCCAGGTCAAGTTATTCTAACAGTTTCCTGGCCATCTCAGAATCCTTTGTTTCTTGACTCTGACTGGCTGTGGAGAAGAAACTAATTGTGACTTCTAAGCTACATACGTTCATAAAACTCTTAAAGAGTCTCAATAGTGGATTGTTATCACTTAGCAGAACCTAAAGTGCTTTTTTCCATAAGAAACTAGTTCAATGGAAACAGTGCAATAATCCAACAAATAAGGATAAATTATTAATTTTAAAAATATATAGTCTATAAATATCAAATTGTTTATTATATTTCAATCCACTACTCTTCCATTTCACCACTGATTTTATGATGCTAAAGGAGGGGAATAGGGAAGGCTTACAATGCAGAAAGAAAGGACAAAACCTCAAAATAAATAGAAACTGCATCTCAGAAGATTTTTTTCATACTATTTAAGTGAGTTCCAGTTGCAGGGTTTATATTTTAACTACTTGTTTCCATATAAATTGCTATGAGCTACAATAATTAGGGAAAACAGGAGATGTAGGTTTAGGTAACTTAAGCATTTTGGTAAACAGACACAAAAACTGAATGGAGAAGAAAGAAATGAAATGCTTTTTACTGGCTGGCAAGTTAGGAATATCTTTTATTCACTTGGTTGCTTTACATTTTTGGGGGTGTTTTTGTCAGTTTTGGGGATTTTTTGGGGTTTGTGGGTTTGTTTGGTTTTTTGGAGGCTTTTGGTGTTTCTATTTTTTTTGTTCACTGTTTGGATGAAAAGAAATCTCTTCAGTAATCCTAACATATGCTCTTTGTGCCCTGAGACAGAGACCATCTGATAAAATACACTTGAAAGACCTCGGCATTCGTAGTGACATGGCAATACTCAGCAGCTTTTCTTACAGTACTGATAATGTTATACACCGAAAAGAGGATTTATGCACAATACAGAGACTTCCCTACGCCTACAGAGCCTCAGCTTTCCTTTTGCTGTCCCAAACTGCCTGTTGAATAGCAATGAGGCTGATAATGAACACTGCAAAATGACGGCTTCTAGAAGTTTAGAGTTCCCTTCAAGAGCGGCAGCACTTCAAGACAAGATTTCTTTTCATCTGACAAAGAAATTTGTTTTCAAATATGTCTCACTTAGGTATCTGGGGAATGCAGTGGACAACATGACAGACTGCTTCAATTTCTGAATTCTTACCCAGGAAGCCCCAGAGGAAAGGGCTACTCCCTTTCTAGCAGAGAAAGAAAAGAGGCTGCACTGTTCTAGTGCCAATGCTCTCAGAACACAGGCATCAGGAGTGAGGAGCAGGCCCTTCACATCTCATTTACAAACTGAGTCTCAGAATGTTTCAGTACCATATTTTGCACATTCTCTTTCAGTATTGAGTGAATTAGAAGATACCACTTACTGCAGAAAGGGTTAGACAATGGAATGATTTGTTTATCTTCTAAAGGATTCATACGTGATAAAAGGAACATTCAGAATTCACAGGAGGATGTGAGCATTGTAACACAGAATTCTCCACTCAAGGCAAGAAAAAGTGTAGTTTACAAAATCTCTGGTATTTTGAACTTAATGGGAAAGCAGAGAGAGTAAGACTTTTTTATGTTTCTGTCTACAGAATATAAATAGAGAAAAATCAATCTCTCTCTTCCTATTTATCTAGCTGCTTACATGGTCCTCAGAAACAGTTTGAGAGCAACAAAATCATGAATGGATTTTATCCTTGAGGTCTTCAATCAGCAAAGGAAATATTCCCCTTTCGCTGAGTCATAAACAGAATAGTTTCTTAAATCAGGAATTAACCTATATTTGAGAGTCCTTACCCAGTAAGACTTTTTCCATCCTTGTCTAGTTCACAGAATATTAATCTGTGCTGGTGTAGTAAAGTGTCTCAAAAGGATCCCAATACATCATCCACCTATGGTCACTTTTACAAAAGAAGCAGGTTGCTTTTAAGGAAGTATCATATTATGCAGAGACGTTTTAAGTTTATTTAATGCTCTCTGAATCGTGGTACAAACTAGGCAGAGTACAGAAGGAGGATGAAACATGTAAGTAGCAGTGTTACAGGATTTTGGATACTGCCAAAGGTATTTGAGAGTATTTGAGGGACTGGGAAGCACAGAAGAAGACAAATATGTAAGAAACATATTTCCTAGACATGTTAATTTCTCCAAGAGAAAGATTTCATCATTAGAATGTGAAAGAGGGCAGCTTTTCATGCTTGAAATTGTAATGCTTGTTAGGAACTTTTGTTGTTTCTTAATTGTTTTCAATAGCTAAGTTTATTAATGTCCAGTCTGGTAATCTGAGCTTGCTTCTCCTGCAATTTTCATATTGATTTTACCTATCAAAATGAAATTATATTTTTAATAGCTTCTAACTCCTTGCACTATCTGGCAAAAATCATGACACATTAATTAAATCTTTATGTTAATGGTCTTAGAAGTAGTTCCCACCTTAATAAATCAGAACCTTCCAAATCTGCAAAGTTTATACCACTTGCAATCAATGTTAATTTCCTTTTGCTTCAGCAACTTCATTTACTTTTCTACTGAAAGTCTAATTATTTCTGATTACAATTTCAGCATATTAAAATTAATGTGATATACTATCTATATTGTAATTCATTGTAATTTAAGTTTTCTTACACTATGGTGTTTGGATTTATTTTGAAACTAATCTCACAGGATAAATATTAATGTTAATATTCAAAATTTTATGTTCTGATTTTCACATAATTCTTCTGCAATTTAACAATGATGTCTATCTGGGCTGTTATCACCATGAACTTTATGTTTGATCTTACAACGTGTGACAAAGGAAAATTAGAAATGCAAAGCTATGGTTGCTTCTGCAATTACAGAAGCATGTCTGTCAGGGCCTGTGGGCTTGCCTCTCTTTCTTTACAGTCCTGCTCTAACAACAGTTCTTCTGGTAGTCTTTCATGATGTCTTGTCCTTTGTTTTAACATCTCTCTCAAGTATTGAGTAAGGAATTCCAAGTATTTCCTCTTAAAACAGATTATATTATGAGGGCAATTTTTTAAGACCGTTTAACACGTGAACCTATTAAAACTGCTGTGGAAAAGAACTTGAATGAAGTTTTTTTGAAACCAATTAGGATTTTCCTCTGCCTTTGTATACATTTACCATGATTCTGCATTCATTTTCATCTTTTATAGCAAATTATCTAATTGCAGATTTCCAGTCTTGCAACTGATTGCTTTATTTATGCCTTATTTCCTCCCTTGCAAATTGTCTTTGTTACCTTTGTGACTTCTTTCATGGGCAGAATCCATTTTTTTTGGCCTTGCCTGTCAAAGCACTGCAATCTTCCTCCTCTAATTAGTAAATTAGACATTAGTATATGCATCAGGATAAGTAGCTGAAAAAATGATGAGTGATTTGAAGCACTCCTATAGTTAAATGATTAAGAGCTTTATACAATACCGTAAATCATTGGAGGCTTCTTTGACTAAATCTGACAATTCTTTTAAATCATTTGAGGGACCATTTGAGTCATATTGACACTTCATTAGGCAAACAGAGTAGAGTTCCTGGATGTGTTGTATAGCACTTCATTAGATCAATCACTTTAGCAAATTCACCTACATTACGTTAATATGGCCACGAAAGTGGAAGGCAGAGGTTGCACTTTCTACTTTCTAAATGTAAAAAGAGCTAGAAAATATTGTGTTTAGATTCTTCTTGCCCCAGCTCTGACAGTGTTGAAGGAAGGGCTGTTATGCTTTCATTCTTTTCCCTACACTTTTATGAAACAGTCATAGGAACCCTGGTTCTAATAAGATGAGTATTCCCTCTCTGAAATAAATAAAATCCACCAATCACTTAAGCAAAAGTAATTTCAAGCACAAGTTGATTTTTGGATAGTATATCAATTCACCATCCAGAAACCAATGTTGGAGTTAATAATGCTACAAAACACTTCTAAGAGTTGGTCTACAGCACAGACTGGCTGAGGACTAAATGTTCCCTATGTCTCCAGTGAGAAGAGTCAGAAGAGGAACAGCTAAAACTCAAATGAAGCTAGTAAAAGACACATTAAAATCCAAAGATCATCAAGTTAATATTGGAACAGGGCATTGCTAGGTTTTTTTCCCCTGTTTGAAAAGAGCTGCTAAACTTTTTTCCTCCCTCAATGGATAGATATTGTGGCTACTCAAGTTCGTATGGGTTTAAGGGATGAGGAACATGCTGGAAGAAAAAAGCCACTGAGAATTGTTAAATACACAGAAGCAAATATGGCTTTGACTGCCTTGTTCATACAGATTTTTCAGCTAAAAAACCCATTTTTTTAGTAGCAGTACCATACACAATCTAACAAGCAGCAGATTTAAAGCAAAACAACAAGAAAAAACAATATTAGAGATATATGGGTGTTTACTTGGTGGTCTTAGAAAGGGTCACAGGAATAACCAAGTCATTCAGACAAATTTTATGTAAGTTGCACTTTCCAGTGAGGCACTTGAGGGCTAAGGCTTAGAATAATGGCTCTCTAAATGATAGTTTGCTGTTCATAATCATCTTCAATCATTCCTCTCTCCTTCTCCCTTGTTTCAAGTCTAGAGTATAAATGTATTTATCTTTATGAAAAATGCAGAACAAAGCTGGCACACAAATTCTGTAAGTTATACTTGTGCTCTTATGGACATTAAACCCAGTATCCCTCTGCCCTCAAGGAAGAAAAAGCATCAGGCAGGTAGCTATTCTCTTTATTTATGTATCTCCTATCACTTCTAAAATAAAGGAAATTCTGTCTACCACTTCATTAGAATTCAGAGATTTTGCTAATTTTTTATTTAAAAAAAAATAATGTAATGTATGAAAAATATTTTGCTGTTTTTTCCGGGTTTTGGGTTTTTCCTCACAGAGTTCAGCCTCACAATGGATATACAGCTATTGAGGGCAAGTTACAATCATCCTTCCTGGAGCTTAAAGTATAATGAAAAACAGAACAGAAAAAATCCAAACCAAAACAGACACCCAAAATAAAATAAAAAAAACCAAAAAAAACAAAACAAAAAACCAACCGAACAAAAACACCAACAAAATCAGCATGAATTGTGAGCTTATGATTCCAACTGTAGACAAAGACTGCTGTGCACAGCCTCGGGACATCCAGTAGCCTGGATTTCAGCACTAGGTATTCAGCTAAAAAAAGGCAAAAAAAGGCAAACAAAATTATTCAAGTGAATTTGCTGGTTATTTGAGTAGAGCCTTAGTAAAGGCTGGCATTGTTAGCTTGATGGTTAAAATCATGCAACTGAGGCAAAGATGTCAAAATCTAGCTTTAGTGAAATCAACTGTTTCTGGCAAAACCTCCACTGCAGTTAATGGCCATGTAAAAATGGCATTTATCAAAAGGCAATCCTACATAGTTATCTACAGAAGTTAACAGCTGCTGCTTAGCACAAGTACTAATATTTTCCAAACAGAGAAACAAAACACTTGCTTTCTTTTCTTCTAAGTACACTTATATAATGAACTTTCAAATAGCTAGTTTTAACTGTTGCCTGCGAGCAAAACATAGAGTGCCAGAATATATTCCAAAACACATGCAAATTAGGAATTTTAGAGACCTGCATTCAGCTCAGGGGCATCCAATATAGGGTTTGAACCTGTTGGGGTGAGTCCAGAAGAGAACCACAAAGATAATCAGGGTTTTGGAGCATCTCTCCCATGGCTGGAGTCGTTTAGCCTAGAGAAGGCACCAGGGCAATCTTCCAGGACCTAAAGGGTCCCCACTGCAGAAAGACAAATAATTTCCAGCCTAGCCTCCCCCTCCCAAAACTTTCAGCAGATAGGTGGATGTTGTGGTTTTAAACTAGTAACAAAAATTACTTATTTTTTTGTTGTGAGATATGGATTAAAGTAAGAGCAAAATAGGCTTAAAACTTAAAAGGAATAAAGACAGTTTATTAACAAACTATTAGAATAAGAATACCAAAATAAACTTTCAGAAAACCCTTTTACTTCTTATTACTCGATTATTTCCTTGTACACATAACAACATAAAAAAAAAAAAAAAAAATTAGAATTTTGGTGGTCAAAAACAGTCTCAATTTTTTAGAGTCTTTTCATCAGTCCTTGTAGAGAAACAGAAGTCTCTTTCTGCCAATCCAGAGTTTCTGGAGTTTCCAGAGTCCACTCCTCCCATCTCACACTATTCTGAGGTGTGAATGGGTCAAATTGAATCTAGGGATGTTATTTTTAAGGATAAGTTATTCAACGGTAGAAATCTTCTTCAGTTGTTTCTGTGAGCCTTCCTGGAAAACAGCCATCTCTTTGGCTCCTTTAAGGCTTTAAAATCTTCACTTCACTCGCAAGTTCCAGCAACACACAGTATTACAACCACCCTTCTTTTCTTTAAAGTCCACACTTTGAATACTCTATAGCTCCCATACTCTAGTCATGAATTAAAGGAGTCTTTAAGCTACTGTCCATCTCCATAGCTGTAACAGAAAGACCTTTCAGCAAGAAGCATCTTCTTTTTTCTCTCTTTCTTATTTAAACTTAACTCTTTTCTTCACTGTTTTTGGTAGTTTTATGATGTCTTACATGTTAATTGTCTCTCTCTCTCTGTCTTTTTTAAGAAAAAGGAGTAATCTGTTGTTTATCTAGGTAGTAAAAGAATTAAAAGTTTTAAGAAAGCTACAAAAGTTCATAGTGTCCGGTTTCAGTCTAGCAGCAGACCTTGAAAACTAAACTAAGCTGCCAAGCTCTGCTTTTCTCTCCTTCCCCCCCCCTCCCTGCGGCCTTGTCCCGGGCCTGGGAGGGGGGGGAAAGCCAAGACGGAGCTTGTTACCTCTCAAAAGCCAGAAACCAAAGAGAACGAGACAGCTCTGAGTGTACTTCTTAAAGGGGGTGTTTACGAGTTGAATTCACTTTTTAATGGTCAGATCTGCTGTCAATTCTTGGAAATGGCTGATAATTGGTCAGGAAGAAAAACTCCCATCAGTCACCAGTAGCTTCAACTTCCCCTTTTTTTTACTCGGTCTTAAAGATGAAGGTACCCCATGACAGTGGAAAACATACAGACAGACCTGTTTCCTTCTTCCTCCTCTGAGGTCGTTTATGGAGCTACAAAGTGGAGAAATGCCTGCACACAACCTGCAATGGGCTGCAGCAAAAGGTGCCTTTTCTCTGTAAGATCAGTTGTAGTGTGGTCTGATGGAGAAGTCAAAACAATGAGGCTCAGTGGTTTCAGTTCATCCAGAATCTGATCTGACTGGATGTCCAGGGCATCCAAGTGACAATAGGAACAATCATTCTCGATCTGATTTTAACATCCTTGAGCTGTGTATCCTTCTTTGGAATACTTAAATGCTATCCCATGGATACGTCATTCTTGAGGGAAATAACAACAGCAACATCATTTTCTTCTTTTTACACAGAATTCCCAACTCCTCACAGGCAGTATTAAATCCATTAAAGATTAGCCATACTACAGATTAAGCCTGACAAGATAAAAAACACATAAATAATAAATGCTGAAGAATCATGCTATGCCAAAGCCTCTTTCACCAAACACAACAATGAAAACCTCTTACTATTTTTGTTTTGATATTCCTGATACCGTAAGGGGACAATAAGCTGCATCTTCCACACTTTGAAGCCTCAGGGGCAAAACATTACAGATAAACAACCTTTGTCAACTGCGAGTAACCTGCTTTCCAGGAACCCAACCCCGCTGCCACACTGGCCTGGAAAAGCCTTGCTGGATTTCATCATTAGTAAGTTTGTCTGTGAGTTTTATGGGCATTTTTAATTAGGTTCTTCTGTGTTGATGAAGACTGTATTTTTTATTTCTTTTTATAACTGTCAACATATTATGTTACTTAACATATTTTTGATGCTTCTTTTAGTTATTGCAGGATTATTATATCTCCATTTCCACAGAGATTAAATGTGAGAATTTCCTTAATTGTCCAGCATGTTTTTCTTGGGGAGGGAAAGTCCTCAGAGCCTCATATTACTTTTTCTTATTTTTAAAAAATTGTTCCATTAAGTGCATTACCTCTATATCTGTTGTCTATTTGTGCAAAAAGTGCCTGATCTATATATTTTATGTTAAAAAAAAAGACTGTTGGTTTACTGTATTTTTCCCTCAAATACTCTCAAGTTAATTATTTATACTTTTCTCACAAATGGCTTTTTTTTTTTCCGCCTTCACATATCTAGTTAAATGATCAAGTTTAAAACAGATTTAGTAATTCAGCAATTTTGTAAAAAAAATCTGATTTAATCTCCTCATTTTTTATTAATGAGCTTCTTTCCCTCTATTTTTTTTTTTTTTTTTTTTTTTTTTAATTTTTTTCTTCTGAAGAGTGATTACTCATAACGAGTTAAAACAGAATTTCAGCAGGTCTGGTAGAGGTACAGGGAGTTGGAGACACAAAGCTGTGAGGAGTGGCTGCTACCCCAGAAGGGCCCTTGGCAGGTTGGAGTCCCAGGCAAAGAGGAACTTTCTGAAGCTCAAAGGAAAATGCAGGGTCCTGCTGGACACCAAGCTGTCCATGAGCCAGCAGAGCCCTGGGCACAAGGAAGACCAAAAGTACCAAAAGGACCCTGGGGTTCATTAGGAAAGGGAGATTAGCAGGTCAGGGGAGATGATCCTGCCCCTCTCCTCATCCCTGTGTGGTCACACCTGGACTGCTGAGTCCAATTCTGGGTTTCTCAGTCATAGAGAGACGTGGAGCTCCTGGTGTAATTCCAGTGGAGGGCAACCAAGTTAATTAAGTTAATTAAGGGGCTGGTGTCCCCTTGTGAGGAAAGCTGGGCCTGTTCAGCCTGAAGAGACACATGAGAGGGGAAGCTCATCAATGTCTGTCAGTGCCTGAATGGAGGCTGTCAAGAGGACGGAGCCAGGCTCTGCTTAGTGGTGCCAAGCAATAGGGCAAGAGAAGAAAGCCCAGAAAGTCCACAAGGACCGTGAGGAAGAACTTCTCTGACTGAGCACTGGCACAGGTTGCCCAGAAGCATGTGCAGCCTCCCTCACTGGAGATTTTCCAGAACCACCTGGACACAGCCCTGTGCCCTGTGCTCTGGGATGACCTGAACAGGGAGGTTGGATCAGATGACCCACTGCAGTCCCTTCTGACCTGACCCATCCTGTAATTCTCTGACCTGACTTTAGTTTTGGCTTTACATTTTAAATGTTCATTTTCTATTAGGTTACCTTATGTCTCTCTACCTCTGTTTTCTCTCCCACTTTCTTCTCTTTTTCTCTAGTTATAACATATTTTCTGCTTTTGTTATTTATAGAATATACATATCCCAAAGCAAAGACCCCTACATCAGTAATCAATACTAGCACTACTAACAATCCTTAATTGGATTCTGCAAAAAGACTGTCTGATGTAGAAATTCTAAGTCAATTTTTACTCCTCTTTTTCCCTCATGCCATTAATCTCTTCTGCACAAATATTTTAAAACACTTTTTTCATGGTGTTCAAGAAAGGAGTTTTAATTGAAAACTATCCTTTTTACCTGTGTATGAATTACAGGACTTTAAAAAGGAATCAGGAGTGGGGGCAGACAAGGGGATCAATAAAACTGCACTGACTGCACCTCCCATTAACACCTGCTGAAAACCAGTTATTCAGTCCATAGATATTATTTTTTCTTCTTTCGGTGTAAGACTGAAACAAGACTCAAAGTTTTATTAAGGTCTCTACAAGTCATAAGTCTGTTTGTGTCTAGTGCAGTAAAACAAAAGTGCTACCCAGCTTTGCATGTACCAGTAAATGTCTAGTGAAGTTCTGTATGTCCTGTCCATATTAGTAATAATTTGAAGTTATCACTTAATAGAGGTAGAAATATTCCACAGTGACACTGTTTACTTTTATAAGCAGTTAGTGGGCAGGGATGTTTTAATTGCTTTTCCTCAAACAGTTCCCCTGCCAGATGACAGAAACAAATTGTAAGCTGTATGGTCACTGTTACATTATTAGCAAATATTTGACAGGACAAGGTAAGTAGATTTTTTCCAAAAGTAAAGACTGTGAAGCCCAAGAGAAGGCACACATGGAACTCACTGCACCTTGGTCCAAGATACTTGCAAGTAAACCAGAGAACATGAAGTACAAAGATTAAAATAATAATAAATTATTATAGGGAATATACAGGATTAACAAATATATTACTTATTCCTTAGAACACCAGTTAATAAGATACTTTCTCCATGACTGACAAAAATGAAACAAACACATTAAGTATAACATACATTTAAAGATATTAAAGAAAGTTCAAGAACATAATGAATATAATTGTGACAGGGTTGTAGTATGCTTACTAAGATTTCATATTTCCTGAATGTCAGTACATTAAAATACCCTTCTTGCATCTATGCTTCCACAGTAAAGTGAGTGTTCTCCAGTAAAATTAGTGTTTAGTTGTACATGCATTTGCTGGATCTCAAGATGTTCCCACTATCTCCATCTTCTTTTCTTTTTTGAGGAAAGAGGTCCTGCCATATGCAGATTTGATCTTTTCTTTCTAAAATATGCATATATATATGTTTAAAGCATTGTGGCACACTAAATATTCTGGATGCAGGACCTGTGAGGAACTCCACTCTTATTCTTTACAAATCTTGCATGAAGATCTCAGCCGGTAGAGGTTTAGTGTACTTAAGACTCAAAAAAATCCAAATACTCATTTCAAACCAGAAATTTATCAGGATTTTCAAAGCTAATGATAAATTTTACCCAGGATGTGTTTAAAGAACTGTTAATCCAGTTGCAAGAAAGAGAGACATATGTAAAGAAGTAAAAAAAATTGTCATAGTTCTCATATGCTAGAAAGAGTCACCAAGTTCTAGAACTCACTGTGCTGCTTTTAGGCTGAAGAAATAACATTCTTCTTCAAACAATCTATCTAATTGTCCTTGGCAATTAATGATTACACTATAAAATCTCAGCAAGGAATATCATGAAGGACTATCTGAAAGATACATTTGAGTTACACTTAACAGGGTATTTGTAAGAAGCACAATTAGGTAACACTGGCCATAGGAAATAAAGTTCATGATCCTCTTATCATCATCAGAACCTCTAAACAAAGTGTCACAGAAACTCAGAAATATTTCAGTACAGAAGTACCAGTGAAAGTGCTCATATTAGGAGGAGAGAAAGGAAAAATGCAGCGGGGTGCACAATAGTGTCATTTTAAAAAGACCCCACCAAAAAATTTTAGAAAGGGCAAGAGTCACTGGGAAAGAGGCTGTAAAAATTCATTCAGCTTTGAGACTTGCTGTTTAACTTAGCCTTCTTAATTTTAATCATCTACCACAATCTACTATGCCATGCTGCTACCAACAATAAATTTCATTTTAATTATGTTGGAGATTCATTTATATGTAGATGTTCGCCATCAAATGCATAAACCCAATGAAAGAGATTCATTGAACATCTGCCTCAGAAATTTAACAGAGTCAGGTCTATTTAATCAGTAGCATTGCCCAACTACCTGTTCTTTCCATCAGATATCATTTAATTTACCTTTTTTCCCAATAAAAGTAAAAACATGAGGGGGAACTATACCACCTTCTCCTTTTTACAATTATTACATACAATTTGTAAAGACAATAATAAAACATAAAAGATTCCCCAGCTGAAAAAAGAGCTGAGGGCAAAACATGGTAAATAAACTCTTGTATTATTGATTCGGAACTAGAAACACAACACTGAGTCTTATACCAAGGGAGTGATTCATGTACTAAACACAAGCATCAGGTGCCGTTTGAAATGCCCAAGTGGATACAAAACAGTACAACACAGAGCCTGATTTCCTGCTCTTCTGCAGCAGCAGGTGGAGGTGTGTGATATCCTTGGGCATCTAAGCACTCACAAGATATGCAATTCTAAGCACCATGATAATTTATGAAGTGACTTGCCTTTAAAAAAGCTGCTGGATTGTATTAGTGGTGGCAGGTTTGTTTTCGATGGCATTATCTTCATTCAGAGCTACATTGAAAAGACTGGTTTGGTCTTGATTTGGTTTTATTTTAGCTTGTTTTAACTTCAGGGCAGTATAGTTTTATTCCCATTTTCACATCCTGCATGCACCAATACAAATGTCTGTAGAAATACTATATTGAAATTAGGGAGCTAGATCATCCAAACATAACAACCTCAATTAGCACCATTAACAATGCTGAAAACCCCAGCCTGTCTATGAACAGAGTGCCAACAAATATACCTCCTATAGAATGAAAAATATGAATTTGGTCATTTATTTGATTTGTCTTTTTGTATTTGGGGGTTTTGAGTGTCTTTTTTTCCCCTCAAACTCCACAACACCTGTTGCAGCAGGGATGGTACCACTCAAAAGCAACAGGAATGTTTGAGTGCTGGGCCAGTCTGCTATGAAATAATTCCCTCCAGCAGCACCACGTGGCTGGGAACACACCTGCAACAGGTCAGATAACACAAGGGGATGCAAGGGGACAAAGCTCTCATGGGAGAGGGGAACACATTCCTTGGCACCTGTCACACACAGCTCTGCATGGCAGCTGGGCCTGGCACGTGGAAACGAGGAGCTGGAGAAAAGCTGTTGCACATAAAGTTGTCATCTCTCCTGCCAGGCTACTTCTGCCACATGTTGGTTTTCACAGCATTTCTATTGCCTCCCAACAACTGCACACACAGCATCTATTCTACTCCTTGTAAAACCAGATCACTATCTTTAGTTTATGCTACAAAGCTTAAAATTTCAGGAAGATCCCCCTGGATCCAATGCTGATCTGGGTAGTTTCTTACTGATTATGTGGGTAAGTGCAATTGCCTTCCCAGAGAAGTTACCTTTCTCCTTCACTTTTATCATGTGGAAAAAAGTTCCTGTAATTGCAGTGCTTTTCTCCTCTTTCCCTATATATTGACAGAGGTGGTTCTTTGTTTAATTCTTGAACCCCACAACTCCTCAAAAAGACTATAGTGTGTTGAAAAGCAAGATGCAGCAAACAAAGTCTAGAAAAAGTGAAAGAGAGCATTGCAAGAACAGTCAAAATTAATTCAGTTAATAGAGCTTAGTAAGGATGGATGGAATTCAGTTGTGTAATGAAAGATACTAAAATTTTGGCCAGGAAACTAAACACACACTTTGAATGATAAAGAAGGAAGCTACCACAATCCAGAGACAGCATTGCATGCCAAAACAGACAGACTTATACAACAAATTCCATCAGCTTTTTTTTTTTTTTTTTTTTATTTGGCTATAAAGCTCAGTAGTTTAGGGGCCAACCTAAAGTTGTTTTTGAAAGAAGTTGTTTGCACAGCAACATTTGAAAATCAAACTTGTGTTGACAGCCAAACTGTGGTTGCAAGATTATTCAGCTTTACCTTACAGTTCATTTTATTCCTAAAATACATGCCCCACATAACTTGTTGAAGCTTAGCTTACTGTAAAAAAAAATAAAAAATAAAAGCTAAATGAAAAAAATACCCATATGTTTTGTCAAATATTTTGCAGATTATTTGTTTACTTCTTATTTATAAATACATTCTTTCCTTTTTTCTATTAAATAAAAAATCCTCTTATTTTAAGACTGTTTATGAGAAGAGAGAATAGTGAAAGAGTGTCTGTGAAATACAAAACTTGATAAAGTATGGTTCCAGTTTCCTGCAGATGCAGTTTCAGACTCCAAAGCATCTTGAAATTCAAAGTTCTAAGCATTTCAATGCTAGCCAGCTTTGTAGAGTCTCATGGCTGTGCCCCACTTACAGCTCAACTTTGAGCATAGAGGTAAAGAGACAAACGTGAGCTATGTGTACAACAGTGAATTTTAGTTATTGTGGATGTTGACCTCAGAAGCTCCTATCAACTTCCATGCATAAAACACACCACATCAGGTTCTGATTGCCCCTGTGATGTTCTTAGCTCTGTCTGCCCCCTTGTCCTAAACATCTGGCCCATATCTGTCTCCCTTCCAGAAGTATCTCAGAGACCAGTGATGCGTGCATAACAAGATTAGATGAGATAGTGAGGGTTCAGTCATACTTCCCTCCCTCAAAGAACTACCTTTCCTTTCAGAGTTAAATCATACCTAAGCTTTGCACTTGGGGAGAGTGACAGAATGAGATCTGGGCTCAGACAGAGAAGCTATGATATTGGAGAGTTCAGATACAGGAAGAGTCCTGGATAAAACTGCTATTAAAAGGGAAAAAAGGAAGAGAGATGTGTAATTTATATGTGGTTATTAACAAATTACTAATAAATCCCTGCATGATGATGAAAACCCATTATTGATTAATACACAGAGATTTCTGTGTGGTTTACAGGAAGTGGGCACTAAGTCTGCATACTGTTCAACCTTTTGCAGGCATTCAAAATCTAGGAAATTATAACACAAACCTATATACACACACATACACATATACACGCTTCATAGGTGAGCAGGTGTATAGAAGTCCTGTCTCTAAGGTGATTGGGGAAACAGTAAAACCATTTTCTTTGATTCAAAGAAGTATAGCTATCATTTCTGTTCATCTAGATTTGCTTTATTTTGACCTCAGAAAATGCACAACTTCCTAGAATCAGGGGGTTTGAGTGTCTAGTGCAGGTTGTTACAGGTATCACATACATCTAGGCAGATTAAGTAGACCCTTCAATGAAAGGCATAGGGCTGTGGTACTCCTTGAAAACTATCAGAGATAACATGGCTTGCACTGTGTGCTTTTTTCCTTGTATTTAGAAGTTCCTATTTACTTCCATGTCTATTTATTCTGAATGTGATTCATATTTGCAAATCACTCCCTGACTCTTGAAGGGGAAAGAAGAGTTTATAATCTTACCTCTACAAACTCCTAGTAATCCTTTTAAAGCAATTCATACAATGCTGCTACTCTATAAAACATAGCATATTTAAGAATTATAATTGTCTTATAATTAACTTCTTATTGAAATCCTTCTCTGGAGGCCATAAAGTGCATGCCAGTATCAAAACCTCTTCAAGGTAAGGAAGGGAAGAACCTATCTGGTGTCGAGGGGAGCAGTTTGAGAAGCAGCCCGTGAACCTTTGACCCTTGAGCTTTGACATCTCATTTTCTGTCCCCATGTCCTCGAGGAAGGGGGCTGACAGCAGCCAGGTGGGTGTCTGGCAGGTGGCCATAGCCAAACTGCTTCAGTAGCTATTCTAAATAAGCAGGAAGTAGATAAAACATTTTAGAGCTAAATACAAGTGGACAGTCACGTCCTGGACTGAACTGAGGGGCCCAGACTGAGCATGTGTCCCATCAAAGGTTGTTGTTTGACACAAAGAAGGCAAGAAGAAAAAGAACAGGGAAGAATCAGTATCTTATAGAAAGCAAATGAGGTAAGATTTATAGCTGTACAGAGAAGTCAGTGAGGAAGGCAGAGTTGGAAGAAACTATTGTATTTAACATGAGATTCTGCTCCCTGTGAAACATCTTCCTCTGACCAGCTGTGTTACAAACAAGATTGATTTTTTTTGTGGTGGGCGTAGATTTTTTGGTTTGTGATGGCTGGCTCCTCAAACATGAAGTGAATGAATGTAGACCTAGGAGAATAGTCTAGAGTCTTTCTCAACTGTAAAGAAAGTTCCAAAAAAAAAAAATTAATTAAATTCTTCCTAAGCTTGGGGGGGGTGGTGGTGGGGGGGGGGGGGTTGTGTTAATAAATTTATTAATTTAGGCTTGATATCAGATAGCTATTTGTAAATGCTTAATACCATAATTCTAAGGACAGTCCACTTCTGTGATACTGCTAAGCTCTGAGAAGTGCTACAAGTGGATGCTGTAATATTTTAAGAACGACATTAGTTGCAATCATATTTACAGTTATTGGAATCTAAGGTGTTCTACACAAGCATCAAAGGGAAGTATCCAACTCTGAACAAAAAGTGTGGTTTCCATACAGCACTGCTCATTGTGTCTGCTTTCTACTTGATCATCCTCCCTTCCATTCTTCAGCTCCACACCTCTCAAATATTGTCCTCAATTTTTCTACTTTATTTACTGATTTGCTTGCCACATTAATTTCTCTAGGCGTTCTTCTAACCCATCTATCAGTCGTACACACACACACATACTCTCCCCTTTCTGTTTCTGTCCATTCTGCAAAGAACTCCTGGGATGTCCCTTCTAGGAGTCCAAAGATCACACCTTAAGCTTAGGTCTAATGCATACTAGAGAGATTGGTTTTCAGATGATGTATTAAGGAATACAACTCAATATCCATGATTCCCAAAAAAAAGAAAATAAAAATTGAACAGCTTGCAGATATTTTAGAGAAAGTGTGTAAAAGCCAGGAATAACATCAAGAAATCTTTGCTGAAAATGGTTTAAGAAAACTCCTGCCAAATTTCATTTGCTGAAAATAAATTCCTAACTGCAAAATTTTTATATGCTCTATTTCTGACTATGCATAGTCTCATGCTTTATTTACCAAATTAATGTTTATAGCACAAGGCAAGAATATTCTCAACTTACATGACTGTAATTTGGCTATCTTCAATGAAATTAGAAGTGTTCACATGAGAGTTTAAAAAATGCTTAAATTTTAAAACTATGTCAGTATACAATTCCTTTCATTTTTTAATTGCTTACCCACATAGAATTATGAGTGGAAGAAACTAAGGCAAGTGGTTTTTTTCCTCCTATCATCTCCAGTTCTTTCAAATCTTTCTGCTGATGGTAGATTTTGACAGACAACATCAAGCTGCCTGAGTCATGCCACATTGCTAAGTGGTAATTTTCTCATTTCAAAAATGTTAAATTTTAAGGGTCATTGGTACCACAAAAACCTGTTGAGACTATTTGCTAAGGAAAAGCCAACATCCTAAAAATGTTACTTCTTTCAACCCATACACACTCCACAGAGTTTTGTCCACAGAGACATCATCCATTTTCTTCACAGTACATAGCTTGAGATATAAATAGTATTTATATGCATAAAGAGGTGTCTGTAAAGCTCACATTTACTAAAGAACAGTATGAGGTAAAGATTAAAATAATAACTAATTTTTTTTGATTTAGCATATATGAAAAAGGAATAAAATGACAGATATGTAGCCTGATTAAGGGATTTTTTTAGGTTTAAAGTTTCAACACCAAGCCTTTGGTTTATGAAACTGTACAACTGAGACTGCCTAAAATATACAGTTTATATTTCTACTAAGAAACTGAAGTGCAAGAGTGAATGAAATCAAGGCAATGAGAGCTCCATGTGCCTGTTCTAGGCAGTACATGCAGCCTACAGGTGTAAGAATGTCCTTTGCAAATATGTGGTGCTGACACCGTTCATCCCAAAGTGTTTCAATATCAGTGCAAAGGAAATATTTCTGGAGTGGATGCCAGGAGAAAAAAAGAGAATAATAGTAAAGTGGTACACAACAGCAAGTGGAGGAGAAAATTGAATCAGAAAGCAGGACATTTTCTTATCAACCTAAACATGCTGGTAAGCAGCTGGGAGAATAGGATTATCACAGCGTAAGATGAAAAGAAAATGTAGAAATTAGAAGGGGGAACAAAATTTATCTTTGTACTCTTCTTTTTCTTGAACTTGCCTGTCTTGGAAGATTTTCCAGTTCCAAAGTTACCACAACATAAAATAGTTCAGGAGAGCAACCATGCCTCAGTGGTGCAAAAACTGGATTTACTTTAACAAAATTACATGAGTTATTACTATTATATGAGGATTTTCCAATCTACAGCTCTTAAAAACCTTGCATATGCCTTGTGAGCATTTCAAGACTGCTTCCTGCCCTGGGCTGGGTTATGTGACAGCTGCCTACACTGTCCTTTGGTCACATTCAGCAATAATGCACATTGCTGTATTTGGGAGGAGGAAAACAGAGGTTACGGAGGCACATACCACTGGTAGTGCTGGGATTCTCCTGATACTTCAGCTTGGGTGGTACAAGTCCTCTAACTCTTGGCAAGGTGGGATCTCAGTGTAGAGCTCACAGAATCAAGTCCTACCCTGCAGAGCCTGTCCTGAGAACTCCTCCATAAGAAATACCCTTCCTACAGCCAAGTGAACCAGTTTTATTACAGCAAAGTAGCTACAAATACAGTGTTATTGCCTATGATTTGACCCATGGGACTTGCTCAACTCACATGGAGCAAACTGAATTTGCAGGCACTCTGGCTATCCTCTATTAAGTTAGTTTGCTTGTTAAGCAATAGATGGATTACTTGTTTTCTGCTTTGACTTTGTCATCATGTCCTTATTATCATATTTAATTAATTAGCATACAAAGGTAATATTCCAGCATGCACACCTCCCTTAGAAACACTATTGAGGTTCCACTAAATAAGGTAGACTTGCAACAGATTAAGGGGATTAAAAAAGGAAGATTTAGGGGTTTGTATGCATACAAAATGTCACATCTCTTAGGAAAAGGGTATTACAGTAAAATTATGCTAGTTTTCTTTAAGGACACCAGAAAGAAAAGAGGAAAAGAAGAAAAGAACTTGAGGACAGATGAAACTGGGGAAAACTGCACACCTACTGAAAAGTACAGTCATTTTTGCTTCACCTTGACCTCATTATAAATAAAAAGATTAGGAGAATAGAAAATGAGCTTGTATTAAAGCCATATACTCCTTTTCCCTATCTCAAAGAAACAAACAAATGTTTTTGTCACAATTTTGGTTGATAGAAGGGGATTAAGTGCTGTATTACTGTTAATCAAAAGTCTCAAATCTATTCATAAGGGGAAAAACAGACAGCAGAAACAAGAAACACTGCATTAGTTCTAAAAATAAGCCAAATTACATCCCAAATACACTTCTTCATTCAGTACATGAAGCTTTAATAGGGCTCACAAAAAAAAAACCCCAAAACTAAAACCAAACAAGGAAACAAATATATAAATGTAAGAGTGGTTGGTGTGGATGTTGAGTCCCCAGAGTGACTGACAAAACAGTTTCTAAAGATCATGTTCTGTTAATGCACAGTACTTGGCAGTATATTTAGAGTGGAACAGAATATTTTCAGTTGGAAGATACCTCTAATCATCTAGCCCAAGTGCCTGACCACTTGGGGGTGACCACAAGTTAAAGCTTTTAAGGCCATTGTCCAAATGCCTTAAGCACTGTCAGACTTGAGGCATCGAAGAAACAAAATTCTGCTCGGGCTGCACAACATGAGGGGAAGTGCAAAGGCATGAATCTTCTTTTAGGATATAAACCAAACAGTCCTTACAGGGTGGTGTTTAGTACTTGCTCTTGCCAACCTCTGAGTTCAAAAGTCTCCAGATTTCTGTGGCTTAAGTTTTGCCATGATAATTTTCTGTGGTGTTTTGCACTGTACACCTACTAAATTGTCTTTCTCTTGGTTGGTGTCCTCATTCCGGTGGTAAAGGGGATGGTTTTGGTTTTCATCAGTAAATAGTCTCACCACTTTTTCTTACATATTTTTCAAATTAAGTGAAATATATATGATGCCACACTTTTATATTAAGCACTTCCAAATCTCATTAACTGCAGCATAATAAATGTAATCCTGCTGCTGGTACTATTTGCTTTCAGGGAGGTAAAAAATTATATGTTTCTAATGCAGACAAATTGCTTTCGGATACAACATATGACCCAACATACTCAGGATACAGAATAATCACTAAAAAGCTATTTGCTCTGCTTCTCCCTACAATCTTTTACCAGAATATCAATGTTGTACTGTAAGTAATATAAATACAGCACAACACATTGATCTCATTGGGGTCACTGCTGCAAAGAGGTTATACATACATTTCCTAAAGCCTCTTCTAAAATGCTTTTTCTCACTCTTCCCCTGTCAGAAGACCTTGTTTCAATATTGTTACCAGAATTATCACTACATTAAGCTTGGTCTGCTATTACAAATACATTTCCAATTCTTCAGCTGGGAAAGTATTCAAAACTTCAGTAGCTCACATAAAAAAAGGCTTCAAGCATTCAGAAAGAGAAAAATACTCATATAAGGCATAAGGACAACTACAAATATTTCACTTAACAGCCCATTCCCTGAACTGAAGCACTGAATTCCACTTGTACCTAAACCCATTTATTATATGCTCCACTCAGTTGCAGGTGCATTTATTGCATTAATATTAATGGTAATATTGATTTTCCTCTTGGACAGATCCATCACTAGGGAAAGTCCTTGTCACTAATATCCAACAACTCAAAGAAGCTCTGGTCCTACCTGAGCCTACTGGATACCAAAGTAATCCACACACCCCAAACACATCAGAGTTGCCATGCAGATCTATAATAGCTGAAAGGATCTTCCAAAAATGACCAGCTGATACCTGAGTTTAGAAAACAGAAGCTGTCAATAGGAAATAGTCACCAAGAGGCACCATTCCTTCAGGTAAAAGCCTTGGGTTTATCTGACTTGTTGAACTTTGCTGTTCTCTGTACCACAAATATTCACCTATTTTATTTTCACAAAAGAACGTTGAGTGGGGAATCAGAATTTCTGGATTTTATAGATATATTTATAGATTTTATATTGGACACTGATCACCTTCACTGGGATGAATAAATGAGTCATGACCCTGCATTGTGCACTTCTAGCTAGGCCCCCTGTGCAAGCTGTAGTTGACTGATTCAAGACATGTCAGACACCAGCTGAGTGAATTTGCTCATATGAGGTCTGTCAGCCACTTTCATTGCTATTATTTGGAGCTAACATGAAGAGATGTTTATCATAGAGGTGACTCTTCCTTTGCAACTTATTTCTTGCAATCCCACGCTGCTCATTTTAAGTAGCATACTTCCTACACCATCTTCTAACTAACTTTGCCTTTTGTTTTCACCAGAAGATGACAGTTTTGTTTTCAGATTGACTTTCTAGCACTGACAGTTCTAGAAGAGCAAGGATATTTGATGTATTGCTTAGGCAGAAAAGAAACCAACATGTTAGGCATTTGTTTAGCTATCTCTTGTTTGAATAGACAAAGTTTCATTTCCAATCTTTACCACAATAAGGTTCTTTTTTTTCTGGGGAAAAAAAAAAATAATATGATCTTCTAAATTAACTCATGTTCTTGAAAATAATTCAGTTATCATCCTTTAAGGCTTGCAAAGAAAATTTCTTCTTTATATACTTAAATTGGCTTATCAATAGTAACACAAGCTGCACACTGCTAAATGCCTACTGCTAGCTGGTGGTAAATCAAGTTTGCATTTTACAACTGACATAAATGTTCAGTTTTTCTGAAATAAAACTTACAGCTATACTTTCACTGACAAGCATGCAAGGTTGTCACGCCATCTTCACCAATGTGAAATTTGAAGTTATTTTACTTCATATATTAACTTCATATGTCAAGGTTGCACAAGCTGGGGGCCAAAATGGATTGCTCCAAGGCACTAATTGCCTTCCTAAGACAGCAATACAGTGTTTCACTGTAGTGACTTGTCCTAAAACACATTTTTATGCATTATGCTCAAGTTTTTTTTTAACTTTAGACATTGGAAACAAATAATAATAATAATAATAATAATAATAATAATAATAATAATAATAATAATAATAATAGTAAAATGCTTGCTATTGTTACATTTTTAAAACAAAACTGAGAATTTTTAATATCTTGTGATGTTAAGAATGAACGTAGTATAATTGCAGTTTTAGTAGCAGAAAGTATTCTCAAGTATATGATAAGATCTAGAAGGCAGCTTATAAGAACCACACGGCAGAAATCCCCTTCTTAGATTTGTGTTCCAAGCTGTCAAGAGCTTCCCATACCTCAAAAGTAAATAAATAAATATCTTTCAAACGACTTCAAACACACTAGTTTAATAAAACTAACAAAGGAGAACACATTAATTGAAATGAGTGGAATGCAACAAAATAAATTCAAAATATTTTGTTGTCTAATTTCCATGCCTCAAAGTACTTTAATATTGTTCCTACCCAAAAGAAAATTTTCTGATGAAAAACTCTAAATACTCAAAGGAAATATATACAGGCATTATGAAATCAAACTGGAAATATATATATATATATATAAACAACTTTTTTTTTTCAGAGAAAAAATGTAAAAGATCAAAAGAATATGACCCTCACCCCAATAAAAAGACTGTTCAGGAACACTTAATAAAAGAGATTATATAATTCTACTACATGTCAAGGGACAACAAGTGTTAATGATAATTGTGAGACTAAAATGTAAAGTAACTGAAATACAGAATTAAGTTCTAACAGATTTTCACTTCTCTGTGGTTCAGTTCAAAGCAACTCTGAGCTGGCATTAGACATGAAAATAAAAATAAAATTACTCTAAACCCTACAAAAACCTGATCAAATATCAGTAATGGATACATTGAATAAGCAAATAAATAAAACAAGAACCTTTCCAATATCTGTTTTGGCAAACTATTAAAAATTCATTCAGCTGAACCTGTTGAATGCTAGTGCCTGAAAATGGCAAATAAAATAGATGCCTTTGTTACTATAAAATTCATAACTTCTGACTATGTGCTACTTTCTGTTAGGAGGAATGTAAGTTTTTGGAGGTGAATCCTTCTCCAGTAAAGCTAAAAAACCCCAACACAATAATAAAAAAACAAATAACAACACCTCACCCCTCTCCCCACTGTAGCCACAATTCTCATTTTGAATTCACATTGTTTTCACCCACAGAAGAGCTGAACTTTTTTCCCTTCCTGAAATGCATAAAGAATCATCAACAAAGTACTGAAATTTGACTCAAAAGGGCCACACCTTGCATGTACAAGAAAGTTTTCTCTAACTAATTCTCAGAATAAGTTCATTTTTTTCTATACAGGGCATGCCCCTTTAGTTAAGCAAAATATTAAAAAATTATCAGGAGATGTGAAAGACCACTGAGTAATATCTCTCTGATTTTAGAAAAAAAGAAAAAATCATCATAAACTGAAATGGTCCTGCAAGCTCTATCTTCATGTCTCTGTTAGCTACCCCAAGCTGTGTTATTTAGTAAGAAAAGCCTTAACTTCTGATAAAACACAGTGCTTCTGTTGAGACAATAACTTTACAAAGAAATAAACTTTTTAATAATCTAAGCACAAAAGTAGAAAATCACTTAAAGTGGTGGGAATTGATAAACCCATAAGAGCTTGTGCAAGCCACTTTTGAGAAAGTGCAGTTTGGTTAAAAACAATGCTAGCTTTTTGTTTTTAATAAACTATTAAGCTGTCCTTCACAGCCTTCTCTGATTTGAATGCAGATTATTTGAATAAAAGAATTCTTGCCTAAAGAAAAACGTGAATTACATTTGGTCTTCATATTAATTGCACAGATTAAAGCCCAGAAGTACAGCAAGTTTGCCTTATGTTTGTGTACTTAGATGGCTTATATAGCTTTTATTTTTCTCAAGGAAATGGCTTTTCTTTTAGTGTCATTATCAATTAAAATTTTGTCTGAGGCGAAAACTAAATCAAATTCTGTCTCCAGATTAACTAGCTAGAAAACAAAACTATATACACATTGCTGCCAACTTTAATGTTTTTATAAAAGCTGCAGAGTAAATGGAGGATTCCTCCAAGGTGAGGGTCAGAGGCTTACGTGAGTTCCTACTTTCCCTAATGCACCAAAGACAAACCCATCAGAGCAAAACATGAGAGTTTGAAAAGCCACGTGATTTTCCAGCGCTTGGGGGTCAGCAATGCTCATGTGAAATCTTTATGAAACAGGTATCTCTGGAAATAGAAATTATTCCTTTTAGGAAAATACAGTATTATGTGATAGCTAAACAAACTCCCTGTGCAAATGAACCATTTACCAGTTTTCCCTCTCCTTGTATTACTATAAACCATTGCTAAAACAGAATGATTTAATACAAGGTTTATGTTAAACCATCTAAATTACCACTTGGCCTTCTTAGATGTCAAGAATCATCACGCTTATCTTTCTTGTTTCTCTTTGCAAATAAAAGTTTAAGTTGCATTTTTAATGCAAACTTAACCCAAGCAATTGGAACAGAGTTAATTTGCCTCATTATCTGCCTAACACCTCCTTCCCCACTCTGTGTTCCTGATTTTATGGCTCAGTTTTATCTCATTTACACGTTGTTGAATGGCACTTCCTCAGCCCTGAATTCTTGTGTGGAAACACAACAATGTTCACTGCACTTGACCTACCAGGCATTCTTTAACTGGTAAAATGGTCATTCAGATCTATCTTGCACTTAAGAAACAATTTTTGTTAGTCATATTAAAAGATTTCAAAGGCCTTGGACTGAGAGAAAAATCAATGGAATCTGCATGCTCAGCACACCTTGATTTCCTGGAAGAAATTCCCCTAGTGTTATCTCTACTTAAATAATTACCTCTATCTATATTTATCATAAATATTTACTTGTTTTTATATTTATGCAGCAATTTAGAGTATAGGCATTCACTACTCCTTACTCCCTTCTCAAAGATATTGCACAAGCCCCTGTAGCTAAAGTCCATGTCAGAGTTTATTCATTAATACATCCTTAATTATTTCATAATGCCACCATGAATTTCAGACATTTGTGCACATTTAAAGCAGAGAGAGAGGTGTTCATTGCTTTTTGAAAGGAATCTTTTTCAATTCAGTTCTATTGCAGTGAATCACTAAACTACAATTTGAGTGGTTTGGAGGTTTGCTAAGAATATTTCTCTCTGTTCCAACTGAAAACAAGATGAAGAAATCAGAACAAACAGCATGTCCCTGTTTGTTTCTTGCATAATGTGTCCTATGCTTTGCTTAGGTTTCATTTCATCCTTCCTAAATGTTAGTTTTTTTATCAAGATTCTTTTACCTTCATTCTCTTTCAGTCTGGGGCAAGATGTTTACTCTTTACTAAACTTGATGGATTTTTTTTTTTTTTAACCTGGCTTCAGAGAGGTTTAGAGATTTTAACATTTTGACACTGCATTTTTAGCAGTGTCAAAGTTGCCAGGTACCTCCAGCACAAAAAAAATATTTTTTGCACTTTAGAAAGGTTTATAGACATACTTTTAACTCAATAATGCACATTAGATGTCAGAAATGACCAGGTATTTTCCTGCAACACTTTTGCAACCAAGTACAAGAACTATAAAATCATAAAGGTGCGGGTCTACTGGAATTAAACTTTTTCCACCTCTCAGGTCCATCAGAAGAACATATTCAAATTATCAATCATCATTCTGTGGTATAGTTTTGAAAGAAACTAAATAAGTCATTCTAAAAATTCAGTTATATCATCTTATTTCCATTCAGTTGCTTATTTGCTTTCAGTGGAATTCAACAGTATTTAGGGTATCAGCATTAGCTACCTGAACCCAGCCTCACAAAAAATTACCAAATCACTTGGCAATCAGCAATATTAAGAGATTTGTGAAAGGAAGATTTTTTTTTTTTAATGTTAATATAATAAGAATAACTTAAGCATGAAAATAAACACTACTGATACACAGACCCTGTCTCAAAATGATAATATTCAAGTGACAGAACTGGGTTAGAAACCTAGAGTTTGCTTAAGAAAGAATAATCACACCTCAGCAATCTCTTCATTGACTCTCAGTATTCATATTTTAGACAAGAAATACTATTTATTAACTGATGTAGTGCTTAAAAACAATGTACAAAATATACATGAAGAACAGTGAAAAATAAAGGAACAAAATATTATATGCCATCACATCTCTTTCCTCTCCTTTGCACATCACACAGAAATAATGTATTTATTAGAGAACTTTAAGAAGCAGCACAGTTTATAACTTGATTTTCTGATCCTTTAAAGACTTTTGAAATGTCTAGTCCTAAATCACATGGATATTATTCTGTTAGCTGATATGAATGCAAGTGGAAAATGTAATATTTTTTGGTGGCTGGTTTCATCATATTCTGCTGTATAGAAACTGTGGGAGTGTGTCATTTCTAGACATGTTTACAGTGTCTTCAAGACATGAAGATAATCTTAAATATCATAGATAAATGTTTATTCAGTGAACCAGGGGAATTTTAATTCTTCAATAGCAACAGTGGTAAGTTATTAATTGTTCCTTAGGTTAGAGGTCTTGATTAGTTTTCTTGGATTGAAAGTATGACTGCATTCAATCTATTTTTGAAATATCCAATTTTCACTGATCCCAGAAAAATTTTCTAGTCACTGCTCCCTCTCTAGATTCCTTCCAATTTCTCTTTCCTCTGTACTTGAGCAGCTTTTTTATTTGCACGAGTACCTATGTGCACATTAACTCCCAGTTTTACTCCTCTGTTCCTACCCTCTCATTTTATCTAGTCCATTTGACAGAGTGGAAAATTTCATTCTCCAACTTTTTATCTTCCTTGAACACCTTCCTGGGTGTTCTTTAACATGATTAAATTTCTTCTCTTTCCCTCTAAGTGTTCTCATCCTTTTTTTTTTTTTTCAACATATGAATTCATTCACTTTGAAAACTGTCAACATCAAAAGTCCAACTCACAAACATTCTTTCATTGATAATCTGCCTTCTAATATTGCTTTTCTTTTTGCCCTTTGTTGCTAAATTTACCAAAAGCAACAAGTCTAATACACTAAATCGTGTTCTTTTCTTCTTACAAAACTTTGATAAATCCAGATGAGTTACCTTCTTTCATACTTTTAAGTTACCAACTCTATATTTTCACATTTCTTGTCCATACTTTAGTGCAAAAGTCATGTATTTCCTCTGAAGAGGTAGTTTTAACTCTAGTTTTGACATTTTTATACTCTTGTTTTCGCCTGGTTTTGAAGTGTCAAAGTTGCAAGTAATCAATAAACATTTCTGTTGCTTGTATCTGGCTTTGCTCAGAGCTGAGATTCACTCTTCAGCTCACCCTCTTTTTCTAA
This sequence comes from Poecile atricapillus, assembly GCF_030490865.1. NCBI lineage: Eukaryota > Metazoa > Chordata > Aves > Passeriformes > Paridae > Poecile > Poecile atricapillus. Next base: position 108,910,177 of record NC_081249.1, read on the forward strand.
ATATCTGTGGGTGAAAGTGGAAGAAGACGGACAAACCTACGTGTGTATTAAACAGGCGACGTAACGTACTGTATAACACAAGATAACCCTTATTTATGCCTAACAAGAGCCTAATCAACACACGTCACTGAAATTAGCTCTTGTTCTTGGCCTGCTAAATATGTGACACGTTTAAGGGAAGACCAAAGTCATGTGACAAGTGCATATGGAATTACACCAGTTCAGCATACAGTAGACACTTTAAATTGAGTATATAGCATCTGCCACTGATTTGAGATCCTGTCCTACTGTTAGGAATGGCAGAAATGGGCACTAAACAGGGAATTTTCTGATTTATTATTATTCTTTCCTGATGTCTGCCTTTGCTACTCTGTCCATTTTTCAGACCTACTGAATTCTAAACAAATATAAACTGTATTTCTATATGTCTCCATTTTTATGATCAGCTTAAGCCATCATTTATATAATGGCTGAAATTGACTTGGAGGCTTTCAAGGGAATTTCAACCTATTCCACAAATATCTGGACAAAGTTATCAGTGCTTTGAAATTCAGGATTCAATGATGTCATTATTATATTCCTATTGGTTCCAACTACCAGTTGAAATTTTGGAATATAGATTTTTGCTACAAATCCCTAGCTTTTAACACATAGCCTACTTGAAGGCCTATAATTTCTTTAAAAATATGGTGGCATTACAGAATTATGGTCAACTATTTATTCTGATATGCTTACAGTTCCGTCTGAGAAGACATTCTGGAACTGATATTTATCACTACAGTGACGACAGTTTCATTAAGTCTCTGATACTTTAGGCTATGTATAACCTTTTTTGGTAGAACTTCCATATAATTAGCCAACTGTCACAAAGTTATTAGTTTCCACAGCTGTCCCATCACATTCTAGAGCCACAACAGGCACATTTTTCAGTCCAAATGAACATTACATGATGATTTTTCATTGCTGAAACTCTTAAGTCACTTTGTTTTCCTTTTCCTATATTAACTTTTGGGTTGGTTTTGGCATCTTTGAACTTACGTTTTTGCCAGTATTAGAAACAGAAGTGTATCTTCCACTGCCAAAACACTGCACTGCAATTTATTTTTGTTCACACTTTATGACTGTCATAATTTCTTTTTTTCTAACCAAATAGGAAGAATCACCTCAAAGCATCCTGAGTAAGAATTCAAGAATTAAAAAATCAATATGATCAGTTCCAAATAAATCTCAATAGAGGAACAAAAAACAACAACCAAAAAAAGAAAAAAAAAAACACCAAATAAAAATAAAACAAAAAAAGGACAGTTTCTGAATATTTTATTCTGTCCTGTACCTGTAAAATCAGCCAAAACTCTACTGAAAACTGTGAACAAACCACAGAATCACAGAAAATAATAATTTGCAGAGATGGGTTGCACAACACAGAAAAGTCAGAATCCACGCACTGGTTATCCCTACTGCTATAGCACAGACACAGCTTACCAATTTTATTTGAAAACAAATAAACCAAAAAAATTAAGCCTAATTTTGGAAATTACAAATATTAAGAATTCTTTACTAGGGAATATCAGGAGTTTCAGCTGAAGACAGCAGAATGACAATGAGAAAAAAAAATCGCAACCACAATATTTTGAAACACTTTCAGTAGTATTTTCTAGCAGAACCAAAAATTGCCACTATGCTCACAAACTCTTGGCTGTCGTCCTTTACTTCAGACACTCACTGTCTAAGTGACATTACACTGCAGTTTGCAGGTGGATGTGGTTGGGAAGGCAGAGTCAAACCACAGCAAGACACCTGAACACTGTGTGTCATCCTTTTCATTTCAGGTGTTTACTTAATGCAAGTCCTGGCAATTGGATTCATCCACTTATGGAGAGTATTTTAATTTATATCAAGATGACACACAAGAAAGATATGAGGAGAGAAATAGATTTTTCTTGTAAGTAACTGAACAACTAGAAATTGAAGTTTCATAGGAAATCAATGTAATTTCAAGTCTTCAGAGAACTTCCACAGGAAGGCTGAGAAACTTTTCAAAATTGTGTCTGCTATGTTCAATCTATCTAGATTACTACAAAATGGGCCTGTAGTTTAGATCACTATAGTGGGTACAGCTTTTGTATAAAATGCCTACAGAGAGCATTACTGTTAAAAGAAATCATCATTTTACAAGCAATATAACAGTAAAAAACACCTCTTGAAATTATTCCTTTCATATTCTCTGAATATGAGACATATGACTTCACCTGTTTTTTCAAGCTTTTATCTTGAAGACATATTACCTCACATTGCATGATAGAATCACTCTAATTCTATTGCTTTAGAAATCTTATGCAGTTCTTTGAAGAGTGAAAGTAAAAAAAAAAAAAAAAAAAGCCTTAGGGCCCTGGAACATGTACTGCATGAGTGTAAGTGTGATAGATGTACAACATCTGCTATGTTTTCTTGTCTCACATCATCTGTGTGACCCAGTTCCTTCTCCCCCATCTCATTTTGAGACAAAAACATTGGACCTTACATTTCATCAGTGCTGAACGTGGCATCATCGAAAGCAAGGAGGGAAATACATTTCCTCAATACAGCAGAAAATATCCCTTTGGATGTTCTTATCTCAATGTAATAAATCCCCCAACAAGATGAATAAAGTATAATTTCTTAACTTCTTTGATGAAGGCCAATGAAACTTCCACCTTGTTGCTAGATTTTCAGTAATACAAATAAACTAGCACTCCATCTGATTTTTAAACTAAGCATTCCAGCCTTCCTTCTCAAGTGGACAAGGGAGGAAATGGAAGAAGGGTACCTAGAGTGAATAAGTGTCATAAACTAAAGGAATATTTCTGAGGCTACCAAGTTACTACAATGCCATATATTGCTTGAATTTTGTTCATAACTCTTGCAAATTTAACTAAACAAGTCCACTCTACACTGCCTAATGCTTTCTTCCCAATGCAGACACTTTGGCCTTCATTAATAGAAATGTGTTGGTGGTGCTACCCACAAAAATAAAACACTGTGTTTAGTCTGGACACAAAGTCCTGCTGAACAAAATACCAGCCAACTGAAACTATCCTGCCTTCAAGATGTTTTCTGTCATAAATCTAACATTTGAAAACACCCTTCATAACAGCAATCCTGCTGTGGAAAGCAATTTTGTTAGTGTTTGGAGTTTGTAATCTATAAAGAAATTCTGGCAGTTTATATTCTGACTCTGACATGCTCTGAAAGATCTTTCAATTTATAAGCATTTTTTCAATACAATGTCTAAGGAAACTTAAAAAAAAAATAGTTAAACATTTCACAGCCTCTAATTTTTCCAAGAATTGGATCCAATTGAGCCTTAACAATTTTATAAGACACAATAGGGGAAAACTACTTTCTTCTGTTACTTTATGGGAAAGAAAAAACTTCAATACCTCCAGTACTCCTGTTTCTGCTGTGGGGACAACTTCTATAATCCACTTTTTGTCATCTGAGAAAAACAGAAGGCTTTTTAAAAAGCAGACTTTTTTTGGCTTTTATATTATTTTGCTCAGATAGCTTTAAAAAAAAGTTATTCTTTCCTGGCTCTGTAGATTATATAACAGTTTTATATAAAGTAGCTTTAAATATTTAGCAATTCCTACATAATAGCTTTTAGTGCTTTTAAATGAGAGATTAGATATTGGTCTTTTTTATTGTCATTCCAGCTGCACTGGTGATTTCTGGTGTGTCTCTGAATTGTGTCAACAGAATCAAGAGAGAGAACCTGCTGTACACAGTGTGTTCTATTATATAAAACATAGTGATGTTCAAAAGCTTACTGATTTATAAAATGCTGCAAGAATTTCTGCAGCATATATTCTACCTTGCTGCTTTTCAGTGAGATGTTAATATTTTATCAAACAAAATTTTAAAGGCTTTGTATATATTTATGTATCCATTTAGTTTACATATTCATATATATTTATATATAAATTTATATATAAATAAATTTGAAAACAGATGGAGTTAATTTAAATTGCTATAATCTATATTATTTGCCAGCAGTCTAACAGTTATTCTCAAGTATATTCATGATTGAGTAGTTTAATAAAATTAGAACTGGATTCTTTTGAGTGCAGACCTGTGCATAGAACAAATCACAATACAGAAAAAAAAAAATCCATGGAAAAATCATACTTTCTTGTGAAGAAAAGTAGATGAACATAGCAGATCTCACTCTTTGATATGTTTGTCCCAAGATCTTTCCTGTACATCAGGTTTTTATAGTATTGGGCTTTCAGACTGCTGAAAAGTGGCAAAGCTATCTCTTAAGTACCAGAAGCTGTTGACAACTGTAGCAAAATATTTCCTTCCTTTTATTTCACATACATTGAGTCCTCAGGCTTTATCACCTTCACCATGACAGCTAATGAAATATTCAAAATTGTTACAGGCTACAGAAAGTTCCACAGAACCACTTACATGTCTATGCCACAGAAACACACCTGTGTTCACATCTTCATTTCCCAGCCACACTTAACACAGGGAAGATTTAACCAGGAAGATTTCTTGGGAAGGGCTCCTTGCTGGCCCAAATAGAAGCAGGTAGGGTTTAATGGTTCTGTAAATTGGCTCTGAAGAGGATTCCTGAGATATGGCTTTGATTCTCCCTAATGAGCCCCTGAGTCCCTTTGCAGGGCATCCCTGAGGGACAGACAGCATGATGGCACTCCCTGTTAAATATTCCTTGAGGAAACAATGACAGTGCTGCTCACTTCTCACAGAATCACAAGGTTGGAAGAGACATTTAAGATCACTGAATGCAACGCAGCCCTAACACCACAACTAAACCACAGCACCTAGTGCCACATCCAGTCGTTTTTTTAAACACATCCAGGGATGGTGACTCCCTGGGTAGACCGTTCCAGTACTTTATCACTCTTTCTGTGAAATTCTTTTTCCTGACATCCAATCTATATTTCCCTTGGTGCAGCTCGAGACTGTGTCCTCTCCTTCTGTCAGCTGCTGTCTGGTAAAAGAGACTGAACCCCACCTGGCTACAGCCGCCTTTCAGGGAGCTGTAGAGAGTGATAAGGTCACCCCTGAGTCTCCTTTTCTCCAGGCTAAACAACCCCAGCTCCCTCAGCCATTCATCATAGGAATTTGTGTTGCAAGGCCCTCACCAGCTTTGCTGCCCCAAAGGAGTCAGTGGTCCAAACCAGCCTCCTCTATGCCATGTGTGCTCAATTCTTGCTTCCCACCAGTGTCCCAATCATTAACTTACATGGGTTTTATTTGTTTGATGATTTGGGTTTTTTTTTTTCCTTATTTTTAACAACAGTAATCAGAAAACAAGATCTCAATCCTCTCCCTCCCAGGTGAGTTTACCAAAACCACATATCTGCCACTCCCCTTGGATCTGCTATGGTATAAGCTTCAAGTCATTCAGGATTTATTAGACTCTACTTCAACAACTATGAACAATGCTGCCTGCATTGATCCAGTTTCCTACACAGAGCTAAGATCAAGATCTGTTCTGTGTCCCAGAAATTCATATCAACATGCACTCCTGAGGTGTTCAGAGATCCTGAACAACAAGAAGTCTGGAAAACACATACCTCAATACTGTGCTATAAAACTGATTAATTAACTCCCTTGCCTTACTGCCTGTGTTTCTCAAAGCATTTTTTGATGATCCAGGGTTTGTAGTAAAGAGAAGACCTCAATGATAATTCTCACATCCAATTTTCACCTTTACTGCAAAAAGGCACTCTCTGGATGGAGTAAACTGATCCTGAGTCATCCACAGATGGCTTCAGTTGCCAGACATGTTGTTTCAGTAGGACATTCCATAATCCTCTTAATAACAGCACCTATTAGCAACTATCATTTCAGATATCCATGATGATTTCAAAAACAAATTGTTTCTTCTCTCTTAAAAGCTGTTTGTACTGGTTCCAGAAACAGGCTTTCTCACTTTCTGAGACTGTTCAAAAGCTATACTACTTTTAAGAAGTTTATGTGATAGTCACTGAATCATTCTGAGAGTAGCAGTCTTGCAGAATTCTTTATTAACTGTACTCCTCCTGAAGCTGGACATATGCCCACTCCTTTGTAAGGAAATCGAGTTGTTTCTGTCACAGCAGGCAGTTCTCATCAAGCTTTAGATGTTCTTCCCCACCCTCACTATATGCTAGATAATTTAACATGTTTCTCTCACAGCGACTGTACACAAGGATAATAAATGACTAGCCATTCCAAATCCTTCCGTGCCTCCGGCTTTTTCCTCTTGATGATCTCAAGAGCACTATTAGCACCAAATATACACCTGTGGCTAAAAGATAAAATAGCAAAGTACCTTCTCCTCTTGGAAGAATGCCTCGCAGCACAAGACTCATTAATTTCCCAACTATTTTGTTTGGGTGCTCCCAACCACACATTTAAGAACTACTCTACACTTCATCTGATGCACAAAGCAACACTCAGTATAAACTGGTTCTCTGTACAACTGCTCCCCTCCCTTTTTAAATATTCTGTAGCTGGAAGAGCTGCATGATAAAACTTTAATTTAATCTTAATTGAGCTTCGACCAAGGTATGACAGAAGCACTATTTCCCTGAGATCACCAAGACCGACTTTTTCCAAGTCGTATTTGAGAGATGTGCCAAGTTATAAATTTCTTGGTATAGCCAGGCAGTCCCAGAGCATCCCTGACCCCCCTCAGTACTGACAAAGTACCAGGCATCAACTTTGCTATTTTCTTGTTATGGGGAATGCTTTTGCAGTTCCAGCATGCTGGGCAACATCTGCTGAAGCTGCTACTGACTCTCTCATGTGCCACAATAATCTGCTTCCTATGGAAAAGTTAATGCCAAACAGAATAAAAGAGGGACAGATCAAAAGGGTGACAATGGGCAAAATTTGTGCAATGGGCTCAAGTTGAACACAAGTGAAGATGAAAGAACAGGCAAGCAGATGATTGTCTCTTACCGGTCTCACCAATGCTGTTTATATCTCTGCCAACTTGCTCAGCTAATCTTCCCTCCATTCTGCAGGTTGACACCAAACACAACAGCAGCTGCAAAGCAGGCATAAAAATTCTGGAATTCAAATCTCTAGATGATAATTCAGTACAATGGCACAGTCTCGATTCTTCCTCTTGTCTATTTATTGTGGCAAGGCTAGCAAGAAACCATTCCAAGCAGACAAGCTTTGAGGGCAGAGTTAAATAAAATTTAATAAACTGAACTAGTTAGAAAAAAAACCCAGAAGGGTAAAGGTGAAAGGCAGCAATTTCTGATGGAGATTGGAATCAATCAGCAAGAACTGCTACTATTTGGAAAGCAGTTGAGAAAAACTAAGGTAATTCAGTCAGGTGAGGACTTGCCTGTCTCACCCTGCTGTTAAGGGCTACAAATTCCTTCACAGACCTTGCCAGTGTCTTCATAGTTTGCTTTCACAATTCCAATATTTTTGGAACCTTTTACGGTTCCAGGTTAAAAAATAGTGCCAGAACTGTGACCATTCAACTAGTTTGCCTCTCAGTAACCCAAGGGAAGGGTGAAGGCTAGGACAGGGAGATAAATACAAATATAGCAAAATAAACTGTTTTTTATAGAACTGCATTTCCCACATGGCATGCTGCATAAAACCTGTACCTATCCTTAACCCAAAAAACATACCTCCCAATTCATTAAATTTCAAACAACATGTAAATTTTCTTATTTTTTGTCTACGTCAAGAAGATTAAATCCCTCTTTTGCTGTATATTTATCCTTTAGCTGGCTGCAGTCAACTTGTTTCTTCTCAGTTTGGATCAGCTCATGATGCCAACCTTGCCTGCAAACACAGCAATTTCACCAGCCTCAGTGCAGCTGCCAGCATGGCACTGTCTCTCATGACTTTGCTCTGCCTCTGGTCATACACAGTTTCCTCCCCTCGACTAAGCAGCTCCAGCACCACTATTCATTCTTGAAAGAATCCTATTCCAGATCTTTATTCCCTGTCCCAAGAGTCTATCTTTACTCTTTCATCCCAACATTTCTCCTCATGATACCAATTACACAGGGTTTTCACCCGGGCCAGTTCAGTTACATTATATTCTGTATAATATTTAGTCCTTTTAGCCAATTTGAAGGCTAATCCTTTGGGCACCTCTCTATAAAGAAGCCGTGCTACAGACACAGGTGTAATGATGAAAATGGGAATTTGCAGATTTAGACCTAAAGAGAAGTCACATGCAATTAAAGAGCTTCCATGGTTAAAAAACATCACCACACACACAAACCTTCTACTCTCAGTTCCTGTATCAAATAAAAATTATGCACCATTATGCTCATTAGCATGTAAAATTTAATTCAACTCCACTTACTAGCTGAAGTAACATGAGCTGTAGCAACTAATTCACAGAGGTGTTTCAAACTACAGTATTTTTTCCCAATTTCATTCACTTTCATATGGCTAATAACTGCAAAATATGCTAGTGTAAAGCATGTGTTGAATTTAGGTCTCTCCATGTACATTTTCCTCAGCACACTTGATGACCTTGAGGCTGATTATTGTTGCATTCCTCTGTCAAAGACAAGGATTTAAAAATACTGTATGTATTTGTGATTATTAATTCCATGTCTTCTACAGTCTTATCAAGTCTACTTAATGATTTATTCCCCCTTGATTAACTTGAAAACTATTATTAGCTAGCTATATTAGCTACCTATCTTATTACATGTTGGGCAGGTTTTGCACTGAAGAAAACAGACTCAGTTGTCCTTGATGCACTCTGTTTATCATTCTCAGATTTGTAATAATTCCTGCCAGACCAGCCTTCCTTTGTTCCCTGAGCTTTTAGCTTTTTAGCACAAAGTGCTCAATTGTGTTTTATTTGGGGATAAAATATTCATCAAACTATCAAACCATTACTATTTTGTAACAATTTACGTTATCCTCACACTTCATGCTTAGGTTTAAGGTATTTTTTTGTGTGTCCATCCCCCTTGACACACATATCTGCCTTTCCAATCCCTGTGTGTCCAGCTCTGTGAGCATCAGGTACCCAAGCATGTCAAACATTCCCATCACAGCAAGCTCCAGAACAGCTAAACACAAAACCTTCTCGATGATCCATTTCTTCTTTCATACTAAATATAAACTTATATCCTTGTTTTGCAAACCAATTCCTTTTGGACATAAATCTGACCTAGTCACTAATATTCCAGTTCCACATACACATTTTGCTATTAAATTCTGCTGAAGTGGAAAATACTTGTTACCACTGCATTGTACTTATGGGAGAAAAAAAAAAACCCAAACAAGGTACCCTTCTGCTTAAACTTAAATAACTAGTTAATTTAAAAAAAAAAAAAACAAAACAGAAAGAACCTATACATACACAGAAACCCACATCAAAAACAACATTTCTGTGGAATGCTGTTTGTCTCTCTGGAAGTCTCTAGCTAGTTTGCTGACTGTCTTACTCATAGTAAAAATTTAGTAAGGAACTAATCCCACTCTAAAACTCAGAGCTCTCTCAGCTCTAGCAGTGATGCTTCTTCACAATGGTACTTCAGAACCACCACTTTAGCAGTCACAGAAATTCATTTCATGAGCTGTTCTTCCCAGCTTCTAGTCATATATTTCTTGATTTATCTAAAAGAGAGCTTAGCCCATGCAAGAGTGGTCTCCTTTAAGGCTCTAGTAAATTATGCTTAGCCTTTCTGTAGATAATTTGACTAGATTCAAATGTCCTTTCAACGAAACCAAACAGAATCTCATTCATTCATGAACTGAAATTCAGCATGTACTTTTTGGCAGATAGGCACAGACAAAACAGATGGAGATAAAAAAGAACAAGGCCAAAAAGAGAAAAAAAAAAAGAAAGCTTGATTTTTTATTTCTCCAGGAGCCAGTTCTGACAGATCTTTTGTGGATTTCCTCACAGTTGTTTTGCTGAGATACTATTGTCCACAACCATTGACAGTAGTCAAAATAATCCTCATCCATAATAGGCTTAATCTCTGAGCCAAAACCTGACTCCTCCAAGTGGCAGTTAATATCACTGAGCATCAGGATAATTCAGGATGTAACTTGCTGGGGCTGTACTTCTGATGAGCACAGGTGATTATCTCTGTGTGTGTGTTCACTCAGACCCATGCTCACAAACACAGTGCTAGACACAGAAATCCTTCTTTCCCTTTCCAGTCCGCAACACATTTCTCGTTCCTCTCTTTGCTTCAAGTTTTAAAATTTCATCTTGGCCAAGATGAGAGACACAGGATGCACATCAAATGGGCACAAAGCAACACGCCCTTGCTTCACTCTATATATAATTTTCAAGCTGGCAATCACGTGAATTGGTAGCACACTGACACGAAGGAACTGCCCATGAGCAGCATCTGCTCTTAGATATTCAACAATGGGCATCTCACTCAGCAACAGAGCTCACTGCGTTCTTTGAAGCACAATGAAAAAGTCACTTTATCTTCCTTGAAAGAGGTGTCAATGTGGCATGGGAGAACAACACACAAATATACATTGGATTTCCACGTCTTTTTGGATGCACAGGAAAAAAAAACACAACTAAAATCCCATGTTTTCATTTTCTTTGAATCCTAGAAGACTTACTGTGCTCCATTTGCTCTTCTTCCTTGCAAGAGTGATGCATAAAAACCTCTATTCCTTTGCTATCAGGAGTTGCTAAATTATCATAAGAATACACCACAGTATGTAGCTTGTCCTTATGGAACAAAACGAGAGCCAAACAACTAAAATTCATGGATCCAGAGCAATTTTTAAAAAGTTTTCTTAGGTTCAAGGGATAACTCAAAAGAAGCCATAGGATCTGTAAAGTGAAACTCAAAAGGAAAAATTAAGGGTACTTGATACTTTTTTATTAACTTTTCACCCTTCTCACAAAAATATTAAGGTATTATTTCACAAAGTGAATTTAAATTTGCCACACCAGTTAAACCCAAATATAAGCTTCTTTTATATCAAAACATTTCTTCCTTAAAAGTTTTGTTGTTGGAGAGCAGGGAGGGGAATGCTTGTTTATTTGGGGTTTTTGGGTTTTTTTAAACAGTATTTGGCTTTACCTTCTGTGAACTGTTGGTGCTGTGAAAGTGAAATAAAATCAATTCTATGTATACATTGATAAATACTTTCAAACACGCATGGATGTCTTCCATTCTACAAGTTAAGGAATGCACAATTTTTCATCAGTGCAGTAAAAATACAGTTAGTGGCTAAAATCATAAATGTTTTAATTTTTTTAAACAGTATCAACAATTTTCTCTTTTTTATTTTAGCACTTTAGGTTTCAATTGCAAGAAATAATGATACAAACCCTATAATGTATATCACTATCACATATTTCAGTATAACTTAAAACCTGTCTCACTTCTAATCCCCTATATAATATGTAAAGTGCTGAAGTATGTAGTTCTGTCAATGTAATTCTAGTGTAAAAAGCTAATTAATTCAGAAAATTGAAAAAAACCTTAGTTTTCTTTTAGCAAGGTAATTGATAACAATTAATTTACTGTATTAAAATTACAACTTTCCTGAGGATGCTTAGTGAATATTTAAAAAAAAAAAGTATCATAAAATGTACTGCAGGAGAGAAACAAATATAAACACTCTTGAAGAATTTAAAGAAAGAAAAAAAGAGAATAGATGAAGGATGAGAAGAGTATTGGCTTTGACTGGAAGTACTTATGTTTATCATCACCTATGTTTTATCTACTACTCAGTCCAGGGGTTTGATTCCCAGAGGTATGTCTGTCTCTCTCAGCTTCATGCTACAAGGCAGTAGATAATACAAAGTAGAACTGTAGTTAAAATTCTTGTTATGTGCTGGTTTCCCTACTGTTGCCTCTAAGGCAAAAAGAGACCACTGAGCCCTATTGTATTGAAGCTTTCAAATGCAATTTCAGCCTAATGCTTTGCATTAATATGTGGCATCTCCGAGTGCTCTGCTCTACTGCTGAAGGAAAGAATGACTCAGGTACTGTGAGAGGCACATCTGTGATTAAATATGGCAATGGTATTTATGCTGCAAAGCCACTGGCAAAACAGCTTAAAAATTAATGAGACGAAGGCTCCACCACAAAAACGGTGGAGCCAATTTATGTGGACAGATTGACAGTACACCAAAGAGAGAGAAAACAGAAATTAGTCTACCATCCACACTTGTGCAGATATTGCTAAGTTGTCCTTAATAAATAGAGTTGCACATAGACATTAATCTCTACCATGACCATACAGCTTACTTATTCAGCTATGTTATGATATATAACTTCCAGAGGGTGAGATCTCCCAGATACTGACCTGTTTTAGACCTGCATGTCTTCCAGCAACTGATTATACTATTTGTGAGCACAAACTTATAAATTAGTCTCTAGAGTAAAAAATGTTTTATTTTTTCTCCTCTCCATAAATTTAAAAATTTTAATTTAGTCTTTATGACTTACGAAATTTAGGCTTACTGAATGTGATGGCTCTCTTAAAATTATCCCACTACATAAACGCAGTCACAGAAATACTTGTTTCTAAAAATTCTGTATATTAGAAGAGACAGTGCTAAGACAGCAAGAAGAATGATGTAAAGAAAATTGCAGCTCTTTATCCTAAAAGCCTGGCTAACGCAGTTTAAAAGTTATAAAATGGGAATTAAAAGGCACTCAGAGTTCAATTTTTTTTATTAACATTTTTTTTAAGGTGTTACCAATCCTTTATCAATAATAACACCTACATGAAACACTACAGCTGCTGTTTCCAGAACAGCGTTTTATTTATTGTTACTTACTTCCTTTTCAATAATCACACTATAGAAACTCTTCTGAGTTTTAGGACAAAATATAAAAAAAATATTTTTAAGTTATACAAGTTTAATTTTAAAAAGAACTGTACCCCAGATTTTGAATTTTAGTATCAGAGAACCGTGATGAAATAAAAGATAACCTGATGGTTAAGAACGATTTCTTATATAAACTATTCAATATACCTGCATATATACACATCACTTTGGGCCCCATTTCTAAATCCCATCCTATGGCAGAAATCCAAATGAAAAGAGTATTAAATACTGATCCAAGTTAAGATAAAAGCCAAATCCCCATTCAAATTTTACCACTGAGGTTTATTTTTATAGTTTTGTATTCTATCTTAATCTTAAAAATCTATTAATGACAAACCTATTCTTTACATACATATATACATAAATAAATAATCCAAGCTCAGACTGAATGACTCAACTTAGCACTTATATTTTGGTTCAGAGAGTAGATTTACCTCTTGTCATTGTTTGTTACGATCTCTGTGTCCCTCTGCAATGACCCTCCACACAGATCTCTTCTGTACAATTTCACTTACTCTTTCTGCTGCCCCTCCCCATGCTATCCCACTGCCACCACGATTCTCCAGGCTCATAGATATGGTGAAGCAGTGTGGTTTTATTTTTCAGAAGGGGGAAAAGGTAAGGACTCATATTAATTGGACAAGATACCTGTTAGAATTGTCACAGACTCAATATACCAATCAGAGTGCATTAAAATTGTCAGGCAAGTGGGTAATTGGCAAAATATACCACCCTCCCTGTACTGTAGGGCACAGGATTGTCACTTTACACCTTATAATTTAGCCTGGTCAGTTAAAAACCTTCTTATTTTTCCCAATTTTTTTTTTCTTCAACAAAATAAAAATAGGGTTGTGAGCTACTAATTATCTTGGTTTAAAAACTGCTGAAAATGGAATGACCCCTCTGCTTCTGAGCAACCCTGTTTGGTCCTGAACAAGTCTTATCTGAGAAAAAGAAAAAAAAAAAAGAAGAGAGAGGTGCATTACTTGTTTAGGATTGTTTGGGATTTTTTTATTTTTAAATTTTGACCACCTTTGTTACAGATCTCAAGAAAAGGGTCTGTGAGCTCAGGGCCACATTCAACAGATGTCAGCAGATGAATAGGCTCAAGTGGTCAGGCAGACAGGGAACATCTGTGGGATACACTTGTATTCCTGCCTCTGGTCTTGCAGAGATGCTTCTGGAATGATAAAGGCCAGGGTAAATAAATATGGTTTTATAATGAATCAGTTCAATTCTCAAAGCACATACTAAAGTGCCAAATCAGCAGCAGAAAGAAAAGAAAATGCATAGTTTATTAGGAAATGTGTGATATGCTAATAATTCTGAAAAAGTAGCTGGGGAGATGGGAAACAGCATCCTCAGGCTCCTGTAAGATGTGTATGTCAGGTCTATTCCACATAAATGAGCAGGGAACACAGAAATAGCTCTTTTTGGTTTGTTTTAATAAGATGAGCTTTCTCAGCTCAAATTTTACCTCGTGAGATTAGCTTATAATCTTCAAGCAGAATTTCCCACAAACTTGCACAAACTTAAAATCTGGTCTTATTTGAAGCAACAGAGTCACCTTTCCTGTTAGTGCAAGCTGGATTTGCTTTTCAATTGAACACCACCTAAGCATGCTATTATTTTAAAAGAGATATTCATTCATTCATTCTGACAGATTAGAATAAAATAAATTATTTCAGATGTAGGGGCCTACAGTGATCACCTGGTACAAGTCAGGGGACCAAAAGTTATTTTTAGTTATAAGTTATTAGTAATAAGCCAATTATGGAGGGCATTGTCCAAATTCTCCTAAACACTGACGGGGATGGGGCCACCATCTACCACCTCTCCAGAAAGTCTGTTCCAAAGTCTGACCACTCTCTTGGCAAAGAAGTATTTAACAAAGCTAGGGAACGCATTGTGCATAAGGAAACAGCAAATGATTAAACACAAAAAGCAAATAATTAAATCTTGATGCCACAGTATAGACTTGTAGCTTCATTTGCCCTGTTCAGTTTCTTCCTGATCTGTGTAAACATGGTTGAAAATGCCTGCAGATCTGTTTATAGATTGACTTTCAATGAAAATTATTGAGCCTCTGTATCATATGAAATAAGATTTTTGGCATTTGCTGAATTTTTAATTAATTTTTACTTCTAGCTTCAGGAAGGAGCTGTCTTGCACAGTAACTCATAGATAGAGATGAAGATATTTAAACTCACTTCTCAAAAACATCAATATTTCACTCATGCTTACAAGACTCGGGGAATTCTGAAAACTAAAGTGTTATATTTGTTGTTTTAAAGACTGCTTTCAGCTGCTTCTAGTACAGCAATCCTTCTGAATTTTGTAGGTATGAGGTGCCACTAAGATGAAGCGTTATACCTATTCACATCAATGTGCACATCGTATTATCCTCTATAACCATTCCAAGGGTTCATGCCAAGAATGACATAAAAATATGTAACTCACTATGAACTGCAGTTACAAACACCCTGTTTTCCAATACACTGCTCAGAATAGGAATGATTCCCTGTGCTCAGGAATTGCTTTGTTATTATCATCATTATTTTTATTCCGGCAAATTCACAACCCTTAATGATTTGCGCTTGCAGCACAAACTTGCCTCAAGCATTTTGTAGCCAGGAAGGGGAAAAATGGACAAAACTCACTGTATCCATTATTTACAGTGTACTTTAATGCAAGGACATTAGAATTTCAATGAGGGGTAAGAAGGGTTTTCCTACAAATGGGGCTGGCTACACAATTAAAGCCTTTTTCTGCAAGGTGTTCTTTAATAGCAATGGGCAAGGATGCATTTGAGATGATTTGTTACATAGCTCAAGTTGCAGCTTACCTTTACAGGAGAAACAAAATGACACAAATCCATGGCAGAGATGGAGTCTGATTTAATTTCCTCAGTATTTTCTGGATATGAGTTATATAACTAGAAGGCACCAAGAAAAATCCTTCAGCCCCTTCCCCTACAGTAAGGCAACTTCAGCTACCTTTGTCCTACCCAACCTGGTTTTATGTAAATCTCACTTAAAAACATCTCATACCAAAGACACTACAGTTTGCCAGGAAACCTGTGCAGAGTTCCAGTCCCTTTTCTATGACTTATCTATTTTTCCTATAGTACTCAATGCTCAATCTTTATTGTAATTTATAACAAGACTTCTTGGGCCCCCTAACATGCACATAGGAAAAAAAAAAAAAAAAAAGACCTTTTTGCAGCAAGAGTTATGAAGTTCATCTTAATGCAGGTAAATGCATCTTATGTTCATCTTGATGCAGGTAAAGATTCTCGACACAATATTCTGACCAGTTTTGGCTCTCACTGTGCAGTAAAAATACAGTCTGGCGTAGCTCAGAAGTTTTCACTAAGAATTACCAGAGGTCCTATCACACCTGCACATGCTGCCACCTTCTTTCTCAAGGCAAGGCTGTAGCTGCTGGAAATGATACAAATTTTAATTTTTTTTTTAATGTAATTTTAGCTAGTTTTGTTCGCTTTTGCCCCAGGAGAAGAGAACTGAAGTTTCTTTTCAGGGGACTGTTCCACCAGGCGAGGTCTAATGAGCTTAACATGCCAACAGACCGGGAGTAGCACACCACACACAAAAGATAACAACCAATAATGACCATGAACGAACATCAGCTCCAAACATCACCCCTGGCATGGTCTGAGACACCTGGTCTGGGAAAAGAGAGATAAGAATGAGGACCTAATTAGCATCGGAGGCAAAGAAAATCACAACCAGTAGGAACACAAATACTGAGAACTGCACAACTTGGGACCAATGAACCAATGAATTTCTATGGGTTTTGACTGTGTCAAATAAGTGAAAAACAGAGTAAAAATTATGTGTGATGAAATGATTTGCACTGCACAACCCGGGCAATATGTGGAAATTATTTCTGTTGCACATCCTGGCCAGAATAAAGTAATGCCTTGATTCTCGAACAATAAAAATATTGTTGGAGAGTTTTTTGTTCTTCCTGCACTTTTGGTGACACAGCCAAGCTATTTAATCACTGCTAGAATTAATGTCAGCAAATAGTCTCTCAAACAAAGATGCCATAATTAGTTGCTTCAACCTTCAACTTTTGCAGAACCACCAGTCAGAAGTTTTCCCTCTATATAGTAGCAGACCACTAGACAGCTGAGGTTACATGAACAGGCACTAAGTTAATTATCCATCTCAAAATTTAGAGGGGGACTATCCCAGCAACTAACTAATTTACTGGCTTTTATGAGGAAATGACATTTTATTAAAAACATAACAAAACAAGCAAAAAAAAAAAAAACACAAAAAAACCCCAAAACTTGACAAGCAGACGAATTTGGTGTGAAACATAAAGGGAGAGTACAGAAAACTTGCTGCTCCTGGTCGCTTCCTAGCTTTGTATAACTGCTGGAAGTCTGTGTGCTCCGTGAAAAGTAACATTACACTGCCAATCACCCTGACTCTTCGCACATCTAAAATATTAGGGTTTTTGTTCCCCTTGTTACACAGCCAGACACCAGTGAAAGAATCCCATATTCAGCAGGGGCTAAGACAATATGAAAAACTAGTCTACAGCTCCTTAATTTTGAAATTACAGTGACAGGATGAATTTTTGAACTCAGACAGAGAGGATTTAACCCAACCCACAACCCACCCCCAGGGCTTTAAATAGTAAAAATTATACCCTTAATTGCATCCTGGAGCATTTGTGTGTTGCAGAAAGATGGCTGATATTTCAGCTTTTGAAATATGGAAAAATACTTAGGAATTCTTGCCCTTTTTAAGGTGTTAGCCTTAGAGAAGAAGTTAGCCATGAGGCACTCTGCATTCAAATCACAAGGACAACAAAAATGCCTTGATCTTAGGTAGAGAAAAGGAGGCTGTCTGCAACTTGACCTGCTCTTTTCCACTTAATCGTGGGCCAAGACTCATGCTGGCAGCCCATCAGATACTGACATTGGCTCAGTGCTTTTATTCACATTCAAGAGGGAAATAAAAAAAAAAATAATAAAAAAAAGACTTGGAGCGCTTATTCCGTGCGCACTAACAAGTGTTAGCATTTGCACAGGACAGGTTTTACCCTCGCTGATCAGTCCTTGGAGCACAAGTGACGCTGCAGAAGCCAGGAGGGCTGCCTGGGGAGCAAGGCTGTGCTTCACGTGTGCTTGTGTTTCTTGTCATTACAGACTATTTCACACTCCATGTCATACATGGGAGTCAGGAGCAAGCTTAATGAACACGGGGCCCAACAACCAGGATTATCAGCAGGAAGTTATAGAACATTAGATTAATGAGCTAAAGCTACCAGGCCCAGAACAGGAACAATTGGTAAGAATCCAAGATTCACAGCCAAGGACCAGAGTCCTACAGAATCAGTTGCCAGAAATAAATGCTTATTGTACCAACACAAAGGGAATCAAAAAAGATAAGTTTGTTTGCAAAGCACATGACTGGTGGACTGGGAAAAAAAACAAAACAAAACAAACCAACAAAATAACCACCAACCAACAAAAAAAAAAAAAAGTAGGAATGACAACCTCCTGCTCAGAAGCAATAGTAAATAAGATACTAATGCACAAGCAAGAAAAATCTTACAGGAGCTTTTTTAAGAAAAGAAAATAGCACAGATTCCAACTGAGGGAAACCCACAGAGCCAGAAAATAAAGTTGATAGAAGTTCCCAATATTTTTCTTTTGTTCTGACAAAACCCTTTCTCCTGCTTAAAGCTGCTGATGTAAATGCCTTATGAAAGTGACACTCTGGCATTACCTCAAACAGAGCCTGGGCAAGATCTGGATGCAAAGAAGTAAACTGCCATTTTAGGGCATTTATTTCCTGTTGCTTCCACAAATCTAAACAGCTCTCTAGCTTGTTTCACTGTTAAATCCTAACTTGGATTTCAATAAGAGATTAGCATTGGGGAAGTGGAGAAGAGATTTTAATTATTCGTTTTTTCAGGAAAGTAGTTTTAAAAGGTTTTTTTTATTTTGAGGGTAAAAAAAGAAATTAAAAAAAAGTCAGACTTTCCGTGGGCACAGATAATTCAGTTATTCTAGGCTTTTGGTATAAAATAATTAAATATGTCTCACACAAGGTAAAATCCATCCCAAGCCAGGAATCTCAATTTCAGTATCTTCTCAATTCATCCAAAAATTTAAAAGCTCCAAAGCAACAGCACCAAACATACCCAGAAAAAATGTATCTTCAACATTCCAGCATGGATACAAATACCAAATAAGCAAGAAAAGGCGGCTGGATTAACATTCCTTGCAGAGTTCTCACATTTACAGCTCTACCTCAATTTATCCTTTATGCATGATTTTTTTTGTTTTTTTACACAAACTTATATAGCAATGAGCAGTCTTGTTTTTTCCTGTTAAGTCCTTCTTCATTATTAAATGCACAATTGTAAAGGAGATGACCAGAGCACAAGACATTCATCTTTGTCTGTATTTTTTTAACTGAAAATAAAACAGAAACCAGGTTGTTAAAACAAAGGCCCTAGAAGCCAAACTTATAAAGATGATTCATTATCTGATAATTCTTCAGAAATATAAGGAGGTGTACACAAACAGACCTATCCTCTCCTGTAGAACTTAATATAACACAGAATGCCTACAAAGAATCTACTCATAGATTAAAGTGTGGAGGACAGGAGCATCTCATTGTGCTGTCCTAGTCACAGATACTCTGATCAGCCTCTTTTTCCTGTGGGCTACTGGAGGGAACACTCTGTGTCTCAGTACATTACTGGTGTACATCTGCCACTCACACAAGTCACAAGAAAGGAAAGGGAAGCAAGAAAGATTAAAAAGAAAAAGGAGGAAATAATTTCTTTGCTGTGCAGCAGATTCTCTTTAAAATGGCTCGCCTTCCAGATGCTCCCCAACTACAGCAATTGGCAGATGGCAACGACTGCAGATGGATGGGCACAGCTGAGACACAGATACAGCTGCGAATAGCTGGCTCGGCAGTGTTTGCTTTTCCTTCTGCCAGCCACAGTCACAGCACTTCTAGAGAGTGGGTGGCAAAATAGGGAGAGGATTTCCCAAATTCATGGCAGAGGAAAAAGCTTTCTGTTAACATCACTGTCTTCCTTATTATCCTGAGTGCATGGTGTTACAAGGCATTTTTCTTATTCATTAACAAGAAAAGATATATTTTGCCATCTATTAATTAATGCCTATGATTAATTTGGAGAAGATTTATTAGATGCAAATCTGGTGTTAAGCTACCCTCTTTCTTAAAGCTTGCCGCTCAGTTCTTATGAGGCCACAAAACATTACACATTTTATCCTGGTTCTGCACTAGCTCCTTTATTAAGAGCAAATAGCAAGCTATAAAACAAAATCCACTAAAATAAACTTTACCTTCATGGTCACATACTAAGTTACACCATGGAAAACAATAACAAAGAGACCAGAACTGCAAACCATATCAATGGTTGTGAAAATCTCTTTTCTAAATCTATAAAACATGCTGCAGAATTTTTTTATCCTTCTGATTTCTAATTTCTCATTGCTCTTGTGCCAGTTTTGTCTTTATAATCAATTTTACTGAATTTTCTGCATCATCAAGATATTTTAGTCTAGGGAAGGCCTCAGCCTGGCAGGCTAACAATTCTCCAGTAAGAGAGATGTTAATAACCATTTCTACCTGGGGTACTAATGCATTGGATATCATTTAAAAGGCAAACAGTAATTAAGATATATACATTTTAATAGCCTAAGAAAACATCCCAACACACTGTCTCATGTTTTGAAAGAACATTCTGACTAACGACCATAGGAGAAAACGCTTAGAGACTGATAATTTGAGAGCAAGGAATCCTATTTGCATGTTTAGTTCACACAGAAAAACTTCAAGCCTTAAGTGTAAGTTTGTGCTGATAGATATGTGTCCCCTTCTCCACTTGCCTTCCTAATTATGGTGACTGCAAGCATGGGTAATAAGAATGTTAACATGCATTCATTCTGTTGCAGTGCCTACAGTCACCTATCCTACAAAAAAGTGCAGCTGACAGAGGCTGTTAACGTCCAGACTATTTCTAGAGCTCAGTTTTCTTCATCTTTTCCCTTCCCCCTTCAATAACATACAACTGCTTGAGTCTCAGTCTGTCATAACTGAGAGCACTTTCCCCTCCCTCTTTAATAAAATCTCATTTAGGCAGAAATGTTCTGTTGGTGGCTATGACTACTAATGCCACATTTAAAAAGGCAGGATACCTCCTTCCAGAAAAGGGATGGCAAGGGGTTTCTTTTGTGCCAGCCTAAGTGCAGAGAGGCAATTTTCATTAAATTGGGGTGATCCATTAAGATGGGAAAAGGCTACATGATACAGAGGACCACATATGTCCATCTGTAAATTGCAATACTATACCTGTTTGTTCTATATATCAGAAGGCATAGAGAGCAATTGCAGAGGAAGAATGAAACAACATTAATATAACGCTTAAAGAATAATCTCTTCTTGCTTGGAAATAAAGAGGTTTCCAAGAGCGTCAAAATGCCTAAGATGTTTTGTAAGAATCATATCTGAAACAAAATGCTCAGGGAAGATGCTATAGCACACAATTACCATTTTTAACATACTATATAGAGTGAGGGAATGGGAGGAGTGGAAACTGATGATATCCTTAGTTATAATTTAGTGGCACACACACATAGTTAGTGGTGTTTTAAACTTACAGAGAATGTCTCTAACAAGTTCAAATGAATGACTCTATAAACTGTTAAATTGGTTTAGTTAATAAATGAAATTACTAAACAAGCTTGCCAGACAGATTTGTCAGTGATTTATGCACCTCAGGGTATATAAAAGATTTGTCTCTAGGGATGTTCTTATATAAAAGGCTTTTATTGGCATCCTGTAAATCCATCCGTGGTGGTATTTCCTCCCCTTTTGAGTGTGGAGTCAGATTTGTGACAAGTTTTTGTTCAGGCAGCTCACAGGAGAGTCTACTGATGCTCAGTTTTATGCTTATTTGCATGTTTTTATATAAGAGGCAAAAATTAGTCAGGATTTAAAAATCTAGAGATAATTAAACAGACAACTTAACTAAAACAATTCAAATACAGATAAACCATCTCCATGAAGTCAATGTATGCACTATCGTTGAATAATACATGGTTTTATCAAGTCAGATGAAATAACCTTGTAATTTTACTGAGGGTGTATTTCATAAAACTGGCTAAAGACATATTTGAGGGCCTACATCAATATATTCAATGAGTCAAAAGTCATGCATAAACAAGAACTGTCAGCCTGCATGAGAGACTTAAAAATTCCTCAGCATGAATCTATCACTTCCTCCTCCCTTCTGTTGGCTTCTTCGTTCCTTCCTTTTCAAGGTGATACTTTAAAAAACAACATTGTGTTTTTATGACACTTTTCACTCCCTTTCCCACAAAACTCTGAAGTCAGAATGAATTGAATATTAGTTTTTGGAAGTTGCCTGTTCATGGTGGCTCTGTTAAGCCACTTAATTAGATGAGGACAAATTTAAACCAACGTGTGGGCCAAGTCCAGACTATGAGAAACAAGATAATTTCTGTCTGTTGGAGACATATTGTCCTGGGGTGACTTTATGATACTGGTATCCCCAAACGCCTGGTTTATGTTATATGTTAAGGTCTGCACCTTTAAGATTAGCT
Organism: Poecile atricapillus; assembly: GCF_030490865.1. Classification (NCBI taxonomy): domain Eukaryota; kingdom Metazoa; phylum Chordata; class Aves; order Passeriformes; family Paridae; genus Poecile; species Poecile atricapillus. The sequence goes on from NC_081249.1 coordinate 108,932,649, forward strand.
TTGAGAGCTAGGGAAGTTGAAACTGCTGGAGGCCGATGGGAGTTTTTTCTCCTGGCCAATAACTGGCCATTTCTGAGAATTGACAGTAGTGTTAACCATTGAAAAGTGACATCAACCTGTGAACACCACCATAAAACCTAAGCCCAGGAATTTCTTGTTCTCTTTGGTTTCCGGCTTCTGAAGAGGTAACAGGGCTGCGGCTCAGCCTCCTCCCCCTCACCAGGCCGGACAAGGCCGCAGAGTGTGGGGGGGATGAGGGGAGCGGGCCCAGGCCAGGTCAGGCCAGTCCCCGGCTCGGCTGCACTTTCTGCCGCTGCTGAGTTCCACCAGAGACTGCCGAGTAAAGAGAGAGAAAAAGCCATTGACCTGCAGCATGCTGAGACAGTGGCCACACTCCTCCAGAGCAGCCCTGAAAAAAATCTTCCACCGCAGACAGCTCCAGCCAGTTCTCTGCCAGTTCTCTCTGGCAGAGATCACAGAACCAGCCACAAGGCCTGGGCAAGATTTTAACTCTTTCACTACCCAGCTGAGACTTTCAGATTAATCTTTTTTTTTTTTTTCCAGAGAGAGGGGAAGAGAGAGAGAGTGATCAACATGTAAAAAGACACCATAAACTATCACAGACAGTAAAGAATTAAGCTTCAGAAGGGGAAGAGAAATAAAGGGATGCTTTAATAAGCTGAAATATTTTTCTGTTAAAGCTATGGGGATAGACAATAGTGTTCTGAAAAAACTCCTTTAATTTGTGACAGAGTATTTTTAGGGGGAATAGAGTAGTTCAAAGTGTAGATTTAAGCAAATAGTGAAGTAGTTGTAATCCTATGAGATGCTGGAACAGAAAAAAGAGAAGTAATAGTTGAAGATTTGTAACCTTTGAGGCAAAGAGAAAACTTCTGTTTCCAAAGAGTCTGACAAAAGCAGATGAAGAGAACTTTGCCTTTGAATGAATCCTTAAAAATGACACCCCATCTTGACTCATTGACCCATAACACACTTCAGAGTGATGTGAAGTGGGAGGAGAGAACTGATGGCAAAATTTCCAGGCAGCTGGCATCAGAAAACTAGAAAACTACAAAGAAAATGGTTTTCTTGTGAAAAAACTCCACAGATTAGCAGAAAAGGGCTTCTTTTTCTCTGCAAAGACTGATAAAAAGACCATAGCAAAATTGAGACTGTTTTAACCACCAAGTTTTTTGTCTCTATGTTGTCATGTGTACAGGGGAATGGCTGGCTAGTGGGAAAAAGAGGGTTTCTAGAAGTTTTATTCTGGTTTCTTATTCTTGTAGTTTTTGTTAATAAACTTTCTTTGTTCCTTTTAAATTTTAAGCCTGTTTTGCTCTTGTTCTAATCCATATCTCACAGAAGAAACAAGTAAGTTTTCTAGTGATTTTTTTAGTTAATGCTTTAAAACCATGACACATATATTTTGATATTGTCCTCTACAGAGGCAATCGGCATACTCTTGCTAGCCTCATCTGCAGGCTGTTGCCCTTTCTTTGCAAAACTAGCCTCTCATTCAGACATTTAACAATCCTTTTCATGGAGACATTCCTTCTGAGGACCAACCAAAACCTCCCCAGGCACCACTTGAGGCCATCTCCTCTCATCTCATCTCTGGCTGCCTGGGAGAAGAGGCTGATGCCCACCCAGCTACAACCTCTTATCAGGTAATTGTAAAGAACAATAAAGTTTCTACTGATCCCCCTTTTCTCCAGGCTCCACACCCCCATCTCCTTCAGGTGGTCCTTGCTGGACTTGTGCTCCAGACCCTTCCCCAGCTCTGTTGTCTTCCTCTGGCCACCCATATTTTTTTAAAAAGTATCTAAAGGGACTGACATCAATACATTAACCAAACCCAAACAAACAAACCCTCAACAAACTCAGTTGTAGTTTCTTTCAAACCAGATTTATTCTTTTTAGTGCATATATTTGGTACTCACATTTCTGTCCAAAACTCCAGTCTATATTAAAGCAGAGGTGAGCAGTTGGAATTATACAGGTTGCATCTCTTATTTCCATACTTCTTTTTTCTTTTCAAACTAAACAATCATGCTGTCCTGGACTTCAACCTAATCTCTTCATATTCTTGAACCTTTGTGCAAACAATGGTCATATGTTCCCACAACTCAATTCTGCAGTGCTTTCACAAGTGAAAAACTCAGCTTGTTGGAGAAATATATGTGATTCCCTGAGCCCATGTGCACACAGACAGACTGTGTGGATGTTTACAAAGAGTCAGGTTCCCAAACAAATGCATTCAGTTTTTTTCCTTCAAAAGCGACTTTCTTCACCTTTTCATATTTACATTCCCAAGCACACATTTACCCCAAAAGCTTAGACACAAACTCTCAAACTTCAATGCCAAACAGGTTGGTGCTGTTCTGAACACACTCCTTAGAGTATTCCATGGGTAAGGAATGCCTAATTTGCATCTCTATGCAGTATCTGTTAAGGATTTGTAGCTTAATTTCCAGTGAAATGATTAAGACAGTACTCTTATCAAGCTCCATGTGATCCAAGGGACTGAAATGACTACACTGATTATTTTCACCAAGAGAAAAGCTAAGGGATATTCCATACCATATGATGTCAGCTCAGGTATAAAAACAAGGAAAAGGAGGAAGTAGAGAACATTTCTTATGTACAATAATTCCCTTCTGCAGCCCTGCTTCCCAGGAAGTGGCTGCATATTTCTTGCTAATGGGAAGTGAAGAATAATATCTTCCTTTTCTCTTTGCTGGTGCATGGGTAAACTTAGCTCTTAGCTTTTGTTTCAGTAGATTGTCTTATCTCAGCCTATAGTTGTTTATCACTTTATCTTCTCTCCCTGAGCAGCTGGCGCTGGGGAGGGACAGCATGGCTTAGCAGCCTGGAGCTGAATCTGACTCCACTTGACCTGACCCAGACACAGGGAGTGATTTAGACCTGGACTCCACAGGAATCTGACAGCCCTGGACATGGAGCAGTCTTCACTTGACCTTACCTGGACACAGTGGCAGACCTAGACCTGGATCTGACAGACCTGAGCATGGACCAGATTTGACTGCTCTGGACATAACTTCACTTGGGTTCTAGGAGGAAAAACGAAAACCAAACCAAAAGCCCACCAGACCAATGCAGAGCTGACACTTATCAGGAATTACAGCTCCCCACAACAAGTCCAATGGATAGTCTGTACCAAAGCCAGCAGACAGACACTGAGTGCTGTTATAATGCTTGAGCAGAACTGGCTGTCACAGACCACAGTTTTCTTCCTCATCTCTCCTGTTGTATTCACAGAACTTGAAATATTCAGTTATTTCTGCAGCACAGTCTTTTGTTTTACTACTTTTTTTTTGTTTGTTTTCTATATAAAACCCCCTCTATTTTGCCAACAGATCTGAATTTACCCAGAAAATATGATTCAATTCACATTTCCCTTAAGACTAAAAAGAAAGCAACCCAGGTACAGCAATCCTCCAGTACTCCCACAGTTTGCAAGAAAAAAAAAAATAAATCACAAGAGATTAAAACTTTATTGAATAAGGACCACTTAGCACTTTTATCTTTCATTTCATGATACAGTCATGCAGTATGTTCTTTACTGATTGTGAAGACAGTGGAGCAGATGGTGAAGGCCATGTTTAAAATTATGCACTCATTAAAATCATGTAAACTGCCCTGAGATTGTTCACAAGATAGCAGGTTATTTTCACTTTCAGAGGAGTTTGGCTCTAATGAAATACTCTGCTTTGCGAGGTGGTTGGAGTTCAAAATCTGCTTGTTATACCATCACAACAACGAAGTTTTGGGGTAACTGCAAAGATAATTTACCTATTTTGAGAGTGTGTGTGTGTTTGTACACACACACGCTTGTTTGGAAAGGTTTATGCTTGCAGATTTAGAGAGGTGAGGCTTATGGTTAAAATTATATATGATGGCAAAAACTACTCCTGCTCCTGGCTGCTTTATTTTTGCACCTTCTCTTTTTCTCTATTTTCTTCAGCACAGGATTATAGTACTAGCAGGCTTGCAGAAACACCTTTCCAATCCTCTTCCCTTACTCTGCCTACATTAACATCATCCCAGCTCCAAAACACATCTTCTATTTAATAACTATCTGTCACTTCTGAAAGTAAGGAAGGTGCTACAACACAACACACTACAGAGGAGTCAGAGGATTTAAGGCAATAGCTATTGAAGAGAGATTTCATTTTGTTCCCAGTCTGTTTTTGGCAGGATTCTCTTAAGCTTTTTAACAAAAACCAAGTGCTGTGTGGCACCTGAGGTCCTAGTTCATGTCAGCAACTGGTTTATTTCCTAATTGTAAAATGCCTTACCCAGTTAGGATGACATAATCACTCCTAGGGCCCCCTTAAAGCTCCTGAGCCAAAAGCACACTGTTAGAGGAGTCAGGTATGCCAGGGTTAACTACAAATAAAGCCTATTAAATATATGACAAACCTTTAAGGCAAAGAAGTTGCATACGATCTTTGACAGCAGCAATACAGAGAAACTTTATAGAATGAACAAAGGAGATGGCACCTAAAGCTTTGCTTCAAGAATGGAAGAAGAGGCTCTTTCAGTTTTGAGGCAGAAATACTCATTGCTCCCTTAGGCAGGAAAATATTCATTTGGAGTTCCTAAGGGAATTTTACACTTCAGTTATATTTTCTATTACCTCAACCTAACAAAAAAAAACCAACAAAACACTAAAAAATAGTGAGTTCCCAGTAGCTCAACAAAAAGTAATTTCTGGAATGCCATCATTTATATAAAAATGACTATATGTGTAAATAGTGGTATGAACCAACTTGGAATTTAACTTTTGATAGAAGCTGTTGGTAAGAACTTATTTTTTCAGGCTTAGAGTGTGAATTAAGGATTTATTATTTTTTAATGCAGCCCTCTCAATATTACTGAGAATTTTTTGAGATTGTAAATACAAATCCAGGAGGATCAAATATGGCATATAGATACAGAACATAACCCTGAAATCAAACCTTGCCCAAATATTTTTATTTTGAAAAGCAGAGAGCAAATGTATCTTTCCAAAAAGTATTTCTGGCTATACCACATTGACAGAAAAGTAGATTTTACGCTTCAAGAAAGAAAGTAGATAACATAAATCCTATTCTTGCTTTCTAACACAGTTTCAAATGTAAGACATGCTATGTTTGTGTAAATTAACAATCATAAATTTCAGAAGAAAATTCCATATTTTAAAGATTAATACAATATAATGTAAACATAAAAGCCTGTTATGAGACCCTGGATGCTGTTAGAGAGGCATGTTTTTTCATAGGCATCTCATTAAAAAATCTCAAACTTGAAATAATAGTGTTTCATAAGCACACTGCCAATAATATTGAAACCTTATTGGTAAAAATTTACTCCTACCATCTAGGCATCTTTAAGAAAATGAGTAATCTCCATTGCTAAATGATTTCCAGAACAATAAATTAAATTGCTAAAACAGGTATGTTATAGCAGGTCGAGTAGTTTCACTTTAAAAAGTGCATCTTTACATGTGAAAGCAACAAGTTTTCTTATTAGTTGTAATAAGTAAGTACTTTAATTTCCATGACCTCTTCGCCATTTTTTCACTTGCAGGTTTCAAACTGTCATGAGGTGACTTTACTTTTAAGGTGGTTTCGAGAGCTAAGGAAGTTGAAGTTGCTGGTGACTGATGGGGTCTTTTCTCCTGACCAATTATTGGTCATTACTGGGAATTGACAGCAGTTTTGACCATTGAAAAGTGAGATCAACTTGCGAACCGTACCTTAAGATGTAAAACCAGAGCACACTTGTTCTCTTTGTTTCCTGGCTGTGAAAGGTAACAGAGCTCCGGCTGGCCTCCTGTTCCCTGCCCGGGGGCTGGGCTGGGCCCAGCGGCTCCTGGCCGGGAGATGGGGCCTGCGAGGCTTGCCCCGGGCTCTGGCTGGGCCAGGCCGGTCCCTGGCTCGGCTGCAGGTTTTGCTGTGACTGAATTCACCAGAGACCGCCGAGTAAAGAAAGAAAAGGGCTCTGAACCTGCGGCGAGCTGAGGCGGCGACTACACTTTCCAGAGCAGCCATGAGGAATCTTCTATGGAAGACAGCTCCAGCTGCTGCTCCAGCAGAGATCACAGAACCATCTACAAAAGCCTGGGCAAGATTTTAACCCTTTCATTACCCAGATGAGACTTGCAGATTAATTTTTTTTATCCAGAGAAAGAAAAAGAGAGTAATCAACATGTAAAGAGACTTTATAAAACTATTTGAGACAGTAAAGAAAAAAGTTTCAGAAGGGGTAGAGAATAAGGAGATGCTTTATAAGCTGAAATACCTTTCTGTTGAGGCTATGGGAATGGACAATAAGGTCTTAAAAAAAACTCCTTTAATTCATGACAGAGTATATGGGGAGGAATGGAGTGTTTAAAGTGTGAATTTTGAGTAAAAAGTAGAGTAATTGTGATGCAGTGAGGTGCTGGAACAGGGTGAAGCGAAAATTTGAAGCCTTGGGAGGCAATGAGAAAACTGTTTTCCAGTAGAGCTCACAGAGAGATGAAAAAGGCTTTTGCCTTTGAATAACTCATCCTTAAAACGACATCCCTAAACTCATGGCCCGTAACACACCTCAGAGTGATGTGAAATGGGAGGAGTGAGCTCTGATGACAAGAGTTCTGGGCAGCTGACATCAGAGAAATAGAAAACTATAACAGAAATAGTTTTCTTGTGAGAAACTCCATAAATTAACAGAAAGAGACTTCTGTTTCTCTACAAAGACTGATAAAAAGACTCTAGTGGGAATTGGGACTGTTCTGGACACCAAAGTTCCAAGGTTTTTTGTCTCTGTGGTGTCATGTGAACAAAAGAATGGTGGGTAGTAGGGGATAAAAAGAGTTTTCTGGAAGTTTATTCTGGTGTTCTTATTCTTATAGTTTGTTAATAAACTTTCTTTATTCCTTTTAAGTTTTACGCCTGTTTTGCTCTTGTTCTAATCCATATCTCACAGCAAAAAATAAGTAATCTTTTTTAGTTACTGGCTTAAAACCACGACACAAACTGATGTAATGCACAGTAGCAGAGAATAATCGATGCATAGCTGAAATCATGTGGGAGATGCCAGAGAAATTATTCACTTTGGTAAACAAAAAATCTAGCCAAAATTTGCTCCAAATAGCAGTTTGCCATCTTAGGGTCATGAGAAATAAGTGATTCATCTCCATTTTTCAGATGGGGAAAATTTAGTTGATGCAGGTGACAAATTAGACTATATGTACAAGCAGGAACACAGCCCAAAACACTGTTTCCACACTCTTACTCTGCCCACTTGACCATGCTTCTATGGCTTTTAAAAAAATGATTGTCTCAGCAGCCATTGCCCAGCCAATTTTGTTTAAATCCCTGCTGCTCTGTCGGTGATCTAATCAGGACAGCAGCCAGGCCTGCTCTGCCCACGGCTCCTGTCTCGCCGGGAGCTGCAGCATAATGCACCTCCATAATGGATGGCTGAATCAAAAACAAAGGTAAGCTATTCGTTTGAAACGTTCATCTTATCGATTTCACGCCCATAGGCTGGCAGGGGAAGCCTCTTAAGGGGTTGTTGGAGATCCAAGGTAGGCAAGGCCAGCAAATACTCCTACTGCTTGCCACGAGTGTGGGCCTTGCACTTCCTTAGGATGAGAAAAACAAAGAAAAATTAACAAGGTTCTGTTTCCCAAGAATCCTCAATGTAAAACAGTGATGCTTAACCCAGGATTTCTGTTGTTACATAAAAAAAAGTTGATCACATGATGGTAAGAGAGTTGCATTCTTAAGTGTCTGGAGTTCAAAATTTCTCTGATAGTTGTACATCAAGTAATTATTTCCAAGATATGTGCACAAAAATTAATATATTAAACCAATGCCTACATTCGATGATTAAAAGCTACATCCTAAGAATTAGAGTTTTTCACAAAAAAAGAAATGAATATTTACATCAGTTGTGGTAATAGGGACAAGTTTAGCTGCCCTGCCTCAAAGCTCTCTTCTCAAAGACCATTTCTACTGACAAGTGCCTATATACTTTTCCTTAAAGAATGCAAACCTCTTGACTGAAGTCAAAGCTTTGGCGAGCACAAGTACTGCAGCAATAAATATAAACTACCTAACAGCGCTGTTTGACAAGCACAACATCCTTCAGTGTTTGTACACACAGAAACATGCAAATATACACACAGAGCTGTCAAAAGATCTGTCCCCAGATGTTTGGGCAACTGCAGAGTTAATTGCATATCACAAAATGCTCATTACTTTGATTAGATACATGAAAAGAACTTTTAGCCATTGAGTAAATAATCTCACTAAAGATTCCTGGAGCTAAACACAGACAAAGTGGTGATTTCCTGCAAATCTATATGCCTTTTGTCCACGATATACATTCACCGAGTTAGATCCCATAGATTATGTCCACCAAGGTTTTTGACCTCTTTGGGACTGCAGGGTAGCAACCTTTTACTTTCTGGTGACTTCTCTCATTTGGTGAATGATTTTAAGGGCTTGTGTGCTTGGGAAGGATATTGAAGGACAGTGCAGAGTTTGAACTTACAGCATAGCACTAGGGAACAGAAAGCTATGGTCAGTCAAAATTATATTAAGTAATGAGCGTCTAAAGGGAAAATTAGCATGGAATTAGCAGTGCGTTGTAAATTCACAAATATACTTCTGTATACTTATGTATACTGTATACTTATGTATTCTGTATACTGTATACTAACAACCTTTCCCCCTTACAAACAAACTCTTCACCCTTTCTTGGTGAGAATGGTCCTAATTTTCCAGGAAAAGGGGCAAGTGCACATAGAATAAAGAGGCTTTAGGAATGTAAATCAGAGCAAAGTACATGTATGAAATGGAGGAAGGGTTTTAAGTCAGCCTGCTCAGATTGATTTGAGCTATTTTAGGAGCCAGTGAGAGCCGCCATCTCTTTTTCAGGATTAATTCTACCAGAAGTACAGAGAGATTTCCAATCCTTATCAAACACTGAATTTCAACATAATATTAAATCAATATTCTCAGAAACAAAAATATGTTTTTGATCAATGAAATGTTATTGACTTAATAAGGGAAAACATTTTATTTCAATTTACATTTTTCTGTTATTTTAATACACCAGACCTTTGAAATTAAAATCTGAAAGTTACTTTGATAATATAAAAGTGCTTGAAAAGGAGAAATCAATATAATGGGTCTTTTTTTTTTTCCCTCCAATCTTTTCATTTCAATGAAAGCAATATCCATCAACACCCAGCTTGAGACCTACAGTGCAGTGGACTAAAAACCTGACAGACACCTGACAGAGAAATTTGGCTGCATGAACATCATCACAAGAGAGTCTGCTGGATGGGCAGCATCACACAGGCTTCAAATCCCTCACTCCACCAGCCCAGCAGCAACAAAAGAGAAAATAGATCACTGGATCAAACACCTCAACATCAGAGCAACACATAAAAGTATTTATTTGCATAAAGACAGAGCACAATGTCCCCTTCCCCACTTGCAGTTTTATGGCCATAATCATTTGAATCACGAGTTTTTCTGAGAATTGTGCACTTCTCTGACTGTACCCACCCACCCACTTGCATGGCAATTCTGAACACCTTATTCTTTGCTTAAAGTAAAAAAATATTATTATTATTATTATTAATAATAATAATTATTCTGATTCACAAGTGGAAAGGGTGCAGAGTATTTCTGTTAGGAGAAAAGACACTGTAGTGGAAAAAGGGTCTTAACTTAGTTTTGTGTTAAGAAAAAGGTAAAACAAGGAAAAAAAAAGAAAATGTTCTACAAAATTTGGAAAAGGCAGCAGAGCTTTGGAAGAGGCTCAAGTCAGAGTTTTAGCTTTGAAAATAGCTGATATTGCTAGCATTAATAACTGGCAGGAGAGTAATATTTGAAGGAATGGTTTGTTCTTTCTGTGAAGAAAAAGAAAATCAGTAACTCAGTAGAAACATTGATGGTATATTTCGAATTTAATGCAATGTAGCAATTCTTCCCATGATTACTTAGGCATTAATAAATACATCTCATTTTATAGGCTATTTATAAATTATGTATTTAAGTATACAGTATGTTCAGGAGAAAATGAGGCATTATTACTCACACTGAGTATCCTTCTGGGGAAATACATATTAGTAACTATCAGAATTTACTGCAAGCTATCAAGACAAAAAAACATTCAAATCAGTGGTAGCTTCAATCTGTACACAGTAGATCTGAATCTAGGCTAGTGCCTTTCACAATTAACTGGCTTGAATAGAAAATGCAGATGCTTTCTAAAATTTTGTCTCTGTTTTGTAATAAGATTAATTATAATTCTAATTATTTGGTGTAAGATAATTGCTGTAAATATATAACTAGAAAAGAAGTTGTGCTTGTGGTGAATAAGATTTGTAATAACAATTTTTTTATACCATTATACCTTATGAAAATGTCATGCCTACTGAAAACAACTCTACCTAAACAAAATGAAGGGCTCTTTCATTGGCTTGTGTGTGATGTGACAGTGCAAAAACAATCTGGAGGGTCCTTACCATTAAATCAGCTAAGTTTCTCAAGACTTTAGAAATACCATCAACTACTAAATTCCAACGTGTCATCTTGATCCCAGGGCACATCAAATCCATGAAAGCAGATAAGAGTAAACCAAAAATCTAATGTCATAAATATACCAGGATTTACCTTTCTTAAGGAAAAAAAATAATCATTTTCCAATCAGCTTTATGCTTGTCTTGGTGCTATTACAAAACCCAGGCTCTTTGACATTCAGTCATCTAGAGTTCTAATACCTAGCTAAATTTTGCTCAGTGTGAACAGTGATTAATTGATTTCTACATGAAGTGTTTTAGCTTCCAGATCATCACCAACTCAAGCAAAAAAAGGGAAAAAAAAAAAAATCAGGTTCCAAAGTGTACAGGTTAAATTCTGGATTCTAATTAATTCAGGATGTTTTTTTTTTCCGAAGGTGCACACTACTATAATTAAGATACAATTTATCTACTAAAAATAGAACCACATTTTAGAGTTCTCCAACTGCCTCTTTTGTTTTCCCAAGAGGTTTAAAAGACAGCTATGTATGCCTGCACATAATCAGAGTTACACAAGGTTTCCAGGTCCTTTCAGGTGGGCATTTTAAATACCTTCAGCTGTGGTGCACAGCTGATCAGATGAGCTCTGGGGCAGGGAGGGTAAGACATAGCTTAACCAGACCAAGCAAGCCATATCTATAATCTAACAGAAAAAAACCTGAAGAAACAAATCAGCAGCACCAGTCTTATGCTGAGAAGCATCACATGTGATATTCTGCCAGCAAGCACAAATATAAGGCAGCTTTCCAACTCCATAAGAGTGACAGAAGTGCAATCCACATGCAAAAAACAAACATCAGAGGTGAAAGTTCCTGCTTCTGCCAGCACCAAGTGCCATTTTCTCCATCTGAAGAGGGATGTCTGGAAAGACAAGAGAAGCCACCAAGCAGTGGGCTTGGGAGAGTCTGGTGCCACTGCCTCTTGGGGAGCTTTCCAGGCAGGCTTGGGCAGGCACACCACACTGCAGTGCCCCAGGGACACTTTGATCAGCCTCTAGGCAGGTTAGATGGGTAACTGCAAGGAGGTCTGAGTCGTCCTTGAAAGCATAATTGTAGTGCAATTATAAGCTCATTATCTGTGAGAACTGAGAAGCCAGTCTGGTCCATTCACGGTGGCAATGGAGCAGAGAAAGGGCAGCTCAAACATCCATTGGAATGCTGCCATTAGCAGTTGGGTGCAAAGTAAACACGGGGAAAGATGCGCACAAGTGTTTTGCAAGAGAGGACATCCTCTAAAATTAGTGCTCTAGCATGAAGCGCTTATCAGGAGTTGATTTCATAGCCTGCCTTGAATTGCTTGTAACAAATGTTATAACAGTGTTCTGAAATATTAAACATGTACTCACTTGAAGACAAGATTATTCATGAACTTAAATGCTTGTTCTTACATTAACTGGAGTTATTCCGTGGATAATTGACTGAAGTTATTTACAATAAAAATAACAGCCAAGGCACTAAACTGTGTCCTGGAATAAGCATTTATGAAATGCAAACACCAGCCATATGAAATATAGGCTAACATTTAAGTATCAGCTTGGTTAAATAAAGTTCTTTAAAAGTCCAGACACAGAATTAACAAACACAAGTGTAAGAAGGCAATACTAAAATAACACAAAAGAGGTCTCATTATTATTTTGAAGATTTTAGTTCCTACTAAGACTAGTTCCATGTACAGAAGCTAAATATTTCTCCCAGGATTTTGTCTAAAAAAAAAAAACCAAAACCATGAAAAAAAAACCCCAACACAATAAAAACCCCAAAAACAAAACAAAAGAACTAAAAAAGCCCAAAAACCAAACCCATGCAAAAAAGTCAACAAAAAAAAGCCAGCATTGTGACAGGCATAGAGTCTATGAATTTTCAAATATTAAATAATTTCTTTTATCTACATTTTTCCCCTTAGAAGTAAAATTTATTTTATAAATAATAATCAAAAAAGTCAATAAAAAGAGAAGATTCTCATTTTGTCTCTGTTGGGGTAAAATATTGAAAACATTTTTTTGGTCAAAATTTGCATTATTCCTTTCAGGAAATTCAGAACTACTTTTTGTTCAGTTATAAAAAAGACCCAAAACATGTATTAAAAATGCAATTTTCACTTAAACTATGACCAAATTACTAAAACTGATGCCAAAAACAATCTAAGCAAAACAAATAATCTATTTTTTAATTTTCTTAAATTACAGACCTAGCATTAACAACATTTTGGGAAAAAAAAAGAAAATAATCACTTAAGATATTAGCTTTGTTTGTCTCAACTTCTCCTGACTTTTTAAGAGAACCACTTTGTTGGAGGTTGTTCACATTGGAACCATTTCAAGTTGCCTTAAGTGATGAGAAGGAAAAATTAGGACATGATTTCATTGAGCAGGATGAAGTCTTGGAATTTGTTAATTGTTGTTTATAATCATGCTTAATATAATTATATCATTTTTTTAATAATGCAAGAACACTACATGCTAAAAACACAGAACAAGAAAATCTGTACTATTGGAAACAACTGAAAAATTTCTCTTCACAACTACATTGTGCAAAGATGTGACAAATAGAGGACTAAGTCACCTTTAAGATGTCACATAAAAACTTAGAACTAAATTCTTTGTAAAATATCTGCCTAACACTTAGAATATCCAAGTGAATTAGACTTTTGAGTCATCACAGTAGCCCATATGATGTGTTTAGTTCCTATGATGTGCTTATTTTATGCTGCTTTAGTTGTTCCCATAGTAGATTTAAGAAAAAGACCTTGTTGAAGGTCTTTTTTTTTTTTTTTTTTATTGCAGGCAGCATTATAGTTTCATCTTGCTATATGTTTGCAAAATACAAATTTTCTGAGTGAAGAGATGTAATGTAATAAAATGTAAATGTAATAAAAATACATGGAAAGGGCATTATGAAAATATCAATGAAAAACACTTAGTTAAAAACTAAGTTTGTTAGTTAAATAGCTCTGAAATGTTAGTCTGGAAACTAATACGATACTCAAATCAAGTTTGCACTTAATTTCAGTATCTATGTCCTGGCATATCGATTTCAGTTCCAACAGATAGCAAAAGTCTCTAAAATTGTTTTAAGCAATGATTTTCTGTTAAGAGCTTATTCTCATTAAAGGATTTCTTCTGAGATAAAAATACATCACTATCCAATATTCCAAGGACAAATCCTTCCCTAACTATCAAGTAAGGGGGAGAGAGGTGAATGAAATATCTGCCACAGCTGTTGTAGAAAATCACAGGTTCCAGTTGGTCAAAGCAACACCTGCCTAGTTCAGTCTATTAAATGAATGTCCTTACAAAAGTCTGCAAAGAGTTACAATACACTGACTAAACCACTACATAGATTTATATATGTCACTCCTGGACAGTGTTGCAAGCTGCTCAAGAGAATAAGCATTGTAATAGAAATCCATAAATCAGCTCTCATGTGTTAGGAGTTAGGTCTGACCAGTCAATCAAATAATCTGAGAGCACAATATCCAGCATAGGTTCAAATAGCCTTCTTTGGAAATTGATTCAGTATTGAATACATCTGGATAACCACAAGTAAGTGCTCCAGTATCTAAAAACTGATACCCAGGTGTTTAACTGCTAAATTCTCTTCTTAATGGTTCAAAGTATTCAATTCCTCAGGACTACTATATTAAACAGACAAAACTTCCTGCCCTTGTTTCCTATACACTTCTTCAAGAACAACATACTTAGCTCAGCATCTTTGTTATCCCAGTCTGAATTGAGACATTTGATAGGTTGAAGCTAGAAAGAACTAATTCTTTAAAAAGATCCTTCTTTCAAAAAAAACCCAAAAAAAACCAAAAAAAACCCCACAACAACAACAACAAATGCAGTTCCCTGTCTCATCTATTTACTTTGTTCTTTTCAGAAGAATTTTGTTTTTCAATGGAAGTATCAAGGAGATGATCATACACAGAATGGCAGCATGGCCAAAAAACCTCGTGGTGACTCTTCTAAGAGAGATTTGCTACATTGCCAGGTAGCAGCACAAATTGAGTCCCCCCAATCAAGTTTATATAGTGTGTCATCTAAATAACCTCTATACTGCACTTTTCAATGCTGAAGTTAAAGGAATGTCTCACTGAGTGACTAGAATGCTGCCTTCATCACAGCACACTGTAGTGATGCCTTAAGTTTTAACTTACATATTATCCAGATTCTGTACTGCATTAGTGTATAACTCTGAGCTTCATACAAAGTGTTAGCAAGTTCTCCTCACAGTGTGGTCAGACAAAACAATCCTTTTCCAGCCTGAGAACCAAGGACACCATTGCAGCTTCAGGCGCAAAAAGTACAAACAGCAAATCAAGGAGAGCAATCTGGGAGGATGTGACTTCATTACCTGAAACTGTAATTGGACAATTAACTCCAATGTGTAAATGGACCAACACTTATAAAAGTGTGAACACTCATGACTAGATGTCCATCTTGGGGGGAGCCTCAGCTGAGCTCTTGTACTGCCTAAGGTGTATCCTTTGAAGGCCTTTTAATAAATACTCACTTTATTCCTTTTACACTATCTAGCCTATGTTCCAGCTAGTCTCCCCAGGCATCACTGTCCAGAACCAGGTGACAAACCAGGTGTTTACAGTCACTTCCAAGGCAGCAAAAACCTCTTTCCATAACTCTGAGAAGTTGCTGAGACACTTGATAATTGCAGATGACAAAACACTCAGCATAATAAAACTCAACTGATAATCCCTCTGTTTTTTTTCAAGCACTGGTCTACTGAAACACTTCAGTCTCCAACAATTATCCACCTTTACTACTGCAAGAGCCCAATAAACCCTCATCAGCTTCTTCCAGATATTCCATGTCTGAAAGCTGTAACTTTTACTATCTCCAAGAAGGAATATGTGGGCAAAGCCAATTCAAACCTGCTGCTCTAATAGCTATCCAGTTTTCATATGTCGTGTATTTACAGCCCCCCCTGCCAGTCTGGCTGATTCAACGAGACATTTGCATCACTAGGTGATCCATTCAGATGTTGGTACCTGTTTTTCTAAAACAAAGGTCTCTCTCTGGTCTCCTTGCTGTTGGGATACTCAGCTTCTTAACCTTATTCCCTGAGTTTAGTGGGCACATTACCCTGTCCCTCTCCACTGAGCCTTCTCCCATTGTTGGGGTTTATTTAAATAGTCACAATCCACACTTAGGGGTTTAGACAGTCATAAATACAAGGCAGGTCTTAAAATATCAGCAGTCACCATGCCATTTGTGTCTTGTTTTGCTCTTTTCCAAGAGAAGGCACAAGGCTTTACCCAAAAAAAAAAAAAAAAAAAAAAAAAAAAGGGAAAAAAAAATCCATAGGGTTTCCATGGGTGGCAGCAGCTGTTCCAGTGCAGAAAATCATTAATATGAGGACTTGATTGAATCTCACTACTAATCCATGATTCTGAGGACAGTGTACACAAGTCCTTAGCAGCATTACTGAGGGAACTGAAATATATAAACTGCTACCAGATGGGTTTAGAGAAAAAAAAAGTGAAAAAATGCCTGTTGGTCAACATTGTCATAAAGTTATTCCTAGTTGAAGAAAGCCCAACAAAGCACCCCTCCCTAAGACCCTGGTTCGAGCTACACAAGTCACCATCTGATGTGAGGTGTTCATAAACTCTAGCTCTTCAAGACTCTTTATTAGGGTTCTTATTTCAGGGTAAACTTCTGCTGATAACTAATTTGGTTTCTGATGAGTATTTTGTACTGCTTGGATGTCAAAGGAGTCTCATTAGGGCAGGGGCTTTTCCCCAGTTCCCAAGTACTTTGTGATTTTCCTGACAGTGCTAAACTTAGTTCTCCTTATAGAGAAACAGTAGCCAATAACCTATTTCCCAAGTGAATGAGTAAAGGAATAACAGGTTTTTATCTCAAAGTGGGAGAAAGAAGGAAATACAAACCCCTGGCAATGCTAATCTTTGATTATCCTTAGCTGATAAGTGGTGTAGACTTTTCACAAGCTTCTATATATAAGGCAGCTGTGGTTTTTGGTTGGTTTTGGTTTTTTTCTTTTTTTTTTTTTTTTTAATTAGACTTTCTTCTGAAGCAGAAATTAGCAGCAATTAATCTTATAAATCTTCCTCTCCTCCAGGTAGCTAGTCCTACCACATACATCCTTCTTAGTCACTCTCTTACATATTCTGTACAATGAAAGATTGCCTGAAGCTTTATTTAAAAGGCCCTTTAGGAGCAGGTGACCAGAAAGTCTCCTAAAAGTACTTCCTTTAACAGCATATCATGGATAGGAGTTTGGCAGCTGTCAGAGGGGACTGATTTATTTCATGAGCATCTCATTTCACCAATAAGCTCATTTCACCAATAGAAATTAAAGCTGCAGGGTTATTGGGGTGATTTTTGTTGGAAGGTTTTTGTTGTTATTTATTTTCTCCCCTCCTACTTTGTGATTTTTTTTTATGTGGCCCTTATCTTTGTGGGCTAAAGTTATTATGCCTTCCAAAAACCATAACATTAAAAGTCTAGATTTTTAAAATTCATTTTCTAGTTGTAATAAAGTTGGAAATGTTTTAGCATAATTTTAATATTAAGATTGGATCACTTTCTAAATTCAGCATGTATTTTTTCACCACAGTTGATGAAATGAAGACTGAAAAAAATTCCATTTTCACATGCTAAGGAGATGTCATTTACTGAGCTTAGCAGAAAAAAAACCCAAGTCATTTTAAATCCTGCCAGATTTTGTATCTGTTCTATCCTAGATCTGTAGGATCTCAGTAGGACTACCTCTCAAATTAAAAGAGACTGATGCTGTCACTTCTGTAACACTTGCACTGGAACTTAAAAAGAAAGCCATCTCTTATTCTTCACATCTGCTTTTCCCCTCATTCCACTGCAGTGAAAAAGGAATAATCACCACTGTGTCTTTTAGAAACACTCACCTCTACAGAAGGAAGATGTAGAGTGTAGGTCACAAGAGCACATTCCCAGAGCAAGTTGGAACGAAACCCAAATTCTTGAGTTTTATCATCTTGTTACAAATATTTTGTCAATAGGTTTCAGAGGTTTATCTTTCACCCTTATTACAGCAGCTAGTCCTCTCAAAGGACTGAGTACTACTATCATCAGTCAGTTGGAACATACTGTAGGTGACAGAAATAAATATGATTGGTTTCCACAGTTACAAAATTGCTGTTGACTTGTATCGGTAGCAATACAGTTCCACATAATAGAATTTCTAGGAGGGATTAGTTTGCTTTCCTAAGCAATGAAATAACACATATTTGAGTGTCCAAAGAAAGTCTTGCACTTGGAGCTCAAAGCTATTTTTTCTCCTATATGTGCACTTGTCTGTCAAGATGGATTTTTTTTTTTTTTTACTTTTTATTCTTTTTTTGTTAGGAAACTGGGAAAAATTAAAGACATCTTATAGAAAGTTCCAATGTAAGATTAGTTACATATAACTAATAACATTCTATATGCCTGCTTATAAGAAATTCTGCTACAAGAGTTACTACTGTCCAACTCGATATATTCAACAATACAAAGTCATGATGAAATTTTACAAATAAATTTTTATTTCTATATTGCAATCTTATTTGCCATACATCTCGGCTTGCAAACAGATTAATATGAAATGATAAAATATCATCAGATTCCTCTGCTGTTCTCTAAAATAAAGAAAACAGACACTACCAAGGCACCATAAAGTAACCATCCATGCTACTGATATATTTCAGGAACCAAGAGCTAATAATCAGCCCTGTGATTTCCACATGCAAACCAAAATCAGGATTCACTCAGTCCAAGTCAGAGGAGCAGTAGCTCCTCTTCTATTTCCTTCAGGTCTGGCAGCCAGCATGGTGAAATGTAGTATTTAAAATTGTAAAGATCCAGAAGATCTGCCGAAGTTCAACAAATTAGTCTGACTTTCATAAATCAGGGAACTTCATAGGCACAACAACCAGTGCAACCATGGCAACACTGACTTACAAATTTCCATATGCTCTACCATCATAAGGTGTCCAATCATTTGGGCACTTTTATCACAGAAGGGCTTATATGGCAGCAAGTTAGAAGAAACTGAACTTGTTATTTAATCATTTGCATTTAACTGTACTTGAAGAAGACAGAAATAGCTGTGTTGTATGCTTCATAAATGAAATGGTTAGACATTATGACCAGTTCTTGGGAAAAAAAACCTCACCAAATTCCTGATGCCATATGCCATGCTTCTTCTGCCAGGAGGAATACTGTGCTTTCTAAAAAAAAATAATAATTCAGTTGGACATCAAAACAACATACTTTTGTAGTAGGGGATTTTTCCCTCAAATTTTATAATCCAATTCTATTCTTTTCTCTTCCTCTTTCCATTATATTCAATCAAGTTTTCAGTGTATTTTTGTTTTTCTCTTTAGACCAAGTGAACAAGCAAAGCCAGCCAGAGAGCCTGCCCTTTGAAATGGGCAGTGCTGTATGTCTAATTTGGATTAGTCATGCATCCGTTCCAAACTAAAAGCAATGTTTATGCTCTTTTTTTTTTTTTTTTTCATTATGCTTTGGCTCTTCAGCAAGTTCCATATTCATTAACACAAGCTGGCAGATAGGAATTTGGGCTGGTGTGGGATTTATTCAGGAAACAGACGCTGTAGGAGCATGAGGGAACATTTTTTTCTTGTAAGAGTTGTGCACACCTTCTCATGTGGATTTGAGAGACATTTTATTTGCATAAACAGCTGTCTTCTTACCTCATTTCTGCAGCAGCAAATAGTACCATGCAAGAAAGCTGCCATAAGAGATCCTGTTCTTATTCTTCAAAGTACTCCCTCCACTTCTCTTTGCAGCTGGCTCTTCAAACTTAAAAAAAACCCAACAAAAAGTCACAAAACAAAAAAGAACTGCCCCAAAAAACCCAAAATAAAACAAAAAAAAACCAAAACACACAAAACCAAGCATTACAATACTTATTCAATTATCATCTGTACAGCAAGAATGAGGCATTGGGATGTAATTCTGGTAGATGTTTTGAAGCCAAACATCAGTGTATTTTTAACTTTTCACCCCGCCAAAAGATTACTGTGACAGCTCTAACTGAGAAATTAGACTAACTTTCTAATAATCATCAGGGAAGGATTCTATCAGTTAAACAGGAGAATATTGAAAGACTAAAACACTACAGAACATTTCTAGAATTCAAAGAGCTATAAAAATAGGAAGTATAAGTTAGTACTCCATCTCTGTAAAGACTATTTTAAAGCAAAATTAAACAGATATATGGCAGTCTGTTTCAGAGAATGGAACAAAACAGAAATATGTTCTGAGACAAGAAAAGGGAAAAATAGTGGATTTACTCTGTTTCACTAAAATATTTTAATCAATTTACCTCCCCAAATTCTCTTTAATCTCAGGAACTAAGGTCTTTGTGAGAAGTATTGCTATCAAACTCATTTCTATAGAGTACAGATCAAATATTCCTGAAAAAAGAGACACAATTCTTGTAGTATCTCAGTCTTTGATGGGAAACAGCCAATGGCATCTAACACTTCATTTACCATAGAATCCTAGAGTAGTGTATGTTCAAAGGGACATTAAAAGTCATCTAATTCTAATGCCCCTGTCGTGGGCAGGAATTAAATAATTTTTTGCACTATTTACTGCTGAGAATCCTGAAAACAAATAAATAAAATAGTCTGTTTTAAATAAGCAGACTAAAAATTCATCAGGGGGGAGAAGAAAGAAGACCTTACTCATGCATTGATGAATCAAAATCAGCAAAGCTCCCTTAGCATCACAAAATACTGAAAATGCCTTAAATTGGGCTGAGGTTGGAAGGAATTTTAAAAATCTAGATTTCTTTTTCCACTTATAAAATAAACAAATATTTTCACATGAAAACAAAAATACATTTGCTATCTTTTCTTAAAGTTTCTTTGAGAGTTGATACTTTTTTGTATTTCAGATGTTAAAAGATTATAAGAGCACCTAAGTGACTAAGGTACATAAACTTCAGTGAACTATTGGTCTGTTCAAATGGATTCTTTCCTTTCACAGACAAGAGAAACAATATTTAACAATTTCATCAGAATCTTCCCTGAATGCAGGATAATCACAAATAGCTTGCTTAGGCAAAATCTCAGAAAATATATAAAACCAAGTTTGTATGTTAACATTCTGATGAAAGTAATACTTACAAAGCAGCTTCCAAGATAAACGTGTCAAATTTCTAAAACAGATTTGTGAAATTCCTTCACTTAAAAAAAAAAAAAAAAAATAAAAAAAAAATCCCATAACTCTGTATGAAGTTCTCTTGTGTACCTGATCCTGTGTTCATTCTTACATTGTGTGTTGGGACTAATAATGACATTTTAGGTATGCTCTGTATTCAGGACAAGTCTCAAAGGACAGTTGCAGGTGGCAAAGGAGCTGTGGCACAACCACTCGCTTTTGAGGCAAGGAGCTTGGATTTAGCCAGTTACCCTGGAGTTTCCAGACTGGTACTACACAAGAAAGTTGAGCTCTTTGATTTGTTTTCAGTCACAAAAGGTCCTACCCCACATCATTTGTTAATGTTATTTCCCCCCCAAACCAGAACACATGTCTTAAGACTTGTTCAGTTTCAGACGAGTGCCATTTGTGAATTGTGCAACCTTAAAGGTTTACCTGCCTCAATTCAAATTCACATTTCCTCTCTTGCAGCTAGTCCAACTTGCTGTGAACATCTCAAACAGCAGGTAGTTACTGCATTCATTTTTAGCTGTGTTGGAAACCATCATATCATAGGCATGGCCAAGAAACCCAGGCAATCCTGTCACAGCCTGAAAGTCTCTTTCAGAAGTGCTCTGGCATTGAAGACATGCTGAGGGGAAGCCAGTTGAAAGTGTCATCCAAACAAGGTAATAAACAGATAATAACACACATTCTGTAGCAAAGGGTAGCTGCCAGGAAGCCTGCTGAAACCTCAGAGTTGCAGATCAGTCTCTCCTGACAGACCTCCTTGACTCTTGCAAAAGGCACAAAAAGATCCACAGAAGCAATTATTTTTTTCAAGTATCAATAGTGTAACATTCACATAAGATCTTTGGAAATAACCCAGTATCTTCTATTCCATTAAATTTTCTTTTTTTATCCTCCCCTCTATTCCAAAGATAAAGGAAGTTTGAAGAAACAGGACTTACAGATGACAACCTTCATGCCTCACCAGGAAAATCTCTTATGCTTTATTTCACTGACATTCAGATTTCTCTGCCACCTGCCATACACTCTAATGACATTTTAAACAGAGATGGATGAATGATCTTTCATATTCTGAACAAAATGGGCACAAATGCTCTAAGTTATTCCCTGTCAAACTTTCTCTGATCTTCAAAGAATCAGGTCTTGGAATTACACTGCCTACTGTTCCAATATTTCTTACTGGTAACAGCAATTTTTTCTGTACTTAAAGTACTGTTTAAGAACAGAGATCTGGTTATGATTAACTTCTAGAAGAAAATACCTAATGTCATTTAACTGTGACACTCTTTCCATCACCTCCTGCATAGTGAATCTTAACATTGATGTTAAATTATGACGTGGTTTCAGCTTCCACAAGTTTTCCATTCTTCCCCCTTATTATTTCTTTCCTCTCTCATTCAACATTTGTACAGTACACTTGGGAGATAGATCTGATCTGGCTTCTCCATTCACATTAGTATTTTTACTCATTACTGTATCGTTTCATAAACACATCAGTGGCACAGAGGTAATTGTAAATCAAGTCACTTCTTTGATTCTCACATTTGCTATGGCTTTTGTTAGTGCAGTACCTAACTCTAATTGAAACTGCTGATAAATGTGAGCCTCTTCTGCCAACAGCTATCCTCTTATTAGCTTTTCCTTCAACATTCTATATTTGCAAAGCTCAGCAAAGCTGAACTGCAGCAATAAAGCCTCAGCTGTTTTCCCTTGTTCCCAAGATCTATGAAATGCACTCCTGATTTCTTGTACATTCATCTGTATATGTAGCTGCATACATACAGATCTGCATATACAATATTTTGTCTATGGTTGAGTATTAGAACTCACTTTAATTTAAATCTTTTGGGTTTTTTTTCTCTCCACAGTGAGGGAGAAGGAAGAACCTTTCATTTCCTGAAATTCCTCTATATATAACTTCAACCCAAATGGACAGTTAAGAACCAGTCCCAGTTTGCACAACATTCAAACAACCTAAAAAGAACTTAAAGGGACATCTAGGTATAGTTCCTTTGGGTGAATTAGGTGCAATTTGAAGATTTCGAAGTAATTAATTTCACACTGAGGCTAAAAAGAAAGAATAGTCTGTTTTCCATACTAGAAAGAGTAGCCCAAACAATTTGAGGGATCTTTGTGTACGCATATATGCACACAAAGAGGAAAAAATATACATAGGATGACAGCTCTGCTTTATCAATTTAGGGGGCTATTTTTTTAATGTTCTGGGTGACTCAGTCTGGCAATGCATGAGAGAATTTCTTTATTCAAGGAATTTCTCTTTCCTCAGTATTTTTTTGTTCTTGGAGGGCTGCAGCACAGAGAACAGCACCACACAGAGTTGTGAATTGTTCTAGTAAAAGGGAGCTTTCAGAGCCAAACGGCTATTTTGTTAACATTTTAGACCAACATATTGACCTTGCAATATAAAAAGACTAAACAGACAAATATTTTAAAACATTTTGTTTTATGAGCTTCAACACAGAAATAACCACCCTTCATAAAGTCCACATCTGAATGAGAGTCAGTACTCCCTCAGTGCTTTCAAATTTGCTGGAATGTTACATTTCATACTGCTTAGTTTTTAATGCCTCATTCTGCTCCCAAGTCCAATGACAGAAGTCACTTGGAGCCGTGTAATCATTTTATTACAGGCACCTCTGTTCTTGCATTTCTCATCATTCCTCTTATTTGTTTGTTACAGTCAATTGTTACGTGTTGCTTCAAATTAAATTGTAAGCAATTTGGGGAAGTACCACAGTGGATATTCACAGAGTGCATTAGCATAAGGAAACCAAACCCTCTATGTTCTCCTGTTGTCAGTGAAAAGGTAGAAATGGTTTCAATTTCCTTCTCACTCTGGAACTAACACCAAACTTCACCTGAGCTGTAGCCTCTCCTTTCACTGGCAACAGGAGAAGCCTGTGGAAACTAATTGTCTCAGAGTGAGGTTACTAAAATGCAAATAAGAAAATAAATACATACAAGAATAGCCATAATGGTCTGTTCAATGATCTATCCAGCACAGTGTGCTGCCTCTCATGGCAAACTGTAGAGGAAGCAAAAAACCCCAAAAAACAACAGTTAGGAGAAAATAATTTCCTCAAGTATTCCCTGAGCCTGCAACAGAGACACTTCCTCAACTCAAGGTGGCTTCTCTGTATTCAGGGCCTTTGATGGATTCTATCATCCCACAAGTTTCCTGTTTTTCCTGCTTGTCTCATTGCTAACTTTAATATTCTGAGCACTCTCTGCATCCCTTGCTATCAACCCCTTGCCTGGAGAACCACCTCCTCTGCCTTGGCTGAGCCTGCCATGTACCTGGTTCGTGTAACATTCTAGTCCTATCTCCAGCCCCCTCAAGTTGCTGAATTTCCATGGGTACATCTTTAGGCTAGAGGCAAATTTGCAGTTACTGCATATTTACTTCAGAATCGTGATTTAGTTTGTGTTTTACAAAGAGGGTGTTCTGCACAGGCAAAAGCACAGCTCTGAGAAACAAGACACTAATTCAAGGAAAAGAGTATGGAGAGAAGAGCCAACTAAGCAGACAGTTTTCCTTGACCAAGCAGAAAACCAACAAATGGCAAACAGCACTTCTTATCATAGAAAAATCGATAAGCCAAGTCAGAAGCATAAGATTCCATACTACCACCACTGAAAAAAAAACTTCAGTACATTTATTATAATGTTAAACCAATGTTATGATACCAAGATCCTCCTATGATGTTACTTGTGACAGTCAAAATTGTTTTGATCTGATCATAATGAACTCGATACTTTTTAACACTGGATAGAAAAAGTCAGCAAGCAGGTGGTTTTGGAATAAAAGCAAACAACCAGCTCTTAAGTAAAGAACACCAACAGTTTTCTGCTCCTCAACATTCCCTAAAATATGTCATTTTGGTATTTGATGCTTAAAAAATCATTCCAATATACTTACTCACCAACTGTTTTGGATAACAACATTTGTTGACTTCATTTCCAGGAAGAGGAGCCTAACATGCATGACAAATGACTGTAAATAAGACAATGCAAATATAAACCAGTAATTTTGGTATTACTACAACACTTTATCATGCTTAGTGATGGAAAAGAACAGTACTGAAATGTTCCTGAAACTAGAAAGAAAGTTCCAAACTGTTGGCAATATTTTATGATGCTGGTATAAGAGAGAGGGAGTGGAAAAAAGACTCTAAGGAGTGAGAGACAGAGGTGATCTGGAAAAATAAAGAAAAGCAGGTGTCCTAAAAAAACTGTTATCGGTTTTTACTTTATCATTTATATCAGACATATGAAGAAGGTAGTTTTATACTCTTTATTACTGAAAGATATGAGCACACAGACTGATGCTCATGGAACAGTAGAATACTGCACCAGAATGCTGTTCTTTATTTCCAGTTACAAGTATACAGATAGAGGAAATCTTTCCTGACCCGAAGAATATGTCTCTAAAACCTGAAGGACATCTAAAACGACAGCAGCACAACTTGATTGAACCTAATAATTTCCTAGGAAGACCTTTAATTTATGCAATTTCTTCTGTATCTAGGTTTTTTATTTTATGTTTTGTTTTTTCTGATTATGGATAATTAGAAAAGGTCTGACAAGTTCATTTGAGAAAAACTTGAAGGCTCCTGACCCTACAAGCATGGTAGATGTGCCCAACATCAGCATGTCAGTGATACCATTCAAAGCAGTGAAACTACTATCATGCTTTAAATAAGAAAGACTGCAAAGAGATATCTGCAATGTCAGAGCCTCAGCCTCTAAAAAGTTTCTTCCTTTATACAGGCTCAATTTTCCAATTGCTAGAAGAGAAGAGACAATTGCTAGGAACAGTGAACAAAGTTCATTATATTTTTTTTTTTTTTCAGACAGCAGCATCACAAAAGTGTCAACACTGTAGCAAGGGAGCTGACGTGGAACCGAGAACGAAATAAAATGAAAGAAAACCTCCAACCCCCCAGAAAAACTAAAACAGTCAAAGAAAGAAAAAAGTCAGCTTAAAGAGAATTCATAGACCAGAAGAAATACCTCATGACAAACTGCCTGAGGAAGAAGTGGAGATACTTAAAGAGATGCTGATGTTTTCAGAGACAGAAGTAGGAAGAAGAAAAGGTTGAAAGTTGTGAATCTGAATCCCTGAAGGGAACATTAAGCTAAAAAAGTCTATTCAAGCACATTAAGGCAGAGCTTATTTGTACATTCTGCAGCTGAAGCAAATATTCAGAACCCAGGAAAAGTACTACTATTTAAAATGTTATAAAGACAATCTCATATAGACTTGTCAAGTAAGACAAGAAAAGACAAGACAGAGAAAAGGAGGATTTTACTGTTCAAGGTTTCAAGCTAATGTACTAATCACCAACTCCCCCTTCAATTCCTTCCTCTTCCGTAGAGCAACTGGCTAAGTGATAGGATGAGGTAAGTTTCCCAAACGGTCACACTTTTACCTGAAGGAACATTTCATTTACTGTATGTTTTATGTTAAGTACAAGTAATTTTGTGTTAAAAGGATCCTCTAGGGCTTCTGTGATGAAAGACTCCAAGATTACCTGCTACTTCTCTCCCTCGCCCCCAAGCACTTAACTAAGAATACTCTGAGACATACAGGTATAGCAACTCCTGCCATACCGTGCACAAGAGAATCTATTTCAAAGCAGAGGAAAAAAGGAAGAAAAACACCAACCATCTGATTACCAATATCAGGCCTGCCCCACAGAAATGTACTGTGAAATTATAAATTCACTCCCCTTGGTATTCCTTACCTAAGAATTAAATAAGCAGACGGGGCCTGTGTGTACTGTACTAAAGAGCAGGACACCCTGTTGGCAAGGGTGAAAGTTGGGGTGCCCAGGGGATGCATTTCTCAACCCTGCTGTTGAGCAAAAGCAGTTATTCAGTGCTCCAGGTAAATATCAGGCTGATAATCAAGAAGGAGGGGCAGATAAAACCTTCCTGGGGCAGCTGGGAAAAGTCTCACTCTCACAGGAGCTGTCTCTCATGTGCCTCTGTTGTCTGCTGGTCAATGGGTCAGAGGAAATCCAGATGCTCAAGATACCAAGAGGAATGAGTAGGAACAACAGTATTGCAGTCCTTGAATGCAAAGAGAAGATTTCAGCCTCTGCAGGGACCTGCTTGGAAGGATCCCATGGGAAACTGCTTGCCAGGGCAAAGGGACCTAGGAGAGCTGGCTGAAGTTCAAGGTCAGCCTTATCAGAGCACAAGAACAGTTCATCCCACTTTGCAGAAATCCAGCAAGGCCAGCACAGATAAAAAGGAGATCTCCTGGCTGAGTTCAGGCACAAAACAAAAGGACACAGAATCCAAAAGCAGGGACAGCTGCTTGGGAGAAACACAGACGCTGGCTGCAGAGGTGGGAGTAGAATCAGCAATGCGTAGCTGGAGTTCAAACTAGCAAAAGAGAAGATGGGCAGGAAGAGTTCCTGCATGTACACTGCCAGAAAAGGAAGCCTGAGGAGAGTGTTGGCTCTGCTCAGTGAGGCAGTAACTAATCCCAGTAACAAGCGACAATACTGCAGAACCCAGTGCCTTTTCTACAGCAGTTTTCACAAGTCTCAACTACAAGACAAGTACTAATGTATGAACCAATTCATTCTGGAGTTCTTCGTAGTGTGAATATTTTCATCCATTACCTGTCATTTACCACATGCCAACACATAGCACAGAGCCATGTCACTGACACATAAAAAAATAACCCTTTCTTATTAATATTTTCATGTAAAATTTGTTTGTAAGGTCATGGCCACAGACTTAACACCTTCTGGTCACATCAAAACAGGTCATTTTCCATACCAAAAAACTTGCAAATTTTTTAAAACCATTTCATAGTTCTAATTAGGTGGTCTGTGTCTGTATCAACCTATTGCTCAAGAGACAGATGTAATTTAAATAATTTTCTATGCTGATCTCCCACCACATAACCAGCAGAAGAGCCATGCTTGCACTGGCAATTCACCAGTGCCTGACCAAGCCACTGAGAAAGGTCAGACAAGACTGATAAAGACATCCAGGGATCAGTTTTATTCCATTTTTTGATCGTGGTGGTAACATCTGCCACCTTTGCTCAACAAAGGCAGGTAAGTCCCAAGGCTATCAGCAGCCAATTTTGGAATCATGTTCAATCCTGTTCCTCTATCATTTCTATACCGATTATTTAGTATCACTGTAATAATTTGTTTATATATATATATAAATTTGGTTTTCTAGAAAGCACGCTTAAAGCCAAAAAGGCCCAAATCCTTCGGATTTTAATACATCCTTACCTGTTTTGTGTTACAAAACTCAGTCTCAGCATCCAAAAAACACACAGCCTGTTGCAGCATTGGGTCTGACAGGAAACACTGACAAAGATTAGCAATATTTTCCAGGTGGACAAGTTCATCCTGTGTTCAATATCCCAGCTCCTGACATTTGTTTTCTAATACAGCAGACAAGCCATACACACAGAGAGAAGTTGTGCCGACAGAGCCAGATATGCTAATCAAAATTTTGTACCAACACACATTTCTGACAAGGGCCCAAAAACTCTGTGGACATGGAGAGAAAGACAAAGGTTTTAACTTCTTGCTGATTCAGAGAGATCACTGGCCAAATATATTCTCTCTCACTCATCTGTAGATATAAGTAGCTATTTTAGGTTTGGTTGGGGTTTTTTTTATTGACACATTGAGATACTGATTCAAGTCTAGAAGAATGCTATGGAAAAAAATAGTGCTGTGAAAGTGTCTCACAATTCCTTCCCTTTTTTTCTGAGAATAAAGCATTATATCACAGAGAAGGCTTAAAATGACAGAGGTTGAACTTGAAATGGAAGAAAAACTACACATTGGCCTTCTGAACATCGATGGATTTCAACTCTACAATTTCCTTTAAGTGTTTTCATTCACACATATGACTGATCCTTAAAGTATCAGTTCTGCTGTGTAACTGGATGTCTTTGACCCATAGGAAGAGCACAGAGTCATACTTCCTGAAAATTACTGACACTGATAACATTTTCACTGTGACTGTAACTTTTCATGGGTGAGAAAGGTGTAGTGTATTACCAAATGTAAAAAATTCGAAACAACCATATCCCAAGGAAAGAGGAAGAAACATGCACCATCAATATAATAGTAATGCCTAGAATATTAACAAAAGAAATTCATAGACATGAGACCTAAAATAACCTGCAGCATAGTTTTTTTCTGTTTCCTGCAGAGAGACCTCTATCATAGACTGAGGTCTCCACAGCAACTGACAGGCAAATAAAACAAATATTTACTGTTTTCCTTTCAGAAATGTTTATCACTATTAAGAATTAAGTCAATACTATGTACATTTAAAAGATCTGTGAGGCTAGATCAGAGTCCAAAAGTATTCTTGAATCAATTTTACACAAATGTTATACCACTGATCATGGGGATGCAGCGCAGTCTCACATATGCAAGAAGCCCAGTGTCAAATGTAGTCTGACACATCTACTTGAAATAATCGTGAATTCTCTGATTTTAGTGAAATTAAACCAGGGCCTTTTTATCGCTGAAAACCAACTGTAGGCTTCAGTATGACTCCCCATTTTTTATCTCACCAACCTACAGGATCTTCTCTGCTTCATTATTTCAGCAACAGTTTCTGAACTTCCTCTTAAGAATGGATTTTTTTTTTACTTCCCTCAGCTGACAACACCAAGCAAACTATAAAGAGGAGAGCTGTAATTATTAGGTACCCCTGTTTCTGACACCTACTTTCTACTCATAAACATACTCTGCTTAGCACAATCATCTCATATATAGAAAACTTGGTGAAGAATAAGTTTTGGCATCAGCTTTTTATTTGGTTTCTGTTTGGCATGAAGCAGCTGGCATTTAAGATCCAGGCATTCAAGAGACAGAATAACATCCAGTTAAGCTCTGCAAACCCCATACTTTTACATTGGTAAACCCCAATATCTTCCTAGTCAAAGAAAAGAGTAATTAAATAACTAAATAAATGATAGTATGTCTCTTTTGTGGTTTGAAAATGGTAGGGGATAAAATGAGAGCAATAACATCCATTTAACTTTACAAATGAAATAAACTATACAGCATTAAGCGTCATTATTTTAATTAACTGGCAGGGTGATTAATCTTCCTCTAGATACCAGTTCCTGTGAGACAGATATTCCCTCCTAAACAAATATGATGCTATCACTGTGGACATACATAACACTGGGTCTGGCAAGAAACAATAATGGACTGTTATGTAATTAATTAATATATACCCTTAGATTTGGTGTATAAGAGCCAGAACTACTCAGTTGTTCCTCAAGTATCTCTCACAGGACCATCCTTTTGTGCCATCCAAGTGTGTCTTATGGTAAGCATTAATTTATATTGGCAGGAAATGTTGGAAGAGGGCCATGTGTCAGCTTTTCAAATGCAGCCTTGCACCTCTGATGTTATAGCAGCAGGTACATAAAAAGAGCAAATTGGGTGTTGGAATGAAGGGATATTTCTGGAGTCTTTGTCTCCTCTTTCTAACAGGCACCCAATGGCAATAGTCATGACTACTTAGGGATTTAATCAACATTTAAACTAAATTCCCTTATACTTTAAGTTATAACTATTTAGCATTAAGTTATGTATTTTCTGATCCTGGAATATAACTCCATGTTAATTTCTTTCTTATGAAAGAAGGAATAAATCCATATAGGAAATACTCAAGAGCTGCTATTAAATCCAGGGAGAAGTATGAATTACCTTGTTTAGCAGAACTCTAAACTTTTATTTTACAGACTGGCCTAAAGGCAGCAATAAGTGTTAATGTCTTGTTGGTGGGCATATACTCTTTTGTCAGTGTATGTGTATTCAGAAGTTAGGAGACAATTACCTTAGAAAAAACTGGCATTTCACTGTTAGATATAGTTGCCAAATTCTTATTTAACCACCTTTGAATAGCGAGTTTCGCTCTTGGCTTGCTTATTTATGCCTTCTAGGAATTTTCCTAGCTTAGAAAACACTACATTTTCACTCAAGAGCCAAGAAGCCCAGAGAACCCCACATTGAGACCCTAACAGTGCCACAAAAATGAAAGATTTACTGTAGCAACTAAAAATCATTCCTTCTTTGGGACCCACAGATACAGAATTCATGAGAAGGAAACAAAATTAAAACCAGGAATTAGATCAACTGAGATGGAAGCATCACAGGGGTAGATTTAAGGCAGCGATATGCAAGACACTATATTGATGAGGGACCTTGTTCAAGAGGTCCCTAAATACAGATCAACTCCAATTCAGTTTGCCAGTAATTCCCCTAATTTAATTAGGGACCAATAAGAATTTTAAGTTCATGAAGATTTAATTGAGTGAAGCTTTTGAATAATGCTGGGCTTTTCATTTATACATAATGAATGTGAAATATAATTAACCCATTTTAGCTGATCATAATTTTTCCCATTTCTAGCCAATTTTTACTTAAGGTAAGAAATCATGCTATGCATTAATACACAGACATGCACTTTTATACATTTGTTAGTAACATTCTGTCTTTTTGACAATTGTGCTGCCAGCCTCTAGCAGGGATAAACATGTGTTTTGTGACTTGGGACTTAATACCCAGTCAGGCAATGGCACAGTTTCAGATTCTCAGGCAACAGCAAGCTTGCAGCCTGAAAGTTCTTCACTTATATACAGAGTATGGCCACTTCCACCATCACACAGAAGGAAAATAATATATAGTAGGCGTGCAAAAGAAGATACATTGCTGTCCCTTGCAGCAAGAAGGAAAGTGCAGCACTAAATCCAAAGATAATAGAACAAGATTAGCATTTTAACATGACTTGAAATTCCTGATTATATTAACATATTCCCCTTTTGTTTCCTTCTCTTCTTCCTCCACACCTATAGAGGCAAAACCAGTGGAGGTCTTTGGAAATTTAGGCTAGTAGTAAATCCAATGTTAGCCTCAAGTTTCAAAGCTTTAGCATCAGAATTTATTAACTATCAAGCCCAGAGAGGAACATTCTTTTTCAAAAGAAAGACTACCAGTTTCATACAGGGAATTCTTATATTGTGTCCTAGATAATAGTTTAACATTTCAAAAATGGGACTTTGAAATGAAATAAGATTTTAGAGCACACTGAGGATGATTTAGCAGATCTCTGAGGAACAAACATTATACTTATGACTGTTTAACACAGTGCAAGATAATGAAATCAGAAATGGAAAATTCAGATGTGAATTATAAGACACTTCTTAAAAATACCTAGATCCTGACTCAATACAGGGAATGTGTTTCAGCTTGAGCCCAAAATTAGTTTCTATTATTGTGACAGAGCCCTCCTCTACAGGCAGCTTATGCAATCAAGTATGGAAAAGTGGGAAGTGTTTAATAGTCTAATTCCCAAATCTGGAATGGGAATTCCTAAATTCCCATGCAGTATCATGGACTAACTTCAGATCATACCCAGAGCAGGGAAGGATAAAAGTTTTCTAGGCTGATCATTATGCTGCCTTTTTTAATTGCTTAATGCAAGCAAACTTTTTCAGAATGCTACAGCAGGGGGTGGGAAGAACTCAGTCTAAAAAAGAGTGAAAAAAGGAACAAAAAATAAGCCAGGTATGTGCATCCAAAACTACAGAAAACATCACCAAGTTAGCTCAGACAAAGCACCATGTTAGTTTGTAGATACATTATCACAGAAAAATAAGTGAGGTTTCAGAGTAGTGTAAGGGTGTCCCAGCACCCCTGCTTGGGATGGCAGAGAAAAACTCTGTTCTGCCCTTTCCAAAAGCCAGCACTGTGCTGTGAAAAGGAAGCCCAGGGTGCCTGTTCATTCTCCAAGGGAGCTACCTTGTTCAAGTAATAAAAGATATTAAGTTCAAACTGAAGCAGCTGCTGGCCAAGATGCTAAAGCATTAATGGAAGCTTACAAGTGGAACCTCAGAAATGTGCTGCTGCTTTATCTCGGCACTACGTTATTCTAAACACGTCACACATATCAGCATTACATTTTATCTCATGATAAAATTGACCAGACTTCTCCAGTTCTGCAGGTACTTTTTAAAAGCTACTCCATCCCTGAAGTCATCTTTAAAGCTGCGGTGGGGAAAGTTTCCCTCCTCATTCTGTATTCATCTTTTCTTGGTGTGACACCACTGGCTGTGGCTATTAGTGGGGAGGAGGGGATTAAAAAGCAGAAGAAGTCTGGTCAGGAGGATTGTAAATGGCTGCATACTACATCTGAAAGTGTTACTAGGAGTACTGAACAAACAAAAAATGCAAGTGACCTTGCAGCTGGGAATAGTCATGGATAAACCTGTGGGAGCAGCAGGACGGTGACCTTCTAGCACAGACTGAGTGCAACAGCGCTTGTGTCTCTGCTGATGTGCCTCTGACCAGGTGTTGCCTCAGGGATGCCCCTGCTAGCAAGGTAACAGAAATAAATTTACTGTTTGTGTTCACACCACGGGTTTCTGGGTGTTCTGGCTGCCTGTGTTGACTCAGAGACGCTAGCAGAGAAACAGGCCAAAATATTGTCCTGATCTGAGTTATGAGGTTAAAAGGCTCAACACTGCATGACATAAGACTTAAACGGAAAGAAAATCAAAGTGCAACACTCTAAAAGTATGGGAGCCCAACCAAAAACTATGGTTTGTCACAATGTAGATTAATATTCAGTTTATCTAATGAAATGTAGCAGCTAAAACAGGCTGACAGGGAAAACACTACAGTTTCCTAAGGCAGGGCAGGCATTTCTCATTCAAGCTATGATATGGGGCAGACTCATTTACCAGCTTGGTGATAGCTTTAGCAATTTGTAAATGACACACAAGAGCCCAGTATGCCAACCCAGTTCTTACTAAGCTTAGCTAAGAGTTGGCCACTAGACATTCAACATTATATTAAAAGGAAATGTGTAAGCAACAGGCAATTTTGTTTTTTTTTTTTTCATTTTACATGTGAACACACTTGTTTATTTTTTCCAGCTGGGGTTCTCATATCAAAGTTTAGCTTCTGGGAAGGGCACAGTGTCTGTGATACGTTTCTGAGGAGGTCTTTGAATTTTGTCTGCATTTCCTCCTATCAGCTCAGGTATGCTGAACAGCCTCTTTGAAATCCACTTCTCGTATTGTCTTCTTCAGCAAACAGCTGGTAACAAGAGATGCCACACTTCCCTTTCATACTACATCTGAAAGTGTTACTAGGAGTACTGAACAAACAAAGAGGAATAAATATTGATGGAAGGCTTTTTTCTCTGTTTAACCAGACTTATAACCTTTTGTCCCCTGCTTCATGAAAACAAATTCAGTCTACCCATCACATAGCATTCTTTTGTTGAGAAAGGTGAAGAGTAACACTTTTCCCAGAGTGATATTAATAGACAGCACAAAAAAAAAAAAGTTTCTTTCATCTTAAACTGTTTAATTACTTGATTAATTACATTACCAGCTTTTGACGGATGAGTTTCAAGCCAAATACTATCTTACTACACTCAGAATATGTCTGATCAAATTCCAATCCTTGTTCACACTGTTCTGCAACACAAAACTGAATTTATTAAGCTTCCATCATTCCAGAACTTTCCTGCAGGGGCAGGAAGACGCTCAGCTTTGCTGAAGGATTTTCCCACAGCCAGGTGCTGTCATCTCCAGCACAGAGACAGTACGGATTTTGTACGGAGCGTCCTGCAGAACAGTGGGGCTGAACAAGGCCAGGGGTACACGATGTACTGCAGGCTGTCAAGGGAGCCCATTCACGGGGAGCAGAGCAGAGCTCAAGGCAGCTGCCACTTTTTGTATGCAGGCTTCAGAGCAAAGACTGCAAAGCACACAGCAAAACCAGGCTAGGGACAGAGTGCTACTTCAGGACAGCCACTTGTTACACCACGGGGTCGTTCCCCTTCTGTCCTTTCCTTTTAAAATAGAGGGTGAAGAAAAGAAAAAAGGCAGAAAAAGTATGAATTAAGAAAGATACTTTCATGACTTCAGGTGTTCTAGAAATGCAAGCATAGCAAATTTGTCACAGTTTAAATACAGAAATACCTTTTCAAAGTGATGAGGTGAGTCCTACAGGGGATAGAGTCATGTGAAAGTCTAAACTGAAGAGCTTTAAAAGATTCTGAGAGATTGATTAAAAGATATAGCTATTTACAGAATAGACTCTCTTTAAGAAACTGGAATAAAATGTGAGAATTCAAATGAATATCAGAAAGACAAACACAAATCTATGACACTTTAATCTGAATATGCTTACCAAATATCATGTAGGAGGCTAACCAACCATGGGAGTTTTTTTGATTATTGTTTTCTGGGGCCTGTTTTGGTTTTGGTTTTTTTTTTGTTGTCTTTTTTTTTCAACACTATTAATAGAATAAGGAGTCAAATTTGAAGTCTCAAAGTTAATAGAAAAAGCAGACAAAATATTTAAGTCACATGATATAACCTCATCAAAAAAATTAATGTGGTTCTGGCATCTAGAGTGAACCACTCTTTCAAGAAATAAGGAAAAAATTTCAAAGTAGAAAAAAGAAACTGAGATCATTCAGCCATACTAATGACATGAGGAGAAAGAAGAAAAATATTTCAAGTTTGGCAATAAATAATATAGAAATTAATATGAACAAAATAGAAACACATTACACAGAGCAAGCAAAAAAAGTAAAAGCAGCACAATAAGGTATGATATTAAAGCAAAATATGTCAAATAGCATGTTGTTTCTTAAATAATCACCTTTTGCTAATCATTATTATTCTTTTAAATAAACATTTATATAAATTTATATAATTTATATACATAATCCTATTCCTTCTTTCTATCTATTATAGATTAAATTATAACTGAATTATTTTTATTTTTTAGATAATGATTTTTTTTTTTTCCTCACGTACACTCATCTCAGATTTTAAAGGCCTTTCAGATATCTGTTTAACCATCAAATCTTCTTGTCTATTTAGCCATCCCCCAAGAAACAGCTTGCTAAAGCACCACGTAGTAGACCAACATTTAGGAACTCGCCATAAAATTACAGAGTCAGAAGTTCTGCTTGACTTCCAATTCTCTTGCTCTCTGTGCTGTGGTTATGTCACTGCCCACAGACATTTCTTTCTAACAGATGTATCTGATGGGAATGCAATGGCAAAGGGAAAAAAACAGCTTAAAATGTTCTGTGCCTCTCTGATTATAATTAGATTTGCACATGTAGAAATCTAAATATGATGCATATGTCTCTGCATCTCTACTCCCACGTGTGTGCCCATGATAGTAGGCAACCTTCACAGAATGTGTGTGTGATGAGAATGTGTAGCATCTGTCAGATGCTCCAGAGTTTCATTAAATGAATATTCCTAAGAGCAGCCCCAAAAAGAAGCTCTGCAGTATTTTCAAAATGCTTGCCTGATGTACCTAGATCTTCTCAGCTAAACACGGTTTGGTTTTCAGTTTTCTCTTGACTGAAGAGCAGGAAAACTGTTCAGGGAGGATGAGCCACTCTTCAGTTCAGAACAAAGCAGATAAGAGCTTGAAGCTCGATATCAGTGAAAGATCAGATAGAACAATTACGAGTTCATTACATTACTCCCTTCAACTTCTGTTAGAAAAAAGGTTATAGTCAGGCCTTTCCAACTTTCACCATCCATCTGCTTTTTTAGTTTTACCTCTCATTTCAGATTATAAATCAGGCTACAAGCATGTATTTTAAAGCCAAAGAAGCACTAAAACATGCACCAAAAAGATGGATCAAAACAATAATTTCAGCTAAGTATTCCTGTACCACTCCACAAATTTATCTCCAAAGCAGACTATACTTGAAGTCATCAATTTTTCCACATAAACATTCCCCATTAAAGGCACCTGAATGATGTTCTTACAGTCAGAATCAGCTTTACATTGACAGATGTGCTTCCTACATATTTATACCCAAACTGAAGACAGGATCAAATACTTGAGTAAGTTACTACTTCTTTCCACATTGTTTTACCCTAAGTATTACTCACATCTTGCTGTGGCAAGGAGCTTGTATGGAAGAGTTATTGGGGTTTACTTGTGTGAAAGGGGCCAACAGCCCAGCTGCATGCCAATGGAAAAGCCTGACATTGCAGTCCTGAAAAAGGCTCCACATTGGCATCCCACTGTAACCATCACATGAATTCCACCATGAACCTCCTGAGCGCAGTGCACAACCATTCCTTCAAATTGAACCAAATAGCCATATTCTTGTAATCATAGGCAGTAAGATAAAAAATATAACACTTCAGAGGTTTAAAGTGAAAATTATGCTACACTAACAGTGGCATTTAAACAGTCAGAGAAAAAAAAAAAAGAAAATAGTATCTGTTTATATTAAATATTTTGGTGTTAAGCTTTTTCCTAGTTTTTTTTTTTTTTTTTAACATGCATTTCATAAACTAAGTGTGAAAATTCACATAATGTAAAAAGAATTCGATTTTATAGTTGCTGTTATTCAAGAGAGAAGCAGCACTTACCTTGCAAATGTAGGTAAGTACTGACATTCACACTGTATTTTCCTGAGAGCAACACACCAAGTAGACAGTGGTCTGCATAAGAAAATCCTGTCACATTTAGCTGAACCAAAGCAGAAGTGAAAATAAAATTTTCTGAAGGTTACATATTAGAATAAAGGTCTGGAAATTTTGATAACATTTTTCACTTGAATAGGATAATAGAGGTTTTAAGGGAATGCAAAATTCAATTACAAACACATTGGAATACCATTCTGGTAGGAAGAGCTGCAGAACCAAACAAATGTAGGCTCTCTATCCTCCACTTGTTACTTTATCAGTCACCATAGTCAAAATGCATCCTTTTTCTCCCTTGAGCTGCATTCATTGATTGATCCAGT
Source organism: Poecile atricapillus (assembly GCF_030490865.1). NCBI lineage: Eukaryota > Metazoa > Chordata > Aves > Passeriformes > Paridae > Poecile > Poecile atricapillus. The sequence goes on from NC_081249.1 coordinate 108,970,280, forward strand.
ATGAATAATGACATGAGAAAACCTTCCCTCCTCTTCCTCACATCTCTGACAAAGTTCATTTACCACTTAATCATTGTGACATTTGGACCTCTGTTGGTACAAAGTCTTTTTAGTGGTTTATGGACAAAATTTTTGTTGCCATTTTGGTTTCAACACATCTGATAGTCTCCAGATGTCTTACTGATTGTGCATACAAACAAGTGCAGAAAGAAGTAAACTCTTTTGGCTCTTTCCAGTAGCTTCCTGAGTTCAATGCCAACAAAACCACTTGAAAATTGCAAGGGTATGCAATGGGTCACAGCAGGATAGCACAGAATAAAGTTGATTAGGTAATAGGATAAAAGAGGCTTGTTATTTTATTGCTTATTGGAAACAATTCAAATACTGTTAAATTTAGATACTACACCACAGACAAGTTTTGTATGGATTCGTTTGTTGCTCCCCATTATATTTTTGCATGTTCAAGAGGCTTATTTTTCTTCTTTGGTCTTCAGACAACTGAAGATTGCACTTAAAATGCAGGCTCTTTTATTTCTGATTAATGAATATTAACTACTGTCCTGAATAGGGAAGCAGGAGAGAGAAGGGCGAGTCACAAGATAACAAGGATGCTGTAACCCAAAAATGAACATTGGATAAGGGAGCGCATTCTTCTAGCCAGAGTGGGAAAATTAGTAGTTGAAATGCTTGAAGATGCTGAATGGCAGATTATTGAAGTACAAACAGAATACAGGGACAAATACAAGTCCTTCTTTTGTAGATTAAGAGCTCCTTTGAGCATCTAATTGTACGTAAGGCAACAGGGATATGCTGTTTATAGAAAAGGGTGGCATGAGAGGCACACAAACCGGTTCATTTAATCAGGCCAGAACACAGAACTCAAAAGACTTCTTGCCTGACACAAAGAGTATTTTAGCCATAGACACTGGCCCTGCCTTTTACAGGGACTTGATTTAATTAAAACACATCTCAATTTTTAAAGAACTTCCTTGTTTTTCACTACCTCAGTTACCAAAGTAGATGAGGGAAGAGTGGTATCTTAAACAGTTCAAGGAAAATAGGGAAAAATTTGAAGTTACATATAGAACCCACCCTGTCTGAAAAGCTAGACTTGTCCAACACTTGGGGGTTTTCTACATCTCCACAGTATTATTTATACTTCAGTAACCACTGAAAGCTTTACCTGTGGACTAGGTCATCACTGTGTAATACACTGGACAACATCCCACAGGGAATTCCTGCTACAAAGTGCTTTTCATCTTTTTATAAATGATGCAAAAGGCAAACACTAAGTTATGGAAGTAAGTATACCTGAGTAAGTAATTAAAAAGTATTCATAATTGAAACAGATGACGCTCCTCTCAAACCACAAAGTTCCCCACAGTGAGAAGCACATTTTAGACTAACAGACCCATTACAAAGCACCCTGCCTCCACTTCAGCATTCATCACACACCCACCAGGCTGGCTTGGAAGCAGAGTTCTACTTCACCTGTTAGTGTTGAAAAGGATCAAAGTTAATAAAGTGCTCAATGGAGAACGCTTTTTGTCACCAAAAAGGATCAATTCAGTACATGGGGGATGGGGAGGGATGGTGGTGCAACAGTAATTAATGCAGTGTCTTTAGAAAAATACATTTCCTTGCTGCTTCAAATGTAAAAGATGATCCCCCTCAAAAAAGTTATTAGAGACTGGGAGTTCAGATGCAAGAGGAGAGATCAAACCCACCTTTGGAAGTGCCTCCTCAAATTCAAAAATATGCTGTGATTACTGGCAAAGCATTTTCGTTCTGTCTGTGTGTGGGTAGCAGCATGTGTGCACTATAACTTTCTCAAAATTTCAGCAAAGAAACATTTTAGGATTTTAGACCATTTCAGTTGTACTGCCAGCAGCCCCAGTCCCACTAATAAAAGCATTAAAAAAATATCCCAGACTAAATTTATTCTCTCCTCTAATAAGAAAATTTAAATACAATTATTTTATTATTATAAATGCAAGAAACTTTAGACAATGAATGTGTTTGGAGTCAGGTAGATTTAGTAAAACCTTAAATGAAGGAAACATACAAATTACTATCTACTGTTTTTAATTTATCTGCTTAGTCTCTCATCTTTCCCTACACCCTCACAGGCCTTAAAAACAGATGCCAACAGTCACATGAAATTTCTTCCACTTCAAAAATTTTTCGCAATTCCTGGAAAGTAGTGGCAAGGAAAAAAATAATTTTGCTCTTGCTCCAATTACATTTTATTAATTCTCATAGTTAGTGTTACTAATATGAAGAATTCTTATTATGAATATTTATTTTGTGGTGTTGTACTGCAGCTATGATAAAGTTTGGTTTATATCTTTCTTCACCCAAGTGAATGCTTAAGTTCGTTTTAGTGATTTATTTAGTATCTGAACTCATACAAGTATTTAATTAGAATTAGGATGAGAGACATTTTGACAATCCTCTTTAAAATATGGTAATTGTAAGGGGACTGTCAGGTGAGGAAGAGAAAAAAATCCCACCACTCTTGCAGTAATCTTTGTTGTTTCAGAATTCTACTTGGAAACACATAATGAATTTACTAAAGCATTGCTGCTGCTACTTACTGTAATTTTTTAGGAACATCCACCATACTAAGGAATTACTTTTCAAAAACAATTACTAATGTTCTCATGTTATGATAGCCTTTCAGCTTTCTACTACCAGGCAAATCATTTTGGATTATTGTCTTGTCTTTTTCAAGATAGATATCTTAGTTTCTAAGGCTTGTTTTAAACTTATTTTTTTACTCATAGTAGCTTTCCAGCAAGAGCTTTGTACTGATTTTGGAGCTTTGAAGAACATATCAAAAAGTCATTTTTGGGTCAAAAATTTTCAGTAGAGGGCTTTAAACCTAATCCTAACAATTGTTTAGGTCTAGTTATTTGTTCATTTGAATTATCTCTATAACTATCCCATAAACAAAATAATGCAGGCTGCTTAGTTACTGCTGCTGTATTTTCTGATATTCCCAATTATCCAAGCATGTAGCTTGGTTAACATCCTTCCCCCTGAGTTCTAAAAGAAACTAAAGATATAGAAAGTCAACCCAAAACAGCCATAAGCCTGCATAATTTATGCAAATAAAACAGACATGCACTCATCTAAAGGCAGGAGAGATATGAGAAAATAAAAAATATCTCACTTGACTTCAATATTTCAGAAAGTGAAAGTAACCTTTTACTCTAAAAGCATCACAAAAATATGTCCCATTTTAATATAGCCCATAGTCTTTTAAAAGACAAAATCAAGAGGTAAAGCAAACAAGACAAAAAGTAATTGTTTCGTTTGGTTCATTATTAAACTGAAATTTACTTAAGGAGCATGGTTAAGTTTTCCAAGACACTTATTCCCTAGTAAAAATGAAGTGTTAGGTAAGAGCATTTTGTACAGCTGAAATCACAGATATGCAGATATGTGTGGAAATTGTGCAAAACTCGTGTCCTAAGTAATGCCAACCCAAGGTGACTGTCTCATTTAACTACTTTTCTTTCTTAATGGTACAAGGGAAAAAAAAGTTATTTCTGTAGTCTATTACTGTTTATGACTTCATGAAGAGCAAAACAGTCACATTAAAATAGGGGAAGGCTGATAAACTTAAGAAGAGTTTTCTTCTGGGACATTTTATTGTGGAGGTTTGAAAATTGGACCATGACCTGTAGGTAATATTTCAGGAGAAATGGCATTTCATAGTAGATAGCAAACATTTAGGATTTCCATCCCTACAATTAGTTTTCTAAAGTTAGTTTTGAGGTCATGTATTAGGACATCAGGGTGGATTCTCCAGACAGTCACAGGACAGTTTAATTTCTCATCACTACCTGTCTAAGCTGAGAGCAGCTCAGCATTGCCCAGCAACTGCACTTCTCATCCCTCATTCCCAGCTTTAAAGACCTGTTGGATATTGAAGGTGGGTGTGTGTGTGTGTAGTGTTGAGTGCACCTAAGGAGAGGCAAGAAAAAAAGTAGAAGTGGTAGATTAAACTTGTTTATGTCTGCTGAGAAGCAGCAGGTTCATATCATAAGCTTAAAGGCACCAGAAATTTGCTTTTAAGCTCATGATGTATAGTGGTATAATCCCCTCCCTTTTTTTCCTTCCTTTACTAAGAGTTTTGACCCTCACAAAGAATTTTTCACCAAAATTTGCAAAGAAGCAGGCCTGTCTTAAATACTTTAAAAAGGAAACATATTCTGCTAACTCTTCTATGTAACAACATAAAAATCACAAAAGCAGACAAAAATATGTTGAAACTCATGAAGATTTTATCTGCTTATGGAAAATGGACTTCTGCCATCAGCACTCACATAATTCTTCAGTTACAATAAATAATAAGTAAAAGTAACCCATCCGTTTTCAAAATGCAATAAGAACCTATTAATTCCAGTTCTTCAATTTAACCATCTACTCTTCTGAATAGTTCTGTAACCATAAAGTATTTTTGTTTCTTAAGTGACCTGAGGTAAGGGTCAAATGGCAAGACAAAACATTTAATCTGCCGACCAAGTTTACAATTCTATTGTATATGTACCCAAAGGAATCAAAGAGAAAGTCCAAGAAGTCAAAATGTTTAACCATTAGCATGTATTGTTGGCAAAATTGTCTCAGCTTGGAAATTTTCACATTATTTAATTTGCCCACCTCATCTCCCTGAGGCCAGGATACTTTACACAAACTCCCCAAACAAAACTTGATCATTTCCCTAACTTAAGATTGAGGGGGGGAAAAAAAAGAATAATAATAATAAAAAAAGGTGTATCTTTCACTGTGTAACAAAGAAAAGAAAAGTAGTTTTAACTTTTATGAGCTGAATGAAGGGTTGGGAGAGTATGCACAGGAGCTTTTTTGACCACAGTGCAGTATAAATATTTTATAACTGAAAGGAAAAGCCTGCTTGGTATTTTGTTAGTTTATCCTATAGTTCCTAACAGCTGAAATATCTCAAGCCTTGCTAGTTTGGATCCAAACCTCACTTATTTTCTTATTGTTGTTATGTCATACCCAGAAAATACAGTGTATATGATAGTATTTCGTTTTGTAAATTGCTGTGTACCAGGAAGCCTGCAAAATATCTCTGCCCATATTGAGACAATTTTTAGAAGCCATTACCCATAGCTATTTCACTGCAGACATACCAGTAGATCACTGCTTTTTCTGGCATAGTTGAAACAGTTCTAGCGATTTCAGTATTTAAAGGAAAAGCTATCATATTTTTTGTGAGATAATAAGATATCTAAAATATATTCCTATGGATTTATATAAGTTTGGTGAAAATTTACCTATGCATAAGTTAAATAAGTTAAAAATAGATATTAATGTTACTCATTCTTAAGAGAAATTACATATAAGAAATTAAGCTAATGTTATCAGAAATAACATTATCAAGTCAAAAGTATTAAATTTATCAATTTCAAGAAACCAGTTCATCTGTTTGGACAACTCCAAGCACTCAAAGAAGAGTCCAAGTCCTGTTTCTCAACAACAAGGGAAAAAACCTAAAAATGAGAGTAACATACTCAGTATGGAGCTTGAAAAACAAGGTTTCTGATCTGTTCTTCACACCATGATTTAAGTTAAATTGCAGTCTGTAAAGGGTATTATCATCCCACTGTTCCTGCCATGGGTTCTTAATGGCCACTTTACAGACTTCAAGGCTTATTCAAGATAAGAGAACAACTTGATAAATACTAACCTCAGTTTAGCTGCAGCCTCATCTCTTCCATCTCCAGCTTTTTTTTTCTAATATGGCTGTAGACAGTTTTGACCTCACCAGTACCTTAAACCTTCACTTCCCACACTGGTCCCTCACAACATGCAGAAGTCTGACTGAACAGCACAGTAGAGACCAGTGAGGGCAATCACAGATCCATGTGAAGACTTGCTACCTTTAGAATGAGGAAAATAGCACTAGAACCCCAAGAGTGACATTACAGCATAACAAAACAATTTTCTGTCTGTTCCAGAGTCACTCTGGAGCTTTTACAGCAAAAGACACGGCAAACCTGTGGAGCTGTCTGTGAAGGTGACAGATGAAGCACCATCCTAGCACTACCTCCCGGACCTGGTACAGGTGAGGAGCTGCAGGAGAGCAAACAACCAGCAGAGAAGTAACCAGCAGAGAAGCAGAGCTGCTGGATGCCAGGGCTTTGGGGAGAACAGATGAGCTGTACCAAGGCATGGCAGAGCCCTGCACCCAGCAGGGCATGCAGGGGCACTGCTGCGGGTGCTGCCATCTCCAGAAATCACAGGAGGATTCAAGTCCTTTGGCTACATGAGAGGGAAGATCAGTCACACAGTCAGGGTCAAGGCTTTCCTTTCAGCCCTGCCAGCCCCTCGGTCTAGCTGAAGCTCACAGGCCAGAACCAACAAGCCCAAAATGCCACTGAGACCCTGATGCCATGGGTAAGGCAGCAGGGGTTATTGTATGGGGCAAGTGAGGCAGGTAACCTAGAGCAGAACAGACCTATATCATTTATCATTCATAAAATGGCATGAAACCAATCCCATTCAATGATAAATATTTCTCCTCTAAGGCTATTATTGCTCCTGCATCCATTTGATTAGACAAGTCATTTATAGGGACTCTTATAGCCCCAGTGTACAATTTGTTTCCAGTTGTTAAACCAAATTAAATATGACTGTACAAAAGATTTGAATCTGATGTTTCTTTGTGCTTCCTGAAATTAAGACATACTTTCTATTTGAAAATATATTTGCTTCCTTCCAATATTTGTTGAGGATTTTTACTTTTCTTTGACTGCTCAGTCTACTTCTAGTGAAATATCACATTGGAGCAGGTGCTAGATTTGCTAACTAAAAATAGGACGCTCATTTTGTTTTCCAGCAAACTTCTGAGAGCAAAGCAGGAACAAGTCTGCTGGTCAGCAACACTATCTCATTTGGACACTACTGGTAGTGACAAATACAGATTTTGAGCACAGCTTCATCAGGTAGGAAAGAAACACCTTTTCCCTGTATGAAATATTCATTCCTATACGGTGGTCAAAGTGAAAAAAGAAGGCTTTTAGTAAAGTTAGACCAACCTTAAAGTTTTCAGACTTGGTACATCATAAAAGGAAGGTAAAAAAAGCTTAAATTCAGAGAGTTATTAAAAGATCTAAGAAATCCTGCTGGCTCAACTTCTATAGCACTATTAATAAAGATGCTTTTGTAGGTAAAATAAAGAAAAAAAAGATTAAAAGGAGCAATGGATGAGGGGATGATTTTAGACTATATGAAATGTAAGAGGTGAAACTTGTTCTCTGAATACTATCATATTAAAGGACATTTTGCTAATATTAGCTGTGATGACATAAAATCTGATTTTCTGATTGTCAGAAAGTGACTTCTGGTACATATTTAATTTTCTTCTTAAAGATGGATTTGCTTTACACTGTCAGATGCACAGTTAATCAAATATAAAATGTGAAAAACCTTTCCCCAGTTTCCCAATTTCTTTACCAGGTCTGGATAAATTTGGTTTGCTAATGTTTTAAGCATACACAAGATAAATCCTGAGCTGTAATTTTCAAATTAATTTAAATGTCAAGGCTCTCTGCTTGTTAGTCAATGAGTGGAGTATTTTTAGTGTTGTTATATGTCCAATCTAAACTCTTCAGATGAGTACCTACAATTTTTTTTAATATTAGATGGGTGAATGATCAGAGAACTATTTTCGTCCTATTGTGTGTTTGTCATCTGATTTTGTTTGAAAGGCATCAGTTGTCCCATGCTCTTTGACCAAATAATTCTTGCTTCCCTGATCATTTTCTTGCTCTCCTACTATGAAGATTTTTTTATTTTTTTTTAACATGAAAACTAAATTACCCTCAGCTTACAAAACCACACTTAAGTTATGAGTTTTATTGTGCACTGCTGCAAAAAACCAGCAAGAAAATGGAAAGCAATGTGTCACATTTCTGCAGAGACCTTTCCCTGACCTATTTTTTTTATAACTCACAAGAAATCTTCTGTAACAGAAAGGATAAGAGACATAAATAAACCAGTGCTGAGTAACAGAGAAAACATGACTCAGGGACGAGTTTCCACCAAACAATAATATCAGCAAAAAAACATAGCTGCAGAGTGAAACACCAAAGCCAAAAGTTAGGAACATTTAACCAGAAGCCTCAATTTACAGCAGCCATCTCACATTTTCCTGCAAGCAGAGAGAAGCATCCAATTCACCTAAAATTGGCCTTTTATTGCAGAAAATGATAGTTTGATTAACTCTGGCTGAGTTTATAAGTGCCTCACTGGGGGCCTATAGCTTGTTGTAGCTCCTGGCTCACTCTCTTTGCTCTCAGTGGCTCCACTGGGTGAAAGTGAATTTGAAGGACCAGGGCACACCAGCTCCTGCCTCAAGCACTCTACCAGCACACAGCAGAAGGGTGCCACCTTCTTAGGGTCAGAGAACAAAACCATTAAGCAAAGGAACACCCTCCAAACCATGTCAGTGCTGGCAAAGTCAGACTTGCAAATGGAAAAATAAAACTAATTATAAACAGGATATTTAATAATAGAATAAGGCCAAGGATATCAATGTAAAAATTAAGAAAGCACTGTGGCATAAATAACACATTTGCCCTGATTTTAGAAGCTGCTTTCAGCATCCAGTATAATAAAAATCTGACTTTCTCTGTTATTGAGTTGATACCTGTTTTGCTGGTTTGGGCTGAGGCTGAGTTAGTTTTCTTCACAGTGGCTGGAATGAGGCTGTGTTTCAGATTTGTGCTGAACACAGGGTTGGTAATATAGAGATGATTTTGTTATTGCTGAGCAGGGCTTACACTGAGCCAAAGCCTTTTCTGTTTTTCATACTGCCATGCTGGGAGGGAGCAGGGTGTGCCTGGGAGGAGACACAGCCAGGACAGGTGACCCAAAGTGCCCAAAGGGATATTCCAGATCCCGTGACATCCTGCTCACTGTGTAAAGTGTGAGGAATGGGGGGAGGTTTGAGGGGTGGCATTTGCCTTCCAAAGTAACCATTACATGTGATAGCTCCCTGCTCTGCTGGCGATGCCCATGGGAAGCAGAGAATTCATTCCCTGCTTTGGTTTTGTGCATGACTTTTGCTTTCCCTATTAAACTATCTCAAATCACCAGTTTCCAGTTTTTAGCCTTTCAGTATTCTCCCTGTTCCCACTGGTGTGGGAGTGAGTGACCTGCTGCCTGGGCCTTGCTGCTGGCTGGGGTTAAACCGTACACCACCTGCCCAGGCTCTTGGTGTACCCCTAAATTTCCCCTTTTACTACCTGCAGTAAATCTGAGTGAGACATAAGGGAATTCAGGACAGACTGCTGTCATCTTGCAGAGAATTATCTGTTTTATAGCAATAGAGTTAAAAAACCCCAGCCCTAAAATGATCCAATTTTTCTCTTGGAAATGAGGTAAAGTACTGAGCTTCATCAGAGCAGATAAAAATAGGAGAGAATAAATAAGAATTATTTTTAATCAGACAGGTTGTTAATACTTATTTTAGAATACTGAAATTAAGCTAAGAACTCTACAAAGTACCTATAAGGGTATTGCAAAAAATAAATTCTCTCATTCAGTTCTAGAAGACTTTAGCTTAATAAACTTTTTGTGTGTTCTGATCTTCTTGAACTCACTGACTAAGCACTCACATAAATAAAATCCTAGAGGATTAGGTTTTAGAGGTAGAATCTTTTTTTTCCAGTAAAGAATCTGAGACTAGAGCATCCTATACTACAAAGCAAAGGATAATTTGTATAAATTTAAATAGCAGTAACTAGGAATTACTGCTATGCAAGCCTAAGAGGAGATAGGAGCACATTATCCAAATGATCTCTTTCTTGCAAAATCCCATTGAATCTATCATGTACTTTTGTACTGTCATATCTAACATTAGTAGAAGGTGAATATCAAACTAGAAATGATCTTTATAAATTGCATGCTCAAGATAAGTTCTTACAAGCCTTTTTAAGTCAGTATTGTAGCAGTTCTGGCCTCAGAGGGTCTTCTAAAGCAGAATTACAATCTTCATGGGTTAGTGAAGCAACAGAAGGATGATTTCTACTAGCTATTTTTGTAGTGTGTATGGAAAGGAAGTAAGTGGGAGAAAAACAAAAATGGACTTAAGCATATTGATTTACCAAAGAAAAAAAAATAGACCAAATATGAAACAAGATTCCATTTTTAGAGCAACTAAACTGAAAATTCAGGTTAGATGAAGATTTCTCTTATGCAAAATCTGTGGAGAATAAAGAAGAGCAGGGATTTCTTCTCTGGCATCTCCCACAATTTTTCCGCTGTTTCCCCTTCAAACATCATGTTATAACTTAAAAGTTTCGGGCAAGTCCTCAGTTGTTACAGAAAAAGGTTGTATCCAAGGCCAGAAAAAAATGAAACTCCCACATTAGCAACTCTATCTAGCAACTCTAGCCAGGTACTTTGAAGAAGCAGCTGGTGGAGGAGAATGGGGACCAGGGAGCAGCAGGGCAGGGAAATTTAGGCAGGACCTTTTTGGCCATTGAGGTGTTACCGAGTCTTGCAGGCCCACTCTCCAAAGCATCACCACCTTCACAGCTCCAACATCTTTTACCTATTAACTGCAGAGAAGCAACACGCCACATTCACACACCCAGGTCAGGAATCAAAGAATCAGTAATGCTGGAAAAGAGCTGTAAGGTCACTGAGCCCAACCTTTAACCTAACACTGCCAGGCCCACCGCTAAACCACATCTCTGAGCACAACATTTACACTTCACTGAACTTCTTGTGTGACTGTCACCAAGGAGATCCAGCCCTGGCAGCTTCTAGAGCTCCCTGCTTCAGCCTCATCCGTGCAGTTCTCTGCCTGACAAGGAGTTTTCCTCCACTACCTGCTACTGCCACACTAAAGGCAGTGGAAGGCAGATTCCACCAACTCCCACAGTCTCCTGGCCAGTTCTTTAGCAGACTTGGTTGGGCTTTTTCTTTCCATTAAATAAATATTAGACAGTATTTTTTGAATGTCAATTCAATTATTTTTCAAGAAATAATACAGCCACACAAATTCACACCAAACAGGAATAGTATGGTACTCTGTTTCAGGATGTATGGAAGTCCCACTTCAAATGAGGCATTCCCAAACCCAGCAATCTAAAATGGCTTCCACATTTGCCTTCTGCTTTATATTTAATGGTTTATTCTTCTGTTATTTGTAAGAACTATTTTGAAAGAACTAAGAGATTAATGAGTATGTTATGAATATTGATTTTCAAAGTATGCTACCTCATGATTCTACAAGCCTAACAGATTTATTCCTATCTTTTTCATGAACAACCATCCTTAATTTAGCTCTAAACAGAGTTCCATACATTTGAAATATTGTTAGAACTTTGGTGTTCTTACCTGCCTGCTGCTTTCAGCTGCTTAATAGCCTGAGCCCCTCTGAAACCAGAGTGCTGTCATTAGGTGCTAAAGAAGTGTTGGATGTGTTTTGTTTGGTGTTTTCCTCCACTCCCTCTGCCCATGCACTGACATTGGTCCTTTTCTCAGGCCACAGAATAAAAGCAAGTCTATTAAGCTACAACTAAGAAAATATGGGAACAGGGGAGGGAATCTCTTGTACAGAATACAGAACAGGCCCTGGTTTTCTTCTGAGACCTGTGGGGTTTTTTTGATTATATAAAGGCATTACTAATTTTTTTTTTTTTCTTGATGGGGGGATGTTTGTAAAAAGCATTCACAAATATACATCTCCTTTTTAGCAGATCTAATGTTTTAAAAGATGTCCTGCATATATGGGTAGGCTACATAATAGTTTGTCGCTGTCATTTTGTCAGCTAGATTTTTCAATCAAACTCCTGTTCTGTTACATGTTGTAAGGAGGGGCATGTCTGGGTATGTTCTTGCTGGATTTTAATGACTAGAACAATAGCAAAAAAGTAAATAAATACACACAATATAAAAGGAAGGAGAAACATCCATAAACAAACCTAAACTTCCTTCCACGATGCTGAACTGCAAAATATGTATCATCTGGTTAGTCTTGAATAGAAAATGTAGTTTAGGACTAAGACTAACTGCAAATGTCAGAATGCCAGAAAATGAAAACATTTTGATAGACCAATAAACACATTTAGGACCTTATGCTGTGATTAATTTTAGCAATTTTGCCTCAGTCAGAAGCAGCACTTGGTTTACAAATATTTAGTAGGTCAAGTATGAAGTGTCCTTTGGAAAATTCTGTGTATAACATTTTAATAATAAACTAAACATTTGTCCTAATCTTATTCTAAATAAACACACAAAGACAACATAATCCTTCAGAATTAACCTTTGATCATGTACAAGCACTCAGTAAAAAAGGAGTAGCTCTTTCTCAGCTCATTTTCCTTGCCTTAGGGTATTACTTAGCAAGTTTTTTAAATTTAGTTTAGACTCAAAGACACATCCAATTCCAAGCTCTTCTCGATAAAAACATACCAGGGAGTAGCCCCATTCTTCAGCATAAAAACAGAAAAAGAAGCAGAGATGTGTGCCCTAAAAACCTTAGGTGCCAAAAGTTGTTCCTAATATACCACCACAGATGTCACCATGCCTGACTTTAGTCATCACAATGAATATTTCTGAATGGAAATCATCATGTTTAGAGGGAATGAGCTCTGAGTAAGGACCACACACAAGTCACTTAAATTGAGAGGAAAAAAAAGGTGATTAAAGTGGCATGGATTAGGTGGGATTTTTTTCAGAGTAGGCCAGAAACAAGGTTCCTTAAATAAGCACAGAACAAAAGCCAAGCACCAAATAGTGGTACTACAAAGCTCTTCAAAGATGATTATAACTATCACCTTTCTTTCCAAGCATCGACAGAATAAATTCAGGTAAGCCTGAAGAAAATTTCCTCTTTTCTCAACTTTTCATTTCATTTTCTAATTTCCTTGTGTTAATACAGTCATGGAGAACCACCTTTCCAAGAAACAGACAATAGTGGCTCAATGAAAATGTCACCTTCCCTCCCAGTGCTGCTGAAGCGGGGGGGTGTGTGCACCTTATCTCATTACCTGAGCAGATGGGGAAGCCTATTCCAGTTCTTGGAAGCCAGATTACACATGCAGCATGCAGGGAAAACTAATCAGAGGATCCTTTCTGCTAAGTGAATCCAGGCTCATGGTTGACAATAGAGTGAAATCAGCAGCACAGAGATGAACTTCCAGACGCTTGTTCTACTAATAATGACAATCTGTGGATTGTAAAGCAGGACTGTACTAAAAATACTCAAGAAAGAGTGAAAATATTAGCTGTGAACTCCATGGCTTTTCTCAATAAGTGTCAAAACCTCAAAGCTATTGAAACATTGTTTTTTGCATTTAATATTTACAATGCTGTGATAGTAGCAATGAGATAATTATAGCACTTCTGCTACCAAGGCCATGATTCACCAAAGCCAAACATCAAGTCATTATTTCTGTCATTCCACTAGAAGGGGTGAGGAGGGCTTAAGGGAAGAGGAGAGCAATGTAGGCTTTTACTTTGAGACACTGTTTACAGAAGCAGAGTATTTGTTTCCAGCACAAAGCATTTTGCATCTTGTGCAACTGAATTACCGTGGAGTTTTTACTACCTCCATCCTACTGGGGTTTTTTTTCTCCCTACATCTTGTTAATGACAATCTTAAAAGATCAAAGCAACGAGAAAGCAGGCACATGAAGGGCACAGTCAAGATGTCAATTTAAGAAGTGCCCCAGTTTTTCAACCCAGAATACCATAGGCTCCATGGAATTATTTAGCGATTTCATAGTGATAATGCAAAGTATAATTTATCATGTGGCAAAGCTGATCATGCCACATGACATTGCTTTGGGAATTTTTATAGGATATCTTTGCTACCTATGTAGTTATAGAGGAGCCCATTTTCCAAACATCAGCCATATTCAGAGATACGGCAATTTAGACTAACCTGAAAATCCCTTAAGTAAAAACACTTCTAGGATTGTGGTCTGGGATCTCTTCTAAAGTGATTTTGCTCAAGATGAATCAAGGAGTATATCAGCAACATCATAAATTAAGCAGATACAATTTGTCAATCAAAATTGTCCAAAGATTTAGTCTGTGTACCAATTTAGCAACAATCTGGAATAATATATTTTTCTGAAAAAATTGTCTCAAGTTAATTGGAAGTAAAATCTTCCCTTTAATATTGTCTGAATGGTGTCCCAGAAAAGAGATAGGAAACTCTACTACTTGTTAGTCCAAGGTAATGAAGTCTGTCTCCTCTCTTCAATTGCTATGCTGCAAAATATACAGTTATAGACTGTAAGATACATGGAGAAATTTTTTAGTGGCATTGCTTTGGAGCTTTACCAACAAGTGATCACCATTCTGCTTTTGGGTACCATGATTCAAGGAAAATATAAAACAGTTGGGATCAGAGGGGAAAAGAATTTTAAGAGGAGTATGACCAGGGTTGAAAAGAAATTATATCATTTGGTCTTACAAAGACTGATGGAAGATGTGTGTAACAACCTTTTTATCTTTTACACTTTAAATTATTAAGTAGTAGAGAATAAACATTTCTTCACATCTGATGAAGATAAGGAAAGCAGTAGTGGCTTTAACAGGAGCAATAGACTTTCAGGTAAAGTGCGTAGCACTACAGATGGCTAAATACTTGAAGAGAATGCCTAAGGAGGCAGCCAAATTTCCATTATTATATTTAGAACAAACTAGATAAATATGCATCAGGAATAACATAGGAAAACCCAATTCTACCTTGGGGCTGAAAGTGAAAAATGACCCCTTCAAAATTTGTTCCAAGTTTATTTAACAGGATTTCTGCTATGATTCTTTGCTATCTGGCCTTCTCAGACCCCAGCAAGCTCCCTGCTTGAATGCATGACAGGTTTTTGCTGTTATCCAGATGAGAAACTAGCAATTGACTCAGGTCCTGCCATGCTGAGATGCCAGAAGTTTGCTGGCAAATCAGCACAATAGTGGAAGAATCCTTTGAGAGTTCTGTGCTAGTACAAGATTTAAAAGCTTGAATTTATGGGCAGCGTTGTCCAATTGTAGATGTGGACTTGCCATGTTTACAGCACTTCAACATGTTTTTGGTCAAAGCACATAAGGCCCATTTCAGGCCACTAACCCTCAACATAAGGCAACTTAATTCAAATCAACTTTATATTAGTAATTATATTAGTAATGTATGTTCCACGTGCTCAGCTGGATGGGATTTTGTTAATATTGAGTTTGTTTGTAATCATATAGGTAGAAGTAATTGCATCATATACAAAGGTAGCATTGTGCCACACTGAACAAACAGAACTCAATTAGAGCTTGCATAACTACTTTTATTTTCCTTACTACTTTTATTATCTTCTCATAGGTATTCCACACAGAAAATTTCATAATTAATTATTTCAGAACCTGTTTTTATTTTCATACTCCTTCATTGCCTGAACTAGTAGACAGTTTTCTCAGGAGCAAATATGAAAAAGCAATATAAACCTTCCTCAAGAAACCAGAACATTACAAATCCCACTGTTCTTCAAGTGCAAACTTCATCCCCTCACTCAGTAATTAAGTACATAAATCAGTATTAATACATTTAAAAAAGTAATAACCTAAAATATTAACAAAGACATACTTTTCATGTTCTCCAGCTGTGAAGAGAATAGCCAAATTACACAATTCCAAGTACTTGTGCTGCTTAATGCATTGCTTGAAAAAGCATTAATAGATAGTAGCTAATCAGACTGGGGAAGATAAACAATTTTTTAAAATCCTGGCCACAGTTTTGAATTCTGTTGGATGCATTCCTGAAAAGACTCAAAAGGAATTTATCCATGTTTACTCCAAATTCCCCCCCCAAAAATGGAGGAAATTGTACTAGTGCTTTCAAAAAAAGTGCTAACTCTGAAAAGGAACCTCACCTCAAGGAAGCCAAACACATGAAAGGCTTAAATGTTTAACCTCTGGATGAAAGAATGCCTGTCTGAAGCTTTAATCTCTAGCAGGAAAATAGGCTAAGAAGAAATTTCCAGTGTATTGAAAGTTGTTAATTAAGTTCAAGACAAAAAATATCAAACTAGAACAAGTTACAAGAAAGTCTGCTCAAAGATGTACAGAGTTTCTACAGAGACAGACCAGCTAGGATATGTTAAGATATGAACAGTTATGACTCCAAGGTAGTTATATTAGCTAAAAGAAATCATTACTCTGTAGGGTAATTCAGCTTGGATAGAACATTGCAGTGTTGTGGCAAACAGTGCTTCCATTACCCCAAACTACCTCACAGCAATCAAACCTGGGCATTTCTCCATGGTACGATTTTATGCCATAGAAATGTGTCTTATACGAACATGAGTCATGTAGCCTAGCAACAGGAAACCAGAGAGGATACTTCTCTTTAGCATGGAAGTTGTAGGAGGACTAATTACAAAAAAAACCCCAACATGACCAACCTACAGAAGACAAAAGAAGAGGACAGACAAGAAAAAACTGGGAGCATATTGCCTGTGAAAAAGTCACAAGTTTAACTGTATGTTGAAGACTAGAATGAGAATTAGAACAGCCTTTAAGAATGGAGCAGACAAAAATTTTAGCCATTTTAGAAGACTACTCCAAATGAACAGCTTTAATGCTGACTACATACCAGCTGACACCTTTTCTTGGATAGGCCAAGCAGTGATGAGTTCCCCAAATAACATTATCATGCTTATTTTTCTTGACTATTCTTTGAATTCTTAGAAGCAGTTTTGAGCTACCCTCCACATATTTCATACAAAACAAAGGCTGAAAGCCCCGCAGGGTAATTGAAATTGGAGTGGCCTAAGTGATCACTCCCTAAGTGATCAGCCTGTGTAAAACTTCAGTCATTTTAGCGTCAGAAAAACAGAGCAGATTGGCTTAAACAAATTACTTTTAATTCCAGTCTTACTCCTGCCTCTCTTCACTTTGAGAACCAGTGGTTTAACTCCATCACAGAGAAGCTGGGGTGATAAAGACAAGGAAAGTTCTGACAAATACCACCACTGCAGATGGAGAGAACACCATATGAAATTCAGAAGAAAAATAAGAATCTGCCTTCAATTAACATCCTTAGCTTGAGAAACATTGGTTTACACTAAGCAATGTGAATAGATTCTAACTGAAAGGCCTGAAGTTACCAACGGCTTATATCTATACTATTTTCCCTAAGCTACTGGAAAATTTTTGGTTGCGTTGATAAGAAACACCACAAACCAGACACCTTTTAAAAGTGCTTAGTTTGTTATTAGCATAGAATATGTTAACTTTTTTTAAGTGATACTCATAACTTGTCACTTTCAGATTCAACCATGATACTTATGTTAAAAAAGTATAATTTCATAGCTTTGTGTAACAAGCATGAAATAAAGAAACAAATAAAACAAAACACACAAAGCAACAAGAAAAGCCACACAAAAACAGTGTAAGATATTTGATACATCACTAAGTGGTGAACTTTATACTGGTAAAAAAAAAAATATTATCTGCCATAGTGGTGAGTGCATTTTCAGGGAATTTACTGATTTTAATGGAAGTCCGTGGTATTTACTACACTGCAGAGTACATCCAAACTGAAAGTCACTGCTGAATTTTCTCATCTTTATTTTAACTATGTTAACTGATAAATGTTTATGACAATTTTCACTTGAACACTGTCCCCCAGTAATTTAAGAAGAAATAACTCGCTGCTAAAATGGGCTCCTTTCTCAGAGACTTTTCCATTCATCTCCTCCATGTTAAACCTGGCACATCAGAAAGTGACAGATGAATTTTATGAGAATTGATTCATGCCAGTCTCTGAAGAGTAATTAAGTTCAATAAAGGCCTGTCAATATCGTTTGGTATCAGTTGTCACTTTATATCATGTATAAAAAGTACAGATGCACATTGAGATGGACCAAAACTGCAAGGACAGAAAGTGCAATGCAGCCAGGACAGGAAGGTGGTAAATATTAAACACTTTCTAGGACTGAAGTCACTGCCTCACATTAAAAACTGTTGTGAACCACCCCTAAAGGCCAGTTCTCGGTCAGTAAAGAACAAATACTCCCAAAATGAAAGGTTAAAACTCATTACTTCTCTCTCTTCAAAGGGCATACACTTCATGCTTGCTCATCTGCAGATCCAAACTTCATAGAGCTTCTTGAGGAAGTTCATTGGAAGAGGGCAAGAGGAAGAAGACATGTAAAAGGAATAATTGTCCTCTTTTCCCCTTAACTAAGTGTATGATTTCACACTTAGTTTTCACACAGGGGTCTGTACGATGAGAGCCATAAACCCAAATCCACTCTCCAAGCTTTAGGCTAGTTATCCCACCTCCTGGATGAAGTGTTTCACATAAGAAACCTGCAGATAGAAAGAACCCACAGCAGCAATCCTTTTCAAACTGTTTTGAAAGCAAGAGAGCATCTTATTCTGTCAGCAAGCCAGAGACTCTATGCAGTTAGAAAGGACATAAACACATCAAGATGAAGCAGTGCTGCAAGTCACTAGTAGCAGAACTCCACGAGTTTTAATCCCAGCAAGAACACCAAGTAAAAAGAGATAAAACTCAACCTCCAGCCTTTGCTCTATAGCACTTGCCCATTAACCAATCCCAACGAGATAGAGTCAGAGACTTTTCTGGAGAAGCCTGCCTGTGAAAGTGCTCCACCCTTCCCCTGAGTTTTAATTCACACTCTCTGATTAATACATCTGTACCAGAAGCTGAGGACTGCGTGGCCTAGTGGGGAGCAGCTGCCCTTTCAAGGTTAAATGAGTTAAAGTTAATTGAACATAAGAAACTCAAACTGCAAGTGGGGAGGGCTCATGCAGGGATGTTAAGAAAAGCGAGGACATGCTAAGTTAAAAAAAAAAAAAAGGCTTTACATGTGGAAACATAATAGGGTCTCTAAGATACATAAACCTGAACATTTAACAAAATAGTAGGTGCCCAAGGATGAAGTTGGGGGGTTTGTTACATTTGAAGTTTCAGAACAGGAACAGTGGGTGCTGATAAAGTACAGCTGATAGCTGGGAGACTTTGGTATGCAGGAGGTGATCCAAGAGAAAAAATGAGAGTAGGCTTCAGCTTTTGGAGTGATGGCTCTGTGAAATACAGTGGAAGTTGGGTTTTTTCATGGGCTGCTAGATGTCTCAGTCATACTGTCATGACAGACAGAAGCTAAATACTCTTAAAATCCTGATGTTAAGTGTCTAACTCTCTTTTGGCCTTTTTTTTCTTTCCTGCCTCAGAACAGATCTTCTGGCCAAATTGTGATTGGGCCCAGATGAACAATATGAATTGGAATTACTTTATTATATATGATATTCATCTCCTAATGAACCATTACTCACCATTTTATATTCACATACTCCTACCAATGATCTAGAAAAGAAAGGTTTATCTACATCCTGTCCATTTCATTTAGGATGTCGTTCTCAGGCTTTCATTTACAGATCACTGGAGGCACAGAGAGTAGTTCTTTGTTTTTTTAAGGAAATCACTGTTCTGTACATAGCGAGGTTTTTTAGGAGTCATACTTCATAATGACTTTTAGAACTTTTTAGGTGATTTCATGACCAATTAATCTGAAATCCCTGTGCAGTTTCTTTCTTCCTGTGCTTCGAATAGCAGCTCCACATCTGTTGCTGGTAACTTTAGAGTGATCATTCAGCTTTGACCACAAATTACAAAAGAGTAAGAAGATAAATAACAGAGCCAAAGTGAAATTAAAGAGTGGTTTGGTCTGCAACATTTTCAGCAAACAAGGGAGTTTTAATATTAGTAAATGCAAAACCTAGTGGTCAAAAAAATGGAAGAATACATATAGAAAGAGGAAAGTGTCATAACCGAAGTAAATTAAAACACAGCAAGTATTTATTTATTTTTCTTTTTTTTTTATGGCAGAAAGTGTTTAAATCCAACACAGTTTTTCAAAAGTTGTTGATTCTTTCAAAGGTTCTTCTCCCTGTTATAAAACCTGCAGGGGGGATATCTACATGAAATCCTGATGTCTTCATTAAGGCATTATCTATTCTAAGAACATTTTCAATTATCATGATCATCATTAGCATGTTTTATAGCATGTTCATTTGTTTTTCCTCCTTCTGAAATGTTAATCAAAGATTAAATTTACTGTAAATCAATCAAAAACATTTTCTTCATTTTAAATTTAATCACAAAGTGTTGTTATGTGTAATAAATGAAATACAAAAATGCTGAGTCATCATTAGTTCTTTTAATAATAATCATAATAATAATGTGAAAAACCTTGAAGTTTATAGCACTGCTAATTTGAGCATAACCTACAGTTACTTTTGAATTTTTAGATATTTTTTAATGAAAAATCATTTCTTTAAAGCTTATTTCTACCTCACCAACTTAGTAATATACCTGAAAATTTAAGATTTTTTATTTTAGAAAGTTTTTCCTAACCACAAAAAATATCCTAAAAGACCACTGAATTAAAATGAGCAGACTAGCTCATGAACAGCTTCCCTTAAAGAAGAAACAAATTTAAAAATTAACTTTAAAAAAAAAATAATTTAATTTACTCTTCTGGCTGAAGAGTTTGAATGTTAGAAATATTTGGTAAAATATTGTAATCTTATTCTTGTACTTGTAAAAAAATCTTCTACATAAATCAGGCACAAATTTTACGATAACCAAGTATTGTAAACATTCCTCAAAATCCAGTGTTTTCATGCATATAAACATTTAGCTGGAGTGTGCACAGAGAAAACCCGAATCCAACTTTGGTAATATTGCCACAGTTTTGGAAAGTGAAGGTGTATTTTATATTCATTTCATGACAATAACATTGAGTTTATGGCCTCAGTAGGAGTGAGCAGATTCAGAGTGACAGTAAATTTTAACTGTCTTTGTGGTGAGCTGACCTTGTCTGGCTGGCAGATGCCCACCCAGATACTCTCTCACTCCCATTCCTCCACAGCACAGGAGGAGAAAATATGGAAGAGCTCATAGGTGAAGGTGAAAACAGGGAGACTGGTTATGAATTATCACCGTGAGCAAAACAGATTCCATTTGAAGGAAATTAATGTATCACTTATGGGATAACAAATAGAGTAGGAGAAATAAACTCAAAACCTCATCACCTTATTATTACCCCTTCCTTTTTCCTTGGCTCAGCTTCATTCCTTTGTGGAATCTTCTGTCTCCTTCTCCCCTCCCTGAGTGGTGCAGGGACATGGCACAAGGAGAGTTGTGGTTGGTTCATAAATATTTGACTCTTCTACTTTCTCCTCATGTAATTCCCATGCTCTGGCATGGGGTCCCTCCCACTGGAGCCAGACCTTCACAAACTGCTCCAAGGTGAGTCCTTCCCACAGGCTGCAGCTCTTCAAGAGCTGCTTCAGCCTTGATCCTCTCCAAGGGGTAGTCCATCAGGCAGAGACACCTTCAGCATGTTCCTCCACAGGCTGCAGTTTCTTCCAGAAAACCAGCTCCTGTGCAGTTCCTCTTCTGCTAGGAGCCTGCTCCAGCATGGGGTCCTCAGTGGGCTCCCATCTATTCTCCAGTGGTTACAGGGAATAACTGCTCTGTCATGAGGTTCTCAAAGGCTTCATGGACACCTGCAGCACCTCCTGCCCCTGCTCATTCTCTCACCACAGAGCTCAGGGAGCTGTTTCTCACACTCTGCCCTCAATTCTCACTGATGGGCAGCGCTTTGTCCTTCCTCATACTTCACCATCTCAGGGCTTTCCCTGAGACACCACTGATGTGACTGCAGTGCCCTGGAGTGGCTCTGGAACCCTGTGTGTCTGGGGCTCAGAAAGCATTTCACCCAGCAGTCCTTGAATAAACAGCACTCTGAGCCTTAACTTCCAGGCTTTTAATAGAATAGTTGAATGCCATTACATTAGACAGTTTCCTGGTAGTATGAAAAATTATAAAATAATTTTGCCACTCTATTTTTATCCTATTGGTTTTGGTCCATGCTCATTTCAGCATAAAAGTACTTCCTCTGTGCTACACTTTAACTCCAAATTACCATCCAGCTTCAGCTAAGAATTGGAAATCAATTCCTAAAACATTATATTGATGACAAACAAATGATAGGCAATTCACAACAGGCAAACTGAAAACTTTTGGACAGAAAATCAACGTAAATATTTGTGTACATACCAATGGAAAATAAGCTACATTCTAGGCTTCCTGAATTATATGCAGATTCTTATTTCTGAGTACAGAGTAATTTGTGCAGAGAATATTTATTCTATTCCTACTATGTGGATCAAGTTGTATAAAAATGTGTGATAACCTTGATTCAGATACCTGATAAGTAGTTAGCACAAAATATAGATCTGAGAAAATCCTGTGTGAATGTTTGTTATCTCTTATGGCTTGGATCTGCTAATATGCTGAAATAGAGACTGTGTTGGAAGACAATAAGCAAACAAAGAATTGTTTGTTGAACATGCTGATAGGATGATGAACAGATTAGTTATTAATATTAAAAAGCATCATGCATAGGATATTCACAAAGCTTCCAAAAAGTAGAGGTGAAAGGAAAATTGTTTTCCTATTGTGTCTATATTAAAATTTTCTATTCTCTGGATTTTTTTTTTTTCATAGTGTAAGAAAGATGATGGGAAATATCTCCATTAATGATCTGCTGCAAATACCAGAGTAAATGCTACCCCTAGGTTTTGCTCATTCCCAGATATCCAGGCTGCAGAGGACAACAATGTACAAAATAACATAACTGTCTGGATCTTGAAAACTGAGAACTTTATCTAGAGACAGAATTGTAGCTCCCCAAAGTTCATATCTGAGGGTCCAAGCAATGAAAATACTGAGTGCTCGGTAAATTAAAATCTGGGAAGGGAATTATGTACCAAAAATTATGTACCTGACAAATTTCATAGCTATAATTCATTTTTTCTTACCTGGAAAGGAGGTTTTGAAATAATAGAATGAGAAAAAAAAAAATGTTTCCCTTTGTAAAAAGTAACGGAGACAAAATTCTTAGTCATAACTAATGAAGTTTGACCTGCTCTGTACAAGGCCTTTTTTCCTCAGTAATGGAACAACACTTAGAAGGAAAGGTTGCCACAGCCAATTGGCTGATTCAAGTTATCTGAAGAGTTCCTATAATACAGTTTGCATTTCTTCATACTTCAGTGTCTCATCATTTGTCAGTGAACACAATGAGAAGAGAGCAAAAGACAGCCAAAGCAGCAGATGTGACAATGTGCTCTGGCAGAGGAATGGAGGGGTACAATTAGGTGGGATCCAGAGGCTGTTAGTAGAGGCAGCAAGGCAAATTAGTAGTGTAAAAAGGTGATCTATTATTCCTTAGTGAGCAGTGCTGCAATTATTTTCTCTCTCTGCATGGCAGGTCTTCCCCCCCGCCCCTCCTGGCTTTTTAATTTTGCCATAGCATTAACTGAGTGAAAGCTCTGTCAGGGTTGCACCTAATATGGCTGGTGAACTTCTATCTTATATTTCACAGAGAGAAATTTGCTTGCACTCACTGTGCATTATTTGTGGAGGCTTTGAGATGTTTAGAAAAGGTGGGTCTGGTTAGCAGAGTAGGAGGACGTGCTGCCCCACCAGGTCACCGCAGTCAGAAAGATCCTATAGGTCACACAAAGTTTGCATGTATTTCTCTTTTCCTATGCAGACAAAACCTATGGGCAGAAAAAGCATGAAAAATCTTTTTGGTCCATTAGCCCTACAATTTAGAAATAGGGTGGAAGTGAAAGGAGCACTCGTTGGTAGGTTATGCTTTTTATTTTGCCATAAAGTTCAGCACTTTGTGACTTTTCCTGTGACAATGTAAATCACTTAGGAAATGCATGTTTCTACAACAACTGCATGTTGCAGTAAAAATAGCAATACACATTAGGGGGTAACAGGGAAAAAGAAGGATGGGAAGTAAATTTTTAACTATCTTTAGATGGAAAATGCAAGTCACTGCAAGATGGCAAAATTAATGGGTTCCACTTAACTTGAGATAGCTGAGTGAGCCCACTGCCTGGCAGCCATTAGTGAGCCTGGGCTGAAAATTCTTAGCAGGAGAAAACCATCTGGTAAGCACCATACAAACAAACCTGAATGCCTTGGAGCACTTGGAGCATGTAGGCAATAGCAAGCAAGAGGCAAAACTGGAGTTTGGGAAATAGCATTTCAAGCCGAGTTATTCAGACCGAGTGATTCATTTCTGTACGTGCTTCAGCCATGTGGAAACACCAGCACAGCCTTTCTTCAGGAATTTCTGGATAAAGAAAAAGTAAAGGAAGGCAGATTACGTGTCCTGTAATCATACTGAGAAATACAGCTCTCTGTGAATAACCTAGGGTAAAAGACATTCAGCTGGAATCAGAGCAATGAACCTGGCTTTATGGCAATCCTGAAACCGAATGCATCTCTTAAACCTATCAGAAGGAAAATCATAATATCAGATATGTTTATCAAGCCCTTCTAATCAGAGAAGTATCTTAGTTTGAGAGAACCTATATAATCTTCAATGGTTTACTCATGATAATGATAATAATAAAAAATATGTTTTATTTGGATTTTTTTTTTACTGATATATTGAAGGTATGGGAAAAGATCTGACTATGAGGCTACGTATCTATATTTGTATTATTTATTTTCAGTATCTTTACATTTCTTAAGAGATTGTCACATGTAGAACTTCACAGTTCACAGGATTCTAAGCATAAATCCCCAAAAAACTGGAAAAAAAAAAAAAAAGAACAATTTCTTATTGTTAGATTATTTATTTGTTTTGGGGTTTTTGCTTGGCTTTTTTTTTTTTTTTTGTGATAAGGGTTTTCCAAGAAATGGAGGTAGTACTTTCAAAATCATGCTAAAGCTGACAAAGAAAAGTCTTTCTGAAGGGATTTAGACATAAAATAAATGGCTCTATATCTGTTAAATTAATGGGTTTCTAAATTTATAAGTTTACCTAACTAATAATCAGTTACAAAATGCTTTAAATATTCTTTTATAAGTGACATAATACAAATCTAATGTTAAGTAAAATATACATGACTTTTTCCTTTTTTATGCATGGATAAATTCCCTTTCATAACTGCCAAACATTACAAAAAGGATTCTACCCAAAATCTTTTTTGGACAAAAGATACCACATATGTGGCAATAATGATTAACTGTTATTCCAATTAACATTTTAACAGTCTAACAGTCCAAATAATTAACTAATACTTTTAAAAACCCTCTTTGGGAAAAAAAACTGGCATGAAAAACTTCCTCGTATTTACCCTTTATTTTTTGTAGAGCTAACCCTGTTTTTCTTTGGAAAAGCTTCAGTCTTGCTCAATGGCATCAGGAAAGGCAGGGACATAAAACAGTTTATCAGCAGCATCCAGAGGTCCTTACTGGAAGGAATACCATGTTCATACTGGCAGTTTCTCCAAAAGGGAAGGAAAATACATATTGGACCTACTTATTTCAAGATAGAAAACATGGAATCATTTAGGCTTCTAAAAGAGAATAACTGTGTAAGCAAATTTTCTAATACTTGTTCAGCCAAAGTATATTTACTGGATTTTGTTTAGGATGTCACAGTAAAGTGAAGACACACTGGGACAAGAGGCAGACTTCTCTCTTGAGCCACCCCATGTTCATTAAAATTTGCTTTCCAGCACACCATGATTTGCAATTCTTTTAAATACTATTTACTCCATCTTCCAGATCAGGCGTGAATACATTGAATAAAATTAATTTTAATGCATATGGTTTGAGTATCCATCTACATTTCACCCCACATTAAAGTTCACTTTGTTCATTGTCTTTCATCTAGTTTTTCCTCCATGTAATAGCAATCATATTCAAGTGAATGTGGATCCTTTTTGTAAGAATTTCAAAGGCATGCTCATACTTTACTAAAATGCAAATATATCTGCTGCATATCTTTCATCCACTAATTTTGTAAGTCTATCAAAAAAGCAATCAAATTTGAGTGGCATGACATTTTTTTTCTTTTCTTTTTGTTTATACTCATACTGATTTTAAAAAATTAATGGTTTTCATTATAGCAGCAAGATAATTCAATATAATGAAATGAGTGCCCTATAATAGCGAAATACAGAATAAATACAAAACGTAAGAATTGGAACTTCATTTTAAAGTTGTGGGTAGCATTCAAATATTTCATTATAATCCACATATTTCAGGAGAGCAAATTAAATAATGCCATGTATAGAGATATTACCAGATAACAAAGGAGCAATGAGCTAGTAGATGCATTTTATTCTCACGGTAGGGTTCATGTATTCTCCCACTCTAAGCCTGTGGGTCAAAATCCTTTTGAACAAACTGACACATGTCACATGGATGTGCTCAAGGCCAGGCTGGATGGGGCTCTGAGCAGCCTGGTTTAGTGGAAGGTGGAAAGGTGTCCCTGCCCATGGCAGAGAGGTGGGAATTAGCTGATATTTAAGAACTGAGAGTCACAGAATATTCTGAGTTGGACTTATCTGACCCAAACTGCTCCATGAATCTATGACAAATGAAAGTATTGTCCAGACAAAATGAATGTGATTTATGCATTTTCTGAGGTTTTTTTTAACATATGTTCTGTTACTCTTGCCTGCTTGGCACCACAAAGATTTTAAAGTCAGGAGTGAACATAAAGCAGGCCACAGACTTTTTTTCAAAAGTTCTGAGAATTAATAGTTCTTCTCTCCATGTAATGATGACACAAAGTTCACCAACTTCCAGGTAAACTAAAGTGTGTCTTTTCAACACATATGTGATTTTTAACTGTGAGCCAACAGATAAATTGCCCCCTTGGTAAGTTGCTTCACTGGAATATAACCCTCATTTTGTACACCTGAATATTATCCCAAATTTGATTGTTTTCAAGCTTCAGCTTTTCAACTCTGTGTCTGTGTTTTTACTCTGACATTTTATGTAGCTTCCACTGGTCAGTGTCATATTCCATGGTGGATATCTACAATCCGTGATCAAATCCTCCCTTAACCTTCTCTGCACAAAGCAGAAGCTACTGAAGTCTTTTAGTAAAGGTAAATATTCTAAATCTTACTTACAGTTCATTTTCCTATAACCAGCAGTGGTTTTAACTTAATGAATTAGTCATCTGCCATAGATATTCCTGACCAGGTGCTTAAAGTCTGGGGAGGATGCTGAAACAACTACACAAATAGGTGATATCATTATGTGCAGCTTTGACTGCATGAGCTGCTTCAGAGGGCTTCTAGTTGCTGTCACACACGCTGCAGCATCCAAAACATGAATGGGAATGCTCTCAGGTTCTTTCTTGTCCTTGTGAGAATTCGTGTGAGACCTCATAGTGGACCCCAAGCTGCGAAAAGGTCTTTGGGTCTATCTTTTGATTGACTGAAGAAGAACAGACTTGTTGGAAGACAGAACTGTGTAGGAGATGAAACGGAAAAAAAAGAAAAGTATTAGTAATTTGCAGTTGTCATCCATAGCAGTGAGATGAGCTGACAGTGCCAGGGCTGCAGCTGATCTCTCCTTTCATTGATGAGGAGTAACAGAGCTGCTTAAATGTCAGGCATAAACAAAGCGTTAACGCTACCTTAGTATCTACTGCCTCAACTCTGTGGGCTCAGTTCAGCAGCTCTGTACTGGTTGCATTTCATGATTGTCAACAGACAGGAAATGAGTGACATAACTGTTGTGTACTCTGACCTTTCTGTAGTAATTTAATGT
The DNA here is from genome assembly GCF_030490865.1 of Poecile atricapillus. Taxonomy (NCBI): domain Eukaryota; kingdom Metazoa; phylum Chordata; class Aves; order Passeriformes; family Paridae; genus Poecile; species Poecile atricapillus. The sequence continues at coordinate 108,997,956 of NC_081249.1, forward strand.
GTGGAAATCTTCATAATGGAGTTTTGACTGCAATTTTCTACTTTGGATTGAATTTTGAGGTCTGTTGTGGTAAAGGTCCTCAGTGGATCAGGCTGTGAGGAAAGTGTAGACAGAACCATTGTTGCTCCCAGCTTGCAAAAGACATTCTATGAAAGATTGAATATTGCAACTTGATTTTTTTTTTTTTTTTTAACAAGAAAAGTCACTTACCTGACTTGTTGAATAGTACATGTAATATTTATTAAGAATGTACCAGAAAAAGGAAACAAACAGAAAAGCTCAGCTGCAAAATCCAATCTAAGTTAGTTAACAACCTCAGGAGTCTCAAGTAAATCCTTTTTATTTGAAAATATCTAAATGAGGCTTCTACATATACATCCTGGTTTAGATTTAATTTTGTTTTTTAACAGATTGTAGAATAGGACAACTTCCAAATTGAGATAAAGCACTCCTTTTTTGGATTTTGGGTAGAAAATCTGTTCCAGCATGGATGGAGGACAACTGTTCAATTGCTGCAGTTAACCATAAACTCAAGCCTTAATCTAAGAGTTCTTCTGAGGCAAAACAAGAGGCTGGATTCATGTAACTCGGAAGGGTGGACAATTACATGACCTTGAGACCCCTTCCAACCTAAATTATTATTAAATAAGATGTACTGTAGATATTAAATAAGACATTTAACACTAGCTAGTATAGGAAAGTGTACTCATATATGTAGACACTGAATATTACACAGTTACTTGCTTTAGGTTTTGAAAAACTAAAAATTCAAATTACAATATAGAGTGTGATTTTTATTTCAAAATAAATTCTGCATTTGGGACCCCAAATTTGCACTTAGAGAAAATTGGATTTACTCAAATATTATATATGAGGGATTAAGTTTTCTTTTCTTGTGTAAAAATAAACAGAAAGCTCTTTAAGTTCATGACAAAGACAAAAGCCTTCAAGAGAACGGTGATGGCACTTATATTTACTTAGCCCATTCAGTCCTCATATGAGATTCAGAGTCTTCTTTCTTCCTTTAAACCAGATCAAAGTAAAATGAGAGTTGAAGGCTCGAAATCGCACAGATTTTTTAGACCGAATTAAAGAAGATGGTGCAGTGTCACCTCTTAGTTGTTACAAATCTCTTAATTGACCAATTAAGCAAGAGTGTTCCCTGTTCCCGTGTTTAACAAGTGTTCATTAGCCAAGATCCTCGAAGGAGCAAAGAGTGTGTGCAACAGCACTGCTGGGAACATCAGCCTGGCTCTGCTCAATAGATAGGATGTCCATGATTATCTAATCCAGTGAGTCACCAAAAAATGTAACACTAAACTTCTCCTTAAAGGCTGGGTTTTGTTAATTGACAGCAGGTGACTGAAAAAGTTTAGATGAGTAGATCTTCCTTGAGACAATAAAACATGAATACAGATGCAATGCAGTTCATTAGACAGCTCAGGTTGTTTCTTTGTGTCGACATGATAATTGAAAACAGAACAACGTTCACTGAACTACCAAACTTTCTCACTGTTCTGCTGCTGAGCTCCCCAGACCTCTCTGACTGGGGGTTTTCTGCTCAATTTGTGCAGGAGAGTCTGGTCTAATGGTTTACAGTGTAGACCAATCCATAGGGTTCAGTGTCTGCACCAAAAGAAACCAACTTTCTTACAAAAGCAATATGAAATCCTTTTTCTTCAGAGCAGAAAGAGAGTGAGGAAAAACAAAATGAAAACACACATTATTTTTCACGAGCTTGTCTCTTACGGTATTTTTGATTATATAGCATTTTGGTCTGTGTCTATTTATCCTGTTTTTTTCAGTTACTGACCATCATCAAGGTACTGTACTCTAATTTTGAAATAAAAAAAAAACAAACAAAAAGTATTCATTTATAACTTTGAAGAATATGAAGTAAGTGAGCATTATATATAAACACCGAGGGAAAAACACAGAAAGGAATATTGAAATCTTAACTCACTTAGAGAATTTTGCAGCCCTGCTTTTAGCTGAAATCTTAAATTTAGCTTGAATTTTGAAAACTTTAGTCTTTAAGATTTAGTGATAAATAGTCCTTTGTAATCTATAAATAGAGCATTTCCTGAATACATAATAGTGACAGAAACCAAGGAGAGAATCTGAATTTGTGTGGGAATCCCAGTGTCAAGCAGAATTCAGTTCCCTTCATAGACAGGTAAAATAAGAAAAGTTAAATGACATCGCATTATTCTGGACTAGAAAGTAATAATGAAGAACATGAAACTCAGATAGTCTTGTGTATACCTGAAGAGTTATAAATATGTTCAAATTTAACTCTCAGCTGGATATTAATTAGCAATTCTGTTTTTTCCTTTTTATGGACAACAGTGTTTCTACACACTTTGCCTTCAAGCAAGTGCCTGTTCAAGCAGTACTGTATACTTCTCATCAAAGAAACAAGTTTATTTTCAAAGTATTGACACACTGTATTTTGAGACCTTTGAAAATCCTTGCTGTACTGAAGGCTGCTCAGCACAAACACAGAACCCTTGAAAATCCAGCTGTAATTTTAGGTACTGAACCTTTGAAAAATCAATCAATGTTCCTTTCTGAAAAATATAGGTCTAAATAATCTATACACTTAATAAAAAACAACCAACCAAAAAACCAAAAACAAACACCAAAACCCACAGGAGAGCAGCCACTCTGCATATTAAATATGCATTCATCGGTTACTTCAAATGTGAAAAGCAACAGTGACTCCTTTCTCATATTAAAACAAGGAAATTTTATACTGGAAGTAAAAAGGACAGGTGGTAAAATATAATGGAGTAAAATAAATGCTAAAGCCATTCTAGTCACTAATTAACCTTGTCTCACTTGATAACAAGCTCAAGAACATTTCCTGCTTTCCTATACACACACATATCAGAATTGCACTGCAGAGAGTTTGAACCAGTTTGGCTAATTTTGCAAGTTCATTATGTTCCAGACTTAAAGGTCTTTTCTTGCAAAATAGAAGGAAATAATGTCAAATGAGGGGTTATATTTCCTTCCTAACAGGAATGTCATGTGCCTTCCCTCATCCAAGATGTACCACATGAATGCCATGGGTTTGAACATTTCCTTCAGTGTACATTTCTGCCTAGAAAACATACACAATAAAAATCCCTTTTCCAAAGCTGCTATTAGACTGCTTTTCTTCAAGCACATCACAAAGAGATGATGATACGTCTTAGTAGCCCTGCCCATCTCCCCCTAAATTTAAATATATATGACAGTACAAAATAGACATGTGTTGAACTAAAAATTATCTTACTACAATTAAAATATAGCTGTCATGTATACCCCAAAGAAACTGGAGGGTTTGAGGCATTGAATAAAGTTGTACAAAACCTTGCTTCAAATTCTATTCTTAAACTTCTCAGGAGCAAGTTATAATTTGCCAAAATTATTTTTAATTAAAGAAATGTACAAATTAATTCCTGTAATTATTACCAGCTCTGTAAATTGTTTAGAAGCTTTAATTATGAGCATTTAATATTCAAAATTCAAGCTGAATTGTGATTAAATGTAGTCCTATTTCTGCTTCTCTGCTGGATGGAAATAACACTTGGAATGAATGATTTCAGAGTATTAAAAATATACATTTAACAGTTAAAAAGTGTGAAACTGCCTAATATTTACCTAAAGTTCAGTTTCTTCTTGTTTAACATCTTACAGCTAAGAAATACTGCTGGCTGAGAGCAAAAAATTTAGAAATTTGTAAAGAACTGAAAAGAGTTGCATAAGAAGTGCAGGTGAAGGTGAGAGACTTTAAGACCAAAAATCAAATACATGGAGTATTGTGTTTAATTGTGTTTTGTAATTGTAATTTGTCTGTTTTGTATATTTGTGTTCCTACAAATCTTTACATAAAGCACATAGCTGCAGACACAGATTTGGTCAGGTATTAGCTCTGTACTCTTTAAGCTAATTTTTTTACTGTGGCATAAGTGCTTTGAGGCCCTATGAGCTTTGATATTTTCATTATTTTCATTACATTTGACACAGACTTGTCCCAGGCTAGTGGCACATGGATTACCTGCTTCTCTCTGATCAGTTCCTGTGGTGGAGTCTGTGCAGTGAAAAAATGCCTTCTCAGTTATACCTCCTGAGGAGCAGCCATAAAAGTCTATGACTTGTTGCCACACATTCCTACCAAACAGCTTTACAAAAGGTTACCAAGAAAGCAATTGAACTTTTCTCTTAAAAAAAAAACAACAAAACCACATACACACAAAAAAAAAAACACCAAAAAAGCCCCACCAAAAAAAAAAAAAAACAAACCCCAGAAACCCCCCCAAACTAAAGGCTATTGAGGCCAGTAATATTCTATAGGAAAATGAAATTCATTTATTTCCCTCTGTGTGTATGAATCAAGGCAGTCCAGATCACTAAGGAATGTCCAATTACACAGGCACCTTTACCCTCTTTGAGTGTATATCCTAGAAAAGGACTGGGAGACTGGCAGGAAAAGGAAGACTTAATACTGTCTCATTCATGATGGTTTTCTGTATTTCATTTCCCAACTAATTAACCTTTTGCTGCAGAAAAGGTCTGTGTTAAGAAGCACGGCATAACAATCAAACAAATCATCATTATTGAAAGACTGCTTCTAATTTAAAATATTTCCACTCTTCAGAAAAAATGGAGTTACATAAAAATCTTCTATTCTCTCATCCCCTAAAAAAATCATACAGGTATGCAGAATCTAAACCTAGAATTATTTTTTTAAAAAATTTCAGTTTCCAGTTGATATTGTCAAAAATGTTTGTCTCTCAGCAATATAGAAAGACAGCATTTTTCATACCACAAATTGCGAATAATATATGAAGGGAGTTTATTATATTCAGACTTGTCAGATGTCTAACTATGCATAACCTTCACTTCAAAGAAATAATGCTCAAGATGTACAGAAAGCATATGTACACACATGGGGTCTCCCTTTCTATAGGCACCCACACACCTTGTTTGTATATGAATACACATATGTGTGTCTGTGTGTGTGTGTAATTTCTTTTTACAAGTATACATCCCTCCTTTGTGTATGAGAGCAAACAATACAGATAAAATGTGATATGCAGTGTTTTTTATTGACTGAACAAAATGAATGAGGTGAAGTTCCTCGTTCCTCTGTCCAGAAGTCTTTGTACACGGCCATCAACTCTGCCTTAGTGGAGCACTAGTAGGACAGTTGACTCCAAATATATTCTAATTTAAAGAACACATAAGACAACACACTCTCAGAACTCGTCTCTCCTCAACATACTTCAAAATCAGCCACTCATAAAAAAGAAATATCTCCTTGGTGAGATGCTTTACTGCTGCTTTAATTTACCTGACAATCTATTTTGATGACTTCCTTAGTGACAGATATTCAAAAACTCTTCAATATGAATATACTTAATTTAAAGTCAGTGAGCTAAAAACCTATAAAATGCATAATTTTAATAGTTTGAAAATCATAGTCACTATTATACAGGAAGTTGGTATAACCAGACATGATTATTAAGTGGATAACACGTTATGGTTGAAAGATTCCAATAGGCCCATTATGCTGAGAACATTTCTGGAAATAGATCCTTTTTTTTTTTCCCCTACATTTCTGCATTTTTAGAAATGATATTTCTTTTCCACATTTCAAATGTTACCTCTAACAGACAAGTGTATTTATGTGCAAATTTCAAAATGATTGAAATTGCCACTTCAAAGCCAAAGAGCCCTATTAGTGGCAAGCACTCTAACAACTTGTTGCCAATTCCTTTTTCTGCTCTGCTCCCAAAGCCCAGCTCCTGGGTGCATCCCACTGCCCATTTCCCTGCTGTGAAGGGCACAACCTACCCACCACCAGTTTGTATATGAAGGAAATCAGATTAGAGTAGGTTATTACGCAATACATGTGTCATCGTCTGTAGATGCTTCCTCAACTCCTGCTGAAGTCACAACAAGGACTTTCCTGGCTTTGAGAGCAGTTGCCTTCAGGCTGTAAAGACATGCACAGTTTTATAAGAAGGGACAGCTTTAGAGGCAGTTCTCTAGAAAATCCCTTTCCCTATACAAGGGCTCGGGCTATCACAGGCCATTACCAGGCAGAAGCTTGGAGATCGGAGCAGGCACATGAAAGATGCAGCAGCAGCAGCACCAAGGCTGTCAGACACAGTGTGAGGCTGGATTGACCGTTCTATCCATGACAGATATGCCACAAGAAGAAAAGAAAAAGAGGCAGGAATTCTCTAGTCCTTGTGCTGTACCCAGGTACAGTGACATTGCATCAGCACCAATTGGTGGCAGACAATACTGTTACAGTTCATGTTCCTTGTCCTTAGCCATCTGAGATCATATGTAGTAGAAACTCCTTGATAATTCATTTTGTTCCATGCCACTGCCTAGAAATCTCCTGAAAATTCTACTTTGTGATCCAGTCGGGTTTTTTTAACTTTATGTGTTACATTCAGCATCCTGCAAGATATGCACCCCATCGTTTGAAGACAGGGTACGTATATATTCCATCTTGCAAGCAGTGTAGCTCCCTCAGTATCTAATGAAACCAGCAGGGAGCTTAAGCATCCTTCAGGACATAGCTCTGGCACTTCTTACTGAAAAAAATGAGAAATAAGATGACTGTAGGGAAATAATTTATGCTATTCCTCTAGAAATCTCTGTAAGGATACTGAGGGAATATACTGACCACAGAATCTAAGTCTGCTACTCTGAAACTCCATAAATTAAAGATTTTGCACCACTACAGTCAATTACCAGCTATTATTATCAAGGTTGTTTTTTTTTTAATAACTGATGCTTGCTATTTTTTTAATAACTCTTGCTTAATGAATGTTAATGAGGAGAACATGTTTCTTCTTCTATTAGAGGCCTCTGAGATCTAGTTTGGAAAGACATCAAAAGGGTAAGTTTTACTTTAAAAAATATTTTAAAAATGAGAGATTAGCTTCTAAATTATTGTGTTCTACCTTCCTTTAATTGATTGTCTTATTCAGACTTGTTTGAAGTTTGACATCAGAGCCCCAGTGGAAACATAGCCATGGATTAAGCACCAGTTTGACCTTTGTGCTACTGCACAAAATCTTCACTTATCTTGAAGTACATATGTAAGGCCTAAAATTCTGATAATAAAGGAAAAAAAAAATGTAGTGGGTACCATGAAAGTAATAAATTCATTAATGAACAATTTTTAAATTATAATTTGAAGTGCCTAAGTGTATATAGACTAATGTTTCTCTTGATGGGAAGGATTTTCCCAGATAAATGTGGTCAAATGTAGTTGGCTTTCTTGCTGCCCTTAGGAGGCAACATTCTCAACAGTGTCAAAGGATTACAAATTAACTTTCTAAGTACAGTGGTTTTGGAATATATTATATTCAGTATTACTTGCAAACTTAACTCATCTTTTGTAAGAATCTTTAGTGTGTTTTTTGAGACAGTTTGGACATATTTAGAAATACCTAAAATGGGATTTCTGAAAATATTAATCTTAAACAGAAAAGCTTCTTTCAACCTACAATAAAACAGGTTTTACATCTTACATAAGTTTAGAGCAATGTTCACACAGAACCTAGTTCTTAATTAGTAAATGACTTAGAAATTTCTGAAGAACTTTTTTTAAGGAATTTATATACCGGGGCCCATTGGACTAAAAAACAAAATTAAAAAAAACAAACAAACAGAAGGAAAAGTCAACCAACGAACAACAGCCACACAACCAATTAATTCTATGCAAAGTATATAAAATTATTATTTCTGTTATGGATTAGGTCTAAGCATGACCTAAAAATGTTCATTTCTGGATAATATATTTGTCTTCTGCCTTCCCTAAAGGATGGAGTTAATCTCCTTTAACAGGTGAACTTTCATATTACAGAATGCAATGTGGTCTTGAGGTTCCTCAGGATTCCTCCGAGGAAACACAAGATCTGATTCAGCTTTCTGACACATTTAGGGAAGCACTGAAAAGAATCCAAAAATCATAAACAGCAAATCCACTTCCCTTCCTGTGCTCTTTTCTCCCTGAATTGATGTCCTACATCATCTGCTGGGAGACAAATGACTTAAGTGGCCTGAAGCCTCACCCAGTAAGCACAGATACTAATGAGAAAAAAAACCAATTACTTCCATGAACTGGACTGAACCTTTATCCATCAGTACAGAAAAGCAGTTGAGCCATTCCTTAACGATGCTCAAAAGAACACATTGTCACAAGCACTGCTAACACAAGTACACCCAGATAATAAAATGTCTTTCTAATTAAGGTAGAATTGAGGAAAACCAATGAAAACTGAAGAGATGAGGAAAAGGAAACTGTGAGAAGGTCAGGAGTCAGTTTTCTGCAGCACTGCTAAATAACATTAACATAGAAATGAAGAGACAGGCAAATGGAGAGGAGAAATCAAAAATAGATTCAGTTCTTAAACAACATTTAGAACATAAGAGTTTTTCTTCCATACAACTCCTGGGATTGTTTACCTCTTCCAGATTCTATGGTAACTTAGAGCTCTGTATATGTATTAATGTTTAGGAAGATTATAGCTATCTCTCAGAGACTTGGTTATATAATTACATAAACTGCAAATATGCAGTGCTCCTTGTACTGTATATTTGTGGAATTAAAATATCAGTCTATGTTCAGGCTTTCAGTGTAAGGCTCTAGAAACAAAATTCACCCTGTGCTGTATCTATATTTGAAGATATCTCATGGAACCAGTCAGATTTGGCCTTACAAATGCCTGTATCTCTTTACCCTGCTTGGTTCATTTCCTTGGGAATCCCATGCCATAGAGACAGCAAGGGTAAGGAGTGGGGGGATACAGAGAAAAGCATGCAAAAAACCCAAAAAATGCCCCTGGAAAAGCCTGCAAGCCCATAACTCAGCAACCAAATTAACTCCTCCATCATGCCCTTGAGGCTTTGATAGATGATAAATAATAGTGGAAAATTCTAAATAAATCTGACTATATAAGATTTCATAAAAGTTACATACTTGGAAAGTGTTCACAGTTTGCGGAAGGTCAGACCATTCTAATTATATCCTGTCTCCAAATGTTCCTCAACTCTTCTGTCAAAATGCCTGGAACTTTTTTTTTTCCTTGCCTGTTTGTTCATCTGTTTAGAGTAGGTAATCATCTAGAAAGCATTTTTCATGTTGTGAATTTCAGACAACATCCTCCCAAGAAATTGCTTTGAGTCATGGAAAGGTCATCTATGGGAGTACAGAAATATAAATTAGTAAGAAAATTACTGGACTTTATATTTACTCTAATATTGACTTTTAACACATATACTTTAAGGTTGAAAAATTTTTGTGCATAGAGATGAACTAAAATCAAATGTTCTGATAGTTAATTTTAACTCCAACATGCATCTTACTGATCAGCACTCCAAATTAATTAATTGTAGATACAGTAATAGTTGTCCACAGATCTATGTGCAAATCCACTCCATATTTTAATCCCTCAGTTTTTAAGGTCAATATAGGTCTTATATCATTGAAGAGATGAGTAAAAATGAATTAAATAATTAGAAATCTATTAAACTTTCATGTCAAGCATCCAATTTGCAACAGCTTCATCAAATAATTTATAACCTGAAATAAAAAATAAAAAAGGGACTTGGGAAGACTATAGTATGTTCAGATCTGACCCAATATATGTAATTATCCTACATCTTCTCCCTTTTCCAAACTGATGGGGTACTTTGACACTTTTCTTTACAAATAGGTAAATGGAATTATAATATATTATAATATAATATATTGCGCCCAACAGTTCTGAATTAAATCTAGTTTAAAAACAGTTTAGTAAACTTCTACTCCAACAGAGCCATGGAGAGATTGAATTGTGCATGTATATACTTAATTAGACTTTTCATCCATTAGGAATATGAATAACGTGTGTCAGATAACTTCAAATTCTCTATCAAAGCCAGCAAATAATATAGGATGAAGTCATGTCAGCTTTTAATGAGAGGAACAATCCTGTCAAGGTTCTTTTACCTCCAGGGAGACAGAATGCTCACATATTACCTGTTCTTCTTTCGAATAGTTATCAAGTTTAAATTTCTCTTACCTCAATTAAATCACATTGAGTTCATTATAATCTAATTTCCTGATCCAGAACCACTTAACTTTTTCTTAATGGTGGTACGATGCATATACTTAATTGTGTCTACATTTTTCTTCTGTGGAAAAACCGAAGGATGATCTGGCATTGTAAGCTGAATATCTAATGCAAATCCACTATGTAATATTGCTGTCTTTCTACTATATTTTTTTGAACCACAAGATTTTCATACCTACTTAAATAGAATTTTGTTGCTGTTGAAACACAGGGTTCATGCTTTGCCCCCATACCCTTTCCTCCACATGCATTATGCTATATATATCTCTCAACAGGTTTTTCACAGAGTTCTCTAGGCTGCATAAAAGCTCAGCACCTAAATCTTTGATGAATGTATCACTAAATAGATTGAAAAGGAAGTTATATGCTGATATGGATTGCAAAATCATATGGAATTCCTCAGGGAGGATTTTTCCTACGTGGCAAACCTTAGTAAAAATATTTACTTACATTTACTAATATTTTACTATTTACTAAAATACTGTAAGATATTAAATTTTTAAGAATTATTTTTCAAATATGGACACTATGAAAACACTTTCTTTTTTTATAGCTTTCCCAGATATGCTTTTTCCTCAGTAACCAACATCCCACCTTCAATCATTGCTGTGAATTTTTTGCCTCTATTTTTCTGTTGAATGTATATCTGAAAAAAAAAGGGCTGGATTCTGACCTGGTTTAAGATAGAAGTTTTTAGAGCAGCCCCACTAAAATCAATGGAGTTTTTCACCATGTGTCTGGAAGTCAATCTGTTTCTTTCAAACCCTTCCTTAGGGGCTGATGGGAATGTCCATATTTCTGGCAAGGTTTTATTTTTTTGAAAATTCTTATTACTTGGTTATGCCTGGTGTAATGAAAGACATCTGAATTTGATTATATAATCTCATATAATTTTTTTTTTTAAACACTGCCGCTGTTTATGGAGTAGCAAGGATGTGTCTCTACTTTAAAAAAATCACGGTAAAGTGCTTCATGCAAAATGTCATGCTGCTCTGTCCTAAGCTGTTTCCTCTAAGGGTGAACAGGGTTTAAAGGTGGCTCAGGTAGCTCCTCACTTTATTCAGTCACTGCTGTGTAGGTACAACTTGTGACAGGTTCCCTGGTTTTGATTTTGTCACATACAGAGCTGCAGGAGCTGCTGAAATCTTCCCAAGATTTCCAGAGCTCTGTGTAGAATATCTCTCATACAAACCATCATGTGGGTGTTTACTGAGCATGACATAGCTTCAAACCATCAGTGCCTTTTATCCCCTACGCAGTCTGAAGGCGTTTGACAATGCCTTCCTCTTGCAAATGTGAGAAAAGAGAGGCTTCTCCAACTGTGTTCTCCAAGACTTTAGCCACAGATTAATCATCCCAGTACAGCAACAACTACAGTGTTCTCATAAGTATGATTTACTTTATACTACAAAAAAGAAAAAAAAAAAATTCAGCTACTCATATTAATCCAAGTTTCTACAAAAGGCAGTTGGTTTCATGATCTGAGTCTGGTCTCGTACTCATTTTATCCCAAAGTAGTCCGAATATTTGTTTTAAATTACTTTTCCAAAATTAAATCCAAGACCAGCTAATAACTTTGCCTTTCCTATGCTATAAATTCATTTCTGCCTCTCATGTTAAGCAAGATTAGAACTCCATAACTTTATGTTGTTTCCCTCTCTTATCTTTTGGGATCAGTGGCCAGTTGTGAACCACATTGGGAAGCACCCATTTGCACCTGTAATGCCATGGTGTTTGAGGAGCTGACTGTGGGGTGAGAACCTCCTTAGCACAATTTGCATACTCCTGCCCCTGCACCAAGAGCTTTTTTTCAGACTTCCTGAAACCTTTTATATCAGCTTAAAATTTATATTAATTTACACACTTTTCATCTTTGAACAGATATATGTGTGTGTGTACGCCTGGAAAGTGTTGTATGACGTTCCAGCCCTCAGAACATCTTTCCTACAAAAAAGTTACATCCTGCTTGAAAGCTTCCTTGGAATTGCTGCGATTCATTGTATTATAAAAATGCACAGTTTTGTTAGGATGCAAGGATTTCTGGCTGCATATTATTTTTGCTGTAAAGTGCACTGAGATGACAAGCTTCCAGCAATTCCGTCCAACTCAATTATCTGCATCCTTCCAGGTGGAGATGTCAGGACTTCATGCCATTTTTGTAATTTCACTATTTTACAGCTCAAACTTCTACATGGAGCCAGAGCAATCTAAAATTTTAAATGTCTGTTAAATTTCCCACCCCTCTGGCAACCAATATGGCAGCAGCTCTATGACATCAAGAAAAAATTGCCCTCTTGGAGATGAACTTTTGGAAAATGGGCTACTCCTTTTATACCATAACTTGCTTTAAACATGAGGCAGAGTGACCTAAATTTTGATCTGTGCACATTTGGCCCAAGTCATGCAGCCCCATATCACTTTCACCTTTCCTTAAAGACTACACAAATGAAGATGGAACTTCTTCCTCTGAAAAACACCTTTGTGCTTTAGTTATATTTCCCTCAAGGCAACGTCCAGAAGGCAAAAATAATCCAAGGAGCAAACTTTCCAACTCAAAATCAAGTAAATGGAGAATGAGACAGCATCTTTTATGGAGACAACCTCCTTCAAGTCTTTCATCTGATGTTGATGCTACCAGAGCTCATACTTTGAGATATGTTGATGGAAGCTGCCATATGAAAGAGAGGAATCAATACCAAAATAAACCCTAATGGCTCAAATTTCAGTTGCACTCACTACTTATTAAAAAAAAAATATACTTTAGGATGGTAAAGTTGTAAACACTGCATTAAAAGCAGCCAGTAAAAACTATCTTGCCTAGTACATAATGACATATTTACAGTATTTTACATAGAGAAATGCTAACAAAGTTTGTGCATTCATTATATTTTGTAATTTAAAATATCCTCTTGTTCTCTTAAGAGACAAACTTTAGAAGAGCAGTGACTCAGGTGATCTACATTGCATTTTGCACAGCCTGGGTGCAAACTATGCTTTTAGACATCTTGTGATATGACAAATGCAATGTACATTTTCTTCCTTGAGGCTGCTTTAAAAGCAAATTAGAGGGGGATATTTTTAGAAGTTTATTTCCCTGAAAGATCAGATAGTAATCTCTACTCCACTCTTCCTTTTCTTTACATATACTGCTCTCTAAAAGGGAAATATACTTTAAGAACCACACAGTATTTCAGCGTCAAATATAATTATTAACAGATACACTGAGAGAAAAACCCACTGGTCATAGAAGAATAATTTAAAAAATTCAGAAAGTTCCAAAAACTTTTTCATTCAAGTCCCAAAACTGCCCCTATTCCAAAGATATCAAACCTAAGTTTTATTTCCAAATACACTCTGGTTTATCAGCTAGGTAATAATTTTATTTCTGGTAAATATAATTGAAGAATAAAAACTGAGATTCGGGATCCAAAATCAGTTGTCCAATAAACCTGAGGCATTGACATAGGAAAGTTTTTCATCTCATTTTTACTTTGTTTATTCATATTTTTTGCATTTATTGTGGGTTTTAAATATTATAGATGTCTCTAATGGGAGAAATGTACTAGTACTATTTCTAGAAATTTGATATTTAAGGTCATGAGAAAAAAAAAATCAGTTTTCATCTATAATAAGTACCAGGTTTCATTCAAATGTTATTGTAATTTATGGAGTAATATCTAAGCAAGTTAATTAATTGATCAAATATGTTTTCCTAGAAAGGCAAAATAATCAATACACTTCAGCACCAAGGTGCTACATTCACTACAAAACATTACAAATTAATGCTTCTGTGTCCCATTTGTCCTAAACTTCAGCAATACATAAACATTAGGCCAAACTCACAATGTACCTATAATAAACAAACCTTATTTAGGAGGATAAACTCGAACCTGACTTTCAGCCATTCTTCCTGTCAAAATCCATGGTCCCAATTAGCATTTTTTATGTCCTAATGCTCAGTTTATTGTATTTATTCCTTTGACAAATAGTGAGGTTTCAGTGATAGCAACAGCCCGGGAAGCCCCTCCCTGCAGCTGTTCTTGTCAGGCAGGGTCACAGCATTTACACATTGGTGCCTTTAGGCAAGTACCTGAGTGCACTTATCAGCATTTCCTAGGGCACTTATGTTTGTAAGACAAAGTAGGAGCTTGAAGAATCACTGCAAAGGGTGCTTCAGAGAGGTACAGGAAGCTCAATTGTCACTTCAGGAAATTATGATCTCTTTAGAATGCACAGGTCACGTGAGAAATTCTTCAAGGCTAGCAAAAGCCTTTAAAAACCTGGTTATACTGCATTAATGCTAATCAATTAGTTCTTAGCCAGCACAGTGCAAAACCCAGCTCAGCTCTGGCAGGTGGCAAGGTGGTAGGAGAAGAGTTTTGCTGAAGGGCCCTTCTGGCATACAGGTCCAGGTAGAAAAACTTGAAATAACTGTGGGAAAGGTAGTAGAGGAGATTTGGGTACCTTAGTCAAGATAGAAAGCAGACAAACTAAGTGCTAAGTGTTAGGAAACTCAAATGTGCACAGGGGAAGAACAGGACGACAAAAAACTCTCAGTGGTGGAAGGTAACTTTCAGAAGTTTAGAAGTAGTACTGACTCAAGGGAGAAGAGCACAAATTGTATTTGTGATTGTTAGAAAAGAAAATAATGATTATCTTGGAAAGATGTTTTGTGGAGTGGTCAGATACAGACCAAAAATTACAGACAATGTCTCCCATACAGAGGAAGACCAACAAAGTCCACCAACTTAGTGGATGGTGGAAAGGCTGTGGGTGTCGTCTCTCTGGACTTTAGTAAAGCCTTTTTGACACCATTTTCCAAAGCATTCTTTGGAGAAATTGGCTTTTTATGACTCAGATAAGTACACTGCTCACTGTCAAAAACACTGTCTGGATGGCCAGGGCAGAGTTGTGGAAAATGAAGTTACATCCAGCTGGCTGCTGGACAAAAGTGATGCTCCCAGGGCTCGGTTTAGGGGTCAGTTGTGTTCACTACCTGTATCAGAGGTCTGAAGGAGGGCAGCAAGTGTGCTCTCAGTCTGTTTTCAGATGACACCAAGCTGGGTGGCAGTGCTGATCTGCTGGAGGGTAGGAAGGCTCTTCAGAGCAATCTGGACTGGCTGGATTGATGGGTCAAGGTCAACTGTGTGGGTTCAACAGGGTGAAGTGCCAGGTCCTGCACCTGAGTGACAACAGCCCCATGCAGTGCTCCAGACTGGGACAGAGTGTCTGGAAAGCTGCCCAGTGGACAAAAGCCTGGGGAAGGTGGTGAACAGCAGCTGAACAAGAGCCAGATTGTGCCAAGGTGGCCAAGAAGGCCAATGGCACCTGGCCCATATCAGCAATGGTGTGGTAACCCAAACATGGCAGGGGTTGTCTCTCTGTACTGGAACAACACTCCAACATGGATATTGAGGTGCTGGAGCATGTCCAGAGAAGGACAATGGAACTGCAGAAGGGTCTGGAGCACAAATTGCTGAGGGAGATGGAATTTGGAGAAAATGAGACTCAGGAGAGACCTCATCCTTCTCTAGAACTCCCTGAAATTAGGTTGGAGTAGTTGGCTGGAGATCAGCCTTTTCTTCCAGGTAGCAAGTGATAGGATGAGAGGAAATGGCCTCAAGTTTTGCCAGGGAAAAATTTCTTCATGGAAAGATTGGTCAAGCAGTGGAACAGGGTGCCTAAGCAAGCAGTTGACTCACCAAGCCTAGAATATTCAAAATACATGTAGATGTGGTGTTTAGTGTCATGGCTTAGTGGTGGACTTGGCAGTGACAGGTTAATGGCTAGACTGCAGGATCTCAGAGGCCTTTTCCAACCTCAGTAACTCCATGGATCTATGACAGGATGCTTAAAATGGGTTAAGAACTCATAAAGGAACAAGTTGGGATGTTTTGGAAAGTTGAGATATTTTATGCATTCAAGTTTTGGCTAAATTAAATTTTAAAAAATCTGTAGGCTACAGAAAAGGATTATTGCAAGTCACCAGGAACATGAAGGGGTGATGTTTTTGGGCACTGTAAACAGCTGGTAAGAGAAAGAGCAAAAAATGTTAATAGACAATGGGTGATGTGCAGGAGAAACAGTCATCTCAGTTTTGCAGTGAGGGAAACTAAAACCATAAAATCTACTGTCAAAATTCTGAAAACCTTGAAATGTTATTGCTTCTATCAAATTTAAGTATGCATCTGTAAGTTGTAATGATTTCTGTGAAAAGATCAGAAATTTTGTGTCCACCTCTGTCTAACAGATATGAGGGGGAAGGACTCTCCTTCTTTCAAAGTTTATCTGTGGTGCAATTCTTCCCAAAAAAGATATGGAAAACCCATAAATTGCAGTATCTTTGCTGCAACAATAGCCTCATAAGAATTTTATTATGAAGGAGACTAGCTAGACTTAATAAACTTGCAAATCTGGTCATTATCCTATGAAAAAAAAATTACTTCCATCCTGGAATGGGAATGCCCACATGGAAGACATTTTATTGAATAATTATTCCATTTAGACTGCTTCCATAATCATAGATAGATAGATCAACAATTACAGTCTGTGCATGCAGTACCTAAGAGAGAGGATTGTTTTTCAGTCCTGGCAGTCAAGGTATCAAAGCAGAAAAGAGTTAAAAAAAGATTAATTAGAAAAATATATATGAAATCTACTGAAGTACAAAAACACATAGCTAAAAATAAATGTGTTCATTCCAATGCCAGGTAATTTTAAAGTTTCAGTAATCATTCGTTATATTAGAATCTCCCTTAAACTGAAATACTGTTTTACAGGATTATTTGAGCATGCCAATATCGTGACGGACATCCTAGCTAGATTTTGTTGGAAATACAGGCGATTTGTGAGGTACAAAATTGTCTTTGAAATCAAATGATGCAAAATTAAACACTTAATTACATAATTTTTAGCTGGTGGTATTGATCCTTTCACCTTGTAATCTGTTATACCAAATGTAACATATACAACAAAACATTTAAAATTTCATTCCGAAAGGCAGAATTTAGATATTCAATAGTAAAACAATGGAACTGCAACAAATACACATTCTGAGCTTTTCAATCATGTACCACAATATAAATATACTCACACTATTGTAATATTCAATTAAATGTACATTGAAAGAAAAAATTGCTCTTAGGTTAAAACAATATCTAGTGTAATAAAACTTGCCACTTTAGGCTACTGTCCAGTAACATTAAGAAATAAATTCACCAATTTATAATGAAGATCTATGCTCACATATTTTTAAATATTATGTTTGAATAATATTTATTTTCTCTTTTATTTTCTTTGGGAAATCTAATGTTTTCTAGATATATGCCACTTGGGCAATGAAATGTTTAAGACAACAAATCCTTTTCTGCTCAGGACAGAAATTGTTGTTATTTAGAGAAGACTCAAGTATTTGAAATCAAAAGCTTTTGTTGACAAGTGCAGGTTGGAATTTTGTGATTGTTCATTATTTGTGAATTTCACAATTATACATTTGGACTTGGAAAAACACAGAAGGAGCTGATTTATTTAAATTGTCTTATAATCAGCAAAAGCTGCCTAAAACTGAAATAAGAACATATTCTGAGAAGACACCAGCTAGGTGTTTGGCAAACTTATCCTGTATCTTCTGCTACAATTTTATTTTGCATGCATGAAAAAATAATTTAGGGCAGAATCCTGGCTCCACTGAAACCAATGGCAAGCCCTCATTGACCTACTGAAGTCCAAGTTCCATTTACATTTGCTATTTGGTTAGTTAGCAAAATCGAAATACATGTCTATTCCCTGGTGAAATTGTAGGAACTTTAGTGCATGGACAGTCTTTTGGGCACAATGCAATCTTAAGTATTTTAAGTGTAATTTTTTACTTCATTCTTTTTACCTTCTTGATTTGCACATATTTTAGAAGAGATATATGCATATAGTGTTCAGTTAATAAAGATATAGACCGCATATGCAACATTTGTTTTCCACAGACAGGCTTGGATGTGTCTACTCCTTGATGCACTTGTGTTATCAGTATCCAGTCACATGGATCCAGATCCTCATTTTAACTTTTAAAACCTGCTAAAATGTGAAGGTGCTAACAAACCTGAGGTGATCTGCCTACACACCAGGCAAGAAATGAGGTACCACAGCAGAAAGCTGCCAGAGCACACACAAACTACCCAAACTAAGCAAATGCATTCAATTTACAGCTGCATGTCCCCTGAATCCACTTCACCCTGTCTCCAAACACATCCACCTGCTTCTAAATTCTCTCTTGTAGTCATGACCTTCAGTATTACTAGAAATGATAATAATCAATTCCATTAGCATACTGTAATATTCACATATTTTATGAATCACATTTTTTTCCCCTTCTGCTTGACATTATTAAAAAAAGTAGCATTGCATTTTCCTGTGAAATGAAAAGGAATCTTTTCCCAACAGTTTAAATAGACAATTAAATCCAATATTACTATGGAGACTTTCTATATGCTGTCTTTTTATTTCATTCTTGCATAATCTTTACAATTAAATGCTTATTTTAATGTTTATTTTTTAATATTTTTTCCTCACCAAAATTAGGAACTAGTCGTTTGTTGTTTTTCCTCCTTTAAGTAAAGAGGACTTAGGTAGGAACTGTGGGATTGATTTCTGCAACAGGCCTGCAGAGTTAATTTTCTTTTCTTTTTTTTTTTTTTTTCTGTTTGAAGGTTTGAGGAAGTAAAGCATAATGACCACAAAAACACTCTGTGGTCTTAATGTATGTCATCTACCTAATGCCCCAAATAAAAGGCATCATATGCTATATATTTAAACCTCCTTCTCCAATGAGGTTGCTGCTTTGTCATTCTAAATTTTGAAAAATCACAGGAGGTATGTTCACAAAGCCCATTAACAAATAAGATTTGTGCTCACACTTCCTGCACACTGTTTTGAAAATTGATCCCTGAGGGCCTAATTAGCCATTATGCGCTTTTCCTACTGGAAAAGGAGAAGGAACTTTTATGCTTAAAATAACTTAGCAACCAAAATCTTCCAGAAGATGTAATCTCTCTTAGTCAGTATCTCACCTCCAAATTAAGGGAATCCCACAGGGCTCCATCCCAGCATCCAGTGAAAGAACCACACAATTACCCCACTGGATATCAGTATTTGTCATCATGCGTAAAAAAAAGCAGGAAAATTGTCATGTCTAAATCCTGACAGATGCTAAGTTCTCTTAACTTATATGGAAATTAGAGATGTAAAAGAAGATGTATTCCCTCAAAAGGATGAGCCAAAAGTGTAGACGATTGTGCAGAACACTGGGATACAAGAAGATGCTGAAGCAGAAGATGAGTGCAGAAAAGTGTGCTGTGATTATAAGGACTTGGATGCTTCGCTTTAAGACCTCCATGAACACAGCAATGGGCATCCTAATTATTTTCTTCTCTCAAGCATGCTGCTAATTTGTCCACAGCATTTAGCAATCAAGTGGCATTTAACAAACAAGTGCTCAGCTCTACATAAAATACGCGGCCCCTCACTGAAAGGTTTACGTGTGGGGAGATTCTTGTTAGAAAATTACTCAGTATGCTTGGGACAGTAGTTTTCCTGGTCTTCAATATCCTTTTACTCCCACTGGCTTGCACTTTTGCTCTGCCCTGTTGAACCATGAAGTTCTTGCCCTTCACAGATACCATCAACAATTTTCCAGGCAGAATCCTTCAATTTGGAATTGCTCTGAGTTAGCTATCTTCATAAAAGTAAGTTTTGCTGCACTATCTTGGAATCCAGTTATCTGTTTGACAAATGTTGGACTTTGGGATTTTTACCACCCACTTAGAAGAAAAATAAAATTAAAACATTGTATTTAAAAATAATCAGATTAGTTCAATGCTTAATTCTGATAATATACTTTTCAGAAAACAAATAAACAGCAGATTTTTATTTTGATACAGACTTCACAGATATTAGTTGAGCATTTTAAAACTATTGTAGGATGAAAAGAATTACAAACAAGTTGTTCTTCAAGGAAAAAAAATCCATTCTGAAAAAGTTCAAATTGAATGTTTTGGCCTTAGGGATGTTAAAAAATATCTGAAAAGAAAACTCTGCAAAAATGTGTATATTTCTTAGAAATTTTTTACTTTCAACAAATCATCATTTTCCATAAAGACTGTTTTGGGGAAAATTTTAATTAACAAAATTGGATGAAACACATCTAGTGTGATACTAAGAAATATGAACATTTGCCTTTATGTGAAGGTGAGGGTTCTTAGAGGATGGATTCAAGAAAAAGCTATCTAAAGCAGTGTAGCCTTTTCTGTTTTCAAGGCTAAATCTTTGTTTTGACCAAGAAGTCAACCAGCAGAATTTTAGTGAAAGAGACAAATGAAAATAATTATTTTGAATAGCTTAATTAGGAAGTTAAAAGTAGCTGAAATGGTAGATGAGTTTTATGTTTTATAGAATGGCTCTAGTTAAACAGAAGTCTTGCCAAATACAGATGCTTAGTGACATCTAAAGACACTAAATGATTAATTACTGTTAATAGCAATGGAAATGTTCAAAGAATAAATGATTGGGATTTTTAAATTTCCATAATCACACAGAAGAAATTATTAGAGTAGGACTGAAGGAGCATAACTACAAAATGCAAATGAGTTATGTGTGATCACCCAAATATGACTATCTTGCTCTCAGCATTTTACCACAATTTACTTTGTTTGATTAAATCATGTTAAAATGAAGAACAGCCATTCTGAGTGCAAGTATTTTTGAGTAAGGTTAAAAGATTAGGACAAAACAGAATTGAAGCATAATCCATTACCAATTTATTTCCACTGTTGACTCATCCATAATAGACATAAATCTGGTATTTTGCAATAATGGTTGCAAAAGGCACTCTGTGTTCATTTGTAAAACACATTGAAAAAAATATCAGTGATAAAGATATCTTTCTCTTGGTTTCCTGATAATTAATGTTTCTTCTACATATCACCCAAGCTAAATTTATACCTTGGTATTTACCAATAATACCTTGGTAAATACCAATTTCAATAGAGTTCAGGAATGTAAAACTTCAGTATTATTTTTTTTTTTTTTAAATAAGGAATTTTGTTCTAAAGCCAATCCTGTATGATATTATTGCTATGAGAATAAGCAAAGCAGAGGGAGAGATAACCCCACCATAGTGTGGAAACACATGTCCTATAAGCACTAGAGGTGTAAAGGGCAGTCTGGTTTTCCTAATAGAAATGCATATCACATAAAATATACAGAACAGCATTTCACTAGAGCTTACATAGTTTTCCATTTAATTTCAGACTGACTTTTCATTTTATATTCTACAACTAGCAAGGGTTTTAAATAACTTGCACTTATTTTGTGTTTTGCAATTATAATAAGGTTGGGTAATTATACAGAGAGCATTTTTTCCATCTATTTCTAATTTGAAACTTTCCCAAAAGCATGGAATCCAAATAAAGTATTTGTAATTCTAAAAAAAGAGGAAATAGCTATTTATAAATAGGCAAAAATTAGCAAAGTCTCTTATCAGCCTGCTATCATTTTAAGAAAGGACCATGCTGGCATAAAATAGTAAATAAAAATCAGTAAATGTCAGAAATATTAAACAAAAAAAAAAGGTATTAAATTATGTTAAATATATATTAACATATAAGAGTGGCAGCAAAAGTAGCTAAAGGGTTGGCAATTTGAACCTCTTTTCTCTACTTCTTCCCTCATTCCTAATATAAATAGAATAATTATTTGACCAAAAATATTCAGAGAATGGAGAAGGGATGTCAGTTATCCAAAAAACTTTATATCTGTGATGGTATAAACAATATACAGGCAGTTACTAAAGAACAGGCACAGTTACTTGTACTTTGGCATTGAGTCCTTAGCTTGAAAATTGGAAAGTGCAAGTCAGAGAAATTATATTCTTTTAACAAGGCCTCAGCTCTTACACTAAAATGCTTGGATAGCTGGGAGACTGAATTTGAAAAAGCACTATAAAAGTAATCACATATGACTGCTGGATTTTTGGATGTAGAATTGGTTTTTTTTTAAATTTGAACTATTTATAGGAGTAATTGTCTTTAAGACTTTAAGCATAAGACTTTAAACAGTTTTGTCTACCATGACCAAAGAGTTTTTCCTTAGATTCACAGTATTTAAAAATACTATATTACTACCTAAAGCTTTGGATAGCTGCCTCATTTTTTGCTGTAGAAATCTGGTTAAATTAATAATGAACCTCCCTCTGATGATTAAACAAAATGTGTTTAGGATGGAAAATTAATTACAAAGGTAGTTTCCAAAATAAAAAAAAAATATTAAAATCCAGCTGTTTGCAATACATCACAGTAGTGCCAGGCTTCTGGCTGTGAAACATCCAACAGGCTGTAACTCAGGTGAGAAAACTGCTGTCCATTCTCTTCTCTAATTTTTCCCACCATTTGACTTGCCTTTGGGAAATTCTTAAGGATGGAGAACAACACATAAATGTGCACAGCATGTTTTTGGCTCACGGGATTTAGAAAATGAATATTCACCTTTCTGATGGTGTAACTCAGACTAAGGAGAAAAATAAACCTCTAAAGAGAGCAGAGACACTGTTTCTGGCTATGGCAAAGCAGTAGGAAAAAATTAGCTGGAAAGACATCGGTTCTTGTGAGCTGTTGATCCAGGATAAGGGAGGACTGGTTTTCTCTGGAGGTGGTGGCATTTTTCATATGTCTATCTGAGCATGTCACAGGTTTAGCCTAGATTGTGCAAAGAACTTGGGCACTGTGAACAAAGTTATGAATGTACCCGTTCTTAATGTGTTATGGTTGTAAGGTTAATTTTTACAAATTATATGGCACCTAGACCCCGAATTCTAGTGGAAAGTATAAACTTAAACAAATTAGTTTTATTTCTAGAAAATCTAAAAGTTGTTACCTGTATTCAAATTATGCACTTACAAAGGTATACATCTCCTCCAAGGACTCAGAAACTGATTCAAGTACTTTTTAAATAAGCATAATTGGTAACTTTCACTGTTTCCCTTATCATTTTGAAATAAACCACTTGACAAAAAAAAAAATAAAAAATGAAAGCTGTTAACACCTTGAGCTGCTCGGCATCCTCCCAAAGGTCAGGATGCAATATGAGCTGTAGGAGAATCACACTGTTCTCCTCTTACCCTTTTAGTGATGCAAGAAGTGTGCTGAGGGCTGCATTCCAGAGTGGCCATCCACGGTGAGACAAGGTCTTTAACACCTGACATCTGGCCTCCTGCCTCCTTCCCTGTGCTCCCTGAATAGCAGATGGACCTCAACGCCACAAGTGTCACCAAGTCACTACATCAAGCAGCACCCCCTTAGAAATTATGCAGTGGTTAGCACATGCCCTCCAAAACTGAAGCCAAAGAAGCCTCCTGTGGAGCAGAGGGGAATATTATTTGTAGTTCTAGACCTGAGCATTAATCACAACAAGGTCAGACACATGAACAAACCCAATACATTTAAATGATTCAAAGCTATTAATCTGAGCTTGTAATACCACGTTTTCACCATGGCTATCCAAGCTTTCTCTCTCATAGTTTGTCACACTTGTAGACTCGTTTTATCTTTGAGTACCAGTCCTTGCTAGCAGTAATAGGTTTTCCCTATGTGATTGTACAGCATCTCCCATGAGGAATTTCTAATGCTGACTGGGCAGGTGGGTCACTACCTATAAATTTGGTTTGCATAGCACAAAAGGTTGAAGGAAATAAAAATAAAAGCAACAACCATTCTCAGTAAAGGTCATCTGAAAACTCATACAAAGAATTCAAAGTAAAACTTTAAAACCAATGAAATCAGATTTTGATAGAAACCTTTTTTTCACACAAAATACTCACTCAACTCAGGCTAAAGCAGAAGATATTTTTCCTCAACAAATGTCCATTAAAATAGCAATCAGTGACTTAAAACAAGCTCAGATGGAATTGTTTGGGTAGCTGCAGCCAACCTTCTTTGCATTTTACTGTGTATGAACAAAGTACGTACCTCATGCACTTCAGAGTGGTACAGAAAGGGAGAATCAAACAATCTGGAAATTTGGAAATGTAGAAGCTCACAAACATGACCATCTATCAACATTGTACACATTATTTGAATATGGTGAATAAAAATGCATTAATATGTCACAAGAATTAGCTGTCAGTCTGTAGTAAAAAAGGTCATTTCTGATGCTGAAGGACTGAGTGATTGAGGGGATTAGTGAGCACTAAAAGCAACAAAAAAACAGTTCATTCGACTATTCTGAACATCAGATAAGGTTAATAAATGGTCTTAGCATAGTTCTCAAAGTGCAAGAACCCACACCATAAAACTGTGAACATTAATTGATACTTTTACGGGTAGTCTCAGCTGAAAGGTCGCGCGACGGGAACACTTCTAGATCTGAAGCACGGAGCCCTGAAGCTTATACACATTCTGCCTTTCCTGTGTCCTGCCAGAGCAAGAGATTTTATTCTCAAGGACTTTTCATCTGGAACTTTTTGTGAGCACTAAAACTTAAAAATATTTGCTAGCCTCTTCTACCTATAAATCTAAAAATAGAAACTTGGAAGGAAAAAGTCATTAAAATTTACCGTTGCCTTCTACTTTTAAGGGAAAGTATTACCAACAGAGAGTGGGAGGAGGATGAGTAATCCTGGCACCTATTCTATATTTCAGCTCTCTACATCCTTTATTGTTTGCCTAGCTGTTGCATAAATTCAGGAATTTACTATTTTCAAAAGTATATATCAACACGAAATATATATAGCTCAGTACATACCAACTACTGAATTGTGTGAGCAACATAAACAAAAGGCCAGATTCTTCCCTGGTGCCCCTGAACACAACCTGGCGTGCTCTCAGAACTCTGAATCTCACCTCACATCAGCCTTCCAGTCACAGAAGCATCAGTTATTCTAAATATTTCCCCTAAAATAGGTAGCCTGGGAGCAGTGCCTGTAGGAACTGAATACAGATTTCAGCATCCCCCCTCCGGTCCTTCTGGGAGGCTGCAGCCTGCACACACACGTGTGCTCTCTCCATGTGGGCAGCAGTCTCCCTTCACACACCAGCCCACCCTCCCACTTTATCCTCTCTGCTGAGTGTTTGCCATCCTGGAGAACAGGTGAAGTGGGAGAGGACAGGGAGAACACAGTCTGGCTGCTGTGCTGGGCACTGGGAGGCAAAAGAAATGGCAAATAAATTCCCCTATAAAAAATGTTCTTCTGTTTGGGGTGGAAGATGCTGGGCTGAGTGGAAGACAAGGCTACCACTGAGCTGAGCATGTACTGCTCAGCCCAGCTCAGGCTTCCCACCAGCAGTGGGGGCAGCAGCAAACAACCCAAACTCTGCCCCTGTGTAAAGGCAGCCTTTACACATATATTTCATTCTGTTTGATGCATTGTAGGGTTTCCCTCTGGTCTACTGAGCATTATATCAATCTGTGCACTCATATAAATCCTCTAGGAGGAGGACAGGATTGAATTTGGTCCTTCCTAGCTGTCATGGTTTAACCCCAGCCATCAGCTAAACCCCACATGGCCACCTGTTCAAACAACTCCCTCACCCTGCCAGCTGGGAGGAGAACTGAAGGAAAAAAGCCCTGAGATAACAACTGTTTAAAAATTGAAACAAAATAAGGTATAAAAATAATAGTAGCAATGAAAGGGAAGGAGAGAAAACACTGAAGAGAGAAGTGATGCTCAATGCAACTTCTTCACCACCCTCTGACTGATGCTACATCTCTGGGCAGTACCCATTCCAACCAGCTGCACCCATTTTGGAGTGGAATCCATATCACATACTGCACATGAGCTTTTATGGTGTGGACCATTCCTTTGGCCAGCTCAGCTCAGCTGTCCTGGCCATGCTCCCTCCCAGGTTCTTGTGCCCCTCCTCAAAGGCAGAGCATGAGACACTGAACAGTCCTTGACTGGGGGAAAACTGTTCAGCACCAAAACATCAGTGTGTTATCAACATTATTCTCACACTGAATCCAAAACTCAGCACTGCACCTGCTACCCTGGAGAAACTTAACTCTATCCCACCAAAAACAGGATATACCACTGAAGCAGATTGTTCTGCCCTCTTCCCTAGACAAGGACAGTACCTGGTGATAGTACTTACAGAAATGTTTATGAAAAAACAGATTAGACATCAGGAGCATTGAGGAAAAAGCTTCTGAGAGCAGAACACAAACTAGATACTGATTCTCAAACCCTGTTGCTAAGGTTCTCCTGCACAAAGTAGGCATCAGTCTGAAATGTGATGAACAGTAGTGTGGCATGGATATTGAAAGATGCAAAAAAGGGAGCAGGTGGTAATTCATTGTACACCAGGCTATTTATTAGCTCTGAATTGTCATATGAATTGTTCATAAATGACCTTCAGATGCCATCATTAAAAAATTCAGAGGTCTATGTTTGGAAAAGTGAGTAATCTTAGAAAGATAATTAACATGTTCTGTATGTTATCTACTGGTTATTATTTTCAAAACTTTTGAAGCATTAAAACATTAATTAATCTTAAGACAGTTCTAAATGCAAGCAAGCATTTTTTCAATCCATTTCTGACCTCCTAAAAAAAAGACTAAAAAAAGTAGAATTGATGAATTGAAATCAGTATTTACACCAAGCAAGAAATTCATTCTCCCTCTGTCCATTGCCAATTTATTGACAACTTTCATTTTAATATTTCTGCTTTATATTATGATAGTTTAACTCCAGTGCATGGCACAACCATAAAATATTTCTCTTACTGCCTA
Organism: Poecile atricapillus; assembly: GCF_030490865.1. Lineage (NCBI taxonomy): Eukaryota > Metazoa > Chordata > Aves > Passeriformes > Paridae > Poecile > Poecile atricapillus. Next base: position 109,024,853 of record NC_081249.1, read on the forward strand.
GAACTAGAGAAGGGACATGGATTGCTGTTTAAATGGCAGTGACACATTGACAGCACACAACACTCCAGCCTTACAATCAAATACGAGCTTGATTAGAGATACCAAAATTCAGGTACCATACTTTTGGTCATATCAATTGACATTATCTTCCCCCAACCCCTAAAAAATGTTCTTTTAAGAAGCAGTGAGTTAGGATGAAGCCAGAATAAGAGCTCTTCAATTCTGGAAGAAGTAATAACAACAGAATGGCAGAGGCTTTGCTATAGCTTAAATACCCCCAGTTTCCTTAATCCATATCATGAGGATTTTTTCCCTGTAGCCAATAACAGACAGAGTCATGGAGTAACCTATACAATTTTCACAAACCTATCAAGTTTTAACTACTGAGAAAAAAAAAAAGCATGTTTTGATTTTAGGGTTGGGTTGTTTTGGTTTTGGTTTTTTTTTTTTTTGTTTTTTTGGGTTTTTTTTTTTTGTTTTTTTTTTGTTGTTGTGTTGGATTTTTTTCCCCCTTTTTAAAATTGGGAAGCACATATAATGGTTTTGTAATAAGAGGCCTACAGTTTAATACACATCAGCATCAGTTTTCCCCAGGAATATGAATATATATGCATGTGAAACTGCTTCCTATAGATTGATAACAGCTTCATACTGCTTTCTTTTAGGATAATAGTCATAACTGCTATAACTACAAGGACAGGAATTGTTTTGTTAAAATAAGTGCACTCTTCTATAAATGCTAGTGTCACCAGCTGGGTCTGCATAAAATGCAAAAGTGCTGACAAGAAGGGTTAAGCAACCAAAATATATCAATGCTAAGTCTCAACATAATTGTCTAAATGTCAGCTGAACCTTAGAGGACTACCTTTCCAAATCTTAAAACTAAATATGATTAATAGAAAAAAAGTTAAATATCAATCTCTAGACACAGAGTAATGTTTTAAAAGGCTGGGTTTAGAGATAATTAACTAAAGATCCATTTGAGAAAGGTTATAAGTCTCAAGTAGCACAGTCAACATTTTGAATGTTATTAATCCCAAGATTTTAAGCTATTTAAACATTTAGATCTCATTTAAATACCCTCTCTTATATGTGATTTGCCATATTAGCAAGGTCATTTGACAACAATTTTGCACAATTGATGTAAATGGCATTACAGATGAAACTCCGCTTCCAACTATGTGATTAAAGCCAAAAATGAATAGGAAGATCCAAATACAGTGAAATCCAAAGCCTGATAATATCAAGATATCTCTGAAACATGTAACAGTGTCTTAGAGTCTGAAAAAAATATTAACTGATAGGTGAGTATGATTCGTAACTGCATCTGTCAGTGAACATGTATAGACATGACTGTGTATGTACATACCCATAAAACAATGGTAAAAGTACTATTGGCTTGCACTGCAAATTATAAATAAATGTACCACATGTGAGCCATTGAAATTTAGTCCTCATGCTTATGGTACTCTTTAGACATAAGATCACAAGCATGAAAAGCTAATGAACCCCTTAACTCCTCATGCAATGCACAGCTCGGATGGAAATCATTTATGAAAATCTTCTCCATTTTTTATCCCTCTTCATTTTTTTATGCGTAGTTTCAGCTGTTATTAGTGGCACACTCTTAAAACATTGTTCTAAAAATGGAAACTTAATTCACACATTTCTGCTATGTGACAGTTTCCCAAATACCAATTTATTTCCCCAACCTCTCACCCCTCTAAAATGAAGGGGATGTATTCATTATTATATACATTTTAAAGAGAGTGTCTGCATCACAGGGAGTTAAGGTCAAAAGCATCAAGTGATTTTACATGTGAAGTTTGAGAGAAACTGATTTTTCAGCATTCCTAATGTTACATAGCATTTTTTATGTTTATGGATTTATTGACTACAATTTTAGTTCTGATTTATAAACACTTGTCCCAGGCCTGGCAGGGTTTATTTTTGCAGGTGAGGAGGAATAGCCAAGACCTGGAGGTTGTTCTATACCACCTCACACCATTGCCAGGGGTGTGGGGAAGGGAGTCTTTCCACAGGAAGGTCACTCCGGATGTTGGAGAGGCTGCAGTCGGGTCATGGACTCTATGGTGAATATTTTGGCATGTAAATCATTTTGTACACTTTTGTTCCTTGGGTTGCTGTTCGTGTTTGTTTTCTTATCTCACTGCTGTTTCCATCAAACTGTTCTCATCTCAGTCCATGAGGGGTGGGTGGCTCATGGTTTTAGTAGGAACATTTAATTGGAGAATACTGTTCCTAAAATATGACAACATTTTTGCAACATAAGACACCAGGGAAATGAAGAATCTTCTCTACAAGGGAGAAAAGTCAGGTTGAAGTTATTTGATAGCATAAAATATCATTCTATTTCATAGATAGGAACAAACTCCTGTTTCTCAAAAAGATCCAGTTGCTTTCATTGTCAGACCTTCCTTCACTTCACTGCAATCGCTTGCCTCCTTCAAAATTCCCCAGTAACAACTCAGCACAGGTCCCAGGCTGCATAATGGCCTTCTCACCCTGATTAACCCAGAGAACATTTCTACCCTGAGCACTGGCTGGGATAGGATCCTGAGAAGAAAGCTGGATGTAATCATCGACTTTTGCCAGGGTCATCATACCTAGGCACAAGAAATAAGTCAAGAATCTGCTCCTCCAAAATAACTCACCTGGCCTGCTGCCTTGCCCTTTCCACCTCAGACATGCACAAACTTCCTGCTCTTCCAACAAACCCTGCAGTCCTTCCCCTCCCACAGTACAAGATGCAACCTAAACCTGAAAAAACTGGTCCAGACCAGGCCAGCTCAGGTCACCAGAGAGGCTGGGTTAAAGTAAAATAGTTTTAAAGGGATTATGGATTTTATATGTTATGGGTGGCAATAAGAAACAGCATTCAAACAGAAAAAAAAATAAAATGTGTGGAAGAGAAATAACTGTAAGGAAGCCCTACTTTTAATTTGGGGAACATCAAGAGAAATGGTTGAGTCTACCACTCAGTTATATTAAGAGCCCTGGAGAAAATGTTGGGAGAGTAATGAAATTAAAATGAGGGAATGAAAAATGGAGACTAGAAGCCTACATCAGAGAATTTACTCTGAAAACTTTAGTGCTTCTCACACCTTAAAATCAAACACAAGTGCTGACAGATAACATAGAAGTGATCCCATACAGTTGCATTTCTCCAAAAGAAAGACCTCATCAATGCATCATAGCAACTTAGCACAAAATGTGCGGTTTGAATTTAATTCTGGTCATGGTGTGAGCTGAGAGTAAATAGTGCTGAATAGTGGTTGAATAAAAATTAAATAAAATTGCAATACAATGTAGTGGGCATGTTCTTTAGAAGAAAAAAACCCCAAATTTTTCTGTGATCGCCTCTCTTTGCAGATGACAGCAAAATCAGTGCAGAGTAGTTGAACCATGAAACTTTCCCTTGATTAATCAACCAAAGAAAAAGCTTTCTCACTTAAATACACACTATTCCTACAACTGCTTAGTCAGATCTTCTAATCAGACAATGAGCTTAATTCAAACAAACTTTAGTTTGTTTGAGAGAGTCCTCAATTTTTTTTTTTATTTATTTTTTTTTTAATTGGATTGAAGTCAGCTAGTGGAAGAAATCCTCTAAGACAGAGTCATAAGGTTCTTCTTTTTAGGTTCAGTTACTTTTCAGAGATATAGGTTAGATTTCTCCAATTTTTTTTGTTCCTTTGGTTGCATGCCATACAAGCGTAAAGAACTATCGAGATACAAAGGTTGACATTCACCCAAACACAAAACCAAACTGCTTTTCAAGTAAATCATCAAAATATGATATGTAATCCCCGTTCTGTCACCTGCAAAAGGGTGAACCCCAGGCATTTCAAGACATTAAATGCACTAAAATGCACCACTTCATCTGTTAAAATATCACAGACAGAAATTCAGGTTTCTGTCTTAGTTCTATCTGTGTATACTCCAGGAGGCGAGGAAACTGAGATTTAAAAATTGGAGAAATATCCAAGAGGAAAGTGGGTTAGGGAAGAAAGAAAGATGATGCATTCCAATACCAATGCAATATTTTTTAATCATCCTAGATGATAGATCTAATCAAAGCATGAGCCTTTGTGGAATATGCTCCAGTATTGCTCTCACTGTGCTTTCACTCGAGTCTATGAAGTTAAAACTATTGCTTTATTTATGGGCAGTGGTGGATCATTTCCTGCAGAGTGTAGTCCTGGAACAAGAGGTAAAAAGAATATATCACTTGAGAAGTCTTCACCTCTTATCACTACAGCTGAGCATCTAAAATCATTTAGGTGATATTAATAATGGTATTCTGCCTTTTGCCTACAAAACCGTGCAAATTTCACCGGGTTTGACCAGTCAACCTTAAATAGAATGGTGTGATATATCACCAAGGAGCAACCATTATGAATCAAGGCTTTTGAACTTTCAAGTAACTGGACTCTTTTTCTCTCTGTGCAGTACAATGTAGTACAATGTTTCCAAAAGTCACATCATGCTGATTTATTCCTAAATACAAAAATTCCCAAGTATTCATTCCCTGACCAAGAGAATATGCAGGCTGGAAAAATTCACTCTGTATCACTGAAGCAAAGATTTTTAAGACAGTTATTTCTCATTCCTTGACTTAGCAAAGGAGCTACAAAGGAAAAGTGGGTCCTACCTGTAGCCACTTAGGGATCTCCACATGTTCCATATCTTAGCTCCCACTCTGCTGATGGAGAGAAAGACGCTTGAGATGCCAGTGGACAGGTTGATATTGATGACATTTTTCTTTCTTTCCGAAAAATCTAAATAACTCTTTTTTTTTTAGGGACACACCCTTAATTTTGTTCAACATGTAGCAGAATAAATTAAGAGGGAGGGAACTATCTGGCTTTAAAGCAAGACTGAAAGAGAGTGAGAAATTCTCGCTCTTGCCATTCTATCACAGGTCCACAGTCTCTGGGCACCTTGCCAGTGTGCAGGACCACACTTATATGTGACATAGCCTTGTGTTTCAAACAGATTAGTAGCCAGAATCAAAGCATCTGGTGTTGGCTGTGCAGAACCACTCTTCATAATTAGTTTAATATTTTATACCAGCACATATTTCATGTGTCTTAGCCTACTAATCCGCTAATATACTCTGTGATGCTACTGATCTGTGTTCTTCATTTATCCATTCACTGTGACTGAAGGACATCACTTCTTTCATTGTTTAGTGTCCACAGCCTTTGCCTGATGGAGATGGAGGAATGTAGACTGACCATGTGACATAATAAATCCATAGGGATTAGTGATGATCTATATCACTTTCATGCTTGTGAGAGCACTGACACTGTGATATTAGTCATTGATAATGATCCAGCATCTGCACCTCATTTCTGTGGAATATTTCTCTACATCAGCTTTTTCCACTAACTAGAACAACTGTTTGGGGGTTGTGCTTCCAGTTTTCTCCTGTTATTTTCAAAGTTACACACAGTTTGGGGACTGCTGCAGCCAGCAGCTTCAGCATATTGACCAATATTTCTTTGGCTTCATGTTTGCTATATCACAGCTTTCATTTTACACTTGATGTGCTATGAATCTCCCTCTGCATATGTGACCATGTGGGCTTTGATGATAGCACTTTGCCAATTACTGCTCACAGCTGCAGATCTTTCCCAATGGCATTTTCTTGATGCACAGCATCTTAGGCTCTTTTTCAGGGCATGTCTCACACCAGTTGTGTTGCAGAGATGTTATTAGAAGAACTAACTGGCACATCCCTATTTTGGCTAATATTTATATTAATCTTTGCCAGTTGAGTCACTCTTTTTTATGTATTACAATGGTCACACATGTCCTAAGGGTCAAGAAGAGGCATGAGAAAGGCATTACAAAAAATTCCTGTCTAAGTGATTAACTGGAACTGCCAATGCTGCCATTACAGTGAGGCATCATTGATAAGGGCAGAAGAGCTTTTATGAATTATCCAGATTGCTATTTTCATAGTCATCCACAAGGCTTTCCCACTGCCATAAGATGAAGCATAGGGAAGAATGTGAGGAGCTTGTTTTCAGTGATTTCTGTCAAATAACTCACAGGATTTGAGGACCTTGAGGGCAGATCTTCAGTGATTGTGAAGAGCTAGAACTCCTCAGCCTGTTCCCAGATTGACTCTTCTCCCAGTCTTCCTTTACTGCAAAGACCATTCCTTTCTTCAGATCTGGAGATCTTGACTCCCTGATTCCAAGCAGATTTATGTTAACTCCTTTCAGCCATTGCTTTAGAGTGTAGCCACAGGTTTAACACATGATACGTGTTCCTGGCCTTTCAGCCAGCCTGGGTAGAGGGCAGGCAAACCTATGACATTTTTTTATCTCCTTCCAGCAGTAATATATCCTCATACATTTACATCTGCAAATCTCAGGTTTTCTCCTGCCAGAGGAGCACTAATGGTCTCAAGCTAGGTTGTGGAGGTATGTATGGAAGAGCTCTCTGAATATGCATGGTGAAAGAGCACAGATGACATGCATGTGAAAGGTCTGAATTTTCAGAAGGGAGCAGTAAGAGTGCAAGTTGTGATGTAATGCATAAATTCACAAACAAGAAAAGCCAGTTAGAGAAAATATGTATATGCAAAAATAAAGTTGACAAGAAGTTTTATTCTGTCAGTTATAGAAGACCATTGACAGATTATGTCATGGGAGAAAATGTTCCACTAATGCAGTTAATGTGGTATTATCCCAGATGTATCTAAATTGCTCTCATTATTCTACACCACACAGCCTGAATGCTTCTATTTTGTCATGTCCTTGTTTGCTGGGCTGTCTTTAACTTGCAGCTGGAGAGACGAAGAAAGGAAATTCTCAGACACTTGTAGATGTTGTAGAAGCAGGTGTCTCCACTTTCTCCTGCTAACAAATAAGAATATTTTCATATTAGTTGGATTTGAGGAATTATTTAGGCAGGTATTTGCAGTCCATTCAAGGTAGCTGGTGCTTCTCCTCGTTCAGTATCTGAGTATTTGAAAAATGTATTTATTTTATAATATCAAAGAAAGTAATGAGTCCCTATGAATCCTTCTTTAAGTACATTGCACTAGTTTAAACATGTAACACCTACAGTGGAATAAAAATCTTCTGTCCTGTTTATTTCAACTCTAGTGCTTTCTTTTTCATTTTCAGAGTAATTTTGTTTTAGCTGAAACTATTATATTCCAAAGTACAGCAGGAGGTGGTACAAAAGCTCTTACAGACATTGGATAAAAAGAAGAGCTCATAGCTCAGAAAACAAGTAGGAGCATCAGTGCTTCAGCCTCTCAATACTGAATGACCAACAAACCTGTTCCAATGGCATATTGCAAATCCTACTTGCTTCTAAGCTATTTTAACCTCAAACAATAAATCAGCTCTGGATCTACTAAGTAATAGAGGGACACAATGAAAATACAATTATTTCAGAATTGAAATAGAATGTAGAACTGAATCTTTATAAATGTTCACAGCCAATATTTTACAAAAGCAGGAAACTCTTTATCACTCTTACCTTTCCATAACCCAACTCCTGAGATACACAAAAGGGTTGTGTGAGCAAACCCCTGGCTGGTGATGGGAGAAGTGCTCCTCCTTTTCCCTGTCTGCCCAGCTGCTTCACACCCAGCTCTGGGAGCAGGGAAGAAAGGCTGAGAATGGCTCCAGGTGTGTGGTGGTGAAACAAACACACCTTGCTGGTCTGCTTCTCTTCAAAGAGATGAAGAGTAAAAGAAGCAGTAAGAGCCACAGAAACCCCCTAGGCTGCTTTTTTCTTGTAGTTTTTAAATTCCTTTTAGCATCTAAACCCAGCAAAGGCACTCTGATACATTGCATTTGAGGCAGTCTCTTGCTACAGCACAGTTCACATTATATTGCACTGGCTTAGTCACTTACTTAGTGTCAATCACTTTCCCCACTTATTAAGTAGAGTTTCTTCACCTGTTTTGCAGAGGAAATGGCGATTGAGTTGAAAAAGGAAAAAAACCCAAAAATCCAAAACCAACAAACTCAGAGCCACTACTGAATATTTATTTAGAAGCAGAAACAAATACTGTCCAGTTGCAGTATACTTGTTGTTTACCAAGAGCACTGCAGCCTCAGTTCAGTTGTTTGTGTTATTCTTCTTTGTGCACTCATTTAAGTGAAATATGGGTAAATGGATGCAATGGCAGCCCCTAATGACAGCTGAGGTGTGAGGAAGGGAAATAGACCCTTTCACCCTTTATGTCTCAATCCCTCATACATGCTTTTATGGGGAACAGAGTGGTTAATTGTTTCCCTAGATTCTAAATAATCCATTTTATGGTTCCTTATCATCCCATCCAGAGGATTTTGCTCATTTTGAAATCTTCTTTAACTGAAGAATCATTAGCTCCCCTTTTCTCCTTGAGATAATAATGTTTACTCCTAAACCCCCATGGTTTCATTTCTCTCTTTGGTCTTTATCTCAAGGACATTTTTCTTCTTCCTTTTCCTTTTCCTTTTCCTTTTCCTTTTCCTTTTCCTTTTCCTTTTCCTTTTCCTTTTCCTTTTCCTTTTCCTTTTCCTTTTCCTTTTCCTTTTCCTTTTCCTTTTCCTTTTCCTTTTCCTTTTCCTTTTCCTTTTCTCTCTTTTATTTCGAAATAGTTATTGGCCCATAAATTAGCAAGAGCTTTAACTAATCTAAGGATTCTTAAGATACCAATAAAATAATTTATTCATCATTTAAGTCTTAAAAAAAAATTTCTTTGCTCATTTCTTTTTTAGAAAAAAATCTGTTATGTGAAATTGATTTATATTTTAAACTTATGTACAACCAGTATATATAATTTTTGTAGTAAGAAATTTGTACACTGTAGCACAACTCTGCCTGAAGGGTTTTAACATTTCCAAGCTATATACAGATCATAGTAAAGCTCCGTTTTTTTAGTCACTGGATAATAATTTTAACTTGTAAATAGTGTTAATTTCACTGTGGAGCTTATAAGAAGTATTGAAAAAATGAATCTTTTTGACTTTTTGGGTTTTTATACCCATTCAGTTAGAAAATCACCAAGTTGGTTACTTGGAAAGAAAGGAAATTATTAACAGAACTGGAGGACAAAAATCTTGTAACTGAAGAAAGTTATTCAAACCTGACACCCCAAATGAAATTATTATAATGTCCTGGTCCTGAGAGTTGGTAGTCATGTGCTTAATGACAGAATTTGCATTAGTTTGCTGGTCTGGATTTGACCCACAGAGTAATTCAATAGTCCTCCACTTTTTGTTACAGCAGATTTATGAGTGTAGGATGAGGGGGTATTAGATATCGGCATTTATTCCCCTGGTGGTTTGGGATCTATTTTAAAAGACCCTGACTACTGACATTATTAGTGAATTAATTGCTTCTACTGAGTCTCTTCATAGACAATTACGTAGGATTGCCTCTCAGAAGTCTGTAATGAAAGTAGTGCTGAAACCCCAGCACTGAAAAAAGCATTTTACTGTTTTTTCCCCAAATGACAGAATATTTTACATGTGAGGGAGGAGCTTTTTAAGGCTTACATTTAAATTTAGAAAATTTTATATTGCATCTATAAAGAAATATGTTGGAGCTGAACCACCAAGCAATTCAAAACTCAGCATATTTATTTCAGGAGTTGCATGCACACGCATGCATATATATTTTACAGATTTTATGAGATACTATCTATATTTATGAATATTCTGTACATTTATTGGAAGTAATACAATATTTTTTCTGCAGTTACAAAAAAAAAGAGTATTTCTGAATTGAACCATCTTTTACTTACTAATCAAAACCCATAGAGATTATTTTTAGTAGGAGGATACCTACAATGAACATAGCCCAACAATATCTACTCTTCTTAATGTGGCAGTTCACTTCATTAATGTGCCAAAACTAGATGAATCATAGGTCTATAATTATGCTATTAAAGACAACTAGAAGTGGATAGATCATATATGCCCCAAAGACTCCATCTTTTAAAACAAGGAGGGGAAAAAAAAAAGAATCCAGTAAGATCAGAGTATGTTAGATAAAGAATAATGTTATTGTGCAAATATCCACAGCTGAAGGAAATTAAACAGAGGCAAGTATTTGCCATTATTCTGTATTGGACCCTGGAACTTTCATAATCCTAAGTATGGTGCTAATAAAAAAATACAAAACATTTTTTTAATGTATCCATGTTTTTTTTTTTTTATTTTTTTATTTTTTTTTTTTAAGTTGGAAGAGGGAGTAAAAGAAAACACAAAGGAAAGAAGCACAGAGGAAAGAAAAGGCAACAAAATTTTATACCCACAGTAGCAACTGGTTAGAAGATTGTGAAAAATGAAATGACCAAAGGCAGCTTCTAAATGAGAAATTATAAAACTGCAGACTTGATTCATAAATATCTAGTTTGTGAAATCGAAATGATTTAGCAGTATAGTTTGGTTTCAGTTTGATATTTATTTATGAAAACTCCTGAATCAGGGTCTCACTAAGGGTAATAAATAGGACTAGAAAGAAACCATTATTAACCAAATAAGTACTCTTGAACGGAAACAAAAGGTGTACTGAAATAACACTATGGAAGATTGTGAAAGAAATAAAGGAGAATTTTAAAAATATGGTATATACAAGCTCAGCAAAAAGGCCTTATGCTATGCTTGAAATTACCCAACAGCAAAATATTTGGCTATACTGCTCCCCTGATGCTGAAAAATTACTTTGCATGGAAGAGAAAAAAGTATAAAATGAGAGAAAAATCAATCCCAGATGGCAGAGGAACAATAATAAATTGAAAATATGACTGTCTCGTATGTTAAGAAACCTCTGTAGAGCTGTGAAGGAATAAAGAAGCTTAAGTTCTAATAAGGATAAAGCTTTTTAAGAAAAAGCTGATGTCTGAGAAAATGCAGGGAAGATGCTTCCCTCCTAAACTTCTCTGAAAACCCAATCAAAAAAAATAAAACCTGATAAAGTGTTATATTTCATGAGGGATGTTCACACACCAGAAAAGGGGACATAGCTTATATCTCACATACTGCAGATCCTTGAGAACACATATGTGTGTTTCCTGTTTATCTTCAAAAAGTGGCAGCTTGGATGGAAACAAGAGCATCCAGAAACTTTGCTGGCTCTAGCAAAACTTGGCATAAATATGAACAGCTTCCAAGGCTTCACATGACAAATAAATTCCTCAGGCATGTGAACAATAGGTACCAGGATTATCCAGTTCCAGTTTTGGGGCACCTCTGTGGTTGTCATGGTCTAACCCCAGCTCAGCCCCACCCCACCACTCTGCCCTTTTGGGATGCAGGAGACAATCAGGAGGGTGAAAGTGAGAAGTCTTGTGGGTGGATTTTAATAGTAGAGCAAAGGTCAGGCATGTAAGCAAAGCAAGAGGGGAAATTAATTCAGGACTTCCCATGGGCAGCAGGTGTTCAGCCATCCCTAGGAGAGTTGGGCTCTGACAGACACAATGGTGACTTGGGAAAACGAGCACCATCACTCCAAACATCCCTCCCTTCCTCCTTCCTTATGTGCTAAACATGATGACATATGGTCTGGGACATCCCTTGGGACAGATCAGATCAGCTGTCCTGGCTGGGACCTTTCCCAATTCCTTGTGGACCCCCAAGGTCTTCCCCCAAGCCTTTCCTGCTGGGGTGGTGTGAGAAGCAGAAAAGACCTTGGCTCTGTGTAGGCTCTGCTCAGCAGTAAGGAAAGCATCTCTGTATCATCAATACAAATCCAAATCACAACCCCATGCTGGCTACTGTGAAGAAACCTAACTCTATCCCACCCCCAAACCAATACAAGTGTACATTGCAAATGGAAGCATTGCTTCAAATTAATTTCTTTAGATTCTCTGTTGACATCTTGACAAAGAAATTCTGAACCATTTGATAAATGGCAAAGGTCATTCAGGAGAATCTAAGTGGAATTTTCAGAAACATGGAAATTTATTGTTCAAAATAAGTTATTTGGGCCACTCCTATTAAAAACACTGATGAAGCAAAGATGCACATAACTGAATACCTAATTTGGTTATTCTAGTAGAGAAGTGACCATCTGAAAGTCTACTAACAGGAGTAGCAAATACCTGTCAACTACTCAAAGAGACACATGTATGGATAATGATTAATTAACATATAGTATAAAACAGAGAAATGCATAGCAGAACTAAATGACCAGTCTGGTTTTCCACCACATCAATAAAACTAGATCATATTTTGCAGAGTATTCTTAGGTGAATTTTGGGTGTGAGGTTAAAAGAGATCAACAAACATTAGATGAGATAATGCAAATGGCTAGAGCAGAATAATTTAATAATATGTCTTTGCCAAATAGCTCAAATTATCTCATTCCCTTTCTCAGAAAGAGTTCTGGTAAAAATCTGAAGATTTTAAAAAAGGAAAAAATAGGAACTCTGAAAATCCATACAATTTCAAAGTGACAGAGAGCCTTTCTGAAATTTTCCTTTTTAATCATCCTGTTATACATTCCAGAAAACACATTTTTTCCTATGTTATATTTTTTTGGGATACAGATTGAAAATTTGCATGAGAGTGCTTTGCGCAAAGAGCACTTCTCTTGCTTTCATGCATTTTGCCTTTAAGGTTGCCCTTTTGCCTGTCTGAAGAACCACTCCTGAAAACTGATCATCTCAACATCAGCTTTCAGCATAAACGTGGGCAGCTGCACAGATCCCTGCAGTTGGGGGAAGGTGGGAAAAAATCACAATTCTATGAATTAATAAATCTTAATGTTATTAATATTAATGTCAACATGACTATATATGTTATTTTAAGAAAGATATGTACAGCCACCTCTCAAACAATTGGATGATTATATATATATATATATATATATGTGTGTGTGTGTGTGTGTGTGAGAAGCCTGAAAGGAATATGTTTTAAAAAAGGAAATAGGAAACAAAAGTAGTGACCATGTTACCCTGCCAGCAGTCTCAAGCCTGTGTGATTAGAAGATTAAAAGGTCAATATGTCTGTACCAGCAGAAAGTATACAATGTGAGAAATTATGGAAGGTGTGTTGTCATGTCAGTCCCCTTCATGCAGTGAAAGGCCAGTGATCCACTGTGGAAGAAAAACTACAATTTCTGTGTAAGACTGACTGACAGCACAGATGCTGTTGGACATCGTGTCTGGTGTCAAAAGCCAGTGGAAAATGAAGTGGTTTTAGCTTTATTTTAGATTTTGGAGTAAGAGCAAAATAAAGTCACATCTGACATTCATGAAAAATGGCACCTGAAACATTTCATTACATATTTATAACCCCTAATAACCCTTGTAATTAATTGTGTCAATAACCTTTTTGGAGAAAATGGACAGGATTGTGTCAATAACCTTTTTGGAGAAAATGGACAGGATTGTTTTCTGTGATAGTCCTGCAGCTATCAGTGTAGCTATTGACAGGCCAGAAGAAAATCTGTGTCTGTCAGAGCAGTTTACATGGGGCAGCTGGAAGGGAAAAGAATAAATGTGAGCAAGACATAGTGTCATAATGAACCATACCTCACTTTCTATGGGTTTGGGGTAGAGAGATTTGATTTCACCTGTAAATTTCTCAAGTTTGCTCTCCCAAACACAAAGGTCCTGATTGTCTTTAGATATATAAGTTACATACAGGTAACTCCACTGATGCAAAATAGGCTTAAGGAGAATAAAATCTTTACTTTCCAGCAGTCCCTGGCACTTGGATAAAACGTAGCTCATCATTCTCTTTTTACCTGTGAGTCAGTCCCACAAACACAGTGGCTCATTACTGTCCTTGAGGAATGTTTTAGAGCTCCATCAGGCATATTCAAACAATGCATAAGAGTCCTTAAGCAGAACTCAATTACTGTTCAAGTGGAATAGGTAATTGGACAACACTCATCAGGTTTGGAATAAATGATATTAGGTGCCAGATCTGAAAAGCAAACCTTCAAGTTATAATAGAAAAGGGAGATTAATTTAATGAAAGACAAAAATTTCCAGTTCTCCTAGGTTAGAAATAATGAAACAAAAACTTTTCACTGAATTTCAGATAGTAGTAAAAGAGAAGGTGCATGTACACTTGGCATTTTAAATTATCTAAGCTACTTCCAAATGAGAAAAGGAACCATGGTTAGAAGCTTTTTAAATTATTCTTGTATCAAAAAGGTTTCATCCCTATGTAACCTTTATTGAGCTGTGACTCAGAAGAAGTATTAATATGAAGTTTTATGAGTGCAGATGGGAAACTTTATTCACTAATTTTATTCTACTTTAAATTAATTTCTAAATTTAATCATTGATACAAACATAAATGAATGGAGCCCCGTGTATATATTTTCTTAAATGTAGTTTTGGTGGTAACTTTTCATAAGTATCATTGGAATGTCTAAAAGTAATGTGGATAATTGATTTTCAAAAGAAGCAATAACAAATAGGGTTTCATTAACTGTTTGTAGAAGGAAGAGACAAAGTTATAAGAGAAATTTAATATATATTTCCATATTTAATCTATGGTTACTAAAATAGAAGGGATGTATTGCACGATTATTGCTTCTCTTAAATACATTAAAACAGAAATGTTAATCAAATCCCCCAAATTCTGGAATATAGTACTTGAGGTAACCTGAAGTTCACATCTTGAAATACAGAAATAAAATATTTCAGAGGAAGTCAAGGTTAATGGAAAGTAGTGGTGCTGTGCAGGTCACAGCTAATTTTTGTGAAAATAGGATTCTGAATAAAGACTAGATTCAGTGTGCAACTCTGATGGCCCCATAATCCAGTGTATTTGGCCCTACACTTTTTATTCAGAAAGAATGCAGATTCTGAGGCAACTAATTTACTTTTTTATGAATTCACAGTCCTAATGGAGCCATGTTGCCAAGACTACATACTGCGTGCATATATATATATAAAATATATAATCAAACTTTATATATATATATATACCCATCTATATCAAAGATTTATATAAAATATATAATCAAACTTTATAGATAAATCTTTGATATAGATGGGTGATACATTTTCAGCTTTAAAAAATGACACTGATAATTAAAGAAAATGTAAAAGCTACAGGGAATGGAAACACATACATTTTACATAATCAATTTAGGATCATAAAATAGATATGGTCAAATGTTTGTAGAAAAACAAAACAAAAAAAAACCCCACTCAATAAATACGTGAATTTTAAGGATTTTAGATTCAAAGTAGCGCAGATTCCTTTTTACTGTTTCAGATGTTATTACATTTTGGATGGTATAGTAAAATATTCATTTCACTGTATGGTCCTCATTTTGGATAGTAGAGTGAAATGAATATTTCACTGAGGACTGGAAGTGACCTTGGAGTTTAATGACTTGTGCAGTTACCCTGGATGAGGAAAAGTGGGGTTTCAGTTCCTGCACTAATGAATGTTCATGTTCTGTATTCAACAATAATTGTACAAAATGCATAAATATTCATAGGTGTTGAGACTCTCTCTCTTTGCAGATGAGTGTTCTCATGCTCAGGTGAAAGCCATGCCCAATTTTCTTGTCAGTGTGTGATTTGACCTCATGGTTTCTCTGGTGATGAGGTGGGAGAGGTCAGAGCTTTGGCCACTCTTCAGTTCACCGCTCATTTACATTGGGCTTTGTCTAAAAAGGAAATGCACACAGATTTACATGTACCTTCCTTCTTAATATGTCTTTAGCTATTCCATCCTAGAACGATATTGTATTTCCAATACCCTATTGATCCTACAGTACTTTGGGCATTTAAATGTATGGATCAAATTTTAAGAGAGATCCAAAGAAAGAGAAAGAAGTCACATCAGAGAAAAGGTATTCTTGTGAGTGAGCTGAAGACCAAATCAATGTTCACAGTCACCAAGTATATATTGCATTTAATTTGTTTTCCATAATACACAGTTAATTTTGCAAATTGCAAGAAAATTAATCTGGATTTACTGGAAGAAAAACTGAGGTAAAAATTCCTAACTTTGTATTAAGTTTATAAACCATTTTCACATATACAAGTACTGAGAAAGCAAGTTACAATTTTGTTTTTACTGTCTTCAGAGCAGAGATTTCTGAATAGCAAGTTAACTTTAGCAGCAGGGTCTGTAACATTTTCATATGCATCAATAAATGGTGTCCTTTTTTTATTCCTTTTGTTTTTATTATCATTCAGCAACGTCACTCCCCATCCGTGACATTTTTCACAAAAATTGTTTGCTGACTCCAGCAACACACACATTAGTGCACAATTCATCAGTACAGCTCCTAGGAGGTGTTGCAAAGATTGTGAGGAGCAGGACACTCCCCTTTCATATCTCTTCATTTTAGCCTATTTTCTAACTTCCCTTTCTAAGGATCCTCTACTAGAGTGACTCTCTTAACTGCTATCAACTACGTCTGCTTCTTCTATTTGGTTTAATCTGCTCCCAGTCTCTGTTGCCAGCCTGTAAAGTGTTCCATGGTTATTTGAGAACAGCAAATTTAAAAGAGGGATGGAGAAGGTTAATTACAACAGCATAATTAATACAGTTGCTGTTGAAGTAAATGGCAGTTTTGTCATTTTTTGTAACACAAGCAGGATTACGCTAATTATAATTTCATAATCTCCCCATTAGAGAAACACAGCAGCAACTCCATTAAAACATATTGCTTAACATTATATTCCCTGCTGACAGGATCCATAAAATAGAACTTTAGATGCTCAAAACATGAGATATGTAACATGATGTTATGTCAGGCAATAGCCATGCTCTTTTGGAACTATTCTAATCATTCCCATTATGTAAAATTTGCACTTTTTCCAATTTTAATCTCAAAAAAAGTCACACCATATCTCAACTCTTTTCTCAAATATACTGAGTGGAATGCTCAGCTTGACTTTTTTCCTTTTGTAAAGCAGGAATTTCAGCCTAATAAGAGAAGAAGGAACACAGCATTACTTTGGCACAGGAAAACTTTTAACTGTGGGGATAAACAGACTAATGAAAAGTGCAGTCTTCTAACCCATTACCAATCGTTCTGTTTTATTTTTTTTCAAACCCCTATTTCACCCCCCTCCCATTTTACATAAATAAAGAAAGGAATTAATGTATTATCATGGCATTTGAATAACAATCCTGCTTCCAGGACTTTGCATTACTCATCCACAAGGAGGCTGGTGGTGCCCTTCCAAAGCACTGCAGAGCTGTGATTTCTAGATCTTTTAGGAGCTACATTTTCACTGAAGTTAACAACACTAACTCAGCACAAAACCTGATGACAGATTCCAAACACCTGTGGGAAGTAGGTCAGAATTAGAGCTCACAATAAAAAAGAACTTAAGAGAAACAACCAACCAACAAGCAAACCTCCCTCTCTGCAAACCTAATTTAATTATGTCAGCTACCAAAGTGATGCCATAAGTAGAACAGCCCTTTACTGAATATTTTTTAAATCAAAAAGGTACTGTGGAGAGATATGCAGGAGATGGATCAGCCCATCTACAGTAGTTTCACTTCAATGAAAATTTGCCAAGATCTGTAGATTTGGAAGGAATCACATCTTTTGTGGTGTATAACTATATAAAGTTTTCTCCTCTGCTAGTCCTTCACATTAATTCATTAATATGGATATTAAATCATTAATATGGATTTTATTCCCTCAGTAGCTATGGTATCAGTAACATCTTTTATATTTTCCCTCCTAACTTGGATTTAGCTCTTTTGTTCTTTCTTTTCAGAACCACAAGGTTTTACAAGCAAAACAGAAGTTTTGTAGGTAGCCACAGTTTAAGCATTTCTTCTTGCTTACATTCTAGCCACTAGATTTCTGTGCCTGATTTCTACCCTCAATTTCCTGTAAAGTTGATGAGAAATAGATATTCACAAAACAAAAACGGCCATGTAAAATAAACTTGCTCATAAATAAGATAAGCCATATAAAATAAACCATACATGCTCATAATTACACTTTGGCTCACAAATCCAAAGGATTCTATGACTTAAATGTACATAGCCCTAAGTGCACCTTAAAGCAAATGGTGATGCACCAATGCTGAGAGTAATTTTTGGGAACCTTATTTCAGTGATGTTTCTCATAAAGTAAAATGCCAGACAGAACTGCATTATAAAATAATTCAATTAATAATAATTACGAATAAATAATTAAATGAAAATGTTAACATCATATTCACATTAGTTCGGCACCTTGAAAAATCCCTAAACACTAAAAAAATGTTTCTTCAAATATTTTTAATTTCTAGTCTACAGTTTTCTTTAGCATTGTCACAACCTGCTGAATCAATACAGATGTGGCTCAGAATTGGCAGCTGAAGAAATTCTAAATAGTGAAGTGATACTTCTGTATTTACCCACATATATGTGTATTATATATATAAAATTTTACATCAGGCCCACTGAATATATATATATATATATATATAATATATATATAATATATATATAATATATATATAATATATATAATATATATGTTAATATATATATTTATGACATAGTAGCCTAAACTAACCATTAGTGCACATTTTAAGGATATCAATATGTATTTAGACGGAAAATACTTGAAATAAACTTGCAGAGAAATCAGATTCTTTCAGTAACTGTTTCAAATAAGACAACTCATGTCTGGCTGAGCACATTCCTGGTGACAGTGGACAAGAGCTGGGTTTGTGTTCAGCTTCTCTGCTGAGGACCCCTCACACAGCCAGAAGTAGGAACAGGAGACCATCAGAGAAGCTTTTAAAGCCTTACTATTGTAAAACATAATTTTTTTCCTTGATCAAGAGGCAATTTCAACCCTGTATGCAGTTTCTAGGGGAGGGTATTTTATTGTAGTTTAGTAAAGAAAGCTGAAAACTCCTAATAATATTCATAATGGAACCATACACTAAACTAAAAAAGTAATAATCTGTATAATTGCATCACTGTGTCTGAGATTCACCAAACATTTCAAATTCATTTTTTTTAATGTTAAACTCATACCCTGTACATCAGTACTGAAATGTTTAAATACATTATTTTCATATTTATACCTTACCACAAAGCAATAGAGGAAATTTTGCAGTGGATTACCCACATGTGCAAACAAACCACAGCATGGAATCAAAGGTGGGGTTTTTTTCCTGTGTGTTTACTTTGCAAAATGAGTTCAGTTGGCAAATATGGGGCTGTGATGAAACTTTAATGATGAAAGGGACACTTGGAAATTGAAAAGCTGTAATTTCTTCCTGTAAATGTATGAATCTTACTATAAATACTCCTGGAAAGCTGCAGCTCTTTAGGAGACCTACAAGATTTCAGGAACATAAAACCAAGGGGCCTCTTCCTCTGCATTACCAAAATATGCAATTCTAGGTAATTAAAAGCCAGCAAATCTGTTGGCACAACATTGTTAATGGCAGAAAAGGAACTAAAAAGCCTGTATGAGTTTCACATTGGTGCCTGGCAGAAGGAGATTGCCAATGATAGAAGTTACCTGTCTTTCAGAATCACCGAGTGAGATAGGTTTCAGTGAAAGCTGAACATTTAGATAACAGGGAAAGTTGGCAAGGCAGCCCTGGGGGATTGCTACTACTTGAACATATCCATCCATCCATCCATCTATCCATCCATCTATCCATCCACCCATCCATCCATCCTTTAAATCCCCTCCCTAAGCAAGTTACTTAGCAATAATCTCATAAATTCTGCCAGACTACAGTAAAAGTAAATTGGTGTCCTACTACAGCTTCCCAACAAGCAAAGGAAATGCTTCTCTGAGACCATATCTTAAAAAAAATTCCATGTTTAGAGTCTGACATGCACAGAAATCTTAATGAATTAATGAAGATTATTTTAATTAAATGTTCCCAAAGTACCATGGGGAAGTAAGAGAAAGAGTTTGAAAAGCAAGTAACATTATAGCTTTGTCACGTATTTAAGACCAGAAAACCAAATTTCATTTCTTGTGTTGAGTCACTGAAATAAGGTCTTGGACTTGGGTCCTTGACACCTCTGGTAATATTTGTGTCATGGTGACCTTAGTCTCCCCCTTTTGCTGTTGATTTGCCACAATTAGCTTCAAAAAGTGAAATCTCAATTAGTTGTTTTTTGATTGTTTACTTATTTTTCTTAAAGATACAAATATATGTCGCCCAACCTTATCAGTTAGTTCAATGGAATTTCGGAGAGGCTAAACTTAAACTGACAAATAGAGCTGTGGAAAACACAAAATCATAGTAATTTATCTCAAAAACTGTTAACCATTACAGCTCTCACCATGACAGTCCTGTGAGTATTGCCTTCAGGATGTTTTCTGCCTGGCCAAACAGAATTCATTTGTGTGTTTTTATTGAAGATACATTATGAACATCTGGTGGTATTTATATGTCTAATTTTTCTAACTTATTAATTGCATTTAAAAATAAAAAGACTACCATAACTAGAAAAGTTCCTTTTAAATACTTCCTGTTATCTCTCATCTTTCCCCATGACTCTCAGCATGCTTTTGTAGTGGGCTTTAGATCTAAAACATGTAAGTCTTGAAAGGCAAATTTATGTGCATTCATAATACTAAGCAGTGCATAATTAGATTTAAAGAATGTAACTGATAAAACACATCTACTTTCTGTGTTGTTGCTGATATTCATAGCTGGCACATGGAATTTAATATGGATCATTACTTTCTCGGGATTTTACACATTAGCTATGGTTATAGCATTACCCCAGTACTTCTTGATGTAAAATATTTTTGAGTTGTACATATTAGAAAAATTCTTTTCATCACATTTGTCTTACCTTAATAGAAGAAGACAAAGTTTTACATCACCATAGCAATGTATTAATTTCTGTGCTGTACTTATCTGTCTTTTAATATGATTCTAATATCAGGCACAACACATCATCTCTATTGAATATATTCTATTTCCAGTATGGAAACATCTCCAAATCATTCATGGATTTTAAACAGCAGCCCATTTGTGTGTATTGCTTCATAACATTTTATGCCACCATTTATTTAAGAGCAAGCCCTCAAGGTGAATTAAAATATTATTTCATTTAAAAAATAATTTAAACTCAAACCCCACCCCCCAACTAAAACTGTTTGCATTATTTGTAAGTACTTGAATTTTAAATAATATTTAACCTAGCCAAGCTAAACCAATATGCTACATTTTTCAGATCTCATCTATGATAAATATTATCATTTTTGCTGTAATCCTTCTGAGATTTGTGCCCATCTCTTAACATTTTAAATGTAAAATGTATTACCAAGCTCATTTGAAATAGTAACATTGATTAATAGAAGATAGCAAATATGCTTTTAAGACAGAAGTATTTACATGGATGTAACAAGATTGCAATACTTATAAAAATATAATGTCTCCCAAAATATTTATAGCATCTTAGAATTTAAATATGCCCTTCAAAGTGTTTCTTTAGTACGCTTTCTAACCCATTATTGAAGATGCAAATAAATGTTTTTTAACTTCTCTGAGCAACCAAGGATTCTTCTTTCTCTAAGACTCACTTAAAAGGGGGACTCCATCTTTTCCATAATCCCACAAAATTTTATATTAATTATTCAATGTAGTGACAAACTTTATCTTTTCTTTTTTATAACTAGATATTTTTTACAGTATGAAAAGTTATGGGAGAACAGAGTGCAGAAATATTCTGACCTGACATAATCCTCAAAGTTGTATATTAAGAAAGAAAAAAAAAAAAAAAAAAAAGAAAAAAAAGAGAAAGAGAATAAAGAATAAAAGCCCTCAACTCCTTCAGGATTAATGATATATGTGCTACACTAAAGACTTTAACATATTTCCTTTTCAATATGCAGCACTGAATAATACTTTCCACTATTTAAAAGCCTCAGCAGTGTGAAAACTGTTGAAAGAAGAAGATACACCAAGCTAATTAAGCTGATAAGGCAGAGGTGACTGAAACTATCAATAAGAGGAAAAAGTCCCATCTTAGTAACATTCTGTATAAACACCATGCACATTTTTCCAGATGGGTTCATTCCTTTTAACTAGAAAATAGTACATAACTTGCACTCATCTTCCTCCTAGTCAGACTTGCTCATGACAATATTATTCACCTTGTACTACACAGGCTAGTCCTGAAATAGATATAAATATTAAAAAAAAAGTTAAAAAATTGATTTGCAATCTCCAGTAAAATCGATATAAACATCAGTGGTGACTCAAATAAATTGTTGTGAATAGTGTTTCTTAAAGCAAAACAAAGAAGTTTGAGAGCTGTTAATATTAGATGCTAACAACTCTTCCAAGCTGTGAATGTATAGTAGTGACAGAAATTAAAAAGCAGATGTCCTCCCACGTTGAAATTCCCCCCAACTTACTTCAAGATTACATGCTTGATGAAAGTACAGCGAGTTCTAATTTCTAGAGGGAATAATGACTTGTAGTTGCAATAATTTAAGGAATAATGTACCCCAACTGTACTTAATAAGGCTATAATTCCATCAAAGCCTTCCAGGGACGTCATAAACCATGAGAGTGAAACTCAGGTGGTTTCCTCATGTCACCAGAAGGCTGAGATGGAATTACAGTTTGAATTTATATTCATTTTGAAGGAGACTTATTTAATATTGCACATTGATCATGATTAATGCCCTTGGAACTGCCAAAAGCTATTAGGGGTGTTTACAGTCTTTTGAAGCCACCAAAAGTCAATTATGTCACTGACTAGTGATTCTCAGCAATTCCTTTCTTTTAAAGTTGTGGTTTGGCCAGCACACATTGCTTAACTATGTTAAAGTTAACATCAATTAGGTCATATATTTTTAATAGTTTTCTTCTTCATATTGAATGAAAGTGGGAAATATTTCTTCTGTCTATGTGCGTAACTCTTTATTTGCAATTTCATTGCAAATTAAGGGGCAAATTAATTGGAATCATTTGGCTAACAACCACTGAGCATCACTGAATTAATATACTTTTATTAAATAGATTTTTCACTTAAATGTCAATAATTTGTCCACATCCTATGTGAACTAACTGAACAGGGAGGAGCTTTAGTAACAGGAGAAAATTATTTTTTTGCTCTAAGACTGCAGGTAATCTGTTTTAAAATGAAAGATTGTATGGAATAGTCCCTAGAGCTACAGACAAAAAGTTGTGGCATGGGAAAAACAAAAAAACAAAAAACCAGAAGGGGAAATCTGGCTCTTAAATAATGTGTGAATCAAAGTTTCTAGAGATAAAATAATCTTCAGTGTAATCCTTCAAATTTCTATTCATTTTTGGACTTGATGCTGTCTGCCTGCACAGCCTCCTAGGACAGGAAGTCCAAATGTCATTGCTTAAAGGACAGCTACTCAAAAATGTGGTTTATTATGATCTCATACTGAATATCCTTACTTGCATAAGCATAAGGGCTTAGCATCTTTGGGATATCCTTTGGTGTGATCTCTGGACTCAAGATTTTACTCTGAAGGTTCTCCACAGCTCCAATGTGGATATTTGCCAGCCTCTTGTGGATTTCTTAGATATCGTAAGGGATCTAATACAGCAGAAGATGCCTTTATTTAGATGATGGCATAAAGCCAAAACGTTTACATGTGTCAGAGAACCTGCCATAAAATGTATTTCCCTGGAGATGACAGTGTGTCAATTTCTGAAATTCCTAGTGCTGAGTAGCTGATTTGATTTACACTTCTGAACAGAAAACACGTCAGGGTAATCTCAGCTCCTCTTTACAACAATATATTCCAAGTAAAGGATTTATTTGTAATTTGTTAAGATCAGATACAGATAGAAATAAGTCACATACAAATCCTATTGAAAGTCTTTTGGCCAATTTCTAAGATGATGGTAGAGCAAATTGATCTTTAAAGTCAAATACATGACAGCATAGTAATCAGCTACATGGCACTTTTGAGCAAGATAAATATACATTCTGCATCCCAAGCTAAAAAAGCATCACTAAAATGTAACAAAACAACAACAAAAAAAACCAAAACAGTGTTGTTTGCTTCAAGCACAACAATCACATTTGGCTTTTGGAAGATTTTCTTAGACCTTGGGCCCAATTCTAAAGGTTGCCTTCAGAAAACCACAGTATGTAAACCCTCTGATCCTTGCATGGACCACTAAAAGTCAAACTAGGAGTCAGGTTTTCACATGATACATGAAGAAATGTCCCTTGGCATTTGGTGTTTTGAATGCTGAGGACTCAACATACGGTGTTGAGTGAAAAGAAGAAAAAGAAGAAAAATCCAATCAAGATACTGACTGAGAAAGTCCCAGAGTAAAAAAATTTTGAAGACTGAGAAAAAGTTCTTAAGTTTAATGCTATAAAATAATGCACAATAGGGGTGTCATATTCTTACAGACTTCCCTTGCCATTCAGTTTTGGACAAAGTCATATGAACTCTTTGTCTGCAATACCCAAGAGAGGTGCTGCTAGTGTCCCTCTCCCCACAACAAATGTTAAATCCTGGCTTTGCCTCTTGAGATGGATTGAAAGTCTTTCAGTTTCCACATGTAACATTTGCAATTAATGACAAATTTCTCATATGTTCCATCCTTATGTGGAATCTAGCACAACTCAGCATTCTCAGTGCTCCTTTGCAACTATTTTATCAGTAATCACCTCAGCCTGGCTCCCCTGAAAAATTATTCAAATTCATTAAAAATTCAAATTCTTTAAAAACAGACTGTGTCAAAAATAACAGCCTTCTGAATGTTTTCCTTCCTATTAACACCAAATTCTTTGAGAGAAAAACTGCCTGAACTTGCCCAGGTTGCTGTCCTTAATTAGGAGTTCCAACACTGGAGGAGATTTGAATTGCTGCAATCCATTTCTCAGGATAAATAAATAATAATATCTTTGTACTCCTGATACTGTTTGGTCTTAAGCTGTCCTCCAAGAAAAGGGGTCCTCAGGAGTTACCTACTTCCTTCTCTACTTCACTTTTTATTTATGTGGAGTAACAAAAATACATTTTCATGGCCATTTCAAGATTTGCTTTCTCAAAAATTAGCACATGAAGAATATAATTCTGGATACACAGGTACAGTCACAACCAACCAATTAAAAATTTATCTAGCCAAAAGTGTTCTGGAACAGAGTCAGCTTGCATGCTCATTGCTTTTGTGATCAATCAGTGAAAAATAGCAATATCTGTTGAAACACAGAAAAGCATATAAAATTTTAGATGATTTTTATTCAAACAGATATAAGGACATTTTTTTTTTCCTCCCTCTAAGGACAATAAAACATTGGAGCAACTGCCCTGAGATGCTGCAGGCAGCTCTTCTGGAGGTTTTCCACCTAAATTAAACCCTGAGCAGCATAAACTGACCACAAAGCTGCTTGGACATAAGCACAAGGTTGGACAAGAGACTTCCTGAGGTCCCTTTATCCTGGGAAAGCATCTCTGTATGTCTTAGGTTGCTGTAAATTAATATGTAAATAAATAAATAAATAAATGGAGAAAAAGCCATTTCAAAAGTTTTTGAATTTTTTCCCCAGTTATCTTCAGATACAATCCTTTTTCTTTGTTGAGAATAAAACAGGGGGTGGCTTTGACAAATTATTATAGCTCTGAACTCTATTTACCTAGACCTTGCTTTGTCAGAGATTGTCTTCTATTAGTTTCTCTGCTGTACATCAAAATTGGAAATAAAGAAGTTAGCTAAGTGGAAATTGCTGGTTTTTTTCTGAAACTATTTTCAAAATATTTTCTATTTTTGAAACCTTATTCCTAAGAAAAAAATGGAATAAAAGATAAAGAGATAGAAAAATTGATAAATTGGAATTTATATAGTATATTGTTAGTATTATCTTAGTCAGCTGTTAACTATGAATGTTTATTACATTTGACTAAAAATGTGCTAGCTTACAACAAACAGCAAAATAATTGAAAAGTTTTGTACAAGTCCATTGATAAATCTCCTCACATATTTTCTAAGTTTGGGTGTTGAATTCTTTGTATGCAAAGCTTGATGTATTTTGAATATTTTTTCTCAAAATGAAAGCAAACAACTATAACAAGAATTTCACAAAATTTTAACCTTAATATCTCTCAAATCCTTTAATGCATTCCATAAGAACATTGACAAGATTTAACACATGGTAAGCAGAATATTTTCAGGTAAATAGGACTCTTTCTGTAGATCTAGTTGACACTTACAGGTCAAGATGAAGGTGTTTTAAATCAGTGGTGATTCTTTTTCCCTCCACTTAAATCCAGCTATAAAAAAATGCACTATGGGAGGTATTCTGAGGAGTCATTTGTGTGTAAATATATAAATATATAAATGTGAACAGACATGCATATATGTGTATAGATATATAAATGTATCTGCACACAGTGGGCCAATAACAGCAAAGTATGATGTGGTGACATTCTGTATGATGGAAAAGATCATTAAGTTCATGAAGGAATTATGGACATGTTAAATCTTTGGTACAGAGGATTCACAACAAAAGGAAAGAGTGGTGTGATAGGATATCTTTGTTATGCCTCTTTTTAATACAAGTTCTCAATATTTCTAGTTAATTGATCTCTGGAGAATACAGAGTAAATTGTTTTATACTTCCCATATATTTCAACTTATTCTAATTGAGCATAAATTGAGAGAAAACACTTTTCCTCTCTCACATTCTGCTATTTGTCTCAGAGGGCCATCACCACAGGTAAAGGACTTTTGAATCTCCCTAACAGCTCACTCTTCTCAGGGCATCATCAGAACCTGTTTGTACAGACACAGACATGTCTCAATTAATTGATGACCTCAATCTGCAGCAGATACTCCTGGCATCTTCTGTACTCTGTGGAGCTCACTAATTCAGCATAACTCCATAAAATTCTTATTAAAGGACACACTTTTGGAGCTCACACTGGAGTTCCTGCTTGCCCAGTACAGCAGGACTGGCCACGTGCCCCCACTGCAAAACATTCCCAGTACAGCAGAGTAGGGTGATCAGCAGAGTAGGGTGATCAGCAGAGTAGCAGCAAGCAGTGAAAGAAAAATCAGCCCCTAACAAGCACCAGACTCTCACAGTCAAGCAAAGGAGCCCCATGGCAAGCACAGGAGCAGCTCATTAATTGCTGAACAGCAAAAACAGCTATGGATTCTATCCAGCACCTCCCAATCGGGTCTGTCATTGCCTTGAACCCTTTGTCCCACACTGGGTGCCCAAAAGGGCTCTCGTGGTTTAACCCCAGTCAGCCTCACCCATCCTCTTGCTCACCCCCTCACCAGCAGGGTGGAGGAGAGAATCAGAAGGGTAAGAGCTGGAAAACCCATGGGTTGGGATAAAGACAGTTTGATAGGGAAAGCAAGAGCTCTGCACACAAGCAAAGCAAAGCAAGGAATTCACTCCCCACTTCCCATGGGCAGGCAGGTGTTCAGCCATCCCCAGGAGAGCAGCGTTCCTTTCCTATCTACTGGAGACTTAGAATCACAAATCACTCTGAAGGTCACCCTGCTCCTTCCTCTTCCCCCAGCCTTATATGCTGAGCTTGTTGCTACATGGTTTGGGACATCCCTTGATGTCCCCTGTCCTGGCTGTGCTCTCTCCCATCTCCTCGTGCCCCTCTCCGAGCCCACTTGCTGATGAGGTAGGAGCAGAAAAGGCCTTGGCAATGTGCAATTGCTGCTCAGCAGTAATGAAAACATCCCTGAATTACCAACATTGTTTCCAGCACAAACCCAAAATACAGCCAGTTATCAGCTACTGGGAAGAAAATTAGCTCTACCCCACCCAAAACCAGCACCATGTCTCATGTAAGTTTTTAATCCATCTCTAAAAGTATTGACTGAAGAACTATAATACCGAGTGAACAAAACTGCACAAGCATGGAGTTGCCTGAATGGCTTAAGGAGATCTACTGTTTCATTTAGAAATACATGAAACTACAGTTCAGTAAACTCTTCCTATATATAAGTAGATTTCCTTTTCGGGAGGGTTAGGAATTTGAGATGACAGTGATCCAAAAGGAGCCAGAAGACCTCAGACACATATTCCTTGGCAAAATGTACAGATCACTAAGAAATTGATTTTTTTTTAAAAAATCACTTTACACTTGGAACATACCTCTATTTTTTCATTAAGTGCTTTCTAGAATACCCAGGAACTTCTTTTCCCTGGAGTCTTAGTGTAATGAAGCCTGAGGTGTCCAAGGAGGTGTTGGTAAAAACCATATAAACTACAATTAATTTTTCAGGTGTAGTTTCTCAACTGTAATGTTCTGCTTTCTTTATTTATGAATAAACTACAATTTTCATGAGTTTTTTGATTCTTTTTTTTAATATTAAATTGTTTTCTTGCTAAAAAAAAATAGTTTTTTTTACAGGAATTAATTTTCTGAGTCTTTTTATAGTTTGAAATAGTACCACAGATTCAGGGGAAATATATTCGCACTCTAAAAGTGCTTAACATAAGACAGTGCCTTATGACATAATAGGAAATACTTTAACTCTTTCAACTGTCTTTTATTTATTTATTGTTTTATGTTGCCTTAGCTTTTTCCTCTCATTCCCACATAGCACTTCCAACTCAGAACATAACCTTCATATAATTTCCCTCTAGATTTGAATCCAATGGCTGGACAGATGTATTAGTACAGAAGGCAAATTTGCACGCCTTTCACATTAAGCTTTGTAAAGGCTTCTTATTGACAGCATCATTAGAGAACAGGGAACAAACTTTATGTAAGGATTTCTTCAATGACACTCCTTGAACAAAATCAAAAATAAAAGTTTATTTCTTTAGCTGCTCCATATAAGCAATATTTCTGATAATCAGTCTGATTCAGCCCGTTTCTTTGCTGCCCTTTACATCCTCAGATTTTGGGATACTAAAAAAGCTGATCTCTGACACATACAAAGTGAAAGAACAGAATATGTCTTTTCCTCCATTCCATCCAGCCCCCCATTAATTATGTATCACTCCAGTTATTTGGGTTTTTGTGTCTTTCCCCTACTCTGTGGGGAGCACAGTACTTACAAATGTGGGCCCATGCTAGCCAGGAAAGGCAGGGGATAGATGATCCCTCTGCCAATATCCAGACTGAGAAAATGCACATTTTCTACTCACTGAAAAATAAAAATACAAAACAAAATAACATAAAAACTTGATGATTTTTACAAACCTTCCCAAGCCCTCCAGTTTTCAGTAAAACTGATGTCCTTGTCAGATTCATTGTTAAGAGCATTGGATATTTGCTCAGCTGTAGAAATCTGGAGCAAAAGATTGTAGGTTCAATGAAATGGCATTTTCCAATTAAACTGTGTTTTGCTGGAAGTTCCCCAAGCTCTACCAAACACCATGGTTATACATCCTATGTAAACTACAGATTTGCATCATTTTTGCATGACAGATTTTTGAATACATAAGGCTTGGGGAAACAAAGCTTTGCAAGGTGAACGTTACAAAATGCCCAGTGATTTTTTCTTTCTCCCACAGGCTTTCCAGCAGGCATGCATAACAGGGACATTAGTTATTAAATTGGCACTGGGTCTTTCTCTATTTCTCTATCATTTTCAAACAGGTTAATTAAAGCTCATTTATATGCCAGTTAAATAGAAGGTAACTTGAGTCAGAGGAAACAACCGCACACATTTTATCATAAATCCTTCTGAACTTATAAATGACCTTCCACCACTTTCAATATCTGCCTCTTGAAAGGTACAAATACCTGCAACTTCTTTTTTTCGTTTAATCCAATGCAAAAAAAGAAATATTTTTTTTGTTTGTTTTATATGGAACTTTCTTTTCCAGAATCCTGTGTTGTGACTGTCAATAAGCTCAAAGGAAGAAATTATTTTGCACAGTTACCATTCAAGAAGAATTAGAAGAAAAAATAAAACATTCTCTTGAGATTAAAAACAAAATAACTGCTTTCCATGGATTTCACTGGCTGATGTGCAAATGCACCAGCACTGGGCACCTCAATATACTTTCAGCCTAAGTGAGATGCAGATAAACAACACAAGCATTTCATCCTCAGCCTCTCAGCTCCTTTTGAGACAGATGTTGACACAATTGCAAGTGCAGTTTCTGTGTGCAGATCTATCAGCGACAGAAAGCCTCAGGTACTGCTGGTATGCAAAAAATGCAATTAGCCACAAGTACACAAAACTTGGTCCTATCTCTTTGTGCTGCTCAAGGCTCAAAACCAGAATGTTAGGGCTCACTTATACCAAGGTTCATTTCTGTTTCCTTTGTGTGTGCTCTTAACCAACAGCAAAACAAGACAAAACCACGTGGCTCAATCTTCTCTCAGTTTCAAGCTTGTAGACAATGTTTTAATGTGAGTATGCACATAACTATTTTGGAGCATCAGGAGCAAGGGGTATTAACTTTCCAGGCAGGGTGCTTGTAAACACTTTTACAGTCATAAAACTCTTTAATTCTACAGATTTGTTCTTATATATTTTCTTTGTTTTTTCTTTTCCCTTTAATCTGTTAAGCTCCATGAAACTCTGTCACTGAAAAATCATAAAAACGGTGTGTCTGTGATGATAATACCCAGAATTGTTTTTTGTTATTGTATCCTCAAAGACTGTCATAGAATATTCTAGAATAAAACAACTTGGATCATATGTAACCATTGATTTTTAGTCATAGTTCCTCATTGATTTCAGTGGGGAGCTCTTATTACGCATCCCTGGCATGAAATGACCACTTGTATTAGATTTTTTAGAAAAAAAAATACACAGTTGGCAAAAATAATCAAAACAGGCATTGAGAAATTTGCCCCATATTGTGAGCAATTGCAATAACAAAGTTATCTATCCTGCACCAGAGAATAATTGCAGCATAAAAGAAAACAAAATTTATTTATTTTTTTTTATAAACATTAATCCTCAGGATCTAAAAGTAGACAGATTAAACCATATGATTTGGGATTAGTTTTTGAAGAATTAAAAAAAGAAATCTTCAGAGCCTAGAGTTTCTCACTGTGGGAGCCATCTTGTGGAGGGAAATTATTTTCCCTGTGATAGCTTAAAAGCAGATTTGCTTTCCTGTAATTGGAAAAATATAGATGTAAAAGGCACAGAGTCCTAAGTATATCTCCCTTTCACAGCTTTAAGAGAAGAAAAAAATAGACAGATGACTCAGGAAAATGTTTTTGGGGTGTTTTTTTACCCATTATGGGATGTTCATTCCCTAAAGGTTTCTGTGCATGATCCCAGATATACTATAAGGAAAATTTAAAATTCTGAGGTCAAGAAAAGCTCTTTTTTTTTTTTTCAAAAAACCCCACGATGTTCACTCTTTAGAATCTGGATATGAATATTTCTTATGCCATATTACAAAAAATCTCATGAAATGCAGTTCATTACTTTTATCACTGTCCTATTTTCTGAAGAGTTTATCATACCTAAAGGACTTTTTCCTCACCTGTGGCAAGTTATTACCTGTCCCCATTTCCTAGATAGCAAGGAAGATTAAAACAGGGCATATGAGAAATTTGTGGAAGAGGCTGGAGTCAACCTGGAGAAGTTTTCCCCCTTCTCACGCCATGGGTTGAATGGATACTGAGCTGTGCTGTGCTGTTTTCTCATTAGCAATTACAATGTTTATACAACTCCTCAACCTGTTATTCCCTCAATAATTCCCTCAACAATACAACTCCACAATTGATGAGCAGCACACCTGATCTGTCTGGCAGTCGTTCTGGCTGCAGGACTTTACCAGCTCTTTCTCTCTCACAGCAGGACTCGGAGTTGCTTCTTTTCCCAGCCAGTCAAGCATCACTGATGGGGAAATCGTGTCAGTCCTGGTTGCCTTTGCTCCAGCAAAAGTGTGCATTTGATCTGAACATCTTTTCTCTTGATCCTTCCCTTTTGCTGGCAAGCACTTTGCTCTTCCAGTGAGCTCGTTCCAGCTGCGGTTTCCACGGGTCATGTTGGGATCTGAGGTTGTTATTCAGTCTTGGTGAGCTGGAATCCACTCCTGCAGAAAAGACAGCCCCATTGTCTCCCTTCCATGCTGCCAAGTTCATTTCTTTAATGATCTGACCATTGCTGTTCTCCACTTCAGCCTCTGCAGGCTGACCTGGAGCCTCACTGATCAGCCTGAGGGAGACAGGGCCCTGCTCCTTCTGAGAGGAATTGGGTAAGGACAGACACTGTGTTAGGAAAACAAGTTTCTCTTCCTGACAGATTATTCTTTAGTCCTCCCTTTTATCCTGGGTGCATTTATCCAGTCTTTCTCACCTTGCAGAGAGGGGCTCTTCATGGGAGTTTAAGCAAAGAATCGTGAGGCCTTCCTCTTTGGGCTATGCTGCTGTCTCTGACATTGTTTTCTAGACATGTCTCCAAAGTGTCTCTGACATTTCTTTCTAGAACACTCAAAAGATTTTACAGCCCCTTTTATATCCAGATTTTGTTCAGTGTAGTCCATAGACTTTTAGTGTAAAAAATAACACCAGAAGTCATAAAATTCAACTGATTTCCCATGGGGCAATGTTAGGTAGCACAGAGGAGTATTCCAGACCCCCTCATTCTTAAAAATTCGCAGAAAAAATAGAAACATTGGGAAGTTTTACAAAACTATAAAGTAATATGAAGGATGAGTTCAGTAATGTTCCAGAGAATTGAGTTTTGGATTTTTCTAAGTTTTTGGCAAGTGTTTTGTGCTTGGTTCAATGTCTATTTTCTTTTTTATATTATACCATCAAAGCTATTCAATTTCACAATATCTTCTTTACTCCTTTGGTCTGTCACTGACTTTGATATTCTCATTGTAGGGTCAGCTCTAAGAATTCAGAGCTTTCCCCAAAGACAAAGTTTTATCATTTCTTCTAGGTTTCCTGACCCAGAAAAATTCTAAAACAGCAAGAAATATGAACAAAGCAGACATTTAGTCCACAGAAAATAAAAAAGTGCAGATCCCAAGACAGAAATGCAGTCAAGGACAGAGGCATTGCTAAGGAACAAGGAGAATGGAATTGCTGGGAAGAAATTGTGTCCAAAACAGTCAAGGCCTGCAGATAAAGCAGGGGGTAAAGTAAAAGAAAGGGTATTTTTGGAAAGATTTCATCCCTGCACCTCCCACCCATGCTTTTCTTTAATGCTGCAAAATAGAATGTAGTAAAAAAAATTACACATGAATCATTCATAAAAAATATCTGTGACCAAGCAGAAAAGTCATTCAATAAAGTTTATGTTTTTGAGGTATAGAGAAAGTGTTAAAAATCTCCTCCCAAACCCCATAATTTCTGCTTCAGTGATAAAAGCAACACTGATATTTTCAGTTTTCCTGCTAACATATTCAGTTTGAAACTGCTTTTTGTCCACTTGAGTTCTTTCAAGGTACCTTTGTTTTTGTTTAAACAGGCAACAGAATACAGGCATTTCTTACAGCTTTAGTTATGTAATATATGATGCTTCATCATCTTAAGCAGGCTACTCACTCCAGTTAAAGAATGCTGTTGATTTTTCAGTGTTTGTCCAGCCATAGTAGATCTGACCTAAAACTCATTTAAATGAAAGACATCTATTGAATCCATGGGCTTTGGGTCATAAACCAGCCAGCCTTTCACTGACTCACTCAGATGCTGTAGTCAGATATATGATTCATGTTTCTTTCCAATGCCTTGGACTTGAATGTGGTTATTCAAGAAGTTAGTAATCACAAGGCCAGTGTTTTATAAGCTATGAGTGTTATAAGAAGGCAGATATATCAACTCAGTACTGCTGTTTCTGAAAAAGATGATTTTTTAACAGTGCAATACAGATTCAAAAAGAAATGAAAGGAAAAATTTCAGGACAGATAAAAACTGTTAAAGTTGCTGTTCAAAACTGGAATTTGCAAGTGTTCACTTTCACAATTGATATTAGGAAAACAAGAAAGGTAGATAAAGTGCTCTCTTGTAAAAACAGATAACTAAGTGTCAAAATGATTTAAATAGAGAAGAAATCTATGGACCACATTTTTTATTACATTGGTGTTTATTGACATTACCACTAGGATTTACTAGCTAGGTCTATATAGGGTGACAGCAGATTTGGTAAATGCGGGTAGATTATTTTGAAAAAAAGTGTACTAATAGGATATGTAGGGGGAAAAAACCCACAAACCATCAAGATGAAAATCCCAATTGTACAAAATCTGTCATTAATTTAAATAAATTAAGGGATAATTTATCTAATTTTGGCTATATGAGGACAAATATCAATGAAAGAACAGACATCTACTTGTCTTTTACTGATTTGTCACACACTCCCTCCAGTTTACTAGAAAAAGACATTAATATTTTTTTCACAGTTATTGTTCATTAGTATTCCTTTATGTATTCATTAATTAAAATACTAAATTTAGCAAGTAATGCAATCCCTAATTAAAAAAAAATCCTGCTTTTAAATAAGGGCAATATATTTTAGAAAATGGTTACATTTTTTCAGCCTGAGTCTGTGTTTATCAGTAGTTCCTTAAACAGCACCATTCAAGAGTTTTATGTTGTTAAAATAAACCCTAGTGCTGCAAATATTAGTTGAGATGCATAAGATATGTGTTAAGTATTTCCCTGAGAATTATTGCAGAACACAAGGTCCTTCTCCTCTTTTACTTGGCTTTCAGGAATTTCACTAGGGTCCCCTTAACTTTGTAGAGGGAAAAGAAAGTTGAGTTACAGCAACAGATAAGGAGGCCTTCAAGTTTATAGAGCAGATTTCATTCCTTCCTTGCTAGACAGCTAATGTGAGGAATGATTGCCATCTGTGAAACCTCTAATCTGCCCCACCAAGATAAATAAAATGGGGAGCAATCAAAATTTTCAGGATACCCTTCACACTGTATCACCCATGGCCAAATTACCTGTTTCCATGAGATTAAACCACACTTTAGTGTATTTCTGAAAGGATGTGATAGAAGCACACTGTACAGCCAGGGTAGGAAGCATTGGTATTTTAGACTTTTATAGAGCAAAGCTTTAAACTGACATTTTTTTCCTGTCAGAGGAAGGAAATGATGAACCAAGAAATCTGTCTCTGCAATGTGTCAGAAGGTGATCCCAAGGGAGAGAAGTATTAGTAGAAAAAAGAAGCTCTGCCTTAGTTTCTTAGATATGTACAGGTAACATTTCCAGAGGACAATTTCATACCCTGTGAAGAAACCCGAGTCAAAAACCCATGTCACAATTGGCAGCAGAGTTTCTGTGAATTGTTCAAGTTGCAGCAAAGAGAACTGTACTTGGGTGCAGCCTCTTTCCACTGGAAATAAAAAGGACTCTTTGATTCCACTTTCCTTGGAAATCTTGCAATTTTTTCAATCCCAGCCTGATATTTCTGTGTGTGACAGAACCATTTTGAGAGAATCCTTGTTTCAAGGCCACTAAGTGATAACTTGGCTTCTTCTGCCACTGCCATGTGGTTGATAATCATTCTCACTCCTTGTTTTTAAGCAGGTAACACCATGGAAGGCCAAATCCATACCCAGTGATAGGTGTGCGTCACAGAAAGCCCCTCATTCCTAATCAGTCAGACTGGCACTGTTGGAAATGTACCCTCAGGTTCCAACCATGCCCAGAATTCCTTCCAGAAAAGGAGCTGCTGATCAGGAGAGGAAAGGGCTGGTGAATTCCCAGATCTCACTTCAAGAAGGAGTCAGGATGTATTTAGGGCATGAGGTTGGACCTGAAGGCTCAGAAACACAGAGGTAGACATTTAAGATATAGTCCCACAGTCTGCAGGATAGTGACCTGAGCATTATAAATTACTTAATCCTTAAAAATAGGATAAAAATGTGATGATTTCATTGTCTACTCTATTAATGGACCATAAATGTCCTTTCTGTTAATTCTCCATGCTCAGTGCAACTGGAAATTAAATTTTTTTTTTTTTTTTTTATATATTGGAGAGTTTGTGAAATCCATCATTGCTATTAATGAAGTAGCAGCTAAAGATTTCAACTGTCTTATTTTGCTGTGCATTTTCCTGTAAAATTCTGTAGTTTGAATGAGATAAACTGAATATTTGCATATATATATGTATCAAAAGGTAGCTATATCTTCTTTTTGTTGATGAGGAATTGTAGGACAGACAGTTGGCTGCTAAGCAGAGTGTACATATAAAAATCGCATTATCCTTCTCAGTTCCATGAGTCCAATGTCACCCTGTTGATTCTCCCTAAAATATGCAAGAGCACACTATTGTCCCGTATGAATCCCTATTTGCTCCCTACAGGAGCTCACTGCCACTCTCTGTGTCCCTTCCCCAGCAGTGAGCATGCAGGCCATTCTGCACTGGTTTGAGGTTTTTTAAACTTTGAACTAAGATGGAGAGATTCTATGGAGTAAAAGTAGCAGGCGGAAATGGTTTTATGAGTAGTTGCCTGGCATTTTTTTCTTTCAGCAGGCTAGGCAAAAAAGTATGAAAATTAGAGAAGAGGGCAGAAATAATATTAACAGGGAGACTAATAATTTTATGAGTTTAAAAGGACTTGGGCTGTAGTGCTTGTGTGCATTGAGATATGCAGTGCCTACTGAAAGTCCTAGTCAATGGTTAGGAGTAGATAATATTTAACATTTATATAGTGTTACACAGCTTCAAAGAACTATGCAAACATAAATTAATTAATCCTCAGGATTTTAAGATCTCTATTTAGATAGGTAGATTCCTCTCAGAAAGTTCTGTGTAACACAGATGATTACATCTACTTACAAAATAGGACAAACAACAGCAATAATATCACTGGCTTTGTGATTCAGTTAAGCACTGTTATCCTTCTTTTACTCATGGAAAAGCTGAGGTTTAGCTATCAGGAAACTTCTGTGAGGCATGTCAATGAGAGAGCTGAAATTAAATTTTTGGAATGGCCTATCTTTTGACTCTTTTCTGCCTGCTAAATAAATCTAAGGAACGATATAGTTTAGTGATGTGAGACAGATAAATAAATTTAAATTAAAAAGTTCAGAGTTATGGTATTTCTTTTCTCATAAAATTTCCCTCCCAATAGTGCAGTTTTTCCAGACACTTTTTTGAAACTTACAGCAAAAGTAATGTTGAGGTGCAGGAAAAGATATAGGAAGAATGTTCATCATCATATGGTCAGATTTTGACCACTGTCAAAGATCAGACCTGTTTTCAAGGGCCCTATTAATTTATCAGTTTGATGACTTTGGAAATTTCTTTCTTTATTGTCCATTGTTTCAGATTTTCAAACACAGCTAACACATGTTCAATAGAGTCTGATGTGATGCAGAAATGTCCAGCAGAGCCTGCAGAGATCCTGTAATAACATTGATCTCACTTAGGAGTTAACTCAGAGGCCTGATGATAATTAAAAATGTCAACATCATTAAATATTTCATTCCTCAAATATGAAAGACGAGGTTGAGTCTCATATTTGCATAATTTACATAACAGCCATCTAATTTTGGTGATTGAATTGATGACACCTGGGATGTCTAAACTTTTGGGTTTTTTTCTTTCTAGTCCACAAAGTGTCATACCCAGAGAACTTCTCAATTCCTATCAGTGTATTAAAGTTCCACTATGGGTATTGAAATCCACAAAATCTGAGAAACACAATCTTATTGGGGCTGTTCGCATCACTTGTTTTAAGCACGATGGCAGCTGATACGGACAGAGCACAGAGAACTTTTCTCACTTTATTGTTCTCACTTGACTCCTACTAGGAAGATAAATGGCAATGTTGTCAGTCAAAACTATTTTAATATTAAGTTTTCTCTCTCAAGTGGGACCAAATGATATTACAGCTTTGCATCAATTATCTTATTACTAGCTTTTAGGAACTGTAAATTGTGTTTTCCAAAATTAATTCAGTTCCACAGAACCAATCATTAATATTGCAGCCTGGAAACTTCCTGTCTTACTTTAATTCATCTCTAATTTACATCAAAATATCCCATTGATAAACCAAAGATAACCAAGGAATACATCCAAGAAGACACCTCACAATATAGGTAACTAACTTAAATTCCATTTTGAACCTTTGCTACATAATTTAAAATGCTAAATCTTTTGAGGTTTACCTTATAGATGTTTTTTTTCTGGTGTTATTAGCTGGAGTTTTGGGGAGGGAGGTGGTTGCCTTTTATTTTTACATTAATATTTTAATATATAGACTGAGAATTTTGATATTTAGCACTAAATTGTTTTGTTAGAGTTTCTGTAAAGAATTTAAAAACACTATGGCTTAGGATAATATCTCAACTCATGGGAAATTCAGCTGTCATGGGACGAGAGGGGAGGTCTTCTTATGAATTAATAAATAGCTTAAATAGTAGGATTAAGTGCTCAGCTCCAACAAAAGTAGAGGTTTAACAGCAGAGTCCCTCAGGGAGCTCTGCTGGGATATCTACTGCTCAACATAAATGATCTAGAAAAAGAAGGAAATAATGAGGTGACTAAGTGTTCTGATGATATAAAATTCTTTAAAATAATTGTGATGAAAACTGACTGGCAAGAGTTGCAGTGGATTTCAAGGTATCAATCAACTATGGGACAAGGAGCAAATGAACATCACTGTAGATAGAGTAAGATAAGGGGGATAGATACATGAAAGGGGGGAAATCTCTTTATTTTGAGTATAGAGTGATAGAGTGATGGTCACTAACCAAGCTGTTATCATTCTGAAGAGATATTTAATTGTCATTGCCCATAATACTAGGAAAACATTAATAGCCAGACACTCAGTGACAGGCAAAGGCTAAGTAGAATAAGGAAAAAAGAAGCTTAGGGAAAGAACAGAGACTAAAAAAAACCATCATTATGGCATCATGCACAGTCATGGCACAGTCATATCCTGAATTACAGATTAATTTCAGTCTCCTCAGCTAAAAGCCAGGACTGTCAAAAAGGCAGGGCTAAAAAATCCCCAAAAGTATGGATTGCTCTCAGTGCTAAGCAAAACCTGACATATTGGCTTGGCAAAGTGAACTATTATATATTTAAAATCATGAACAAAGAACGATTATATTTTCGCACATCAAAATTAAGAAACCCAAAGTTAGTTGGCAGAAGCATTAATAATAAAATACATACATTTTCAGTATACTTGTGGAGTTTTTTGCCATTTGTTGCAATGCTTTGGATCTGCAATGAGCTTAAAGTCTGCATCATGGAAAAGGGACCCTGACAGGCTACTCTTACAATGCTAAATTACAGCCTCCAGTTAAAATGCAGGGTGAGGAAAGGCAGAAGAAATAATAATAATATAAAAAATATTTTAATAATAAAGAAGTGGGAGAGGTCCCACTCTGTCCATTCTCATGGATCAGAAGCAAAACTGTTGGCTAGATGAAAGTTTCAGTCAAAGTGGTTTTATTATCTTGGACGGCTTTTTTCCAGTTACAGCATTTCTGCTTCTCATCTGTGAAATGGGGCTAAAAATACATGCTAGTCTGACTTTGGAAGCATGCTAAGATTTGAGATTTTCTGTGATGTCCTTAAAGGTGCATTAAGGTACAGAAGTGGTGGGTTTTGTTTGATTGCAAAAATACTCTGACATTTGCTTTTGATTAAACTATTTTAAACATCTTCTAAATAGCTTGGAGACAGCTTCATCTAGTTATAGTGACTTCTAAGGAGAAGTGACTTTGAGTAGAAATTGTATTGGCATGCTCATTCTACACTCCATCATTTGTGTTTATTGAGGTGAGGGCTGTTAATGTTCTCTTTGGGCCAGCCTCTGCCTACATATGCAGAAATCTATAAAATTACAATTAAACTGCATTTTGCTATAAATAAATGGCAAGCATTCTGTTATTCCCAGAACACTTTAAGTCAAGACTTTTTCAGACTCCCGTTTCCCCTGTCCTTAGCACCTAGATAGTGGATCCTGGTGACACACTCTGCTGCTGGAACAGCTGCAGCATTTTTCCATGGTCTCTTTTTGCAGCAATTGCTCAAATATCTGCCTGGTGAGTTCTTTTGTAACTTGCCTGCTAATGAAGGAGGTGGAGAAAGAAGCCATTGTGTCTATTACATGGCATGCAAGCAGCACTTTCAAGGGAGTGGTGCCTTGACCTGTGAAATTAAGAAGTCCATATTCCCTCAAAAAGGTGATTGCTGCAGCCTTGTTCAGAGGTGTTCACCTCCACTAAAAACTTCTGGAATTTACTCTCTAGGCTTGAAGGCTATTGAACAAAGAGGTTTTCTAATACATCATAATTACACAAACACCTGTGCTGAGCAACCTTGTACTGAGCTACCCAAATATTTTTTTTAGCTGTTCACCAATGCTCAACGCCCCTCATCTGCAGTTTGGTGGTCTAATGGCTGAGCATAGCATGGAGTGTAGTACAGATGGGAATTCTAGATCAAAGACATTTAAAGAAAAGTGCCCAGATATACCTGTCCACATTATTGATTTTGATATAGTTTTACAACATGCTTTGTAACATAAAACTGCTTAATTTCAATGTAAGGGCAAAATTAGAATGAGACATAATGTCATTTACAGGTCTTCTCTTCAGATTATGTTAAAAAACCTTAACAGATTATTTTTTTGACTCAATATATGGATGCCACCCTGCACAGTACTGTGTTCAAAGCATCTTTTCAAAGATTTAATTACTTTTCCAGATTGCTCAGGTGGCTTTTAGCCTCATACAAATTTTAGAGTTTCCAAATCTTAAAGCTATTCGTTACCAAAGATATTCCTAGTATCACACTCTTTTGTGAAGTTATCTTTAAAAATGTAAATACTCAACACTGGATATGAAAGTTCATCACAGTGATTTTTGTGAGTATATTTAATGATCCATTCTGTCTTCAGCCATGAAATAGAATTCATTTTTAGATGGGCAATAACTCTTTCCCTATGTCTGAACTTCTTTCTAAAACTTGCTAAGAACAATATCTTAACAAATTAGTATATTCTCAGTTTTTTCTCACATCAATATTTTCTGGTATCATCAACACAGACTAGTCAAACACTTAATGTTATTAACACAGGAGAGGTCCTTCTCACCAACTTACAGCACCATTCTTTTACTTTTTTTTTTTTACTGTGGTTCAAATTGTTTGAAAATCTAAACCTACTAAGGAGTTTAAACACTGGGAT